>NC_089228.1:46494913-47097570 GCF_963924675.1 Phocoena phocoena | reverse complement strand
ACCTTCTTTTTTATTATTAGTTTGTGATGAGAACACTTAAATAAGATCTACCTTCTTAGCAAATTTTTAAGTATATGACACAGTATTGTTAACTATAGGCAATAGATGTATACAGTATATATGTTTAGATACTAACCCTTTATCAGATACATGTTTTGCAAATATTGATATTTTCTCCCATTTTGTAGGTTGTCTTTTCATTTTGTTGGTTGTTTACTGTGCAGGAGCTCTTTAGTTGGATGTAGTCCTACTTGTCTATTTTTGCTTTTGTTACCTGTTCTTTTGGTGTTATAGCGAAGAAATCGTTGCCAAGACCAATGTCAAGAAGGTTTTCCTCTATGTTTTCTTTTAGGAATTTTAGGGCTTCAGGTCTCCTGTTTAAGTCTTTAATCCTTTTTTTTTTCTTTTTTTTTTTTTGCAGTACACGGGCCTCTCACTGTTGTGGCCTCTCCCGTTGCGGAGCACAGGCTCCGGACACGCAGGCTCAGTGGCCATGGCTCACGGGCACAGCTGCTCCGCGGCATGTGGGATCTTCCCGGACTGGGGCGCAAACCCATGTCCCCTGCATCGGCAGGCAGACTCTCAACCACTGCACCACCAGGGAAGCCCTTTAATCCTTTTTGAGTTAAATTTTGTGTATGGTGTAAGGGTCTGATTTCATTCTTTGTGTGTGGATATCCAGTTTTCCCAACACCACTTATTGAAGAGACTATTCTTTCCCCATTGTGTATTCTTGGCACCTTTGTCAAAAATCAATTGACCATATATGTGTGTGCTTATTTTTCTGGTTTCTCTATTCTGTTCCATTGGTCTATATGTCTGTTTTTATGCAAGTACCAACAATAGTGTTGACTATTTTGTTTACTGTAGCTTTGTAATATATTTCAAAATAAGGAAGTGTGCTGTTTCTGGCTTGCTCAAAATTGCTTTGTCTACCTATTCAGGATTTTTTGTTTTCTTGTTTTGTAGTGTCTTTGACTTTGGTACCGGTGTGATGCTGCCCTCATAAAATGAGTTTTAAAAGTGTTCCCTCCTCTTCTATTTTTTGGGAAGAGTTTTAAAAGGATTGGTATTAATTCTGCTTTAAAAGTTTGGTAGAATTGGCCTATGAAAGCATCTGGTCTGGACTTTTCTTTGTTGGGAGGTTTTTGATTACTGATTTAATCTCTTTATTTGTTATAGATCTGGTCAGGCTTTCTATTTCTTCTTGATTCAGTCTTGGTAGGTTGTGTGTTTCTAGGAATTTATCCATTTCTTCTAGGTTGTCCAATTTATTGGCATGTCTTTTCATCCTCTTCACATGAACTTTTGCAGAGCAAAATCTTCCAATTTTGAAAGATATAATTTATCATCCTTTCATTTTGTGGATTTTGCTTTTGGTACCAAGTCTAAGGACTTTTGCCTAGCCCTAAATTCAGAAGATTTTTCTCCAACTTTTAAATAAATTTTATAGCTTTACATTTTAAATTTAGTTCTGTGATTCATTTTGAGTTAATATTCCTGTAAGGTGTGAAGTTTAGGTTGAGATGTATTTTTGCCTATGGTACCAAGTTGTTCTAGCATCATTTGTTGAAAAAGCTCTCATTCCTTCATTGAATTACTTTTGCACATTAATGAAATGTTGGTTGGCATATTTGTGTGGGTCTATTTCTGTGTCCTCTATTCAGTTCCATTGATCTATGTGGCTATCACTTTGCCAATACCACACTGTATTGACTTCTGTAGCTATGTAGTAAGCTTTAATATCAAGTAGAGTGATTCCTTTCACTTTATTCTTCTTTCTTAAAGATTGTTTTAGCTATTCTAGGTCTTGTTCCTTTTCATATAAATTTTAGAATGGGCTTTCTGTAACTACCAAAAGAAAAAAAAAAAAACACCTTGGTGTGATTTTGATAGTGATTGCATTAAGTCTATAGATCCTTTTGGGGGGAATGCTGACATCTTTTCTATGTTGAATCTTCTAATCCATGAGCATGGTATATCTATTCCTTTACTTAGGACTTCATTGATTTCTTTCAGCAGCATTCTGCAATTTTCAGCATACAGATCCTGTTCATGTTTTATTAGATTTATACCTAAAGGTTTCATTGTCTTTGGATCAATTGTAAGTGATATTGTACTTTTAATTTTGGTTTCCACATGAGCATTGTTAATATAGAAATGCAATTAATCTTTGTGTTTTGATCTTGTATCCTGCAACCTTGCGGAATTTACTTACCAGTTCTAAGAGTTTTCTCTGTGACCGTTATGTTATCTGTGAGGAGGGCCAGTTTTCTTTCTTTCTTTCCAATCTGTATACCTTTCCTTTCTTGCTTTATTTCAGTGTCTAGAACTTCCGGTACTGTGTTGGATAAGAGTGGTGAGAACAAACATCCTTGTCTTGTTCCTAATCTTAGAGGGAAAGAATTCAGTCTTTCACCTTCAAGTATGTATTGGCTATAGGGTTTTTGTAGATGCTTTTTTATCAAGTTGAGGTAATTCTCCTCTATTCCTAACTTGCTTAGAGTTTTTACAATGAATGGATGTTGGATTTTGTCAAATTGTTTGATATCATCATATGATACGGTAAATTCATATCACTGATTGGTTTTTGAATGTTGTACCAACCTTAAACACCTGGAATAAATCCCACTTGGTCACAGTGCATAATTCTTCTTGTACATACTTTGATTCAATTTGTTAATATTTTGGTGAAGCCTTTTGCGTTTAATTTCATGAAAGATATTGATGTGAACTTTTTTTTTTGTACCGCATTTGTTTCATTTTGGTATCAGGCCCTCATAAAATGAGTTGAGAAGTACTCCCTTCTCTTCTATTTTCTGGAAGAGATTGTATAAAATTGGTGTTAGTTCTTCTTTGAAAGTTTGGTAGAATTCTTTGGGCCTGGACATTTTTTAATGAGTTTTACTTACGAATTTAATTTCTTTAATGGTTATAGGACATTTCAGGTGATCTATCTCATCTTTGTTGAGTTATGGTAGCTTATGGTTTTCAAGAATTTGATTCATTTCTTCTAAGTTTTTTCATTTCTTCTAATAAGTTGAGAATGAAGTTGTTCATGGTATTTCACCTTTTCTTTTTAATGACTACAGCATAGTGATATCCCTAGTTTCATTCCTGACATAGGTGATTTGTTTCTTCTTTTTATTTTTGTACATCTTGCTGGGGGTTATCAATTTTATTGATTCTTTGAAGAACCAGCTCTTTGTTTCATTGATCATTCTCAATTGTGTTCTTATTTTCAATTTCATTTCTTTATGTCCTTCTATTTATTTTCCCCTTCCTTCTTCTTGCTTTACTTTTCTAGCTTTTTGAGATAGGAAGTCACATTACTCATTTGAGACCTTCCCTATTTTCTAGTGTAAGCATTTAGTGCTATTAATTTCTCTCTTGGAGCTGCTTCAGTTGTGTCTCACAAAGCTTGACGTGTATTCTCATTCTCACTCAGTTCTATTATATTTAAATTTTATTTTGGGAATTCCCCTTTGATCCATGTTTTTTCCAGAAGTGTGTTATTTAATTTCCAAGTGTTTAGAGATTTTTTTCTGTTATTGATTTCTAGTTTGATTTGATTTATGGTCAAAGAATACACTTTGTATGCTTCAATTCTTTTAAATCTGTTGAGGTTTGTATTATGAGCCAAGGTATGGTCTATATATCATGGGCTCTTGAAAAAAATGTGTATTCTGCTGTTGTTGGGTGGAGTTTTTCATTAATGTCAGTTAGATCCTGTAGGTTAATGATGTAGTTGAGTTCTTCTATGTCCTTAATGATTTTCTGGCTAGTAGTTTTTATCAGTTACTGAGAAGGGGATACTAAAAGTCCCCAACTTTACCTGTGGATTTGTCTATTTCTCCTTTAAGCTCTATCAGCTTTTGTGTCATATATTTTGAGGCTCTGTGGTTTGGTGCAGATACATTTAGGATTGTTATGTCTTCCTGGTAGATTATCCTTTTCATTACATAAAGTCCCCCTTTGTCTCTAGTAATTTTCTTTGTTCTGAAGCCTACTTTGGTATTAATGTAGCCACTCCTGCTTTTTAAAAACTTAATATTTGAATGATATATATTTTTTCATCCTTTTAAATTTCAACCTTCCTATATCATATATTTGAATATTCATGCACTTTTCTAAAGCTTTTTTTGGCAGTCAACTGTTGAAATTCTAAAATTTATTTTGTCCAATAAAAAGTTTATGGTTTCATGGCATTGGATTTGGCAATGATTTTTTGGTTATAACACCAAAAGCACACGGAACAAAAGAAAAAATAGATAAATTCACCAAAATTTAAAACTTTTATGCATCATAGGATACTATCAAGAGAGTGGAAAGACAGCCCGCAGAATGGGAGAATATATTTGCAAATCATATATGTGATAAGGGATTATATAAAGAACCCCTACAACTGAACAACGAAAAACCAAATAACCCAATTCAAAAATTTGCAAAGGACTTGAATAGACATTTCTTTAAAGAAGACAAACAAATGGCCAATAAGCACATGAAAAGATGCTCAACATCCCTAGTTATTAGGGAAATGCAAATCAAAATCATAATGAGTTACGACTTCATACCCATTAGGATGGGTATTATAAAGAAAACCAAAAACAAAACCCAGAAAATAACAAGTGTTTCTAAGGATATGGAGAAATTGGACCCTGTGCATTGCTGGTGGGAATGCAAAATGGTACAGCTGCTGTGGAAAACAGTTTGGTCGTTCCTAAAAAGTTAAACTTAGAATTACCGTATGAAGTAGCAACTCCATTTCTAGGTTTACACCCAAAAGAATTGAAAGCAGGGGCTCAAACAGATATTGCACATCAGTATGCATAGAAGCATTATTCACAATAATCAAAAGATGGAAACAACTCAAATGTCCACCAACAGATTAGCTGATAAACAAAATGTGGTATATACATAAATGGAATATTGCTCAGCCCTAAAAAGGAATGAAATTCCGACACATGCTACAACATTCATGAACCTTGAAAATATTATGCTAAGTGGAAGAAGCCAGATACAAAAAGACAAATATTATGTAATTCTACTTATATGAGATACCTAGAATAGGCAAATTCATAGAGACAGACAGTAGAATAGAGATGATCATGGACTGAGGAGAGAAGGGTATAGGAGTTATTGTTTCATACGTAAAGAGTTTCTGTTTGGCATGATGAAAATGTTCTGGAAATGGATGGTGGTGATGGTTGCACAATGATGTGAATGTACTTAATGCCACTGAACTGTACACTTAAAAATGGCTAAAATGGTAAAATTTACTTACCACAATAAAAATTTTCCAAAAAAAGGGAAAAGCTTATGGTTTGATTTGTCAGAAATATTTACCTACGCTACAGAGGTGTTTCTATACAACTTGCAAAGGCTCACTGTCAAGAGGTCCTCCCCACCTCTCTCCCCACTCCAATTTTGTTATTGTTTACTTTTGGTGACCTGAAACTGTTTCACCCAGGTTTCCTTGCTGCGTCAATTAGAGGGTATTTTTTTCCCACCCTACATGACAGAAATGAAAATAGCCAAGGTATATTGATGCTTCTGGCTCAGGAAGTATCTCCTCCTCGTCTCCCCACTTATGTGGTCACTGAAGGCAACACTGACCTTGGCAAACAGTCACCTTGCCAGTCCCATTGACTTGCCTCTTCAAAGACAAATACGAGAACTAAGTGAAACCTGCGTGACTTCTTATTTTTCCCTCAAGTTTTTTTTTCTCTCTGAACCTTTTTAGCTTTCACTATTATGGTTATAGCATCACAAATATAAAATGCCTGTATCACTCCTATCAAAAGGCTTAATATTTTAGAGATTTTTTTTAAAAAAATGATTGTTCTCTGCCCCCAGGATTTGCTACATATTTGTAGGGCCCAGTGAAAAACGAAAATGCAGGTTCCTTGGTCAAAAAATAAGAACTTCCAACTGGAGAAACCAGTTAATTAAACCCAGTGCAAGGCCCTTCCAAGCACAGGTCGCGTGCTGCCTGTCCATGTCAAGAATCAACCCCACCCCCAACTGACTCTTGGGAAAACGTTTAAGTCAAAAGAGCACCCTGAGTACATTGAGAAGTTATGTGTGGGTTGCATTTTTATACACAAAAAACACAAACAGGAGGCAAATCTTCCTACCTGCCATGTTGTTAGTCCCTCACAAGCAGGGTGTGCTAATGAGTAGTCCCTGCTGAGCTCAGAGGCAGCACAATGAAGTGAAAAGTCTACAGAACCGGCCAGATAAAAGACTCAGTTCTTCATTTCATAAATATGTATTGAGCACCAACTAATGAACTTGGCTCTGGGCCAAGTTCAATTATCTAAGTGTTCTATCTGCCCTGGGCAGATAGATCTGTCACCCTGGGCATTTCAGTCAATCTTTGATACCTTGGTTCCCTGGGTTGTTTGATGGGAACAAAAGTATTGCTCATCCGAGAACCTTCAGGAAATAAGATGACTCCAGAGGTTTAAGTTGAAATACTAGTTATAGTCATCGGTTGTAAGATTTTAATAATGACATCTGCTAAAGGTGACATTATCAAAAATAGAGAATGAAGATAGATTATAGGGTCTCAGAGTAGCCTGTGATTTTTTTCTTTCTTAGCTTTCTTTTATCTGAACCACTCCATGGGAGATTCCATTTCCAGAAACCATAACCGGGTCCTCCAATATCTTCTATGAATCTATAGAATTTCATCCTTGAACTTCAAAAACACTAAAACCAATAATGAGGAACTTTCTGGCATACCTGGCTTTACACAACTGATGCATTCCTAAAAAAAGAGTCAACTGAATTGTTGGAAACTGAATTATATTTGAAATACACTAGAGAACTTGGATATTAAAAGAAAACTTCCATTGGATCCATTTGTACAACAAAGAATAATTTTTATAAAGTAAAAAATTTCCCCTAATTTGCTTGATGTGAACACTGAGGCTTAAGCACAGAGAGTTTTGTGACTGTAGAAATGGAAGCCCAATTAGACTGCAAAATGGTTCCCCATCTTCCTTTTCAGCTCCAAGGATGTGCAGGTGTAAAGAAGAGGTGGAAAGTGTGGGAGGATGTCAGCATCCTTTACCAATGTGCATAATCCATTTCCTACCTGAATGAAAAGTGTTTTCCTAAGCACAGTAGGACAGTAGGACCCAGAGCCTTTGATGGGATCAACTCTGATGTGACAATGGGAGCACTTTTCAGGAAACACACTGTGAAGAATAACAACAAATATCAATTAAACTCATAATTTTAGTCAGCTGGTGTGAGGTGTGGGGTGAGGGGGTTCACAGGTCTTCAAGCCCTTGGCTTTCAAACTGGAGCAGCCAGGTAGCTATCAAGTGATATACAGATTCTGAGACCCCACCCCATTCCAGAAGGAACAGGGACAAAAACCATATTTCCCCCTGGTCAAAGGGATGCTCACTGGTGGTAATAAGGCCAAGTGACCTTTGGCCAAGAAGCTTTGGAAGGGATAGAAGGGGAAGCCGGACTGAGGGCAGAGAAAATATGATTCTCCCTCCCCCCCACCCCACCTTGGGGTACACATCCTATATAGTCCTCTCCCCTTGATTGTGAACAGGATTTATGAACATGATGGGATATCACTCCCATGATTAGGTTCTGCAGTATAGCAAAGATGTAATTAAGGTCCCTAATCAGTTGACTTTGAATTCACCAAAAGGGAGGGTCTCTTGGGTAGACTGATCTAATCATGTAAGTCCTTTAAATCTGGGGCTAGAATCAGAGACAGAAGTCAGAAAGATTAAAGCTACAGCAGATGGCTTCCTGCTGGCCTCAAAGAAGATGGAAGCCATCATGAGTTCTACCCCTGCAAGGAATTAAATTCTGCCAACAAGCTCAGTGAGCCTGGAAGATGACACCAAGCTCCAGATGGGACCACAGCCCTGGCCAACTCTTTGATTCCACTCCTAGAACACAGGATCCAGCAGAACTATATCTGGGCTCCTGACTAACAGGAGATGTTAAATTTATATTGTTTAAGCCACTAAGTTTGTGGAAGTTTGTTAGACAGCAAAAGAAATCTAATACACTAAGATACTTCTATTTGGAATAAGGAAATTTTAGAAGAAAATGAGAGATGGGAGGAACTTGAATTACAGAGAGCACCAAGATGGAGCTAAGTCTGCTGAGGCCTGTGATGTTTGTGAGCACTGGGGTTTAGGTGGTCTACTACCTGAAACACATCAACCGATATCCCCTTTGAACAGAGAATTTAGGCATGCCTGGGGCTGCCTCTGGAACAAATTACAAATTACTTCCCTTGGAGCATGTGGGTGCTAGTGAGTCATTAAGGACAAGTGACGTCCAAAGGGCACATTACTCCTCCATCTTTATGAATTTCAGGAAGAATTATATCTATTTCACCATCATTATTCAGTTAAGCCAGAAGAGAGACATGCTTAGAACAAAAATGATTTGATTACTTATTCTGATTACCTTCTATTCACCGTGATGGTGAAGGACAGATTTCCTGCCGTAAGTAGTACAAGATCACCGAACACCGACATCTAACACTGATGCATGCAACTGGCAGTAGTTTATTAGTCATGGAAACTCAGCCCAGTGGAGGAGGACACCGCACAGCACATAGGGCCACACAAGGGCTCCGTGGGGGAGCAAGTGAACCTGGAAGTGGGGTGGGGTAGGAGGCAGCCTTTGTAGTAACTGGTGGTTGGGAGTGCTGCCTGGTTCTTGCAGAAGGACATGATTGGCTTGTTTGAATAATTCCACAGGCTGACAGGGAGGTGAAGCCCATGAGATTGAGGACTAGGTGGGGTGCAGCTGGTCTGGCTGATAGAGGAAATAGCCCAGAGGGAAGCCTTTCCTGCTGTGTGGGGGGTGTATATCCAGAGAGAACAGGGGAACTCATAGAGCCCTATGCAGCTCAAAGATGTCAGGGAGCAATTGAAGTTTGAGGTCTTACACTACATAACTAAAGGCTCCTAAACCTAAATTAAAAATGAGATCCGGGAAAATTAACCCAACAGATATGGACAATAAGTGTGCATATCTTTCTACCTTAATCTAGTGAATACTGATGTCAATTCCAAGGAAGTGAAATAAAATTGTTGATTATTTTTCTATTTTTGCCACAAGCAATTAAGATTATATATGTGGATCTTAGAAGTTAGGTTATCAGTTATTTTACTTACAATGTCTACTTTCAAAATTTATTCAAATTAATAAGAGGGTACAGCAAATATGCCAGATAGAATAGGAGAAAAAATTATCAATAGCTTTCCTTTAAACCAGCAATAACAAATTAAAGAATGAAATAGGAAAAAAATCCCAGTTACAATAGCAATGTAAAAAATAGATTTTTTTTTTTGCCCTGCCGCTCCGCGGCATGTGGGATCTTCCCAGACCAGGGCACAAACCCGTGTCCCCTGCATCGGCAGGCGGACTCTCAACCACTGCGCCACCAGGGAAGCCCAATAAAATGTTTTGAAACAAATCTAAGAGATGTAAAAAATCAGTATGTAGAATATCATAAAACTTCATTGATATATTTAAAGGATGTGAATTAATGAAGAGACATACTCTGTTCTTGGATAGGATGCCTTAGTATAATGCAGATGTTTGTTTCAATGAATTCGTCTGTAAGTTCTATATAGACTCAAACAAAAGCCCAACAGGATTTGTCCTAGAATTTGACAAGCTGATTCTAAAATTAATCTGGAATGGAAAACGAATAAAATAGTCAAGTCATATTTTTGAAAAAGAAAAATAGTGAAGGATCCCAAATATCAAAAGATACCGTAAAGCTTTAGTAATTAAAAGTGTGATATTGGTCTAGAAATAAACTAATTAATGGAACATTTAAGAGTTCAGATACAAATTCATATATTTAAGAATTCTGTATAAGAGAAATCCAGCATATTTAATTCAGTGAGGAAAGTATGGACTACTCATGCTTAAGATAATTTCCTAACCACATGGAGAGAAATAAACTTAGATTTTATCTCTTGTCATAACAAAAATATTTCAGGTGAATTATGAGGCAATTCCTAGATAAATATGGAGCTATGAATTAGAACGTTTATAGCTTTGGGAGTAAATTTAGCGTTGTTAAGCAAGAGACAAAACACAAAATATTGGAAAATTGTCTGTATTAAAAAACTACAGTGTGATAAAAGATGTTATAAAAAATTAAACTGCATGTTATTGACCTGAAAAAATTGCAATGTATATAACAATGAATTGATGTAGAAGTATATAAAAAATTACCAATCCAAGAAAAAAGTCAACACAGCCCAATTAAAAATGGGAAAAATATGAATAGACAGTTCACAGAAAAGGAAAGACAAATGGCCAATAAACATGTGACAATGCTCAATCTCAACAGTAGTTGGGAAAATAAAAATGAAAACAATGAAATACCAGTTCTAACCCATCCAATTATTTATATGCTGATAAATGTCCTGAATGGAAGAGGGTAAGAGAGAATTGTGTACTCTTGTACATTGTTGTTGGGAGTGAATGTTGATAGCTTTTTTTGAAGTCTATTATGTATTATGTTTTAAAATCTAAAAGAGAAGAAATTAATGAAATAGAAACTGCCAAAGAATAGAATAAATTAACATGGCTGAAAGTTGATTATTAGAAGATATCAACAAAACAGCTAGACAGTTCAAGGAAAAAAAAATAAGAAAGAACACAAGTTACCAATATCAGGAATGAGAGAAAGGATATTGCTACAAGACCTAGAGGCATTAAAAGGATAATTAAAAACAATTTTATGCCAATATATTTGATAAATTAGATAAAATGGATAAATTCCTTGAGAAATACAAGTTACCAAAATGGACACAAGATGATAGAGAAAATCTGAATAGTCATATAACTAAATATAACTTGAATTAATCATAAAAAACCTCCCAACACATAAAATTCTAGGCCCAGATGGTTTCATTGGTGAGTTATATCAAACATGCAAGAAATAACACCATTTTAATCAAACTCTTTCAAAAAATGGAGGAGGTAATACTTTCCAATTTATTAGTCTAACAGAATCCTAATAAAAAAATCTCACATAGTTATTACCAAAAAAATTACAGACTAATATCCCTCATGAGTACAGATACAGATATTCTTAATAAAATATTAGCAAATTGGGCCCAACATTATACTAAAAGAATAACATATCACGATCAAGTAATGTTTATCTGAGGAATGCAAGGTTGGTTTAACATTAAAGAAAATCAATCAGTGTAATTTACTGCATTAACAAAATAAAGGAGGAAGCTCATATGATCATCTGAATAGATACAGATGAAGCATTTGACAATAGTCAACATCCACCCATAACAACAACTCACAGCAAGCTAGGATTAGGAAGTTATCCCTCAATCTGATAAAACAAACCTATTGAAGACATATAGCCAACATCATGCTTGATAGTAAAATTTTGAACATTTTCCCCAAGACTGGGAATGAAATGAAATGCCTACCTTCACCACCTCTATTCAACATTGTACTGGAGATGATAGCCATTGCAACAAGTGAAGGAAAAGAAATAAAAGACACAAAGATTGGAAAGAAAGAATTAAAACTGTCTCTATTTATAGATAACATGATTTTTTGGTATAAAGTTCTATGGAGTCCATAAAATAACTATCAAACTCGGAAGTTAATTTAGTAAAGTCACAGGATACAAGGTCAATATACCAAAGTAAATTGTATTTTTACGTACCAACAGCGAACAATTGGAAATGAAATTTTTAAAAATTAATTCCATTGTTTAAAAATATTAAAGTAAAATATTTAGGATAAATTTTAACAAAAGCTATACAAGAACTTTAGACTGAAAACTGTAAAACATCCTGAGCTAAATTAAAGAAGATCTAAATAAATGGAAAAATATATCATGTGAATTAATTGGAAAATCTACTGGTTTAAAATAGTAATTATTCTTAAATTAACCTACAGGTTTCTCTCTGTCTCAATCTTAATCCCAGCAGACTTTTTGAAAAAGAAACTGACAACTAGATTTTAAAACTTGTATGGTAATGCAAATGACATTGAATATCCAAAGCAATCCTGAAAAGAAACAACAAAGTCAGAGCATTTGACTGTAAGAGTGACTATTGTGCAGAATGGTGCTGGGATAAAGGTCAGCAAATAGATCAAAAGCACAGAACAGTGAGCCCAGAAATACATCCTAGTTTATGCAATCATTTGATTTTTAACAGCTAAAATAATCCAATGTAGAAAGGAAAATAAATTTTTCAACAAATGGAGTAGGAATAAATGAATATCCATATGGAAGGAAAAATGAAATACTATTTCTACCTCACTCTACTCCAAATTAATTTAAGATGGCTCCTAGACCTAAAGAAAAAGCTAAAGCTATCAATTGTTTACAAGAAAACATTGAAGACTATCTTTGTGAATTGTGGTAGAAAAAAGTTTCTTAGGCAGGTCACAGAAAGCAATAACTATCTTTAAATTGACAAATTAGATTTCATCAAAATTGAAAACATCTGCTCATCAAAAGACATCATTGAGGAAATAAATAGGCAAGCCACAGACTGGGAGAAAATATTTGCAAAACATAAAACTGACAAAGGCCCGGTATTCAGCACATGCAAAGAATTTTGACAACAATTAAGAGACAAATGCTTGAGAAAAATGGGCAAAAGTTTTGAACAGATACCTTACAAAAGAAAATGCTATATGGCTCCCATAAGGACTTGCAAATGCTTGATGACAACAGTCATCAGAGGCTTACAATTTAAAACCACAATAAGATACTACCACACACCTCTCGAATGGGTTCAAATTAAAAAGTAACAATACTAAATGTTGGTGAGGATGTGGAACAATGAAAATCCTTACAAAAAGAATATATGGAGTATGACTTCATTTGAATGAAGTTCTAGAACAGGCAAAAGGATGGAAAACTATCAGAAAAGTAGCTGCTTCTGTGTGTGTAGGGGTGAGAAGGGGCATGAGGAAACTTCCTTGGGTGCTGTTTACGTTCTATATTTTGAAGGAGTTTGGTGAGACACAGGCATACAGTTTATCAAAATTCCATGAACGTTCATTTAAGATCTGAACATTTTCTTACACATAAATTCTACATCAAAAGAAATCAAAACTCTAAAAAACATTTAACACTAGTCAACTATATGCAAGTTGAAGTAGTTAGGGGAAAGTATACTGATTTCTCAAATTTACTTGTAAATACATCAGAAAATTAGGTGGATTAATGGATTGATAGAGGAATGGGTAGATATATGATAAAACAATTATACAGAAATGTTAATGGTAGATAGTGACATACTGGTGCTCACTTAAATTTATTAAATTTTTGCTGTTTGTTTGAAAGTTTTATAATAAAGTGTTGGAAAAAAATAGGCACACCCTTTGACCCACTCCATTTATGTCTAGGTATTTATCCTAGAGAAATACACTTTAGACATGTACCAAAAGTCATACGTAAGGTTAGTCACTGCAGTATTGTTTGTAACAGCAGGAAAAAAAAAACAACACACCAAAAAAACGGTGGGGTTGGGTGGGGCATGTGAATGCCTATGGTTAAATATACTATGGTATATCCATAAAATAGAAAACTATGCAAAAGCTTAAAAAAAGAATAAGGTAGACCTATATGTACTGATATAGAAAAATCCCAAGGTATATTTTAAAGTAGAAAAATAAATTATAGAATAATATGCATGGTATGTTCCCTTTCGTGTAAAATTTTAAAAATTAACAGTTAACATGGCAGATGTATAAATATATACATATATAAATGCTTAGAAAATGGTCTAGAACAAGAGTTGGTATATTTTTCTGTAAAGGGCCAGATAGTAAATATTTTAGGCACCGTCACTTCTGTTGCAACTACTTAATTCTGCCATTGTAGTGTGAAGGTAGCCATAGACAGTACATAAGGGAATGAGCTTGGCTGTGTTCCAATGGTGGTGGGTCAGATACAGCCTGTGGTCCATAACTTGCCAATCCTGATCTAGTAGTGTGACTGATTGCAAGGATGCTCCCAATTCTTCACCCCTTCCTGTATCTATACCGTTTGCTCTATATCTTTGTTTTATCCTCTCCTCCTGACTCTGAGCTCAGACATGTGATTTGCTTTGAATCAATGGGATTTTGTAAGTGGGACACAGTGGAAGCTTTAGAGACACTGGTACACTGGGGCTTGCTTGCTCTTGTGCCTCTTCCATCACTTAGAGAAGATGCCTAGGCTGGCCTGCTGGAGGAGGAGAGACACCTGGAGAAGTGTCCAGTCTCCACGGTTGTCCCAGCTGAGGCCACCCTAGATTGGCTGATAGTCAGCTGACCCTCAGACTTATGGGCAAACCCAGGCAAAATGAATAGAGCTGCCAAACCGACCACACCAGACATGTAAGCAATGCATGCCTACTGTTGTGTGCCACCCAAGTGTGGTTGTATAGCATCAGTTAACTGATACAGAAACAAAACACACCCAACTGATAGCATGATTCTCTTTGAGAAAGGGAGAGGAATAGGGATGGCTTTTGCAACCGAAAAAAAATTTTTTAGCAAAGAAAAACTGTGTAGTGAAATTCCAGAATTCAGAAAATCCAAGTTCCAGGGAAGATTCTTTGGAAGGTCAGGCAGAGGCACAGATACAAGTAAAGGACCAAGGTCTATTTGCCGTTTCTTTTCTTCTATCTTTAATATCTTTCTATTTTTTTTTCTTGATCCTTTGCCTATAAATATGTTCGTCTTTTGTATGCTAAAAGTCCTCTCTTGCCCTTCTAACCTCGGTTAGCTTTAGAGCTCTTCTCTCTTTTTTAAAACTTAATTTTATAAATAACACACATGCCAATAAAAATTCACAGTACAGAAAGCCCAACATAAAAATAAAAGCCTTCTTTCCTGCCCACCACCTTTCTACTAGTACTGCTCCCTGGGACCAATAGCTTTCAAATGATTCTGCTTCTGCTTCTTTTCATTTTTTTTTTTTTTTCTGGTAGTTATCCACATTTTTCTAAATCACTGCTTATACCTCTATTTTTGGACTTGTATATTTTGGACTCTCTGTAGGAAAGATACGGCATTTAGCTGATGTATTCTACCCCTCTGCCCTCACCCTGCCTTCACACAAATTGTCTTTTGAAATTTTTAGTTCTTCTGTTTTTATATATGTTATGGCTTTAAATAATATGCTAAAACATCTAGTTCCTTTATTCATAGTGGCTTTTACATTTTTATCAAAGTAATATGACCACCCAGTTAAAAGCAATAGCCCAGTCCTTTCCACCTTCTGGGCCCCACCTTAATTCCTCCAAGAGTCAACCACTTCTAAATGCCAGATGTGTACACAAAGCACCTGGGGCTCTATTTATCTATCATCTATCTATCTATCTATCTATCTATCTATCTATCTATTTGCCGCGCCATGTGGCATACAGCATGAGGGATCTCAGTTACCCGACCAGGGATTGAACCCGTGTCCCCTGCATTGGGAATGTGGAGTCTTAACCACTAGACCACCAGGGAAGTCCCTGGGGCTCTATTTAAATGTAAACCCTAATTATAGGTCTATAGGTGGGACCAAGACTCTGCATTTCTAACAAGTTCACAGGTGATGCTGTTGCTGCTAGCACATGGACCACACTTTGAGTAAAGATGTGTAGAGGCTAGCAAAGGATCCTCTTAGTCATATGGGCTTGGATTCTGAGGCAGAATTTTAGTTCCTTTGGGGACTGAGTTTCAGACAAGGAATGGGAGGCCCAAATCCAGCCTTTGGGACAGGATCAGTGTGTCAGGGAAGCTGAGGGGGCAGTCTGTGTCCTTCCGAAGCCTGGTTCTTTATCTGGACCAACAGTCCCAAAGTCTTCATTCTACTTAATTCCTGGCAAAAGTATCATTACACAAACACCTTCCTGGTGGCCTGGTTTGACCAACTTGACCTCCCTAGGTGCAGAATAATAATTTCCAAGTTCCAAGGCAACACCTGTAACCTAAGGAAAACAGAAATGCTCTTTAGAGGCAGGGGCTCTTACCTTACTGCATTAGCTAAATCTCTTTCCTCTCCATCAGTCTAATTCCCAGCTTCTACCATTAGGTCATGGTATATAATTATAGCATATCAAAATTTCATATATCTAGCACTCTCCCTTATGGCCATCTTCTATAAAAATAAGTAAATATAAACTCTGGATGGCCATACTAGAACTAAAATTCTGCCTCATACATTTGTCTTCGTTTGGTTTCCCCAGAAGCAGATTCTAAGACAAGGGCTCAAGTACAAATAGTCTATTTGGAAGGTGGTCCCAGGAGGGGAGTGGTGAAGTGAGACAGGGAAAGGAAGGTAGTCAACAAAGGATGTGGAATCAGCAGGTTATCATCCTGGGCACCTGGAACTTTGTCCCTTTGAGAAACCCTGGGAATAAATGTAAAACACGCATCTTGGATCTGTCCCACCTGAGGGGGAGGGAGCTGTGTTTATGCAACAACCCCTCGGGTGAGCCTTGCTCCTGGGCGGAGCGGAGTCCCTGGCACTCAGGGTCTGCTGTGTAGGCGGCAGAGAGAGCCCCCAGGAAAAGCAGTGTGGGTGCAGGCAGCTGGAAGTCGGGCCACAACCTTCTACCATATCAAACAGCTCCCTCCAGAGGAGGGACCCCTCAGACCAGCACCCAAAACCTGTTTACTTCTCCTTGACCCTATCTGCACATAGGATGCTGCATGTTAGCGTCAGGGCAGGACGGCTACAAGTCTGTCCCTGACAGGTCAACTGTCTCATACTAGAACAAGGGCAGATGTGATCCAGGTGTCCTGCAACCAGAGGTTGGAGAGCAACCCCAAATGGGTTGTGGAGACCCCTGGTCCGGGATCCCTGGGGTTTTACACTGTGGAACACTCAGATCTGTTCCTCTTCCCATACAATCTGCCCTGCACCCTGATCATCAGCTTTATTTCCCCAGGAATATATGTCAAGGAGATAGATCTGTGGAGAAAAGCCATCTGGAGGGGCTATTTTCATAGGAACTATTTTAAGGCTGTCCTTCCCGTCCACCACATCCTGACATTTGGTATATTTAGTATCATCCATAGACAGGGCTAATGGATTTTTCTTTGCAAATCATTATGATTCAAACCACTGCAGTCTTTATTCTTTTTTAATTGCAACTAAGTCACGCACACATACACACAACACACACATTAATAGCTACCTTATATTTATACACGAAAAATGCTTCCCAGCAAAGTAACTCTAGTGTAACTTACAAGCCTTTGCCACTGAACCCTTTTATATGGTGGGGGAGGGCCTAAGGCTGCAGGTTGGCGGGTATTGCCTTCACACTGCACACGAAATGCACATGTATTCGGTCAAAGAAGAGAATGCACAAAAGGTGTTTAAAATTGACAGCCCAAGACAGGAGTAATTTCACATGCCATTCTTTGTCTACCGCTCCTGTAGGTAGAGAGCACTGCTGATCTGCCTCACCGAATACAAATTTATATCATCTCTGCCATTAATATGGTTTCTTTTCATCCCATGAATTAATCTCCTTTTGCCAGCATAATAATGGCTGTGGAGGAACAAGTTCCAATGTCAGGAATCAAAACTGCAGTAGGCTCAGGCTTTCTGATGCAGCCCCATGGGCTGTGTTCATTAACGGCAGATAAAATAGGAATCACACAAACAAAAGCAGTGTCCACAGCTCACCTTTGCCCTGGGGCCACCATGCCAAGGCTGACTTCCCACTTCCTCTGATGACTGATTTGGTGAGTTTCTGAGATACTAATCCAGGCCTCACACTCTCTACTGTTTTTGTTTTTTTTCTTTTTAAAAATTGTTTTCATTCTTTTAAGAATTTATTTTATTTATTTTTGGCTGCATCGGGTCTTTGTTGCTGCGCGCAGGCTTTCTCTAATTGAGGCGAGCGGGGGCTACTCTTTGTTGCAGCACGCAGACTTCTCATTGCGGTGGCTTCTCTTGTTGTGGAGCAAGGGTTCTAGGCGCGCAGGCTTCAGTAGTTGTGGCACGCGGGCTCAGTAGTTGTGGCTCACGGGCTCAGTAGTTGTGGCTCACGGGCTCAGTAGTTGTGGCTCACGGGCGTAGTTGCTCCGCGGCACGTGGGATCTTCCCGGACCAGGGCTTGAACCCGTGTCCCCTGCACTGGCAGGCGGATTCTTAACCACTGCGCCACCAGGGAAGCCCCTCTACTGTTTTTAAAATCAGCTGCTTAGTATCATGGTTTGGGCCTGGTCTTGAATGCTCTACCCTAGGCTGGACCCACATTCTCCAACAGTAGACATTTGGTCTTATAGGTTTCTGTATCCCTGCAGCCTCTTGCATAGTAATTGACACGTAGATACCCAGAAAATACAGGCTGGAGTGCATATACAGTATATGTGAGTACACACTACACACTACAGCAGGAGGATATGTGAGTAAACTACAGAGCACAGTAGCCACACCGGGATTCAGCTCCCCTGGGGTAGCCGACCTGCATAGGGACAGACCCTACTTTTTTGATAAGACGGATCCATTTGACAAACATCTTCAACAGCACGATGATAGGGGCTCCAATTACTGAGTAAGCACTACAGCAGTGGTTCTCATAGGTCGTGCTTGGATCAGCCATAACATTACAGGAGACTGGTTAGAGATGTAAATTCCAGAGCCTCGTCCAGACCCTAGAAACTGAGGAGTGGGGCCCAGCAATCTGGGTTTAATCACCTTCTGGGTGATTCCAGTGCACAATTAGGTTTGAGAACCCCTGTATTCAGATTAAGAACTCGGGCTCTGGAACCAGAATGCCTGGGCTACAATCATAGCAGTTCGACCTTGAATACATTCCTCAATGCCTCCATGCCTCAGTTTCCTGATCTGAAAAATGGAGAGGTGCTAGTCTGTATTTTTCCCAAAGCAGACCTACAGGCAGAGATTTGGGCAAAAGTAGTCTGTTCGGGTGGTGATCCCAGGAAGAGGAACTAGGGAGAATAAAACAGGAAAAGAGGCCAAAACAGATCCTGAGGGGCAATGGGGGTAAATTCCACTGGGGACTCCACAAAGGAGTGCGGGATGAATAGTCCAGTATTTATCACTGTAACTAGCCCATCGGTAGGGTGACTCCGAGTTGTGTTCTACAAATTCCCCTCCTTCATTGATTAAGGGTCACTCCTGCGGTGTTAACATCCTGGCACCTATAGGACATAATAGAGTAAAACTGGAAAATATAAGGACCTCCTTCAAACCTTACACAGAAGTGACAAGGCCTGGGTGAGATGAGGAGTCACATGTCTAACAGCTCGGTGATCTGCTTCCGCTTAGCCTACTGTGCCACGATCCACTTTGGCAGCAACATGGCAAATGCATAGGCGTTATTTTGAGTTGGGTTCCCCCAGAGGCACACTTTGAGACAAGAATTCAAGTGCAAGTGGTTAATTTGGGAGGAGATCTCAGGAAGTGCCTCGAGGGTAGTGGGGAAGTGAGTCAGGGAAGGGAGGGAGGCCCACGCAGGATGCTTTTTGGAGCAGGTCTCCACTGGGGTCCAGCACACACCTCAGAGCTGTCCCACTCTCACTGACAAGGAAGCGGGCACAGTTATCCACTATCTCCCGTTGTCTTCAGCACAGGGCTGTTTCCAGGGCCATTGACTCTCCACCCTTCCCTGTACGTGCACAGAATAAGCTCCCATGACCGTAAGATGCACTTAGGCAGAGTTGTGTTAACCCAGCAACTTGCACGTGGGGGTGAGCGCCATGCCACACGGGTGGACACCAGTCCGTTCTGGTACCCGTGCTGGGATATTTGGAGCTGCATGCAAATAGGAAAAGCTGCAGGTGTTGGCAGGATCCTGGTGCAGCTGTGCTTGGTTCCGTGAGAATGAACTGGAAGGGAGAGAAGCAGCTCTAAGCCTGGAGTCAGGCTGCTCTGGCTGGCAGGGCCATTCCCTCTCCTTCCACGCTCAGGATGGAGAAGCGGGGGAGCGTACTTTCTCTTCTGTCTCTGTCTCACTCACTCACATGGCAGCGGGGCGGGGGGCAGTGGGGAGACTCTGCACCTCACCCCACAGCAGTCCTTCAAGAAACCCAAAGCTTTTAATTACAAAGGGAAAAAGGAAAAAGAGACCTTTTGTGGCAGGAGGTGCAGGGCTGAGATCTCCCTTCAAGGAAAAACAAGCCATTCAACTGGGAGGAGGCAGGCCGCTGAAGACCCTCAGTTTTTATTGCCTTCATGGGGGGGGGGGGCGGGGAGGAGAGAGTCGGCTTCCGCCTTAAAGGGCCCTCACTTGCCAAGCAGCCCCCAGCTGGGGACTGAACATGGTGAGGCCCTAGGACCCGACCATTTTGCCCAACACAGCACTTCTCTAATGGACAGATTTGTTCTGGAACTCTCTTTCGGGTCGGCCCAAACTTTGGCACACTTGCGTGGCAAGTGAATGTTCTCCCAGCTCCATCCCGCCTCCTTGCGATCTTATTGTTCACAGGTGTTACCTCTCAACAAGCTGCCTGCTCACACATGTATGGGGGAGGGGAGAGAGGGATGCAGAAAGTGACAAGATGTTCCCAATGTTAGTAATTCGTGAAGCTGAATAAAGAGTATATGGGTGTTCGTTGTCCTAGCCTTGCAACTTTATATTTGAAATTAAAAAAAAAAAAAATTTGTAGGAAGAAAAACATACAAGAAACAGGAAACTTCTCAGAGAATCACTGTCCAGGGTGGCGGATTAGCTCTGGGGTCTCTTGCCCTCCTGCAACGGGCCTGAGCGTCTCCTGGGCAGCAGTGGATACAAGATGAATGAAGTATTTGCCTTCTGTGGAAGACGGAATGCTTCACGCTGGAGAAAAAAACCCAGCTTAGTCTAGAAGGCACATGGGGCACCATCCAACACATTCCAACAGCAAAGCCGCAGAGCCCAGCACGGTCCCTCTTCTCTGTGTGAGGAGCTCCGGGCATGGGCTGGGGGAGGGCCAACGCATTCATGGAGCCTTCCCAATGGGCAGAAGACCCTCTGGAGTGAGCGCAGGTGCAGAATGCAGGAATTAACCTGGAAGAGGCCAGCCCAGAGCAGAACCTAAAACAAAGTGTATTGGATATCGTCTTAGGATCCTTCAGTAATGTAAAAATGTAAACACAAATCTACTGGGAGCGGTGAGAATGTAGTCGGCTCAGGTCTCCCAGGGTGACCAGATGCCCAGGGTACCTGTTACAGTCCTGTTCACCCCTCATGTCCAATCGCAGACGTGTCCTGGTTTGGATGGTCAGTGATGTGGTCACCCTACTTCTCTCCCTTCTGATCCTTCTTGCCATTCTTTGGGCAAATATTTGCTGTGGGCCAGGCTCGGAGCTTATTCATGACAGAGTGAACAGCATGGTTTTTTGGGCTCAGAGAGGATGCCGCCCTGCCCTTCCATCCCCAGTGGTGGTGGAGCAGAAAGAGCAGGGGGTTTGCAGTCAGACAGAAGGGGGTCTGGATTCTGTCCCCGCAATCAGCTCCCTAGACCTGAGTAAGTTACAGAAACCCTCCATGACTCAGTATCCCATCTATCAAATGGGGACACTGCACCTCACCTATCTTTCAGAATGCTGTAAGGACGAACTGTAGTGAATGAAACGTGCACGGCACATGAAATATTTCCAATAAGTGGTATTTTTCTTATTAATAGGGAACCTCCTCAAGGGTTCTGCAGCTCAGAGCCCCTCCCTTTGTGGAGAGGGCCACCTGTATGAGATTGATGTTCCCATTTTACAGGTGAAGAGACTGAGGCCAGGAGAGATGTATGGGGATAGGGAGCATTGTTACCCACTAAAATTCCTCTTAGGGCACCGTGGGGTTTAAACAAGTATAGCCACGACTGGCTACTTAGTGGGAGTTGGGGGCCCGGGGGGTGCGACGCAAAGAAAATGTGAAGCCCCTTATTCAAAAATTATTAAGAATTTCAAGATGCTGACAGCAGAGCATTAAATCAAGTGCGGGACCTTTTTGCACATGAGGTCCTGCAACTGTGGCAGGCTCGTGAGGCCAGCCCTGGGTGTGGTCCTTGGAGACGTTGCCGCAGGGAGCAGGTGAGACCCCCAGGGCAGACAGAAGCACCCGAGCACCTGCAGGTACCTGCCGAGTTGCTGTGCTCACCACAAGGGGAAGGATTTGCTTTCGCTCTGATGGCAGAGGAAAGTGTCTCCACGCTTGGGTCTTCAGTGTAGTCTATTCAAACACTCAGCGACAGATAGAGCTGGAGCAACTCAGAGGCAGCCCCAGGGGCATCGAGAAAGTGGGACTCAGGAATCCATAGAAACCACGGGGAGGGCTGCGGGCCTTCTAAGGGATTGGGGAGCGGAGGCGTCTGCTCAGCTCTCTGCACGAGGGGGAGGTCCTGGGGCACGTGTCTGCGGGGGCAGTGGGAGGGGCCAGTGGGGGGCCCAGCTCCTCCCCTTGTGCTGTAACTGAAGCAGCCCAGCGCGCTTCTGTCTGATATGGGGTTCCACTTGGAACACATCGGCTCGGGGGTTATGCTGCTTGGGCTCCCTGAGCAACCTCTGGGCAGTGGGGGGCAGTGGGTGGAGGACTGTCCCCTGCGCCCTTTCCACAGGCGTGGAGCAGCTGCCTGGGCGAGAGAGTCTGCAGTCTAGGCTCAGCCAAAGCCGGCTTCCCGAGTCATCCCGGCCTCATGGAGAAACACAGCCTCTGTGGCCGTTCTTGCTATCTTTAGTTTCAGGCGAGGCCTGCAGTACCGCTGGAGAAACCCAGTGGCAGGTAAAACAAATATGGTCTCCAGCATCTCTCTGGAGTGGTGTGGACCATTACTCCCAAGGTCTGCAAAGTTCACTGAACATCAGGACTTTCTCTGTGAAGCTTTTAATTCGCGCATAGGAATTGTCTCAAAGACTTCAGGCCAGATCCAGCTCATAACTGATGTGTTATTTGGCCTAAACAGTGTTTTTAAAAAATCTAGACACAGTATTTAAAAATCAGTGATTTCATATGAAAATTTGAATTTCTGGCTTGAAAAAAGTGCCTTTTGGCAGCCCTGGCCATGACTCTACATGCGGCTACACTTACCTGGAGCAGTCGGCAGGTGCCTTCTTCACCTGGTCCAGTTTAGCCACTCACCACGGTCCCCACCCAACCCACGTCACTCACTTTATCATACACCTGGACCCTGCGAACGTTTGCTCTTGCACGGGTGCTGTGCTATGAACACACCTGTTGTCCCCAATGTCTCCCATGGAGTTACTGGACCTCAGATGTCATTTAGCACATACTTCATCTTGCAGCATGGGTTTCTGGCCAGGGCTTAGAACTCTCTGAGTTTGTTTAAATTTAGAGGCCAATATTTAATCTCTCTCTTTTTTTTTTTTTTTTTTTTGCCTAGGAGAGATTTTGGTGACATAAGTGTGTGCTGTGAGCATAGGAAGTTAAGTCTGGATTCCTGCTGGGTCAAGGGGCTTACACTTTGCTCATACTTTTGACCAACCTTCCCTAGGGCTATCTGAGCCCATTCCTGGCGCTTTGAATCTTTGGGCCCCATTCTCCCTCTCTGGCTCCATCTCTCTCTCCATCTCTCCCCGCCCCCCCCCCCCCTCTCTCTCTCTCTCTCTCTCTCTCCCTCTCTCTCTCTCTCTCTGCAAAATGAATACAACACGAGACCTGTGTGGCAGATTATCTCATTAGCAGAGCCCTCGCAGGAGAAGACTGGATGGATGCTGAGCATGTTGGTAATTACGTCCTTGGTTTGAGGCCAGAGCCCCTCAGCCTCCCCGGCCGCTTGCCAGCTCGAGGAAGAGACCACAGGCTTCCAGCCCCACCCGGAGAGCTTGGAGCCTGCCACTCTGGAGAAGTGAAGCTATTTCTGTGTGTGTATGTGGGAAGGGTGGGAAGACGGAAAGAAAAGTGAGAAAATGTATGTAAGCAAATATTTCAAAGAAAAGAGGGGGAAGCTCATCTTTAAACAGCATGATAAAAGAATTGACAGGATCCTGCCAGACCCCCAAATGAACAGCAGGCCCCGGGTCCCTTTGTAGCACTAGAGAGACTCTCATGATTGCCAGGTGAAGCCTGAGTGCAGCCTGGAAGTCCTCTGGAAAGTAAGCCAACCCCGGTCGCCTTCCCACCTGCCTGGAAATGATCAGCGGGCCCTGAAGCTGAGCTCAGAACCAAGTCCCAGAAGATGACTGTGCTCTATTCCACTGCAGCCTTCCTGGATGATGCCTAGAATTTCACACGTTTTGTGGCAATGCCCAAATGACTTCACTATGATTTACTTACGGGAACAAAGGATGAAGAGAAGAAGGGCAGGCAGGGCAATCATAAAGCGGAGTGAATTTTGTCCTTTAACATGCAGGAAAAACAACCAGGAAAGGTCGCAGCTACACAAGAGTCATTTCTTCCTGTGGACTCTTCCTGTCTACACATTTAGTAGATTCTAAAACTAGCCCCTGCCGCGCCCCTCCTCCTCTACCTTCAGCTGTAAAAGGTAAAGGAGGAGATGGTGAGTGAATGGGGAATGAATAGGACTGAGGTGAGGACATCATGACAGAACCCGATCAGCTGCTCATTGGGGACAAATGTCCACAAGTGACTCACACCAAATAAAACTGCACCAAAAATCACTTTCAGTTTTGAGGCGGTTTTGACATCCAGGCTTTTCTTTGTTTCAGTCGTTTTGGAAAGTGTAGCTTCTGATTTCTCTTTCTGATTCATGTTCCAGTTCAAAGAATTTGGATTTGGTTCCATTTGAATTTAAAAAACTAGCGTTTTTTTTTTTTTTTTTCTGGGTTTGGTTCTCGGTGGGTTAAGTTTAAGACCCAGGCACGCGGGCTCAGAAACATGCATTTCAACATGGAAAGCTCAATGGAGTCAAACAGTCTAGTTACTGATTAGAATAATTAAAATATCAGAATCTAATGGATAGGAAGTATGTAGAAGAGCTTATACGTACCCACAGGGAACTGAAATAAGGCGGTGGAGAAACCCATCTTTTACGACAAGCTGGGAACCAGCGGTGCTAATGCCAAGAACCACACAATAAATCTTAGTTCACGGTGAGTTTAGATGTGTTTTTTGGTGTCAAAAAACATGTGGGTGAAACATATTCACGTGGATGAAGACAGGCTGAAGTTTGGTATTTCCTGCTATGGTCGATGCTTCTGGTACCCCACTCCGATCCCTTTACAGCACAAAGGCACCTGATCTCTGGCTGCTAGGAGCGTTGGCTGAGAACAGCACACGGCACCCTCACCCCACCCCTGCCCACTGGCCTTAGCCTAAGGAATAGGAGCCGTGCCACACCTCAACCTCCCCCAAGGTTACCCTGACCTCCACAAACCGGAGCAATGACTAAATGACATGGTATTACAAAGGCGCCCCTCTGCCTTACGCTGGGACAGCTCTGGTGCAATCCATGCTCCAGAGCTCCCCGTGGGGCCAGGCTGAGATGGTCTCCAGATGGAACCACATCCTTACTTGGCTCCTTTCCCTGCTCCATCCTGCTCCCCTGAGAGCACCCCCAGACAAGAACCCCCAGCTCAGCCTCTCTTTCTCCCACGAACTTTATAGTTCAGGATGCCTACTGTCTGCTGAAGGAAGTCCTGTCCGGTTCAGATGTGCTCTGCGGAGCTCCTGTCCAATACCTCGATATTATGTTCCGGTAACCTTAGAATTGTTTTCGGTTTAGAAAATTGACCCTGCTCTCTGGGATTGGTGCCTGTGAACCCACTGTGGGCCGATCTTCCCTGTCTAGGGCCCTCCAGGTGAATAGGTGTTTCCAGTTACTAACAAGAACAATACAGTCAAAGCGACGCTGGATTTCCTTCTAAAAGCGAAAAAGAATTTCTTTTCAAGTAACATTTCTAACCCCCCTCTCCTGTATCCTAGAATACAAAAGAAAACAAAACAGTAGAAAATGCCTCAAGCCAGCAATTCTATTATCAGCTCTTTCTCTCTCCCTCCCTCCCCCCACCCCAAATTGCTCTTTATCTCCCCCTTATATATTTTCTACACAGCTGGAAAGACCATTGAATCCAGGAGGAAAATCGGCAAAACCATCCAGCTTTGTTGCAACAAAATGGCACTTCCTTCCTGGACACCCATGTTTCAGCTCTTTTGCCATCTGTATGAAGATGCTTGGGGTGTGGTTCCTGGTTGGACACTCCATCCTGTTCTTGGAATTTTTATGTGGGTGGGAAGGAGCTCAAGACCACGGGGACCATCCTTTCAATCTCCTCAGCAGAGCAGAATCCTATAATAATACAGGATCGTGGAGCTACACCAGGAAAATATGAGTGGCTTAGATCACCTGGGTCAGAGTGCGAGACACACTGATCCCTCGGGGGGAAGGGGAGTATGACTCCACGCCCACCCACTCGAACCGTACCGTGGGCAAAGTGCATCACTTCAGAGAGCAAATAAGTGAATAACTGTGGACCATCTCAATGGAAGCAATGTGTCTCGGTTGGAAGGGGCTTGGTAAAATCTTCCCACTATAAAGCCCAAGATTACTGATGGCTCCGTCTTCTGATACGTTTACATTTGTAGCAGATGCTGTGGTTGCCCTGACTAAGGGCTTTTTCCCACACCACAGGAAGTTGTTCAGCTGCAAGCAGGGGAAACCAGGAATGCAGGGGTGTAGGACAGTTCCACCAACCAATGGGGGCTGGGAAGAGGTAAATAAAGGCCTCGCTCTTTAGTCTGCTGTAAGCCCCCTCTGAGCCATGCTCCATAAGTTCCTCCTCAGGGAGCCCCCAGTGGGTGGGATTAAGACCCCAGTCTCCCCGCCAAGGCAACACGCTCATTTATGCACCGTTTATTGACTTTTCTCCCTTCCCTCTTTTACGTTCCCAGCTTATTACCGCTTCCTGAGATCACCTTTAGAAAAACTACTTGCATCCAAGTCCTCACATTGGGTCTACTTTGGTGGAACCCACATGAATGATCTATCCATGCATCCATCCATCCCGCTACGATCCCCTCTTAGGTTCCAGCTACTGTACTGCCATGGGCTGGGGGGCAGTGGAAATCCAGCATAAGATATTCTTCCGCCCCGCCAGGGGTCTCTCAGTCTACCTGAAACAGATGACCATTGTACGATGGGCCAGTGCTAGAAAAGATGGAGACAAATAGCTATAAGAACACTTGAGGGACGAGTCGTACACTGGAAAGCTGTCTTACTAAAAGAGGGAGGTTCCAGGGTTGGCATAAAAGGTAAAAACTTACATACAGTGGAAAGTACACTTGTGATACTAGAATCTCTCTCAGCTCAGCATCAACGGCAGTGTCTAAAATTTTCTCTCTTTCAGCAAGACAATTTTTTGTCAGTTAAATTCTTACATTATATGAGTCCCATATTTAATCCAATGAACAAAGAAAGGGCAAGGATTTCTGGGTGGAGAGAGGATAAGGGGAAAGGCGTGGAGGCACAGACGCGTGGGGCAGTTAGTTAGGTTTCAGGGTGTAGGGTAAGTGGTGCTGCTTAAGCATTGTGAGACCCACTAAATGCCATCCTAGGGAGGTTGGGCTTTTTCCTACGGGCTTATGGCATCCTCAGAACTTGCTGAGCACAGGAGTGATGGCTCTAGAACAACCTTTCAAAACAGTTAAATTGGGTTTCTTGCAGACAACATATATGATTGGGTCTTATTTTTTTTTTTTATCCACTCTGTCAGTGGATAAAGCTCTTGTTTTAGTTGGCGTATTTAGACAACTCACATTTAAAGTGATTGTTGACATTAGTTGGTTTAATGACTCTCATTTATAGCTATTTCCTATCTGTTGTTCTTAATCTTTGGCGCTTAAAAAAAAAATTCCCCTCTTTTTCTCTTTCTCTCTTTTTTTTTTTTTTTTTTGGCATTACGCAGGCCTCTCACTGTCGTGGCCTCTCCCGCTGCAGAGCACAGGCTCCGGACACGCAGGCCCAGCGGCCGTGGCTCACCGGCCCAGCCGCTCCGCGGCATGTGGGATCTTCCCAGACCGGGGCACGAACCCGTGTCCCCTGCATCGGCAGGCGGACTCTCAACCACTGCGCCACCAGGGAAGCCCTTTCCCCTCTTTTTCTGACTTCTCTGATTTTAATTCAGCATTTTGTGTGATTCCATTCTATCTCCTCTCTTAGCGTATCAATTACATTTCTTTGTGGTTGCCCTAGAGTTTACAATATGTTTTTACAACGAATTCCACAAAGCCCCGTTTCCCCACAAGGCAACTCTTTCAAATAACACTATCCTACTTCACAGGTAGGACAGGTGCCTTATAACAGAGTATCCCCAATTCCTCACTCCCAGTCCTTGGAGCACTGCTGCCATTCAGTTCACTTAGAGTGATCTTTCAAACTGTGAGGCTGAACCAACGTGGATGATGAACTGCAGTCAGACAAAAATAACCTGGCAGGACTTTGACATCTTGGAGGCAGGAGCTGGTATGCGGTAGAAGGTTTGCCAAAATGGCTAAAATAATTCTGCCCATCCCTGGACCGTGACCCTTTGCAGTGTGACTTGGCCACTCCCCGTCAAGAAAGAGGCCACATTTATTTCTCCTTTCTTGGAATCTGGGCTCAGCCACATGACTCCTTCACCCATGGGACACTGACCAATGTGGCCCAAGCAGGGACTTGCAAAGGGCCCCTGTACTGGGGCTCGACCTCTTGTAAGGTGCTTAAAAGCTGAGTATTATTTCTGCTGAAGGCCAAGCTTAGTTCAGTAGCAAAGAAACCTCCCCTTTTGCATGTTCTGGGCTGTGGTCTGGGAAGATCAGACCTGCTGTGCTTCCAGAAAAGTCCCCTCTTCTGCCCACTGGCCCTGCTGGGGCTGCAGTCCAGCAGCCAGTGCACCAGCCACAACTGTCACAGGCTCTTTAGGTACCGTGTCCGTTCTCTGGAGGCTGCCAGCAGCCAGCCCAGCCCTCTGTTCATGGACCTTTTAATAGCATTAGGAAAACCCTGGCTCCAGTCACTCCTCTGGTCCTTGGTATTCAGGAACACTCACCAAACTATCTATTTTATTAAGGAACAGCCAGGATATAGTGCACCCCGTCTCCACCACACACACACCTTAAACAGAAAAAAAAAAAAAAACAAAACCACAGGGCCAGAAGATTTATGGCTAGTGATTTGCAACGCAGGAGAGAGCCCAAAGGAGCAACGAGACGTCCTTGGCATTCAGTCCGGGCAGAAGTCGGCTCACCAGGTACCGCCTGCATCCTTCCCGCCCCCTCCATGGGACTCGCCTCCCTTCCGGCTTCCCATAAGCCGCTGGCACCAGCCGCACTTCATCACCACGTTGCCATGTATAAAAATTTTAGGAGACTGCTGTCTCGAAGAAATGAATCCCAGATCACTTTTTAATACTTCCGCCCCCACTTTTGTTCTTTCTCTCTCATCAAGCCTTATCTCACCAGGGAGACATTTCTGGAGCATGTTCTGAAGAAAGCTTCAGGTGGGGTGTAGGCAATGCAGAGCTCTCCAGAGCTGGGACAGTTGGGACTGCCCAGGTGCCAGGCCCATGTCGCCCATTTGAGGAACTGGAGGAAGAGAGTCCGGCCCTTCAAAGGCACTCGTGATCCTGGCCAGGGCTTCCCATGGTTTTGCCCAAGGTACTTGGGAAGTGGCGAGCAGGCTTCATTGGAAGGTTTGAAGGGCGAGGGGAGCCTGGCACCGTCAGTGCCCTGTCCTCAGCCAGGGCTGTGGATGCGTCAGAACCTGTCCAGCTCAGTCTCACAGCAGGGGAGATGTTCCGAACCACATCCCCCAGAGTAGCTAATCTGTCAAGGCAGGCAGGGGCTCAGTTTCTCTGGTCTTCATCGGCGAGAGTCAAAACCAACATTTGTGCTGGGGCCTTAGCACCGAAAGAGCTGACAGGTGGATATAGCAGACCAGGAGGCCAAGTGCAGGCATGGTGCTAGGAACATGGCCTTGGGGGCAGACACGCTGGAACTATTAGCTATGTGGCCTTGGCCAAGTTACTTGACCTTGCGGAGGCTTAGTTTTCCCATGTGTAAAATGGAGATTGATGTCAGGACTAAAGGGAACATTAAAAGTAAAGCAGTTATGGTATATAAAATAGATAATCAATGAGGACCTACTGTATAGCACAGGGAACTCTACTCAGTATTCTGTAATAACCTGTATGAGAAATGAATCTGAAAAAGAATGGATATATGTATAAGTGAGTCACTTTGCTGTACACCTGAAACTAACACATTGTAAGTCAACAAATCAACTATACTCTGATATAAAATAAAAATTAAATTAAAAAATACTTAAAAAATGTAAAGCAGTTGTCACATACACACTCAGCCAAAGAAGGCAGAAGCAGTTGACACTGTTGATATTATGCTTAGAGTAAAATTGGGGCTTCCCTGGTGGCGCAGTGGTTGAGAGTCCGCCTGCCGATGCAGGGGACACGGGTTCGTGCCCCGGTCCGGGAAGATCCCACGTGCCGCGGAGCGGCTGGGCCCGTGAGCCATGGCCGCTGAGCCTGCGCGTCCGGAGCCTGTGCTCCGCAACGGGAGAGGCCACAGCAGTGAGAGGCCCGCGTACCACACAAAAAAAAAAAAAAACAAAAAACTACTACTACTACTGTTATTATTATTATTAATGCAGGAGACACCAAATCCTATTGGGACTAGTGTGTAAGCTGCAGTCCACAAGCAACAAGGCAGAGTCAGGATGCAGGCATTAAGGAGCGGCCCGTAGGGACAGGGCAGGGACAGGATCTCCATCTGGCCCTGCGTGATTGTCACCCCCTTCTGTTCCTTTCCTATGCAGGAACCCCACCCCCAGATTCCTGGCAAGTTCTCAGTCATTTGCCTCAGTTTCCCCGCACACGTGTTTAACAGAGAATGAACTTGGCTGTGGGAGGCTGGCTGTGCTACAGGGTCAACGGATGACCATGAGGTTGTGGATGACTCTTGGTGATGCTCCAAAGTGTCTCTGTGTGTCCTGGTCTTAGAGTGTCCAGTCTCTCGTGTTTACCAGGGTGGAGCTCTTACCCTCCAAGCACAACCCCTCCTGCCACTGCACACGGCGTCCTAATAAAGAAAAAGAAAAAAAAAAAAAAAACCCCAAACCCAATAAACCAAATCAAACAGCTGTTCCCAGAACTGCTGGGGCAGGAAGAGGCACAGGCTCCATTCATTAGCAAAACCAGTCCTGGTGATTATCTTTAATACATGGGCTGAGTCTTTATCGCATTCTAATCTACTCCATTCACTCTTTGCCGGCCCAGGATTTGATTCAGAAATCAGGTCAACAATTTCAGGATTGCAATTTGTTGAAAAAGTACTGGTTTTAAAAATGCGCCCGTGTCGTTCTTCTGGCACGGTAGAAAGAACACGTGGCCTAAAAGTCTAGAGATCGGAGTTTGAATTCTGATGTAGCCACTATCTGGGTGATCATAGGGGAGGCATTCAAAGGTGACTCCATTTGGGTTCCTCCAAGAGCTGACGCCGGGATGAGGACCTGGGTGCAGGAAGTTGATTAGGGTAAGGGAATGGGGAGAACAAGATGGGGGTGGAGAAAAGACAGCAACGGGTGTGGCAATGGTGAGGCTCAATGCCGCTGGAGTCTGCCAAGAAGCCATGCCACGTGCCCTCAGAATTCTCCCCTGAGGGCTGGGAGCCTGGGGCACGACCCCACTGCCTGTCGGGTCCCCTCTTCTGAGGGTTGCTGCAGGCATATTAGCTCCTCCGAAGTTTAGCTGTGTCTGCGTGTGCCAGAGGTCCTCATGGTGAAAGTCTGAAGAAAGTCTCAGGAAGAGAGAAGGAGACATGCGATCATCAGAGGTGGCTGCAGTCATGCAGGAACTGCCCCCTACAGCTGCAGGTGAGCTCAGGAGGGTGGAGGGGATGGGCGGACATGGGAGTGGGTCAAATAGAGTTTAATGCTCAGAACACACATGGGATCTATTTTATGTTCTCTAACCACCTTCGGCTAAGTGTCCACAACTGAAAGGTGATCGGCAAGTTTGCTGCAGCCCAGGCGGCTGGTTGAACCCCACGTCCATTTCCCTTCTTCCTCAGTAATAGGATTTCTAGCTGGGCACGTGGTCACACAGAAACCAGACTACATTTTCCAGCCTCTCCTGAAGATGGGCGTGGTCACGGGATTTAGATCTGGCCAATGGGATGGAAGTGGAGTTGTGGCAATTTCTGGGAATCTTCCATCAAAACAGCTGGTGGTGCCTTATGTCCTTCTCTCTTTTCTCTTGGTCCCTTCCTCCGTCCTGGGCTGGGATGGAGTGTGAGGGTCACCAGCTTGGACCACGCTGGCTGGCACTGCGGGGATCTAGAAGGAGCCCGGGTCCCTGCAGACTTGGTCGGGGAGCTTGCTCCACTAGCCCCCCAAGCTCCAGCCTTTATCACGAGAGAGGAATAACTTTTTATCTTGTCTAAGCCATGACATTTTGAGTCTCCTGATAGTCACAGACTAACTTCATCCTAATGGATATAGTCCCTCGCCGTTCTAATTTTTCCCCTGAATCCGATGTTTATTTTCTTTACAAAGGGAAGGGAATACTTGCTGGTCTCCCCTGCCCCCTTTCGGGGGGCTGCAGCCCCCTTCCCACGCATGGCCGGACTTCCGTGCAGCCCCTGCCTGCACCTTCTTGAACACCTGAACTTTTGGGTTCCACCTGGGGCTGTACCTTCACCTGTCACTGAGGGCCACCAGACACCTCCAGACACCTTCGCTCTTTGGAGGGATCATGATATTTGTGTCCCACATGCTGTTGAGACCACTTGCCCCCAGAGCTCTAGGTAGGTGTAGTAGAAGCTTCGAGTCCCCCTTCCTCCTCCACCACCCACCCCTCTCCCCCTTGGAGTTCACCTGGTGCTGGGAGCACTCCCCACGTGTGATAGCTGCCACTCCCGGCACCTGTATGCTCTGCCCTGCCCAGCGCCCTCTTGGGAAGCACAAGAGTTTGCTCAGCCTGGGCACGGCAGCCTGCCCATGCTGGGGGGTTCACACCCGAGGGGCAGCTCTCATCTGAACTGGGGAGCTGTAGGTGAAGTCAGCTTTCTTCCCTCGTGGGACAGTCCTAAGCTGTGTTCTACACAGTCCCTCATTTACTCACTCTGTCCCCGAGATCACCTCTGCAAGCAAACCACATACACCCAGGGCCTTATCTCAGAGGCTGTTTTTGGGTGGGGGGGGGGGAAATTGGACCCTACCAACTCCACAGCCTAGAGAGATCCAAAGCCCTACCCAGAATCACCAGTAAGTCCTAGGAGCCACCAGGCTTGACCTGCTGTCCTCATCTGGCCTCGCATCAGCCTGGTCCCATAACGCAGCCCCTCACAGACACCCATCCCCACTGAGTTCTGTGGACTGCAGTGCAGACTCTGGGTTACAGGACTCCTATGCCCTCCCCTCTCTCTTCCCGTCACCTCTGCTCCCACCCCACGCCCATCCCTCCAGATCACCCCAGGAGCTCTCAGCTCTCCTCCAACCACTCTGCAGAGCAGTCCAGCCTGGACACTGCTGCTTCCCCACCCAAGCTGCCAAACCAAGGCTTTGAGGTTGTTGGCAGCACAAAGCCCCCGCCTCCCCACCCCCGGCCCCTACACAATCGAATGGGACCCACTTTCCTTGGAAGATGGGTTTTGTCTGTACTTTACGTGTCAGGAGACCAGACCCAGGGTCACAGGGCTAGTAAGAGGGTATATTAGATGCTATTGGAGCCCACCTGTATCCTAACACTTATTTTCCCACATGGCACCACCCTGAACTTTCTACCTAAGTGCCCCCCACACCCACCTGGCACAGAGAACAAGTTGAAGTGCGAGAGAGTTAATACCCTCAACTGATGATGGAAGGGTGTCGGTGGACACATCCCCCGGCTCCCTTGCCTCTAGCTGGGAACAACTCTGCATCTCATTTCCCACAGTGCTAACTGCTGGATAACTCACTCTGTCTCTTTTGCCTTCCCTTGTTTCCCCACCCCAACTGGTGTTTCTTGGGGTTATCTCCCAAATTAACTACCTGCAACCGACTCCTCGTCTTTAGGGCTGTTGGTGGAGGGAGGGGGAGGAGCTCAAAAGAAGACAGTAGCAGAGCTGGGATTAGAACCCATGTCTGACTGACCCCAAAATGATGCTCTTTCCAACATGCCATGGGTGGCCCTGACCCAGTCTCCCAGGAAATTTCTGCCTGTTGCCTGGTTCCCAGCATCTCTTGATACTCACGATGTTATTCAGTTCCTGACTCACTGTCCCCTTTCTACCAGGGTCCTGTCTGGTTTCCAGTCACTCCCTACCCTGACTATCTGGCCTTGCTTGAGGACCACAAACTGAACTGGGAGCTCTTGTCCTGAGACCGTGGGAAACACTCCCCACCCTGAGACTGTGGAGGTATAATTATTTGTGGCTGTGGTTTGCCTGTGGCCTGGAGTTTTCCAAGCTCTTTGCAGTCGTTTAGTTTCAACCTGCCCAGTCTTTCTGTGATGTGGCCATAGGAAATTGCCTCTTTGTTTTCTTAGCTGCCTCCTCGATGACTTCGAAATGGGCCACCCTGGCCCAGTTTACACCCTGCATGGCTCATCTGTCTGCGGTGACACAACATTTCCCTCCCTCTCTCCTCATGAGAAAAACTAATCAAAACTAGAACTCTGAATCCCTGAGGAGGGGAGTCAGTCATATTTTTGGCAGGTCCTGCGAGGGTCACCAGGGCAGCCAGATGGAGTATGGATCAGGGACACCGTGATGTCATGCCTGGTGACTGGGGCTTGTCCCTGGTTCACACACTGGCTGTGCGTGGTCCCTCCCAGGGGCTCTCTCTGCCACAGGACACTTTCTACACCCTCTCTGTCCCTCACTGTGCAGAAATCTGCTCCTGGACCAGAGGAGGCGAAGTATGATAAGGTATCAGTGGCGATGATGGAGAGACCCAAAGAGCTGGATGCAGAGATGACCTTGTAGAACACAGCCTTTGTGGGCTTTGCTCTGCAAACCCACTGAAGCTTTATCGAGAAGTCCTTTATAAAGGCTTCTTCCATTTGTCAGCTGGTCCCACTGAGGAGGGTCCCTGTCAGAGACAATGACCGTGTGGGCCAGCCTGGGGGCTCCTGGAGGACAGGGCATTAGCACTGGCCCTTCCACATATGAGGAGCAATGGGGAAGCCTGGAGAAGTGCCTGGATGCCAGGTCAAGGGCTACGTGCTATTTAGGGAATGAGATGCTTCCTAACTGGATACAAAAGTTCACCAGGTGGCTTAGCTGGCAGGGAACAGGGTGCACAAACAGATACGATTACTGGATATATTATACAAATATAATAAAAATACCAGGCAATCTAGCCAGAGCACCTCGGTGTTTGGCTGAGCCTGACTGTCTGACAAGAGAGTCTATTAGAAGGTGGGTTCTGGGTGCCCATAAATTCATACTTGCTGAAAATTTAATGGATTTCTTAGTTTCTCTAAAGCTTTCTGAAACCTCAAATCCTATTTTCACTTTGAGGGCCATCTCTTGAACGACGGATATCCTGCGTACAAGGGAGATGCAGCAGACAACTTGTCTCCTGTCCCTCCTCCTGACCAAACAGATTGTCCCTTATATTCTTGTTGAGTGGGTCACATTGGCGTTAATAATCTAGGCAGTTAAAAAAAATCATTCAGCATTGTCGGTAGGAAGGTAAAATGGGGCAGCTGCTGTGGAAAACAGTATGGAGGTTGCTCAAAACCTTAAAACTAGAATTTCCATATGACCCAGCCATTCCCTTCCCAGATAGATAGCCAAAAGGATTGAAAGCAGGGACTCGAACAGATATTTGCGCACCAGTGTTCATAGCAGCATTATTCACAATAGTCAAAATGCGGAAATATCCCCGAGGTCCACTGATGGATAAATGGATAAACAATGTGGTATATACGTTCAGTGGAATATTACTCAGCCTTCAAAAGGAATGAAGTTCTAAAACATGGTTGAAACTTGAAAGTGTAAGTTACACTGAGTAATATAAGCTAGACACCAAAGGATTCCACTTATCATATGATTCCATGTATATTAAGCGTCTAGAATAGTCAAATCCATAGACAGAAAGTAGAACAGTGGTTACCAGGGGCTGGGGGAAGGAGGGATTGGGGAGTTACTGTTTGACGCGTACAGAATTTCAGTTTGGGATGATGACAAATTTCTGGAGATGGATGGTGGTGATGGTTGCACAACAATGCGAATGCTCTTAATGCCACTGAATTATGCACCTGAAAATGATCAAAGTGGTAAATTGTATGTTATGTACGTTTTATCACAACAAAAAAAGTTTAAAGAAAGTCATTCAGTGAGAGTGTCTGTGATGTATCCTTTCATTATGCATTCAAAAATCATTTTATGTACTCTTTCTAGTTTCCCTGCATACATCACTACAGAGCACTAATAAGCTTCTGTTTTGTGTCCAGAAGGGCCTCTTTGCCAAGCAGACACGTTCATTCACCACGTGATTTCATGATTCTGAACTTATCATCAGCTTTTCTTGGGTGGTGTGGTTGGGAAGGGGTGAGAGTGCTGTGGGCTCCTTAGGCTTACGCCTTTATTCTGTCAACGATCCACCTTCCCGGAAGAAAAAAAAAAAGGTTGAAAGATGCTGACAAAGACTACAAAGATTGCCTAAGCATCTTGGGTAACAAATGGCTCATAAAGAGCTGGGGGGAAAAAGCGTGCTTTGATGAGTATGGTATACGTGAATCAGAAGCACGGGAAATAAATACATCTGAAATCTAGGTAGGTTTAAAAATGAAGGGGAAGTGGTGCTTAGCCAAGTTATTTATGGTTTTTCAAACTCAGATCAAGAACAGTAGAAAATTGTTCCAGATGTTCAGTGAAATTTGGAACAGAGCCAACCCAGTGCTGTCTGAGAAAGGGAGAGGGAAAGGGAAAGAAATGAGGGAGGAAGAAGGAGATAAAAAGGGCGGTGGGGTTGCTTCCGGTGTGTATATTTAACTGTGGAACTAAATACAAATGATAAAAGACGCCAAGTACTCTGAGCCGGCTACGCGACGTATGCCAGGTCACCCGAGTTTCTGAATTTAAAAGTACAGGATACAGGTTTAAATCGGCTCCCATGTCGAACACCTGAGGATCTTTCCTCCAGAGGAATTCAGGGTTAGGAAGATTCCTGGATTCTTCCTCTTTCATTGCACTTGGATTACTTTGTGTAGTTCTTCGTATTTTGGTATTGTTTTCGGAACCGAAAGTCTTGTCACGTTACTTTATTTATCATCTAACAGAGGCTGAAGATGCACAGATGGCCACTGATGAGCCACTGTAATTAATTTGCTGCTGAGTTTGGGGGCGCACACAAGAATGCTGTGGGGGAGTTTCTGGTAGTTGTCGGTAGCAGCCAGAAGATTGGGTTCAGTCAGCCCCCTACAGTCCTATAGAACATATCTGAGTGCAGAATTAACATGGTTGTTAAGTGTAAGCCACCTAGATAAAGTGTAAATTAAAAAAAGAAACCCCACGACCCAAGAGTACAAAAAACTCCACCAGCTCTCCGACACTGAGATTGCCTTATGTGCCAAAGCAACGGGATGGTTCATTCAACACTTGCTATGTGCCAGCCTTGTGCTAAGTGCTAGCGAAGGAGGACTCCTGCCTTTATAGCACTCAGTCTAGTGGGGGCTACAGACTATAATCAATCAACTCTCATATAATTTCTTAAGTGTTTTGACAGAAGCTTGTACACAGTGCCGTAGGAAACCAGGAGAACGAGCAAACAGCTTTGTTTGTGTGCAGGTGTCTGTATGCGCGCGCGCACATGTGTGTGTGCTTGTGTGAACAGAGAAGGCTCCACAGAGAGACACTTGTCCTCTGTGTTAGACGAATAACTAGAATTTCAGAAAGCAAGGGTAGGGGCAATTCCAGGTAGAGGGAACTGCGTGAATAAAACAGATTTTGATTCAAGCCACAAAATAGTTTTTGTGATGGAAACAGGATAGATTAAAAACCAAAAAGCAATCTGTCCTATTCCTTTCCTCCTTTCACTTCCCCCTTTTCTTCTCCTCTTCCTATTTTTCCCTTCCTTTCTTGAACAATTTATCCTACAGCCATTAGCTGGGGCGGAGCAAGTAGGCATCCATGCCTGATGAAGCCATGAGGAGTGTCACAGCTCTGCCACATGGTAGGAGGGCACACATGGGGGATTTAAGGATTCCCATTTTTCCACCTCATTGCCAACACTTGGCATTGTCTGTGTTTTTTATTATAGGCATCCTAGTGGGTATGAAGTGTTATTTCACTGTGCTTTTGATTTGGTTTGATGCTCAAGAACAAGTCGAGCATCTTTTTATGTGTTTTTTTAATTGGTTATTTGTATATCTTCTTTGTAGAAATGGCTATTCAAATCCTTTGCTCACTTTTAAAGTGGGTTATTTATCTTTTGATTGTTGAGTTGTAAGCATTCTTCTTTATATATTCTGGATGTGAGTCTCTTGATATACAATTTGCAGTAATACTGTCCCATTCTGGGGTTGCCTTTTCAATTTCTTGATAGCGTTCTCTGAAGCACTAAAGTTTTAAATTTTGATGAAGTCAAATTTACCCATTTTACTTTGGTTGCCTGTGCTTTAAGTGTTACACCTCAGATATCCTTTCCAAATCCAAAGTGTGGAAGATTTACACCTATGTTTTCTTCTTAGAATTTAGTTTTAGCTCTTAGATTCATTTTGGGTCTTTTTTTTTTTTTAACATCTTTATTGGAGTATAATTGCTTTACAGTGGTGTGTTACTTTCTGCTGTATAACAAAGTGAATCAGCTATACATATACATATATCCCCATATCTCCTCCCTCTTGCATCTCCCCCCCACCCTCCCTATGCCACCCCTCTAGGTGGTCACAAAGCACCAAGCTGATCTCCCTGTGCTATACGGCTGCTTCCCACTAGCTATCTATTTTAAATTTGATAGTGTATACATGTCCATGCCACTCTCTCGCTTCGTCCCAGTTTACCCTTCCCCCTCCCCGTGCCCTCAAGTCCATTCTCTAAGTCTGCATCTTTAGTCCTGTCCTGCTTGGGTTAATTTTTGTATACAGTATGAGAAAAGGGTCCAAATTCACTCTTCTGCATGTGGATATTGAGTTGTCCCAGCACCATTTGTTGAAAAGACTATTCTTTCCCCCATTGAATTATTTTGGCCCCTTTGTCGAAAGTCAGTGAGTAAAACATGGAAAGGTTTATTTCTGGATTCTTCATTCTATTCCATCGAGCTGTCTGTCCCTCTGCCGATACCATACCGTCTTGATTACTGGAGCTTTGTAATAAGTTTTGAAATCAGAAAATACTTCAACTAGCAACATCAGCAGTACCCTTGACCCCTCTCCTTCCTGATGAAGCAAAGCAAAAGCACAGAGCTCCTTCCTGGAGGAGGCTCCTCCCCAAAGGCTTCCTTCCTTGAATATAATAAAAGCAAGCAGGCACTGAGTCAGGCCATCCAGTTACACTGTCTCATTTAACCCTGACAACAGCCCACTTTACAGATGAGGAAGTAGGATATGCCAGATCTGTTCCCATCAGCCCTCCAGACCCACATTCTGTGCTCGGGAGAATGGCCTTTGTGTCCTTGCTCTGTGCACTCCTCCCCCTCTGGCTTCTGATTGGGTTTGGCAGGGCAACCCCTCCAGGAGGTCAGAGGGTGGCGTGCGTGAGGTCAGGGCTTTTATTCCCTGGCTCCCTCTCCATGAGGGTGCTTCTGGAGAAGTGCTTCTTGACCCTTCCTGAAGGTCACAGCTCCTCTCAAAGCAGCTTGCTCTACATGACTTTCTCCTTCCGGGTTCTGGAGACTTCACCCTCCCCAAGGAGTGTGCATGCATAGGAGTGACAACAGCTTCTGGGAATTGCAGCTTCTCCCCAGGTGGGCTGATGGGTCTTAGAGCTCCGGCTGAGTGAACGCCTTCTGAGTGTCAGTCGGTTCAACAGGGTCAGGAAGGTGCACTCTTGAGGAAGGCCTAAGGGAAGACCCACCCGATGTGCCAATGTCTACAAGCACTTACTCCGAGGTCCTTTGCCAACACATGTAATATTAAAGATAGTAGTAGGTGTAGCAACTCCCAGGGGTGAAGTTTGGGAAAACATAATGGAACATTCAGATGCAAAGTGCAAGACCATGAGCTTGTTGCTAAAGACTTTGCCTTCAAAAGCTAATTGGACTCTGCCAAGTTTGGAAAACCACTTAGTCTTTCAAAGTAAACTGAGAAGGAGGGACAGTCGTAAGGCAAATGTCAAGGTAACTTCTAGTAGATGAACCCATTAGCAATACTTCTGAGACATGCATGTTTTCAGAACCTTGTGCGTGATTTTGAAATGATCTGGGCAGAATCCAAGGATCTGCATGGAGATATGCTTTGTGGAGAAGCAGGGGGAAAACCTATGCAGAGCTTGAAGAGTATGGCTACCACTTCATCCTCTTCCTGCTGAGTATCCCAGTAGGCCTACTGCATGAAAACAGCACATTTACCCAACGTAGAGCCTTTAAAAAAATTAACCCTTTTATCTAGGAAAAAAAAATAATCTCAGACCTGCTGAGAAACTGCAAGAATATCGCACTGGACTCTAACATATTTTTTGCATAGAGTCACCTATTGTTCACATTTTGCCATTTTTGCTTTATCTCTTTTTTCTCTCTTTCAATTTATAAGGTTGAGCGATATGAAATATATACACTATTCATTCCTTTCTATTTTTTTGCTAAACATTTGAGAGTAAATCACAGAGACCAAAGCCCTAAACCCCTTATTACTTCACATATACCTCCTAAGAAAAAGGACATTCTCTTACATAACCACAGGTCAAAAATAAAAATTCGCGGAATTAACGTTACGCTAATTGCTCCAATACCGTTTTATAGCAATGTTTACTCCCCCGCAGTCCAGGATGCAAGCCAGCATCACGCCTGGCACGTAGACAACAAGTTTAGAGCCTTTTGTTCAGTGCTTGAGTTATGTGGGATTTAGCATAGATTCAGGTCTTGGCTTGTTGGTTCTGGATGGCAGGGAAGCAGTTATTTCCCTCAAGAGGAAGAAGTTGCCAACCTACCTGAGATGAGACACACCCTATACTCCAGGACTCAGAGAAATCCAAGGGCTTTGGATGACTCTCCAGAGAAGCCAACACCAGGAAAGGGCCTTCCCTGGTGGCGCAGTGGTTAAGAATCCACCTGCCAATGCAGGGGACACGGGTTCGAGCCCTGGTCCGGGAAGATCCCACATGCAGCGGTGCAACTAAGCCCGTGTGCCACAACAACTGAGCCTGCGCTCTAGAGCTCGCGAGCCACAACTACTGAAGCCTGCGTGCCTAGAGCCCATGCTCCTCAACAAGAGAAGCCACCGCAATGAGAAGCCTGCACACCGCAACAAAGAGTAGCCCCCGCTCGCCACAACTAGAGAAAGCCCGCGCGCAGCAACGAAGACCCAACGCAGCCAAACATAAATAAATAAAATAAATAAAAATTAAAAACAAAAGTCACTAATGACTTAGTATAGCTCACCTCTACCTTGCATTTATCTGTATGCCACCTCTCTCATATACACGCTATTATTTCCTAGTGAGGAAATCTGGAGGAACTGTTAACGTGAAAACTGCATGAAAATAAACTACGTAGCATACAAATATGCTATTTGTGCCTTTAAAAAAACAAAACAAAAGAAAGAAACACCGGGAAGGAAGATTCTTGCTCTGGGTCCCCACTAATTGGCCCCACAATTTGCAAGGCACCAATGCACGTCCTGATTTCACAGCATCCCCTCTTGCCCTGACTTTGCTTGAGAAGAGGGTCATTGGACTAGGCAGTCGTGCTGTACACACTCCAACACTTCGCCCAGGAAGGCTCACGTGGGAGCAGAGAAGCAAGGCCAGCAATATTTGGACATTACCCAAAGGTTTGTCTTAAATGTAGCAGAGGTTGGGAGGTCAGAAGATAGGCAGGAAAACCCATCCTCATGGAGCCTACCGGGGAACTTGAGATGGCCGTGAGGAGGTGGGTGACCCCAGAGAGAAGTTGCAGAAGCCCCCAGGGAGTATCCAGATGCCCCGAATTGGGGGGTCTGGGCATGTGTGCTGCGTGAGGGCTTCGATTACCCATCCTGGGGTTCCCCTCTTCCCCACCTTAACAAAAAGCTCGATTCAATGCTCTTCAGACATGGTTTGATTTTCACATTCTATGAGTCTGTGCTCCCTCCTTATAGATGTCTGGTAATGGGGAAAAGCAGGAATGAGAGCGAAAGGGAGGAAGGGAGAGGCATGCAGGAGAGAGGGGTGGCTGTTTCTGGGGGTATCAGGACAGAAGAAGGACTCCGGCATTTGCTGTTTTGTGTAGCAAGAGGTGGGTAATGGAAATGTGACAGCAGAGCTCCCGAAGAGGCAGGAGGCTGGATACCGGGGTGTTATTATTTCCAGCCCATCAGAGAAACCAGGAGTCTCACGTTTCTGCTTCTTCCTCAGCGGTCTCCACCTGCTGATTTAGGGCATCACCTGGTGCTCTGTGTTTGGGCTTCTGTATTCTTATTTGGGTTTCCTCTTCCTTGTTTTTCCAGCTAGAGTGTCAATCCTGTGCTCCTTAACTCCCGCTCAGCCTCTAGGATGGAGCCAGGCACGCCATGAGCTGTCAGCCTGTTTACAGATTGCATTTGAGGGAAGTAGATTTTGGTTGCGGTCTCTGCCTATTGTTTACATCGTTGACACTTTGCCCTTGTTAAGGCATGTGACAGCTGCACAGGAATCAAGTGCCAACAGTCTGCGTGACCATGACATCCAAAAATACACCTCCAGCCCACTGTGCCTCCACCTCTGGCCCCTAAATCCAGCTGCCCCTCTGCCCTCAGCACCTCCACTCCTATGGCTCAAAGCATCTCACACAGAGCACGTCAAGGACCAAACTCATGCTCTCCCTACCCTCCCCCACGAACCTTCCACCAATTTCCCCAAATGGCACCAACACTTACTCTGGACATTTTCCTCACCCTCACCCTTCATAACACACCCGTTCCTAAAGCCCATTAATACTTACCCCCTAAATATCACTCCCCTCCATCTCCATTGCAAGCTTTGCCCACCCACTGGCTTTCTCACTTGGACCACTCAACGGTTACTTCTCATTGGTGCTTGCTTGCTGCCAATCTTTCCTGCCTACAGAAGCCCAAGGTATTTTCACAAACAAACAAAAATGAGATCATATTTCTCCATTGCTAAGAACCATTCCATGACCTGCTATCACCTTCCAAATAAAGATCAAAATGGCGATTGTGGGGACTTCCCTGGTGGTGCAGTAGTTAAGAGTCCACCTGCCAGTGCAGGGGACACGGGTTCGAGCCCTGGTCTGGGAAGATCCCACATGCCGTGGAGCAGCTAAGCCCGTGCGCCACAACTGCTGAGCCTGCACTCTACAGCCTGTGAGCCACACCTACTGAAGCCCACGTGCCTAGAGCCCGTGATCCGCAACACAAGAAGCCACCGCGACGAGAAGCCCGCGCACGGCAACAAAGAGTAGCCCCCGCTCGCCACAACTAGAGGAAGCCTGCACGCAGCAAAGAAGACCCAACGCAACCAAAAATAAATAAACAAAAACAGAAACAAAATCGCCATTGTAGCCTCAAGGAGCTTTCTGGCCCCGGATCAACACTTTTGCCTTAACTTTTTCCTAAATGATCCGTGCTTTTGAAGGATCAGCCGCCATGTCAGCTGTGAGCTTCTCAAACACCTCCTACGCACGCTCTCCTTGGGTCTTCGCTCCTGTCTAGAACGCCCTTCTCCACCTCCTCCTCCTTCATCACCTCCATGAGTTCCTACTCAAACATCTCATCTCACTTCAAAGTTATTTTCCCAGGGAAGCCTTCCAGTCCCCACAAAGTTCAGGCAGGCGCTCCTATTACATTCTCCCATAGAAACACAGAGTTTTTCTTTGTTGCATGTATCATAGTTACACAGGCAGACCTCGGAGATACTGCAGATTTGGTTCCGGACCACTGCAATACAGTGAAGGTTGCAATAAAGCGAGTCACACAAATTTTGTGGTTTCCCAGTGCATGTAAAAGTTACGTTTGCACAATGCTGTAGTCTACTAAGCGCACAGTGGCATTATATCTATGAAAACAAGGTACATACCTTAATTAAAAAAATATTTTATTCTAATAAAGGCTGCCCATCATCTGAGCCTTCAGAGTGTCGTAATCTTTTTGCTGGTAGAGGGTTTCACCTCCATGTTGATGGGTGCTGATTGATCAGGATGGTGGTTGCTGAAGGACCAGGTGGCTGTGGACATTTCTTAAAATAAGGCAACGAACTTTGCTGCATTGATTGACTCTTCCTTTCACAAAGGTTTTTTTTGTAGCATACAATGCTGTTTTTACCCATAGTCGAACTTCTTTTAAAACTGGAGTCAATCCTCTCAAATCCTGCAACTGCTTTATCAACAAAGTGTATGTAGTATTTGAAATCCTTTGTTGTCATTTCGACGATATTCACAGCATCTTTCCTGGACGTAGTTTCCATCTCGAGAAACCATTTCTTTGCTCATCCATAAGCAGTAACTCGTCATTCATTCGAGTTTTATCATGAGAGGCAGCAACTCAGTCACCTCTTCAGGCTCCACTTCTAGTTCTAGTTCTCTTGCTATTTCCACCACATGTGCAGTTACTTTCCCCACTGAAGTCTTGAACCTCTCAAAGTCATCCAGGAGAGTTGAAGTCAACTTCTTCCAAATTCCTGTTCATGTTGATATTTTGACCTCTTCCCATGAATCACAAAACGTTCTTAATGGCATCTAAAATGGTGAATACTTTCCAGTGGTTTTTCGATTGACTTTGCCCAGATCCATCAGAGGAATCACTATCTATGGCAGCTAAAGCCTTGTGAAATGTATTTCTTTTTTAAAAAATAAATTTATCTATCTATTTATTTATTTATGGCTGTGTTGGGTCTTCGTTGCTGCACGCAGGCTTTCTCTAGCTGCAGCGAGTGGGGGCTACTCTTTGTTGCAGTACACAGGCTTCTCTTTGCAGTGGCTTCTCTTGTCGTGGAGTGTGGGCTCTAGCCACACGGGCTTCAGTAGTTGTGGCACACGGGCTCAACAGTTGTGGCTCGCAGGCTCTAGAGCACAGGCTCAGCAGTTGTGGCACACGGGCTTAGCTGCTCTGCGGCATGTGGGATCTTCCTGGACCGGGGCTTGAACCCACGTTCCCTGCCTTGGCAGGTGGATTCTTAACCACTGAGCCACCATGGAAGCCCAAGCCTTATGAAATGTATTTCTTAAATAATAGGCCTTTAAAGTCGAAATGACTCCTTGATCCATGGGCTGCAGGATGGATGTTGTGTTAGCAGGCACTAAAACAACATAATCTGGTTGTACATCTCTGCCAGAGCTCATGGGTGACAGGTGTATTGTCAATGAGCAGTAATATTTTGAAAGAAATCTTTTCTTCTGAGCAGTAGGTCTTAACAGTGGGCTTAAAATATTCAGTAAACCATTTTATCAACAGGTGTGCTCTCATCCAAGCTTTACTGTTCCATTTATAGAGCACAGGAAGAGTAGACTTAGCATAATCGTTAAGGGCCCTAAGCTTGTCATTATAGTAAATGAGCACCGGCTTTAACCTAAAGTCACCAGCTAATTTAGCCCCTAACAGGAGAGGCAGCCTGTCCTTTGAAGCTCTGAAGCCAGGCATTGATTTCTTCTCTTTGCCTATGAAAATTCTAGATGACATCTTCTTCCAATAGAAGGCTGTTTCATGTGCATTGAAAATATGTGGTTTAGCGTAGCCACCTTCATGAATTAACTTAGCTAGATCTGGATAACTTGCTGACAAACCTTCCACATCAGCACTTGCTGCTTCATCTTGCACTTTTATGTCATGGACACAGCTTCTTTCCTTAAACCTCATGAACCAACCTCCGCTAGCTTCAAACTTTTCTTCTGCAGCTTCCTCATCTCTCTCAGACTTCATAGAACTGAAGAGAGCTCGGACCTAGCTCTGGATTAGGCTTTGGCTTAAGAGGATGCTATGGCCGGTTTGATCTTCTATCCATACAACTACGACTTTCTCCACATCAGCAATAAGGCTGTTTTGCTTTATTATCATTCGTATGTTCAGTGGAGTAGCACTTTTTTTTTTTTTTTTTTTTTAAATTATTTATTTATTTATTTATTTTTGGCTGTGTTGGCTCTTCGTTTCTCTGCGAGGGCCCTCCCTAATTGCGGCAAGCGGGGGCCACTCCTCATCGCAGTGCGCGGGCCTCTCACTATCGTGGCCTCTCCCATTGCAGAGCACAGGCTCCAGACGCGCAGGCTCAGTAATTGTGACTCACGGGGCCAGTTGCTCCGCGGCATGTGGGATCTTCCCAGACCAGGGCTCGAACCCGTGTCCTCTGCATCGGCAGGCGGATTCTCAACCACTGCGCCACCAGGGAAGCCCAGTGGAGTAGCACTTTAATTTCCTTCAAGAATTTTTCCTTTGTATCCACAGCTTGGCAACTGTTTGGCACAAGAAATCTAGCTTTCAGCCTATCTTGGTGTTCGACATGCCTTCCTCACTAAGCTTAATAATTTCTAGCTTTTTTTTTTTTTTTTTTTTTTTTTGCGGTACGCAGGCCTCTCACTGTTGTGGCCTCTCCCATTGCGGAGCACAGGCTCCGGACGCGCAGGCTCAGTGGCCATGGCTCACGGGCCCAGCCGCTCCGCGGCATGTGGGATCTTCCCGGACCGGGGCACGAACCCGTGTCCCCTGCATCAGCAGGCGGACTCCCAACCACTGCGCCACCAGGGAAGCCCTCTAGCTTTTGATTTAAAGTGAAAGACCTTTCACTTGAACACTTAGAGGCCAATGTTGGTTACTAATTGGCCTAATTTCAATATTGTTGTATCTCAGGGAATAGGGAGACCCAAGGAGAGGGAGAGAGATTGGGGAATGGCCAGTTAGTGGAACAATCAGAATACATACAGCATTTATCAACTAAGTACGCCATCTTACATGGGTGCAGTTTGTGGCACCCCAAGACAATTGCAATACTAACGTCCAAGATCACTGATCACAGATCACCATAACAAATACAAAAATAAATGAAAAGTATGAAATATTTCGAGAATTATCAAAATCTGACCTGAAGACACAAAGTGAGCGAATGCTATTAGAAAGGTGGTACTGAATAGACTTGCTTGATGCAGGGTTGCTACAAAACTTCAATTTGTAAAACTCACAACGTCTGTGCAGTGCGGCAAAGTGAAGTGCGATAAGACAAGGTAAGCCTGTAATTCGATATTTGTGTACCTATTTGATTAGTATTTATCTCCCCTTCTTGACTGAAAACTGCATGAGCACAGGGAATGGTTCTGTTTTTGCTCCCAACTAAATCCCAGTCATATCTAAAACACAGTGTGTGGCAAACAGGAGGTGCTCAGTTAATACCCTTTGGAAAGTGAAAGGATGATTAGGCAAATGAATGATGAATAGTCAGAGCCTAGATTCTCTTTTTTTTGTTGGGGGAAAATGCTGCACCATTGTACGTTACCACTAGCACCAGCAACATCGGAGGGTTCCAAATTCTTCATATCCTCACCAACACTTGATATTTTATATATATGTCTCCATCCTAGTGGGTGTGAAGTGGTATTTCATTTAGGTTTTGATTTGCATTTCCCTAATGACTAATGATGTTAAGCGTCTTCTCCCGTGCTGATTGGCCATTTGTATACCTTCTTTGGAGAAATGTCTAGTCAATCCTTTGCCCATTTTTAAACTGCATCGTTTGTCATTTTATTGTTGAGTTGTAAGAGGCTAGACCCTTATCAGATACATGATTTGCAAATATTTTAGAGAAGTCTTTATGCTTGCTCCCTCCTGGAACTCCCCTAAGATGACAGCAAGGGAATAAAATTAGATTCATTTCAGACAGAGAGAAAAAAGAAGCAAAAAGATATAGACAAAAGATTTCTAAAAATCTTTGGAAGCAGACAGCATTTGGAGGCATGGTCTCTACCTTTGCACATGGGGGTGGTCACAGCCCAAGTGCTGAGAAGGAATGAGACAGCACACCCTACAGAATTCTGGAAGTGCCCAGGGTCCTAAATCACCAAAAGTGCAGAATTTGGAGGGCAAGCAGGGGTAAAGCTCTAGCATATAGAGCTATATCTGGAGTGGTATAGGTCTCGCCTATTGTCACCCACAGGAGATGACAGGTTTCTTTTCTAAAGAAAAAGATTCCCTTCATACATTTCAGATTCAGGGGACATGGGCACAGTGGAGGGGGCAGAGAGGTATGGGGCCCACAGTAGACAGATTAAATAAAAGTCTGCATCCTGATTGGGTCCCTCTGTTGTTTACTTAGCATGCCCCTAAATGTAGGTATCTGGGCACCTCTACTTCGGGCAGAAGATGGGAAGGTTCTTCTCTAGAGAATCTGCAAAGCTTCAGAAAAAATAAAGCCTCCTGATCCTGGCAGTGGGGGCAAGGCCAGGCCTGAACGCAGGTAACCTGACCACCAATGCCCCCGCCCCTGACACTGACCAGTCCACAAGCCCTGCCTGTGCTCAAAGTGGAGAAAGACACCTGGACCCTTCCCCTAACCACATGAATATACCTACTCACTAATTTAATCCTCTTAGAGAGAGAAGAAAATAACATTTCAGCTCCCCCACCCCCAGAAACTAACAGACAAACAAAAATAAGAACAGAATACTATGGAAAACGAACAACAGAGAATATAAAAACAGCTTTGAAAATTTTAAATGTAACTAAATTAAAAGAAATTAAATAGAAGAACCAGAAGATAAAGTATAAGAACTCTCCTGGAGAATAGAACAAAAAGTTAAATATATAGGGCAGAGAAGGTAAGAAAATTATGCAATCAATCTGGCATTCCAGAAAGAGAAATGAAAGAGAAAAAAGGAAATTATTAAAGAAACATTACAAGAAAAATTTCCAGAAGTTGAGAGAGCATAATAATCATCCAGTTCAGGAAACTGAAGGGAGATCTACATAAAGGCACGTCAGGAAAAAACTAAAAGATTCTGAAAGCGTCCAGAGGGGAAAAAAATGGTCCCACACAAAGGACTGGGTGACATAATGGCATTGGATTTCTCAAGAGCATAATGCAAGCAGTACATTTAAAAGTATAAGGAAGAACAATTTTGAATCAAAGGATTTATATTTCCAAGCTATTAATCAAATTTGAAAGCAAATATTTTTAGATGGGTACAATCTCAAAAAATTTGCTTCTCAAGCAAGCAATCTTGGGAAGCTACTGAGGATGTACTTAAGCAAAAGAACAGAGAAAACCGAAAGGAAAAAAAAGGAGAAAACTTTAGATCCATCAAACCAGAGAAACAACCCAGAAGGATGAGGGGAAATGTGGGATATAGTCCACACCCAGTCCAGAATAAAGGAGAAGGATAGAGAGCTGTGGAAGAGAAGTCTTTAGGAAAGCATGAAGCATCTGATATATTTGCTTATTTAGAAAATGTTATTTGTAGACACTTGACAGATCCATTGGAAGATACGGGGAAGAAACAGAAATTGAAACATAGAAAATGAAGTAAATGGAAAAGACTGAGGCAACGATAAACTCCAGGAAAACCAAAACTTGTACAAGAAATGAAAAGATGAAAGTGTCTCCCTGCTTCAGCAGTGATCAATATCAACAAGGTTGTAATAACGTAAACATTGGCTATAGGTTTAATTCTGGAAGTAGCATATTAGGAGAATGGGTAAAATGGAAAGGGAGGGTGGTGATCTGTAAGAGTCCTAAATCTTTATTTAACCTAATAGGAAGTCAATAGATCATTTCTAACACTGAAAAATCAAGACATTTCAGCAAAAGCATGCTATTTAGAAATAGGAGAGTGAGTTCCAGGACAAACAACTGAACTAAGTGGTTGCCTCTGGGTAGTGGACCTGCAGGTTGGTACTGGGGAATGAAGGAACCCATGGTTCTGATTGCCCAACCTGCAGTATTATTTCACTTAATTGAAAATCAATTACAAAACCATAAGGAAGTTCCCTTAGAAATGCATGCTGTGAAACCAAGAATTGAAAGTTTCCACTCCATATACTTGCAAGAAAAATGACAATGACATTCCTAGCCTCACAGGATTTTACCATTAAATTCCCACCTCATCCCCTCCTCCAGTACACACACCTCTGCATTTGTGAAAACCTTTGTGCTTTAGAGAAAAAAGGAGAGAACAAGTGTGTGGAACTCCAAATAGCTTAACTGGAAAATTCACAGTCCAAAGCACATATTTATTTGTATCACAGACAAATCCTCAGATTTGGTGGGAGAAACTTTAAATCATTAGTGTCTACATTAGTGTCAAGGGTGTTACCAGCAGTGTTTTCCAGCAGAGCAGCACATGGTTCAGAAGTAAGTGGGAGACCAAAAGGAAGGAGCCAGAAAGCCAGGAAGTGTGACTCAGACATTTGCTTTTGACTTTAATTAGTAAGCCCTGCCAATTTACTTCTTGGAAGGGGAAGCGCATCTCCTACCTTCTTTCTTCTAAAGAGATTTCAAGTGAGTCTCACCCAAGAAGTGAGCCACTTTGTTACCATTACACATCAGATGAGACCTGCTCACATGGTACAAGCTAGCCTCCGAGCAACACACCAGTCAGCAAAAATACATTGATCACTGTTTCTCTTTATCCTCACACCCTTTGGTTGGACTCCCTAATGCTAGGGATTTCTCAAAACGAATCCAAGTCCCAGAAGGTTTCTCAAAGAAATGATGGTGTGTATTTGGCTCAGAAACAGAATTGCGAAGTGCTTTCCAGTTGGTAGATTTGCAGAGAAAAATGCAAAGAGAAGGGCATGCGCAGAAGGGCAGTGCGAATTTGATTCAATAAATCTTTATTGAGTGCTGACTGTATGCTGTTCTTCTGGGATATAGAAATGACTAAGACCTGGGACTGGCCCTCAGTTACCCTTATATCAGATCAGAACTGTCATCCCAGGCCCGTCCATTCAGTTCCACAGTTCTGGGCAAGCCCCACACTGCTCTCTGGGCAGGAGGGGAAAATGAAGGGAATCCACCAATGTCTTCAGCTTTGGGGTTTCTTCTGTTAGAGAAATGGGGCAGAGTCCACCAGAAGTCAGTGGAGTGTGTGTGTCGGGGGCAGGAGTGGCTGCCTTCTTTAAAATACAGCTTTGCTAGTTTTCTGTATCCTAAATACAAAGTGACCCCGGTGGTGTTTTAACCAGGAGGAGTTCTGGTCTGAGCCCCCCAAGCCATAGAGACCCAGAGGATTTGTTTAGCTAACTTTCCTTGTTAGGAGTCCAGGCTTTCAGAGTGTCCCTCATGGGTGCACCTTCATTTCCCATTCTCACTGCTCAAACCTTCCACATTTTCTCAGTAAGCCCTGTTCTCCCCCTCCCCCAGGATATGCCACCCCTCCCCCACCCCATTAAAAAGTCCCAGTAGCAGTTCCCAGCTCTCCCTCAGGCATATTTCATTTGGATGTCAATGGTGTTTCTTCTGTGCAGGCTTTTTCTGGGTCTTGGGGAGGAAAAGGAGGAGGTCCTTATTACGGATGGCTGTAGCCTGGACACAGCTACTCAGACCCTTAAGGCCTGCAGGCTCCTATGTGCCCGGCAGTTATCACAGCAAGGATTTCTCCCATCTCAAAGGCAGACAGCATTCAAAGCATGAGGGAGATGGGTTTCCAAACCCTCCAGTTAGGGTTTCCAACTTCTTGGAAGGGTGTTAAAATGTCAGTTACCAGAATGTTAACATATAAAAAAACCTGGCTTTGGTCATCTGAACCGTTATGGTACGTCACTCACGGCCCAGTCCAGACAATAGAAACCATCTAGGTATTTCAGAAAGAGAGAATTTGATACAGAAGTTTGATTACAAAGGTATTGGAAGGTCTGGAAAAGTCACGGGGAGAAGGAGTGATCCTCAGAGATCAGAAAGTTCTCACACCCCTAGGCTGGAACCCATGAGCCAGCTGCTTCTGTGGTGGGAAGTTGCCGAGTTCCTAGACCAGGGCTGGGACCTGCACTGGGAAAGCTGCTCTCCTTGTTGTCAAAGACCATAGTGGGGCAGTGTCATCCTGCAGAGCAGCAGGAATTGGGGGCCCTAAGGCCTGGGGGGGACTCAGCCGGAAGGTGCACATGAGTTTTCTAGATATTTATTAAGGTGGCTGTGAAGTCAATTTAGTATAGCTCTCTATAAAAAAGACAAATAGGAAAATCCATTCTGTCTCTTAAATAAAATTCTTTAGAGGAACAGTAGAAAAGCATGATCTTATAAACAAAACTGGCTCTTTGTATGCCCAAAAGAAAACATGTTTGTCCAGTTTGACTTTATTGCCCCAAACCAGCTCACAGCCTTGGGGAAATATGTTTCAAAAATACCTCTCTTGGAGCTTTCCTGGTGGCGCAGTGGTTGGGGGTCCGCCTGCCGATGCGGGGGATGCGGGTTCGTGCCCCGGTCTGGGAGAATCCCACATGCCGCGGAGCGGCTGGGCCCGTTAGCCATGGCCGCTGGGCCTGCGCGTCCGGAGCCCCGCGTACCGCAAAAAACAAAAAACGAACAAAAAAAACCACCTCTCTTTTCTGAGAGTCAGATGAAATATAAAAACATGAAAACACCACTTAAAATTTTTTTTAATATAAAAGTACACATTAGGTTTATTTTGGGGGGGAATCTTAAGTTTTTTATATTCACAATTAGAAAATATTAAAAGCATAAAGAAAAAAACAAATCACCAGAAATACATAGAGAATTTTTCTGATATATAAAGAAAATATCTATAGGTCTCTTTTTACAAACATATTTTGCACAAAAATAAATTATGTATGAATTACTTTGTGAATCTTTTTCTGTTTAACAAGATGTCATTAAATCTACTTTTGCAACATAATTTTTGAGTGGTTCTTTGTATTCTATCACAAGGTCTGTACCATAATTTATTTAACCTATTTATAGTTTGACTGTTTAAATTATTTCCCCTTTTTTTTTTACTAATGTTACGATGAACAAATTTTTTTTTTTTTTTTTGCGTTACGCGGGCCTCTCACTGTCGTGGCCTCTCCCGTTGCGGAGCACAGGCTCCGGACGCGCAGGCTCAGCGGCCATGGCTCACGGGCCCAGCCGCTCCGCGGCATGTGGGATCTTCCCGGACCAGGGCACGAAGCCGTGTCCCCTGCATCGGCAGGCGGACTCTCAACCACTGCGCCACCAGGGAAGCCCACGATGAACAAATTTTTTTGCACGACTTTGATTATTTCCATAGGACAGATTCTCAGAGATAGAATTGCTGAGTCAGAGGTTATGAATTATGTTAAGGCCTTTGATGCAGTGTCAAATATCTTCCAGATATACTGAACCAAGTTCCAGTCCTATAGCCAGTGCACCAAAGTGGTTGCTTCCCCAAACTCTGGCCCATTCTGGGTTCTATCACTTAAGAAACAAACAAACGAACAAACAATAACAACAGAATACTCACCAAGGCCATGTAACAGAATCAGGAAAGTTAAATGTCACATTTCGCTGATTGTAAGATGTACCCTTTTTTTATGTTCCTATTTTCACATCTCTAGAATCAGTGAGGTTGAGCACATGTTTTGGTTTCTGCTCGTTGTTATTGTGTAATTATTAATAGTACTACCTCTCCTTCTTAAGCGTTCTGGTTTAGATGATAGATGATCTAATCACCCTGATTATCCAGTCGGGTGGCTGCTTCAGACTTTGGACAGAATGGGGTAGTATGGGGGCCCTTTGGAAGGGACCCTAATCCTGTCCTAGAGAGCCAGGGACAGATAAACTGAGCCTGGAAGGATGGGAAGGGGCTAATCTGGTGGAGGTCATTGGAAGAAGAAAGGTGAGGTCCACCAGTGAGCCTCACCCAGGCCAAGGCTTGGAGGTGGCTGAGGCACTCAGGGACTGAGGCACGCCGGGAGTAGCTAAGTCAGTAGAACAGTATTTTTGGCTACGGGTCTACCTTCCTGTGCCAACAATCACTGTGGATTTGACTTTGTGACTCTGGCCTGAACTAGGGTAAAGCTATTAATATACATCATACAAGGTGAAGGGGAGACTGCAATGAACTGGTAGAGATGACCGAAATGATGGCAGCACCCTCCCTTCGGCCCGCGGGTTCTACGCAGCCCCTGAAGAAGGAACTAACACTCCAGCCCATTCTGCAGGTCATCTCCCAGCTCTCTGAACGGTCACAGACCCACATCCAGCAGCCCCCGGAAGTAATTTTTAATTCTTGAGTCAACCTCGTTAGAGAAACACGATAGAGATGTTGTTTATCGACCCCAGAGGTGTTCCACTTCTTTGATTTTTCTAGGGTTTTTTCATGGAGCAGGGTCATGTCTCCAACAGGGTGGAGTGCTCAGCTCCCTTCAACTCATCAGAAGCCTGGCACCGTTCCCATTCCCCCACTGACTAAGTACACAGCTGGATTAAGTCACTTGAACTTTGTTCCCTCGGTGAAAGCACTAGTGAAGCACAAATTATATCCACATCACTGGCAAAGAAATGAAAGTGATTACCCAGGAATGTGCGCACGCGCGCACGCACGCACAGTTACCCAGGAATAAATAAATGAATAAACAAACAAACAAATCAACCATTCCTGCCATGTGTATTTCCACCGTGTCTGCATTATGGTGGAGGAGGAACACTGACTGGGGTATTTCCTCCTCCTACTCACGGCACCACTGCACACAAGCCCAGCACAGATGGGGATTCTGGACGCAGAGTCTAGCTCTTTTACTGAACAGCTGCATGGCCTTGAGTAAATCTTGAAGCTCCTCCGAAGCTGTTTCCTCATCAATAAAGCAGAAATAATAATACGGAGGCAGACACTGTTCCCCCTCTACTTCCAATCCATCTCCGTTTTCACCAACAGAACCCTGACCGTGTTTGGGAGACAATGTCCCAGATAAAGTACTCCCATTCCCCAGCCCCCTTGCACCCAGTGGTGATCATATAGCTGGTTCCTGCCAATGAGAGGCGACCAGAAGCCTGCGGGGGTAGCTTCAAGGAGATCCACTGCTTTCCTCATAAATACGGGCAGACTCAGCTGACACATGCCTTTTTCTCTCTGCCTTTCCTTGTATTCTTGCCTGGGGCACAAATGCTGTTGTTGGGGGAGAAGCAGCCATCTTGTGACAATGAGGTTGGAAGCCACACACTCAGGGAGAGCGGAGCAGAGTCCTGGTTTCCTGATGATGTCTCCAGCAGCTGCACCAGCCTTGGGCTGCTACTTCTCTGGACTTTTTGTCACATGAGGGAAATAAAACCCTTATTTTGGTTAAACCACTCTAGTTGGGTGTCTCTGAGCCATACAGATACCTTCCTCACAAAGTGGCTGTAAGGAGGAGATATGAGACAAGGAGAGAAATTGCCGACTTCACGGTCAAGGGGACTACCTGCAGGAGATGCTCCAGTTGACCTCCGAGACACTGGCGGATGAACGACACAGATTTTACTGGAACCCACAGGACAAGTCATTTCCAGCTCAGAGTGAAATCTGCATCCAGAAATCCTGATCTGCTAGTCTCCAGCCCTCCGAGCCTCCACCTTCCTCTCCTGGCTTTCCTACGGGTTGCACTGGCCCTATCGTGAGTGAAGAAATGCTGCTTACCTCATCAGTAAACAAAGGATGTTGCAGCTATCAAGCCATCACATTACAAGTCACCCCGACAGGGAGCCCTGAGGAGACTCAGGGTGAGACCCCAGACAGCTGAAGTGCATACCAAAGGAATGATTTCAGTGAGCCCAGACTCTTGCATCTTCCCATACATAGAAAAGCGCTAAATTCCTAAACTTGAGCTCTCAATCTGGTTTTCTTTAATTAATAGTAACCTTTTGATGTTCCGACCACCTGTTCTGTGTTGCAAAAACTCCTGTTTATCCCGGCTCCTCCCTTACCTCTTCAGGGCTATCCCTCAGAGCTATCTAAAAGGCTATGTCCCGGGCTTAAATCCTCAGTTTTGTCTGCCAAATAAAACATAATTCTCAATTTTTAGGTTGTACTTTTTTTTTTTCAGTTGACACTATGTTGAAACAACTTGAGGGTTCTGCAAAAATAGTAAGACTTAATTGGATGGAGAACTTGAAAAGAGTGTTAATTGGGTAGGAGTTAGTCTGGGGGGTCTTCTGAGGCTAAGTTAAAGAGTGGACCATTAGGGTCACCGATTAGAAGTGCCAGCAGTGAGGAGTGCTTAAACACACCTCAGAAAATGTGCTGGCTCTTGACTCAGGTTTCCAAACATGGCCTTGTGTGTGACTGGTAAAATGTAAATTAGGCTTAGTTCTGGGAAAAAATAAAATAAAAAAAAAGACTGTCCTCAAATGGAAATAAAATACCCTCATTCTAATTTATCTCTTTTGAGATGCGTTACAATTGACAAAAAGCCATTGGCCCCATTCCTGCCGAGGAAGGTGGACCTAGAGCAGAAATACATGACCAAGACTGGCTGCACTGCATGTGCTTCTGTCATTGACTTGTGAGGTGACATACCCGGACCACCAGCTGTAAGTCCCGTCAGCTGGCCAGAGCTGAATTTAGCGGCTACTGTTGCAGAAATTTTGAAACAGAAAAATGTATAATGGAAGGAGTGGTTTATGATCTAAGGAATTAAACCACTTAAAATGCTACTGGGATTTTCTGGTCCAGAAGATTGCATGTAATGGACGTGTGTAATTACTTTTATTTCAGATGGAAGAAAATATATGTTTATTAATAGAGAATTGGTTTCTCAGAGCCTTTCCAAATTAAATGTTGAACAGGTATTTTTAAAAATATTATTTGACATCGTGCCAAAATAATAGCCTAAATGCCCCGGAAGAACTTACTGGAGAGAATCATGATAACACCTGGCAGGGACCAGTCCTTACAGGTGCACTGCGTTGTTCTAAGCCCCCCACGTAGGTTAACTCATCTAAACCTAGAAACAATTGATGAAGTACAGTTATTATTCATACTTTATAGATGAGGTGCACAGCTAATAATAAAAGTTTTGCTCTTTCTTTTTTTTGTGTGTGTGTGGTACACGGGCCTGTCACTGGTGTGGCCTCTCCCATTGCAGAGCACAGGCTCCGGACGCGCAGGCTCAGCGGCCATGGTTCACGTGCCCAGCCACTCTGCGGCACGTGGGATCTTCCCGGACCGGGGCACGAACCCGTGTCCCCTGTATCGGCAGGCGGACTCTCAACCACTGCACCACCAGGGGAGCCCTGCTCTTTCATTTTTAAATATAATCCTTAATGGGAAGTACACAGCAACAAAGCTAAAAATGCCAGCCTGTGGCTCAATTAACAAGTGTTTCCACTCTATTTTGTTTCTATTTATTTGCCTCCCTTTAACCTAGAGTATATTTCTTCTGTGTTAATATAGCTCACACATAGCCTTAGAGAGAGCAAGTTCACAACTTGGTCACAGAGAAAATGAGGTAGGAAGCAGTGGCAACTTTCCTTGGCTCTGGGGGGATTAACTGTCATGGATATTTAATTTAGGATTAATAGTTGTTTCAACCAAGCCATTTAAAAATGTGCCAAACCAGCAAGGAGGAAGGGAAATGAATTCATGATCTGAAATTCGGGGAATAAAGCTTTTCTCATTAGCAAACAGCTTTCTCTTTGTAATGTGAATAAATCTAATGAGGGTCAATTATACGTTTTATTAAATTTTACAAAATCAGTGTTACTGATCCCCCTCTGCTTTTTGTTCCCCCTGCCTTGCCTCCTGAATTGGTACTCTAATTGCTTAGGTTTTCTTCTGTTGGACTAGCAGTGCCATTCACTTCTGATCTTTACTTCCCATTAACCTTTTATTTTGGAGATCTCTTGGATATGATTAGCTGGAGAATCCAGGCCCAAAGCAAATTCCAACAGTAGCTAATTTGGTCTTGAGAAACAAGCCCCCTGAGTCGTTTGTGGGTAGGGAGTGGGAAGAAGGAAAGATGGGTAAGAAGGAGAATGATGAAGGAACCTCAGCTTCCCTTTACCCATTCAGCCATTAGACCCTGCGCATACGCCATGCGCTAAGCCCATCACGGTAGTGAGAGAACGGGATGCAGTCCTTGCCCTTCAGAAACTCAGTCTCATGGGGATTTATGGCAGGTTAATTTCCTTCAATGAATGAGGATCATGTAGTCATGGTACTGTTTGACTAATCGAATCAAAGCCTCTACCAGCTGGGGAAACTGGAGAATAGGTTAAGGGTAATCAGCAGTGACATGACAACCACATAATTTTGGCTTTGTCTTTAGATGATCTGGAGAATTCCCAAATGATGCTTTCTTTGCTTTAGCAGTGGGTACTTGACGTTGTCAAATCCAATGCCCTGCTTTGCCAGAAGCCTCCACCGCTATCTTTGCTGTAAGAAATTCTGAGTCTCGCTTTTGCCAAGCCGGGGACTCAGGGGTCTGCAAAGATCCTTTCTCCTGAATAACAATGCCTTCATTTCTGTTTGGAAGGGAAAACAAGAGGTTGAAAATTCCACTCCACTTGCCTCTATGACTAACTAACGTGCTGAAAATGCTACCAGATATTTTCATGCCCCTCCCCAGTGATTCACCTTTGTTGTCTTATTAAGTGACTCTCTCTTTCCCCAGATGTAATTTGGAGCATCTCTGGATTCCCAGACCCTCAGGCTTCATGAATATTCATTAGGAAGGAACCACTGACCCACAGTCAAGCAACTAAGTACCTTGAATGAATGCAGTTCGGTGTCTTCTTGGTCCCAGTCAGCATTTTCACTCTCTTTGCAACAATTATTTTCCTCATTATTACGATCTTTCCTTGTCTTTTGTCCTGAGCCAGGTAAATAAAATTCCTCTACCCCCTGTAAGAATTTCTAGTCTGCTTTCTCTTCTCTTCTGACTTCTCAGCCATTAGAAGAGTTCCTTTAAATGAATTGCTCGATAACTTGAAACAGTGATTAAAACAAAAGAAAACAGAACATGGCACTTCACGCGCAGGCAAAGGCCCAGGTGAGCATATATGAGTTCAGCAACGCTGTTCTTAGACCTTCCTCCATCCTGAAATCTCAGCTCTGTATAACCTTCTTTCTGAAGCCACTTTTCATCCTCTGGTAGGATTTCCTTGGCAGTATAGAAAGAAGCATTTTTGCTTCCTCTGATTATGGGCCTCAGCTTCTCTCAGGGACTTGGGAGAAAAAGAATTGGAAGCATGCCCTCCTTGGTGACAAGGCATTTTCCATGCTATACTTGGAAGACAGTGAGTGGAATGTTGATGCTTCCTGGCTCTCACCAGCAACACTGTAGGGGGCAGGCCTGCAGGACTGAGGCACTAGATCAGAAGTCAGCTGTCGGGCTTAGAAGAGGCACAGGACGTTTTTTGGGGGGGTGGGGTGGGGGAGTGGATCAGTGGCCAACATGTCCTTAGCTTATGTCTGTTCTCATCATGACTGTTCTTGAAATCATAATTTTCCACTTTTCCTCCCCATTAACATGGTCTTTCCTGAGCACACGAAGGTACTCAAACCTAATGGCAATAGGTTATTACTATCATTCAGCTTCAGTAGGGCAAGACCCAGATTTGTTTCATGATTTTGGAATCAGCTCCAATTCATGTGGTGTCAGATGCCTCTTGAGCCCTGCCTCATCCTTGCCGAGTCTTGACTCCTGCAGTCACGGCCATGGTGAGCAGTCCTGGGTGAGCTTCAAGTCCCCTGCCACTTTGGGCTTCCAGCATGTCTCTGCAAGCTGCATGTTTTCTACTTCCTTTTCTGCTGCTTCCCTGGCCAGGAGCGGGGGAAGGCAGACGTGGCACCCACACATGCTGTGGTAGGTCTGGCTCTCTAGAAGCAGGGTAGCATGTGGGATACTTCTTAGGCAGTGCTCATCAACCCCTGAGGAAGCGTGGTTATGGAGGCACATGTGGACAGAGGAAGAAGTCATCCATGATCAACTCCTTGGGATGCTCTGGAGCTGGGATGGCCCTGCAGAGTTGCCGGATTTAGGGGGATGAGTCAGGCCCCTACATTCCAGTGTTGACAGAGTGTGGGTTTCCCTGGAAGGAAGTGTGTCTGTGGACGAGGCACAGACATCTTCCCCCAAGACATCTCCAGGAGGGCTGACAGCTGAGGGCCATCTTTGGGCGGCACCTCCAGCAGCTGGGAGTATAAGTCTTGTCTCTGCAGGGGAATCTGGGGATCATCACACAGCAGCTGCCATGTACAGCCCAAATGTGCAGGAGAGTTTCAACCTGTGGAGGGTGAGAGCTAATGGATAAACGTTTCTATCCGTCAGGGACAATTCTGAGAAGCACCCTTTAAACTCCCAAGAGTGTCCCAATGGTGTCTTTAGTTGCACCCAAGTCCTCATCTCAGGGTCTGCTTTTGGAGTAGGGAGGACCCAAGCTGTAACACATATGCAGGTGGATGTTAATAAAGACTTAGTAATGGCAGTGGCTGTAGTTCATGACTTTGTGAAAATGCCAAGCTGAGACTGGTCATCAGAGAGATGATTACCAACCATGCCATTTCTTGAATCAAACTTTCCAAAAAGCTGAAAAGGGAGTGGTGGTGAGAGAGGGCAGGAAAGGGATTGTGAATGAGAATTCAGGGTTGAAGACAAATCGGACTTCCTGAAAATCTGAAAATTTTGCGCATGGACAGCCAACGATGACAGAATAAAAAGGCAACCCACAGACGCGAGAGAATAGTTGCAAATCATATATCTGATAAGGGATTAATATTCAGGCTATATAGAGAATGTCTATAACTCAACAACAACAACAAACTCAATTCAAAGAGGGACAAAGAAATTAAACAGACATTTTTCCAAAGAAGATATATAAATGGCCACTAAGCGCATGAAAAGATGCTCAACGTCACTAATCGGTAGGGAAATGAAAATCAAAGTTATAGGGCTTCCCTGGTGGCGCAGTGGTTGAGAGTCCGCCTGCTGATGCGAGGGACACCGGTTCGTGCCCCAGTCCAGGAAGATCCCACATGCCGCGGAGCGGCTGGGCCCATGAGCCATGGCCGCTGAGCCTGCGTGTCCGGAGCCTGTGCTCCGCAACGGGAGAGGCCACAACAGTGAGAGGCCCGCGTACCGGAAAAAAAAAAAAAAAAAAATTATAATGAGATTTATAGAGCTACCTCACACCCATTATGGTGGCTACTATAAAAAAAAAACAAACAAGCACATGAAATAAGTGTTGGCGAAGATGTGGAGAAATTAGAACACTCGTGCTCTGTTGGTGGGAATGTAAAATGGTACAGCTGCTGTGGAAAACAGTGTGTTGGTTCCTCAAAAAATTAAAAATAGAATTACCCATATGATCCAGCAATTCCACTGGGTATATATCCAAAAGAATTGCAAACAAGGTCTAGAAGAGCTAGTGGTACACCCATGTTCACAGAAGCATTATTTGCAATAGCAAAACATGGAAGCAACCCTAGCATCCATTGACAGACAAATGGATAAGCAAAATGTGGTCTATCCATACAGTGGAATAGTAATCAGCCTTAAAAGGGAGGAAATTTTGCATTACGCTACAACATGAACGAAACTTAAAACCTTATGCTGAGTGAAATAAGCCAGTCAGAAAACAACAAATACTGGTTAAAAAGAATAAAACTTGTAAAGGTGTCTTTTTAAATTAGCTTTCAAATTAAACATGTTCACACTGTACCTGGTACCCAGTAAGAACTGTATAAGTGCCAGATAGATAGATTGATAAAATAAAAATGGATATGATGGGGTTAGAAAGAGACAAGCTTGTTAGTTTATATGAAAAAATAAACCAAGAATATTCTGAAAAATAGCTATAGTAATTAAAAGTTTGATGCTAGCACAGATTGAGTAAACAGAATGAAGAATTTAGAAATAGACCCAAATGTCTATGGGAATTTAGTATACGATAAATGTGGCATTGCAACTCAGTGAGAAAATTTTTTAAAAAGTCAAATATTGTATGATTCCACTTTTGTGAAGTACTTAGAGTAGTGAAAATCATAGAGACAGAGGTTGAATGGTGGTTGTGAGGAGTTGGGGGAGGGGGAATTATTAGGCTAGCGGCTGGAGGAGGGGAGAGGCCAGGGTCTTTTGCCCTTGCCCCTTTGCTTCAGGCTGGGTCTCCAGCAGCTTCTGTATCGCCTCTGTGGATTCAGGTCTAGCGGACAGGCCAGGGGTGGTTTCCGCTCTCCTGGGGACCAGGTGGCCCTGGGCTCCGCTCACCTCCCCTTCTCCTTTTGTCACTCTGCCCTGTTTGGCTTTTTAGCTCTTCCATCACCTGTGCCACCATCGGCCAGTATTAAAATCCCTCTGTTTTAAATACCCAAGTAACTTCTGTTTTCTGGTGAAATGCTGACTGCTGCTGTAGGGATATGGGAAGAGAATGTTTCTCACCCAGCACCCCTAGGGGACATGCCACTGGGAAAGGTAGTGGTGCCACGTACTCTTGGCAGAGAAACCCTGAGCTTCTCTGAGCCCTTGGGTTGTCACATACCCTAAGGGGCTGAGATTTAGTCACAGCCATGGGGGCTAGAAAGCTGGTCACTGGGGCCAGAAACTGAGCCTCGGGGGCTACAGCAAGACAGTGGGGGGACTACCAGCCTCTTAGAATAAATGAAAAGAGAGCAGGTCCCAAGCTGTAGCAGCCACAGCCTTGGCCAGTGCCAAGAGGGCAGGCAGTGACCAGGTGAACAGGGGACACCAGGTCTCCAGAGGCCAAGGAGGATCCAGAGTTCGGCGCAAGGGAACCAAACACAGGTCTCCATCTCTATCCTCCTCTGCTATCTGGACACGGTAAACGTCCCGTACATCCCTCAGCCTCCTTGGAAAGGAGGAGAGAGGGCAGCAGAAACTCAAAGGAGCCTGGTTAGATCCAGGGGCACTGAAATATCACTTTTTAAAAAAAAATTATTTATTTATTTATTTATTTTTGGCCACGCTATGTGGTACGTGGCATCTTAGTTCCCTGACCGGGGATTGAACCCATGCCCCTTGCGTTGGGTGCAGAGTCTTAACCACTGGATCGCCAGGGAAGTCCGAAATGTCACTCATGACAAGTTTAGTTTTCCTTGCTGCCTAGTAGAGAAAGGGCGCGTGAGGAAGGATAGCTCAATGTAAAATTAAAAAGCTAACTTTTCCTTGTCAGAACTATTATTATTACAAGCCATTATTAATAATAGAGTGAGCACACAACCAACACTTCCTACCCTCACTCCATTCCTTTATGTCCTTTGGAGCTCTTTGGATACGACCTGTCTCTCATGGTCTCTCTCCTATCGTGCTTTCTGTGGTTTGCTACTTTCAAGGCCTGAGACTTTGGCCAAACCATTTAACCTCCATGAGCCTCAGTTTTCTTATCTGCAAAGTGGGGGGAATCCAGAGCATCTTTGTAACCTGAGTTTTCTTTATTTGGGTCCTCAGAGGAACAGGGTTGCCTGGCGAGCAAAAGTGAATCTAATGATCAAATAGTCACTTCTGAACGATTATTTATGAAATGGGTTCCCACTGAAATGTCCCTTCTCGAGCTTGTAATGCACATGCAATGCAGATTAACTGCGAAGGGAAATCACAGTATCTACAAAGATACAGAATTTCACAAAGTTGAGAAAAGTGAAGTTGGAGAATTGCTAAAGTCACACACAAAGTCAGCAAAAACGAAAAAATCATGCAGAGATAAAACAGTTTAAAACTGAGAAAAATTGGGCAGAAGACCTAAATAGACATTTCTCCAAAGAAGGCACATAGATAGCCAGGAGGCACATGAAAAGATGCTCAACACCGCTAATTATTAGAAAAACGCAAATCAAACCCACACCAGTCAGAATGGCTATCATCAAAAAGTCTACAAAAAATAAATGCTGGAGAGGATGTGGAGAAAAGGGAACTGTTGTTGGGAATATACATTGGCACAGCCACTATGGAAAACAGAATGGAAGTTCCTCTGAAAACTAAAAATAGGGCTTCCCTGGTGGCGCAGTGGTTGAGAGTCCGCCTGCCGATGCAGGGGACACGGGTTCGTGCCCCGGTCCGGGAAGGTCCCACGTGCCGCGGAGCGGCTGGGCCCGTGAGCCGTGGCCGCTGAGCCTGCGTGTCCGGAGCCTGTGCTCCACAACGGGAGAGGCCATAGCAGTGAGAGGGCCGCGTACCGGAAATAAAAAAAAAATAAAACAAACAACCTAAAAATAGTACTACTATATGATCCTTCAATCCCACTCCTGGGTATGTATCCAGAAAAGACAAAGACTCTAATTCAGAAAGATACATGCACCCCAATGTTCATAGCAGCACTATTTACGTTAGTCCAGACATGGAAACAACAGACAGACAATTGGCTTAAGAAGATGTGGTGTATATATACAATGGAATGTGGCTTAGCTATAAAAAAGAATGAAATATTGCCATTCTTTGGGCAATGAAATATGCGATATGGATGGACTTAGAGAATACTTAGTGAAGTAAGCCAGACAGAGAAAGACAAATATTATATTATACCACTTATATATGGAACCTAAAAAATAATACAAATGAGTCTATATACAAAACAGAAAGAGACTGACATGTAGAAAACAAACGCACAGTTACCAAAGGGGAAAGGCAGGGGAGAGGGATAAATTAGGAGTATGGGATTAACAAACTACTCTACATAAAATAGATAAGCCACAGGATTTACTGTATAGCACAAGAAACTATAGTCAACATCTTATAATAATCTATAACGGAAAATACTTTAAAAAAAAATATATATATATAACTGAATCACTTTGCGGTACACCTGAAACTAATACAATATTGTAAATCAATTATACCTCAATTAAAAAAATTGAGAAAAAGAATGATGGAAAGCTCTGGGGGAAAAGTAACACAATCCATTCTTTTTTCCTTAAAAGAGTTGATCATCATTTGTTCATTCACTTATTCAACAGGTATTTACTGCACAGTGGCTGGCTGTGAGCACAAGTGACACAGCAGACCAGAGTTGCACTGCAAATACAATTTTATAAAACATGAGACGTATCTTCTTAATTTTTAGTTTCATTTTTCAAGCTTAAAAAGACACCATTCTAATTTTTTAAAACTACTTGAAATGACAGTTTGGTTCTCATTTTAAGTGGGTTGACTTTAAGGGGTCTTTTCCAGATGCAAGTTACCCTGTTTCCATTCTTCCTCACTCTAAGAGTGTTTTAGAGAATCAGAGACATTAGGTACCTGTCAACACTTCACATTTTCTTACCAACATGACAGGGAAGAGTGGCTCCGCCTGAGACCAGGTCCTGTAGTTTGGTGTGGCTTATTGCAGAAAAACGTTCCCCCCGCACAAAGAAAACCTATGATTCCCATTATTTTAGGTGTAGAGAGATCTCAAGTTAGAGCATATCAGCGTCGTTGCTCTGCAGGAGTTATCACTCCTGTTCAATTGGTTTGTTTTCCTTTTTATCCCTGATCTCTTCTATTCCCTTCTTCCCACAGGCATCCACTCCAATGCGTTTGATAAAAGCCCTCTGATAGGATGCTTCCTTGTAGAATATAGAGTGTCATTTTGCGTTTTAATTTGTATATATAGTATTGGATAATGGAACTTGCTCTGTTGCCTTCTTTTTGAACTCAACGCTGTGTTTTAAGACATATACGCGATTGTACAGCTAATGTATTGCTAGCTGCTGCAGACCATGCCGTGGTGTGTGTCTCTACCACTTTACCAATTCCCCCTGAGGATGGGCCCCTGGATCGCCTCCAGCTCACTACTACCCAATCAACACAGACATGAACACCCTTACACATGCCCGCTTACACACCTTTATCCAGGAGAGGGGTGACTGGTCCTAGGGCATATACTAGATAGGTTTCCTGAATGACTGCCTCAGTTTACCCTCCCACCAGCAGTGCACAAAATTTCCCATCTCCTCAAAACCTCATGAAACCTTACGGTTAATTACTTTTCTATTTTTCTTCTCTTCTGATGGGTATAATATATTATGTCCATTGTTTTAATTGCATTCCCCTGATTATTAATGAGTTTGAGAATCTCGTCTGTGAATTCACTCTACATATTCTTTGCTTATTCTCTCTTAGGTTTTCTGTCTTTTTCTGGTTAATTTGCAGGAGTTCTTTGTAGAGTATAAAATTAATTGGTTATCATTTTTAATCATTGCAAATATCTTTTCCCAGATTGACACCTGGTTATCATATTTATCTATTGAACAGAAAGTTTTTTGCTTAACATAATCAAATCTATTGATTTTGCGGAAGGGGCGAAGTCTTATGGTTGCCCAACTCTTGGTTATGAACATATTCTCACACATTTTTCTCTATTACTATCTTGCCTTTCACATTTGGAAGTTTAATCAATCTGGAGTCTCCCTTTTCAGTGTGTGAGATAGCACTCCAGGCTGACTTTATTGCACGTACTTTATCAGTTTTTTAAAACTCCAGTTTCCTTATCACCATCAGTTAAACAATCCATCCCTTTCCCGTGACTTTGTAGTAGTACGGTCATCAGTGTACCAGCTTACCATATAAAGACAGCCCTAGTTCTATTATGCCATCTATTCAGTTCCTTTGCTCTATCGTATTTTTTTCTGACATCTCCCATTTTATCTTTAAAAAATCTTTTGGGTTTTACATTTTGTTTCCTAATATCATATTTACTGTAATATAAAAAACATATTTTAAAAGTCATGTATTTAAGTTTCAAGGCCACTTAACCTATAAATAAAGAGCATGGTCTCTGCAGTCACAGGGAGCACGGTACAAATCCTGCCGCTACCGCTCGTCATCTATGTAACATGCAGCAGTTTCCTATGGCTGCTGTAACAAATCACCACAAACTTACTGGCTTAAAGAAACCCAGATTTATTATCCTATACTTCTGGAGATCACAAGTCTAAAACGGGTTGACAGGGCTGTGCTCCTTCTGGAAGCTCTTGGGAAGAATCCATTTGCTTGCCTTCTTCAGCTTCTAAAGGATGCTCATATAGTCCTTGACTCGTGGCCCTGCATCACTCTGACCTCTGCTTCCCAGTCACATCTCCTTTTCTGACTCTCCTGCCTACCTCTTTCCCTTGTAAGGACTCTTGTGATTGTCCTGGGACCACTAGATAATCCAAGATAATCTCCCCATCTCAAGGTCCTTATCTTAATCACATCCACACGTCCCTTCGCCTTGCAGAGTAACCCAGTCACAGGTTCTGGGGATTAAGACATAGACATCTTTGGAGGGCCATTATTCTGCCTACCAGACCTCAGCCAGGCAACTTAACCTCTCTGAGTATCAGCTTCCTTATCTCTAAATTGGGGATGAAACAGTAAGTAGGTGGTATTTGTTTGGCACAATGTTTGGTACACAGTGAGTGCTTAATAACTTGTGGATATTTTCATCCTCGCAATGGTCCAGGAAGGTGCACCGTGTACTACAGTTGGAGCAATTCAGAGTAGATGAGGCATTTTGTAAGAGAAACGCTGAATTACTGAAAATAGTCATCACAGAGAATTATATTAGTATTTCAATACTAAGCCAAGCATCCTATTAAAGACCAGGGTTTGTCCGGTTGTCATTTTCTAATTGCTCTTCTGGTGAGTAAAGTCAGGGTGATTTACTCAGCATTTGAATCACATGACCTCTGATGTTCCCTGAATTCCCTGAATTAATAGGAAACCAAGATTTGATCACCAGCTCTCTTTTGCTTGAGAGCTGGCCTTGCGTGCTTTCAATAAAGAAAATCACAGAGGACTGAAAGAGTCTGGTGTTCATAAATCAAGGTCCGTGTGTGAGATCTCAGGGCATTTAATTTGGCAAAAGGAAGTTCTCTGAATCGAGGCATATTACAATTTTCGTCTAATCGGCTAAGGAGATCAAGGAAGAGGGAGATCTTGTCATTCCTTGCAAGGCCATATATTTCCAGAGCAGGAGCCATCGGTGGGAGAAGGTTGTCCAGGGCAGGATGGGAGCACAGCTGGGGGATAAAGAAACGACCAAGTTCAGGCATATCACAAGACTGGCACCAAGAGCATTGCAGCCACAGAGAGACTTCCTTCTGGTGCAAATCTCAGCATTTTAGAGCCCTGAGAATTTAGTTTCTGGCCCCGGAATTAGATCGCCTATATTTGAATCTGATATTTACTAGCCGTGGCCTTGGGCAATGTTTTAATCTCTCTGTGCCTCAGTTTCTCCTATTTCCAAAATGCTGATACTATCATCCACACCACTGGAGCCTCCACTCAGCCACAGCGAGTTATTAGAATTGTTGTGATTGCCTGTCTTTAAAATGAACTGGGTACTCTCTGAGGCTCATAGGGGTTGTGTGATTCATGCATCATCTTGCTAATAATTAGGAACAGATAATCCAGGCTCCCCGTCTAAAGCCGCTTCCACTGGAGAAAGCTACAGTAAATTTAGAGGATGTTATGAAATTTCAAAGGGAACATCAAGGGCAATATCTCCCTATTGTATAATGATTGCAGAAGAGGCCAGCTTGCAAGTCTTAGAAAGTGGGCCTCCACTCACTGCTCTTTGCAATCAAATTCACTTTGCACTAAGTGGATTTAGAGTGTGGCTACCAGGCCAGTTTAGCCTGAGAGATGAACGGTGTACTCACTGCGGTAGGCTTGCTGCTGTAACAAACACACATTTCTGTGGCTAAACACAATTATTTCTCTGCTAAGTTAAGTCCAACATGGGTGTTCCTGCTGGGTGGGCAGCTCCCCTCCACGTTGTGATTAGGGACCCAGGCTCCTTCCATCCTGAGCTCTGGAAATGGTGCAATCCCTTCCACTCATATCCCATGGGCTGCAATTGTCACATGGGCATGGCAGACTGCAAGGCAATCTGGGAAATGTGGTCCTGCTGTTGTTTCCAGGGAGAAGAGGAGCTAGATTTGATAACTGACTAGTTGGTTTTGCTGCAGGAAATGACACTTTTTCAGAGGACTGAATACAAACTCAGACCAGATTTCATCGGCCAGCTTCCCCTCAGGAGAAACCACACCACCATCTCCCCTTAGATCCAGTGAAATGTTCAGCCAGGAAAAACCAAGGCTTGCCATCTGCCCAAGGTCACAAGTATCCTAATGAACCACCAAGGATTTGGAGTTGATGGTACCTTTTGTTTTGGCGGGGGTGGCAGGGAGAACGAAGGGAAGACCAGGAAGCAGAGGATATTAAGGGAGAAAAGGTGGGAAGGGGAAGGGGAACAATTGTTTTGAAATTTAAAACATGATTTTTAGTATGGAAGTATTTAAGCATGAAGAAAAGTAGAAAAATAGTGTGTTAATGTAAACAGTTAAAGAGGGAAGTGTCATACTTCATTATGGAAAAGTGGCAAAAGAAATAAAAGAAAAATATCTATAATTCCACCACTTTAGTATAACCACATATTGCTATGGTGTATTTCCTTCTAGTCTTTTTTTCCCCTTGATCATAAGCTTTTACACAGAGTTGTAAACAAGAGAAATGGTTATAATCAGGGACTTGGCAGTACGCCCTTACGGGGAGAAGGGGTGGATTTTTCTGTCTGGTTTTTCCCAGATTCCCTTGCTCTGTATTTCTTGCTTTGGGGGCATTTCACACTTTTCCAGTTCTCTAGCAGGTGAGGAGAGGGGAGGCGGGAGAGGAGGGTGGAAAGAGAGGAGGCATAACCCCAGAGGGGAACAGTGACCCGGCGGACTGCTGCACCTGAGTCCCCCCACTGTGTCTGTGCCCAGGCCGTGCTTCCCGTGGGCTGCCCCTGTCAATGACTGGGTGCAACAGGGACTCTAGGCAGGTTCCTAGGAGACCTGGGACACCTCTGAAGCGGGCTTGGCTCAAATATTTCCCGATGGGTCTCCCAGCTTCATCTGACATTTTCCCCTAATAAAATCCTTGCATGTTAATTCCACCTGGGCATCTACCTTCCCCGACGCATGTCTCCTGGAATCACCTTACCAATAAACAACTTACACTCAAATCTCTGTGTCAGTGTCAGTTTCTGGGGGACACAGCCTACGCTACGGGGCACTTGAGAGAAACTGCACACATCACTGTCACTCATTACCCTGGAGCAAAATCCTGTCACAAGGCCACACTGAGCAAGGGAAGCTGGGTCACACAGTGCCTTCTGTGATGACCATGCAGGGAAGAATGGTTGTTACCGGGCCTCTGGCAGTACCCCTCCTTGCTCAGCCTTCAAGGCCTTTTCAAATCCCTTCAAGGTCAAGGTTCTGGAGGAGCATGGGTAGAGGCAGAGTCTTTGGATAAATCTGTGCTGATATAAATTAATCAAAACCAAACCAGGGCTTCCCTGGTGGCGCAGTGGTTGAGAGTCCGCCTGCCGATGCAGGGGACACGGGTTCGTGCCCCGGTCCGGGAAGATCCCACATGCCGCGGAGCGGCTGGGCCCGCGAGCCATGGCCGCTGAGCCTGCGCATCTGGAGCCTGTGCTCCGCAACGGGAGAGGCCACGACAGTGAGAGGCCCGCGTACCGCAAAAAAAAAAAAAAAAAAAAAACCCAAATCTAACTTCATACTATAATGATTACTGTGTCTGCTCCAAGGCAAACTTGTAAAGTGAGTGAGGTTTATGCCCTGAACCTAGCCTACCTCTTGAACCGTAGCCCCTTCTTTCCTTTCCAAATTCCAGCTGCCCAGAGCCCCGATTACAATGTCTCACCCCAGGCATTGCTGCACCAGCCCAAGTTTCTCCTCCTTGCCTTAACGCGTATCTGTTCCATTCCCCAAGGTTCTTCACATTGCTAATTTGATACGTTAATTTAACATAAAGATTCATGATGGTTAAGGCTCGATTGTGGCAGCAACCAGATGAATACATCTGGCCTCTAACCAGAACCTGGTAATGCCTTACCCAGAGGACGGAATGACAGTTTGCCTAGGGACTGCCACTGAGTCCTGGGTTCCAGGCAACAAGCAAATATTTAGACTTTCCTTGCCATGCAGATAGGATAAAGCATGAATAAGTTACCCCACAGGAAGGATATTGTAGCTCAGCTAGCTGAGATTCCATAAACTCTGTGGTCTGATTTTACTTTGGGCTGTGTTCCTTGGGATTTTCTTTTTCTGTCATGTTCAGGAAAGAAGCACTAGTTTCCTTTGATTCAAACTGTTCACAGTAGTATCTATCCGTAGAGAGAGAGATCGTAGTGGGCGGGGAGGGGGGGGGGTGACCGTGAAAGGGCACTGCCACTTTTTATAGCTCTAGAGGGTTTGAATTTTTCATGTAAAGCATACCAAGTTTTGTAATTGACAAGGCATTTGCCTTGCCCTGTGGTATGGACAAGGCACCTGTCCTAACTATTCCTGAGAAGGTCTCTTCAGCTTTGGTAACTGATGATAAATCTAGTTCTTACAGCCTTCTCTGACATGATGCAAGTCGTCCCTCCAGCCTGGTTTCTGTCTGCCCCGTGAGTCAGCTGTTCTGATTTCTTTAAAACTTCAATATTAGGGCTTCCCTGGTGGCGCAGTGGTTGAGAGTCCGCCTGCCGATGCAGGGGACACGGGTTCGTGTCCCGGTCCGCGAAGATCCCACATGCCGCGGAGCGGCTGGGCCCGCGAGCCATGGCCGCTGAGCCTGCGCGTCCGGAGCCTGTGCTCCGCAACGGGAGAGGCCACGACAGTGAGAGGCCCGCGTACCGCAAAAAAAAACCAAAACAAAACAAAAAAAACCAATAAAACCTTAATTTTAAGTAAAATTAGAACAGAGACCATGTTTATTTCCCTGCAGTGCCTCAGCTCGGTGTCCCGTATAAAGTTGACATGTTATAAATGTTTTTAAACAATGGCTGAGCCCTCAGGTTAGTCAAGGAGCTCCCCAACGATTGCTGAGGTGTTTCAATATGGCGGGGCGATCCCTCAGCTCCTTGAAGGACTTTCCCGGGGTTGTCCACCCAGATGCCAGATGTGGCTGGAAAGAGAATGTGGCCCGACTGACGGTGTAATACTAAAATTAGGAGTAATATCTGTGAAAACACCTGCTTACGCCCTACTGCCCTAGTCACTAGGCAAGACATGTTAGGCCTCGAGGGGAAATTACTGGCCAGAATCTCAGACATCTCCTGCAAGCTTGGGAAACCAAAAATAAAAACATAATCAGGGCTTTTGGTTTGGGGTTTGACAATGATATCTGTTGGGCTGTGTCGGCCTAATCGACACTCTCTGAGATGACTTTCCCGACTTTTCGTTTAACCGCGTTATTCTACTCAACTTTCTGAAGTGATTTCCAAATGTCACACCTCCGAGCCCCCTGCCACTTCTGCCTACATTGTTATCTGCTGGGAGAGGGGGGCTGCCTCATGTCATAACATGCACTGGTGACAGCAGACAAAGTCTGACCCCTGGGCCTGCCAGACCTTAACTCACTGAGCCTTTCTCTTCTGTTAAATGGTATTGATAATGATAGCTGCCTCTAGGGTTGTTTTAGGGATTAAATGAGATAATCCACTTGTTTTTTTAAAAAGCACAGGATACACAGTAAGCATTCAGTAAATGGTAACCACTGTTATCAACATCATCATCAAAAGTTTATCAAAGAGGGTCAGAAGGACCTGGGATGTAGCCCAGAAATTCTCTCTTTCAGGCCAAATAATAATACTCATTAGAGTTCTGCTGTGTCATTCTTCCGGGTCCTCAAGTTCTGTTCTTTGCAGAGTTGGGAAGTGGGCAGAATGGAGCCTGGGAGTGGGGAGGGGGGCTGGGAAGGCAGAGGGAAAATGAGGACTGCTGATGGTAGGTTGGTGGTTCAGAGGCAACAGCGCCAGCAGGAAGGAAACGGGAATTATCTAGCGCTGAGGAGTCCTAGTGCCAGCTCTCTGCTGATAATTAACGAGGCTGCCGTGCCAAAAATGAGGCATGTTGTTAATATATAGACCTGTGGGAGCACAAGGGAAACGCAAAAAAAAGTTGTGCCAGAAAGGGAGTGAGGTCAAATCAGCTCCAAAGGGGGACCTCATTATCTGCAAGACTCTAATGTAAGGAAAAAGAAAACAAAAACAAAACAAACAAACAAGGAAACCAAAACCAACCAAACAAAACACCACCACCAGGAAGAAGAAAAAGGATTAAAAAATGGATTTCAAACGCAGGACCAAGAGCTACAACATACTTAGTGGGCTTTTAACATTCGTGTCCGATTATTGTACTTTTTGTCTTTATTTTTTTCAAAGTTTGTTCAACTGGTCAAATTCACCTGGTAATGACAACTAAGATCCCAAAGGAATTTTAGCGTTCAGGATTTTCACATACTTTCCATAGGAGGCCCAAGAGAAAACTTTTAAGACTGGTTTTATTTTATTTTTTGAAGAGCTCTGGCTTGCTGAGAAAAAGCAATCTTGAGCCTACATAAATTTTTTGTGATTTCTGTGCCCGATGTTTCCATCATAAAAACTAAAACGATGATTGATTTTCTTCATGTTAAGCGTTCTCAATGGAGAATTCAGTTTTCTTTTTAAAAGGCCTTTTTGAATCACGCGGTGAGATGGACCAAGGAGATGCTGCCTGGGGCTGACCGTGCGGTCCAGGCGGAGGCAGGAAACGGAGTACCGGTTGCCGACACGGTCCCCTGCGGCTGTGGCTGCGGACCAGCGGGAAGCAGAAGCCCAGCATCGGCATCGTTCGATGCAGTCGCTCTAGAAGGTTGCGAGCATCTCCCCAGTCACAAGCCCCAGCGCCCTGGCTAAGCGGCCGGACAGAGGTGGCTCTGCGCGTTGGCCCCGCACGGGGACGGAGTTGACACGCTGGTCACCTTTGGGGGCGGGGATGGCGAGGGGGCAATACAAAGAGGGGACTCTGGCCTCTGCCCGCCACCCCCCCTTTGTTAACCTACCCCTCTCTCACTGCTCGCCTTGCTCCTCTCCATCTTTCCTGGCTTTTTTAGGCCGGGCAGTGACCCTGAAAAAGCGCTTGGGAAGCGAGGCGCTGTTGGAGGCGGCAGGATGTGAAAAAGGTCTGTTTTATTTCGTTCATTTATTTTTCCTTTTCATTCTGCCGCTGCCTGGTGTTTGGAAAGAGCAAAAAACGTTTCAGACGGGCCTGTTAAGGCCGAGCGGATCCACCGGGCAGGGGCTGAGCCGCGGCGGGTCCACGGAGCCGCGCGTTCGTGGGTGGGCGGGCGTGGGCATGGGGCTAATGTGCGCGCGGGCGTGCACGTGGAGCGCGGTGCATACGTGCGCGCGCGCATTGTTTCTGCTTCAAACAGGGTCCTCACTGGGCACCGAGGTCAAAGCTCTGTGCGTTTCGCGGGGGTCTCGATGTCTACCCGCCCGCCCCCCGGCAGAGCAGAATGTGCCGGGGCTCTGTTCTGCCAGGCAGGCGATGAGGTTGCAGCTTCTAGTGAGAGCCAACACTTACTCTCCGTCAAGGCACCGATCTAAGCACTTTACTCGGATTCACTCAGGTCACCCTCAACAACCCAGAAAAGTAATGGATTATTACCTTCAATTTCCGGATGAAGTGAGGCACAGAGAGGTTAACTCGTCCAGCTATAGACCTCAGTCCCTGTCTACATCGTTATTTCTTAAACGCGAGAGCTCCCAGACTCCTGTTTGAAAGGCATTGGTTAAGGGACCCTTTCACTTCCCTCTATCTAAACACCATCATTTCAGTTCATCTGAAACCCGCAGGCAGCACGCAACAGTACCTAAAGCATCAAAGTCATTGACTCTGGCCTGGCAAATGGAATCTCTCAGACGGTACTTGATCAAGGGAAGGGCACGTGCATTTTAAACTGACTCCTACCATCTTTTAGTTTAATGTAACAATACGTATACTTTGATTCCCACACTTGATTCTTTGTTTCTGATTTATTATTTTCCTAACTGCAAGAGATGTGTTATACTAGGAAAATACAGGAGAACGCAAAGAAGAAACTAAAAATGCCCCATATTTTCAGCTCCCCTATTTACCATACGATGTTGAAAATCATTTTTCAACATTTTCAGTCATTTTTTCCTAAGCATACATATAATAAAATTGATTTACGAAAAGAAAATTTTAAAGCTATCGTAATGTACATTCTGGTTTTTATTTAACAATACATCACGAACATTTCTCCATATCAGCCATGGGGAAAAACAAGTCTGTTTTTAATGACTGCACAGTATTTCATCGTATGAATTGGCCAGAACTTAACTAAGCGCTTGTCTTATTTTTGACATTTAGATTGCTCCCCAGCTTTCGCTATTATGAATGATGGGCCCCAGAATGCAGCAATCTTTGACACAGCATGACGATCCCTTAGGACAAACAGAACTGCCAGGTCAAAGTACGTCACTTTTAAAGGGGCCAAATAGCCTCCAGAAAGGCGGGCTCAGTCCATACACCTCCAGGTAGAATGAATGTGCCCACTTTCTTTCCCGAGTCTGGGTGTCACTGCAAGAGAATCTTTATTTACAAACAAACTACATCCCTAAAGAAAAAAAATACCTCGATAATGTCATTGGAATGTGCTGGGTTTCAAGAGGCTGCAAAGGACATGGTAAGACAGGAACATTTTGGAAAAAGAAACTAGGGAAGTTAATTCTCAAACCATTTTTTTCTCTTTTTTTCTAAAGCAGGGAGACAGACACTGTTTATAAAATGGGAGGAAAAAGGTATTAACTGTTTTCTTTTGCTGGGTCTTCGCTCCCTGGCAACTTACCCATTGGCAGGTCAGAAAACATTGGTGGTGCTGCCTTCTGCAGAGCTACTGTAGAAATATTCAAGGCAGCAAACCTAGGCAATTAGAGCTGTCTGTTAATTTGCTTCCCTTTTCCTTCTACCAGCTTCCCCTCCCCCTCCCACAGCAGCAAGTTGGAGTGACAAATATTTAAAGTCAGCCAGCCACGCATGAGCGGCGCAGCTGTGTGAATGAGTGATTTCTTGACGTTCTAAGCAGCTTTGTGTGTGCGCGTGGAGACCTGTGGACCCTCAAACCCTCCACCGTCTGACTTATGAGATGCCATTGGTTTGGTATTTGAGGCCATAGTGGGGGTCTGGGCAGGTGACAGTTTATGACCAGGAAATGCAGAGACCTACAATCTGCAGACGTTTTTGGAATAGGCATGTTTGTCGCAAAGGCCTCTAGGTGGATTTCTGCAGTGACAAAGAGAAGACTTTTAGGGTGTGGTTTAAATTCCTTCCCTTGCAAAGCTTGCTCTAAAATCACTTTTGCCTGGTGGGCTACAGACCATGATGTCCTTAGTGAATCCAGGAGATCCTTTTGGACCTGACTGGCCTTTTTTCTCCCCACTCAGCATTGCAGCAAGAGTAACAGATTCCTGTTTAGGGAAGACACGTTCCCTTTTTATATGCAAACCTTGTTGCTAAAAATTCTCTTTTAGATGAATTATTAAACCCACTTTTTAAAATAAGGACGGTACAGATTTCCTCTTGAACTATTCTTTCCCTTTGATATGTGATACCCATGTCTGCTGGTGGAGAGAAGCAAAGAGAATACGAGAAGCTGAGTAGGGGTGAGAGGAAGGTGGAATGAGTAAATAAAGGTCATTTTAGAGCCTCAGAAATTCCCTGAATGCTTGGACCCCTTAGGGTGCATCTGGAATTCTTTAATCAGCACATAGAAATGCACAAAAACGTAATTATTTTCGTAAACCAGATTTCTCCTCACAGTCTAATGAAGTAGGAATAGTTAACATATCAAAATTCCTTTAAGAAACAGTACTGTGTTTGTTTGGGAACAGGCATTGATCTGTGTTTGGGGCATTAAGGTAGGTGCTTTCAGGGGAGAGAGTAGGTTATTCTTTTTGATTCGAGGGGAGGGATTTCTGTGTTGCTTTTGAAGGAGCCTCCGCAGGAATGAGGCTAGAGGAGTTGAGTGGACCTACAGCCACAGAAAGTAGTGGCCCCTGGATGTTCTGAGATTGGGGACACCTGGGGTGCTCATCCGGTTGTTTAGGTTATAAACTTAATGGGAGGTGTAAACCATTCCCCCACCTGCCTTATGAAATCTTCGGTAACAGATACACTTTCTAAAAGCATAAAAGCTTTGCCTAATTCATATTCTTTTTACATTGTTTAGAAGAGCTTCGTTACAGAATTTATATCCCTTTTTGCAGTGCATGAATTTTTATAGTAATTAGGAAAAAGAAGCTAGCGATGAAGTTGATACATCTGAGGACAGTAAAGTCCCTGTTCCACACAGCCCGAAGCCCATGCCTTCCCCGCCCCAGCAGAAGCTGGGAGTTTCACCCTCTGGAGAAACTGATCCAGGCAGCTCCCAACTCAGAGATGCCAGGCACAGCTGGGGATGGAGGTGAGGCCACGGACAGAAATGAGATTAAGTGAAATTGTGAGGCTTTGCCCCCACTGCAGTCCTCCTTCCCAGGTAGGCCGCCAGAATGCTGACCGTCAGGCATACATCCACCAGCCAGAAACCAGAGAAAATGCCAGGATACTGAATTTTCGAGAAGCTTCCCAAGGAACAGCAGGCCCTGATCATCCTCAAAAAAGCCCCAGGTGGCAAGCCCATCCCCACGTCATGAGCTTCCACTAGCCTTTGATTCCACCTTCCTAGTATAAAGGGGCAGGCGAAGATCACAAGCAAAACTTTCAACTGGGAAAGCAAATATCAAAACAAACAAGAGGAGAAAAGGAACTGAGCAAACAGGGATAATGTTGTCCTACCCTTGAAGGGAGAGAAGGAATTGCATCTGTAAGATAAGAGTATTCAGAGGACAGTAGAGGTATTGAAAATGAAAACAAAACAAAACAAAGCCAAACAGGACAGAAATAAATACAATAAAAAGGGTGGGGCTACAGTCAAGGTAATCTCTCAAAAGTGTGATAAGAAACACCGGAGCAATATGAGAGGTCCAAAAGAAAATAAAAGGTATTCCATGGAGAACAAAGAGAATGGGGAAGAAACAAAATTATCTAAGGAAACAATGTTTTAAAATATCCCAGAATTTAAAAAATACTATTTTCCAGACTGAACAGGCTCAGGTAGTGCCCAGCACAATGAATTGTTTTAAAGGGGAGGAGGACCCACCGAAGCACATTTTCATGGAATTTTAAATATTGCAGGGATAAACAGCAGATCTTAAAAGCTACTCTCAAGTCAAAACTACAATAAGGTATCACCTCACACCAGTCAGAATGGCCATCCTCAAAAAAATCTACAAACAATAAATGCAGGAGAGGGTTCTGGGGGAAAAGGGAACCCTCCTACACTGTTGGTGGGCATTGGTACAACCATTATGGAGAACAGTATGGAGGTTCCTTAAAAAACTAAATATAGAACTACCATATGATCCAACAATTCCACTCCTGGGCATATATCCAGAGAAAACCATAATTTGAAAAGATACATGCATCCCAATGTTCATTGCAGCACTATTTACAATAGCCAAGATACGGAAGCAACTTAAAAGTCCATAAACAGGGGAATGGATAAAGAAGATATGGTACATATATACAATGGAATATTACTGAGCCACAGAACAAAACAAAATAACGTCATTTGCAGCAACATGGATGGGCTTACAGATTATCATACTAAATGAAGTAAGGCAGACAGAGAAAGACAAACATCATATGATATCACTTGTATGTGGAAGGTAAAAAACGATACAAATGAACTTATTTACAAAACGGAAATAGAGTCACAGATGTAGAAAACAAACTTATGGTTACCAGAGGGAAAATGTGGGGGGAGGGATAAATTAGGAGACTGGGATTAACATATACACACTATTATATATAAAATAGATAATTAATCAGGATTCAACACAAAATAGAGTCAAAGGGAATCCAAGGTTTGGTGAGTGAAGCTCTAGGATGACCACTGGGCAGCAGGGATAGGGACCCACGAACCCAGATTGGAGCAGGAAGAAGGACAGCTCCAGGAAGGGTATCTTCAAAATACAGACGGAACTGATGTGTTTGAATATAAAGTCAATGATTAACTCCAGGGAAAACAAAAAGTCATATATGAAAGGAAATATAATACTTCCCTGAGCAGCTTGACCAATGTTTACTTAGGAAAGATAATATATTCATTGAATATTGATTTAACAAAAACGTGGTATGATTCCATGGGGAGGATGTAGGAGAGAAAGGAGACAAGGTGAAGGTATATGTGCTAAAACCCTCATCATAGCAGAAAGGCAGGAGATTATGTCTAAAATGGAAAAATCAACACAATAGTATAATTCCTTTTGCTCAGAAAAATGGAGGTAAATAAAAAACTATCTGATAAAGAGCTGGGACTTGGGGTGGGAGGCATGGGAAGAGGAAAGCTATTTTCCTTCCTGGGCTTAGAGTACTATTTGGCTTTTTAAAACGTGTATGTATTACTTTGGTAGAAATAGAATTAAAATTTAAAATGACGCAGAGCACAGCACCTGGCCTATGGTAAGTTCCGGCCAGTATAGGGAAGCTATGCTTCCCATCCCTGTCTCTAGCCCCCTTGGCTTTTCTCAGCAAGCTCTGCGAAGTGAGTTTTAGAAGTTGGCCATTTTGAATTTTTGTAACTTTATCTCTCACTCCTGCACTCAAGAGACCCTGCTGTATCATTCCTTTCTGTTGTTGTTTGTCTTAGCACAGGCTGCTGTAACCAATGAGCAGAGACTGGGTGGCTTAAACAACAAACATTTATTTCCCACAATTCTGGAGGCTAAGTCCAAGATCAAGGTGCTAGCAGATGTGGTTCTTGGTGAGGGCCTTTTCCCTCATTTGTACATGGCTACCATCTTCTTGTTATGTTCTCAGATGGCCGAGACATAAAAGGCTAGGTCTGTTCTCTTCTTATAAGGACACTAATCCCATCATGGGGGGCCCCCCTCATGACCTAATCACCTCCCAAATGTCTCACTTCCAAATACCATCACATTAAAGGCTGCAACATATAAAATTTTGGAGACACAAACATTCAGTCTGCAACATTGTTGTGGTTGGTTTGTTTTGGTTCTTTTGTGTGTTTTGCCTACAGAGAGAAGGTACTTTAAGCTGTGCTTCACTGGAGAAACTCACAGTGCACTGGAAACTTTGAGAATGTTTTCGATGCTGCTTTAGTTATTGAAATAAATGACTGGTGTTTAAAATAAAAAATCTATACTTTTTGTCTTATATCTAACAAGGGATTTCTCTGTTAAGGATTTTTGTAAGTGAAAAATCAGAATATCTGTTGGAGTACTGGAACGGATAGATTCAAGGTTCCCTGTTGAAATAAAGGGTTGGGACATTTTTGCATAACAACCCCTTGCCTTATGCCCTGTCTCTAGCCCCCTTGGCAGTACATTGAGGATGTTATGTGGCGCTGGCGGTTGTACTTGATAAGAGTGGATTATTTTATGGAAATCAGGTAAAGGGCTGATATCTTGCATCTGGTCTGCTGAGAGGTGTAGGAGACAATATCCTGGATTCCAGAGGCAGAGGGGTCTGTGTGAGGGGGCTTAAGTGCTGGGAATTTGCAGAGATCTGGGGAGGACATGGGGCTTGATCCCTCACTGTGAACTTGGGAGGTCTTCAGTCCTCTTACCTCCACAGGGCCTGCCAGAGAAACTAGGCTGACATTGGGCTCATAGGAGTTTCTTGTGTTCCTCCATTACATTAGCACACCCTTCTGCAGAGGCTGTGTTTACCTCTGTTGAGGAGAGGAGGGATTGGCATTTGGGTGCAAGACAGGCTTGCTTCCAAAAAAGAAAGGAAGGAAAGGAAGGAGGGAGGAGGGAGGAAGAGGAAGGAAGGGAGGGAGGGAGGGAAGGAAGAAGGAAGGGATGGAGAGAGAAGGGAGGCATGGAGGGAGGGAGGGAGGGAGGAAGGGAGGAAGGGAGGGAGGAGGGAGGAGGGAGGAGGGAGGGAAGGAAGAAGGAAGGGATGGAGAGAGAAGGGAGGCATGGAGGGAGGGAGGAAGGGAGGAAGGGAGGGAGGAGGGAGGAGGGAGGGAAGGATGGAGGGAAGGATGGAGGGATGGAGGGAGGAAGGGAGGAGGGAGGATGGAGGAGGGGGAGGGAGGAGGGAGAGGGGGAGGGAGGGAAGGAGGGAGGGAGGGAGAGAGGAGGGAGAGATGGAGGGAGGGAGGAAGGGAGGAGGGAGGGGGAGGAGGGAGGGGGAGGGAGGAGGGGGGAGAGAGGAGGGAGGAGGGGGGAGAGAGGAGGGAGGGGGAGGGGGAGGGGGAGGGGGGATGGGGGAGGAGGGAGGGGGGAGGAGGGAGGGAGGACGCAAATGACCAAAGTGCATTTCTTCTCTTAAAGTCACTTTCCCTCCCTCCCTTCCTGTAACCAAGATGAAGTTATACGACACCCAACAGGGTACCCCTCTGCACATCTCAGTTCAGCTCCTCATCTGCTGTGACTTAAACGGCAAAAATAGCATTTTTTAAAAAAAGTTTTGTCATCAGTCTTGCTTGATCCTGAGCAGCACCACTCCAGCAGATATGACACAAATCCTCTCACAGGCCAGCTTGCTTTGTTCTGGAGGTAATTTGTGCAGAAAGCAGCCAACTCCCTGATGCTAGAGGGCAGGGAGATGGACCTGCCATCCTGCCACTGCGCCCGCCCGGGAGGGGCGTGCGGGTGTGAATGTGTGTGTGTGTGTATACGCACGTGTGTGTGATGTGTGTGTGGCCAGAAGGTGTGGTGGGTGGGACTGAGGCAGGAGGAAGGAGAAAAGATGCTTAAGAGGTTGAACCCAGCTATCTGGGCATATTCTATTTTTTAACAAAGAGTGACATGTTCTGTCTTAACTATTCAGCTTCTTGGTATGAAAATCCCAGCAAGATTCCACCAAATTTCTTTCTTAAATCCTTGTCATTTGAAGGTGGACTTCAGAAAGACTTCCTGTCTGCACTGGGGGTGATTGCAGATCGTTTCTTTTTCGAAATGAACACCTTGCCCTTTCTGCAGGGGAGAGAAGGCGATTCTCATCCAGAAAGCTGTCACAACAGGAGGCATGCAGCCTTTATTAGCTACACGATGATACGTTATATTTTATGCGAATAGCGGAGATAGTTTGAGAAGAAACATGCTCCTGCCTGGTGTGTGTTTGCCGTGTGTCTGGAGTCGCCGCCGTGTGACTACATGGGTCCTTATTTTAAGAACAGCCCTCAGACAATAAAGCGAGTGTCCGTGAGCTGAGCGATTCCACAAATGACTCAGTCCTTCTCAAAGGGGCCTTCACAGGCCACGGAGGTACCAGAGCTGATTTTAGGTGGGACATGGGGAACACTTTTTTTTTTTTTTTCTGGCCGCGCCCCGCAGCTTGGTGGGTGTTAGTTCCCCGACCAGGGATTGAACCCAGGCCCTTGGCAGTGAAAGCATGGAGTCCTGATCACTGGACTGCCAGAGAATTCCGGGAACACTTTTATTTTTAAAGGTACGTGTCTATTTTAATGTGATTAGAAAGGTTAAAGCCAGCATATCAAGTCCACAATGACACAGAGACATAAAATTCCCATAAAACAATCATTTAGGTTTTTAAAACGTGAGTTTGTTTAGGAAAACACCACTTAAACAGTAATTCAGCAGTGTATCACCCAGAATTAGGTAGGAAAAAGAATTCTCCCTGGTCTCCATGGCAAAACTTGATGAAGGGGCGGCCACATACAGATTCCTGGGACAGGGTACAGGGGACCCTAAATAATGCTGAAGTCTCTGAGAGTAGCCCACGGGGTGGCTGTTACCACCTGAGGCCGGAAGGGTCGAGGGAGGGAACCGGGCCTCACTGAGAGATGGAGCTACCAAGGGGCAGAGCCAAGGCACCCAGGTGAGGAGGGCAGGGAAGAAACACCCCAGCCTCTCTCCCTCCAAGGTCTCATCTCCTGCCAGCATCTTCCATGGGCCAAGCCACCCGGAGGCCAGTGGGCTAGGGGCCTGGGGGGAGTCCACAGGTCAGCCTCCCTGGCAGTACAGATCTGGGCAGAAACTGGATCTGGGTTGGGGCAGGGCTGGAGCAGAGAATAAGCAGCATAAAGCGGGATGTGGACGTGGCAGGAATTGCTAAGTTACGTGATGGTGGGAGTTTGGATTCTCACAACAGACCAGTGAAGTTGGTATAATTATCCTCACTTTTCAGGTGAGAAAGCCGTGCCTTAGAAAGGTTAAGAACTTACCCAAGCTTACATTGCTGGTGAGTGACAGAGCTGGGTCTCAGGTCAGATCTATCTGATCATAGAGCCTGGGCTCTCAAACATGGCTTTGTACACACCATGCACGCACGCACGCACACACACACACACCCACCATGCATACACACCCCACTGATACAACAACCAGCAAAATGCTGATACTGGAACTGCGTCCACAATGGATTTAGACAGTAAAGCACGTTAGAAAAACATACTTGACCTGCTGACATTTCATTCATCCCCACGATCTCTGTGGCCAGGAGCACACAGCCCGTCTCTCCTGTAGACTCGGCCATTGCACAGCATCCTGGTAGTTTACCCCAGGCCTCATCATTCCAGCCACAGAAACATAAACCCCGTTTATCCAAGTGCCGGAGTCTGGTTGGCTCTCCTCAGAGTTCATAGTCAAGGACAGGGCTCCTGGCCAAATTAAAGTGGGGCTTCGCAGAGTCCAACTGCACTTAAAAAATAATAATAATTGCATGTACTTTCTTTAATGAGCTCTCATTCCCACTTGGCAGCAGTAACACTAAATTCAGTCCATTCCAGCAAAGGCCAGTCTAATCCAATAAAAATGTTAGTCTAATCAAGGATTTCAATCACGATCCAGTTCAAAGTTCCCTCTCTGCAAGGTGCTGCCCCTCCTCCACCTGATGGGAATATTCCAGAGGTTTCCTACAGCCCACAGCCTAGCAAACAGGGGCAAGGTGAGCCAGAACCCGGTGGTGGCGAGGCTGCATGACATTCACGGCTGCTGTTCTCACGTCGGCTTGGCCCTGTCCAACTGCCATCCCTATGCACATTTGATGGCTCCGGGCTGTCTAGCTGGACCTTCCGCCTGAATGCTGAGCGTCTACAGAAGCATAGTGGTTGCTACTAGTCCTTTCCCCAAGCAGGTGGTTTACCTCCCAGCCTCTGCCAGTGAGTCACTCTGTTCCTCTGGGCAGTCTTTTGAGGTGAGGGAAGTAGCCCACTATACTTTTGAAACTGACCTTTACAATTGCTATGGATGAGAATTGAAAAAAAACCCTACTTAGATTCACACAGCCCCTCTGAACAGAGAGCACGAGGTAAGGTGTGAGTGCTAGTGTGTTATTGGAAGGTACAATCCCAGGGCAGCAAGAGTGAGGGGGCAAGGAAGGCACCAGGAAGGATGAGGAGAGAATACAAGGTGGTTCGTTGCCGAGCAGATCTTGCTTCAGGAAGAGACATGGCCGGACATTTGGCCATGTGGGATGTCTCTGAACAGACGATGTAGAAGCACCATGCCTAGAAATAGTCCATTATGGAGGAACGGAGAGGGGATTTGTCTTCTGGCTCTCCACAGTCTCTTGTCCCTCACTGGGTAAGGCTCTCCCCATAAGAGTTCATTTCCCTGTGCTTCTGGGTTGCATCACATGGCTCCTTCAGGAGCCACTGTGAAAACATGATCCATGCCCAACAGCATGGGTGGGGGGGTCGTCTGAGTCTGGAAGTCACGGGAGCAGCCAGAAACCTCAGGTGGCAGAACCAAGTTGCCCTCCCAGAGCCCATCATGGCAGAGGCTGGCATGGTGGTGGCCACTTAAGAGAATCTGAGATAGCACATGAGGTGTCTGACACAGTGAGGCTGTTTTTGTAAAAATATATTTTCTAGAAGAAATCAGGCTGAACTGACATCTAAAATATTTCAGTATAAAAGATACGTGATGGGTGACTGGGACAGGAGCTTCCCTTTAGAATGCCCAGAATCCTACCTGCTCCATTCCAGGCTGTGGAGGCACCTGTGCCTGCCCAAGAACCGTGGGAAACCTCTGCAGCACAGAGACCTAGAACTTCTTTCCTTAGTGTGAGCTGAAGCTGTGGTGTGTCAGTGGCTAGACACTTAGACTGTCCTGATACCCAGGAGGGAATGACAGCTATATTTAACTCAGAGTTTTTGTGCAGAGTAAGTGAAATAATCCAGGGTTTTCCACATTTGGGGCATTTGCATACCACCTTCACACTTTGCCCCCTTATCCGTGTACCATGTGCTTTATTACTTAGTTGATTTTTTAAGTTGACTCCATTCTAAACTTTAGTCTCATTCTAAGGAACAATATCTGTGAATTCTCCAGGTTGATATACTGGAGATTATATATATATATTTATATATTTATAAGCATGTATATTAGAATAATCATGTTAGTCTTAAATGGAGAAAATGATCATCGTGGACTACCTGACACCATCGTACCTATGGAAAGTGGTACAGTGCCACACTCTGATGGACACCAAGCTAATCTGCACATCCAGGCAGTGTCTGGTGTTCAGTAAATGTTCTCTGGGTTGCTTCTATTCAACATAGTATTGAAATTCTTAGCCACCGCAATCAGACAAGAAAAAGAAATAAAAGGGAATCCAAATTGGAAGGGAAGAGGTAAAACTGTCACTATTTGCAGATGATATGTACTTTATAGAGAGAACCCTGAAGTCTCCGCACAAAAACTATTAGAACTAATAAATGAAGGCAGCAGGATACGAGATTAATATACAGAAATCTGTTATGTTTCTTTACACTAATAATGAAATAGAGAAAGTAAAAAAAAAATCCTGTTTAAAATCACATCAAAATAAAAAATGCAAAACATAGAAATAAACTTAACCAAGGGGGTAAAGGACCTATATGCTGAAAACTAAGACATTGATGAAGGACACTGGAGAAGAGTCAAAGAAATGGAGAGATATCCTGTGCTCTTGGGTTGGAAGAATTAATATTGTTAAAATGACCCCACTACTGAAAGCAATTTACAGATTTAATGCAATCCCTAGCAAAATACTCATGACATTTTTCACAGAACTAGAGCACATAATCCTAAAATTTATATGGAATCACAAAAGGCCCAGAATTGCCAAAGCAATCCTGAGAAAAAAGAACAAAGCTGCAGGTATAACCCTTCCAGGCTTCAGACTATACTACAAAGCTACAGTAATCAAAACAGCATGGTATTGGCATAAAAACAGACATATAGATCAATGGAACAGAATAGAATCCAGAAATAAACCCACACACCTATGCCCAATTAACCTATGACAAAGGAGGCAGGATTATACAATGGAGAAAAGACAGTCTCTTCAACAAGTGGTGTTGGGAAAGCTGAACATATATGTGTAAATCAATGAAATTAGAACATTCACTCACAACATATTAAAAAATAAACTCAAACTGGATTGAAGACCTAAATGTAAGACATGACACTGTAAAACTCCCAGAAGAGAACATAAGCAAAACATTCTTTGACATAAATTGTAGCAATATTTTCTCAGATCAGTCTCCCAAGGCAAAAGAAATAAAAGCAAAAGTAAACAAACAGGACCTAATCAAACTTACAAGCTTTTGCACAGCAAAGAAAACCATTGACAAAGTGAAAATACGACCCACGGAATGGGAGAAAATATTTTCAAACAATATATTTGATAAGGGGTTAATATCCAAACTATACAAACAGCTCATACAACTCAATATCAAAAAACCAAACAACCCAATCAAAAACAGGCAGAAGACCTAAAGAGACATTTCTCCAAAGAAGACATATAGATGGCCAACAGACACACAAAAAAGATGCTCCACATTGCCAATTAGTAGAGGAATGCAAATCCAAACCACAATGAGGTGTCACCTCACACTGGTCAGAATGACCATCATCAAAAAGTCTACAAATAATCAGTGCTGGAGAGGGTGTGGAGACAAGGGAACCCTCCTGCACTGTTGGTGGGAATGTACATTGATACAGCCACTATGGAGAACCGTATGGAGGTTCCTTAAAAAACTAAAAATAGAGCTACCATATGATCCAGCAGTCCCACTCCTGGGCATATATCCAGAAAAAAATGAAAACTCTAATTCGAAAAGATACATGTATACCAATATTCATAGCAGCACTGTTTACAATAGCCAAGACACGGAAGCCACCCAACTGCTCTTCAACCGACATTGACTTAGGAAGCTGTGGTGTGTATAGACAATGCACTATTCCTCAGCCATAAAAAGAATGAAATGGTGCCACTTGCCACAACGTGGACGGACCTAGAGAATATTATGCTGAGTGAAATAGACAGAGAAAGGCAAGTACTACATGACATCACTTATAGGTGGAATCTAAAAAATAACACAAATGAATCTAGGTACAAAACGGAAACAGACTCACAGACAAGAAAAAAACCTATGGTTATCAAATGGGCATAGAAGGTACAAATTAGGAGTATTGGATTAGCAGATACAAACCACTTTACATAAAATAGATAAGCAACAAGGATTTACTACATAGCACAGGGAATTATATTCAATAGCTTGTAATAACCTATAGTGGAACATAATCTGCAACCCCCCCAAAAAAAGAACCCTGAATCACTATGCTATACATCTGAAACTAATGCAATATTGTAAACCAACTATACTTCAATGAAAATTAATTTTAAAAAATGCTCTCTATTAGGCTCTTTCAATCCTGGCCAAGGATATGCCCTGTACTTCCTGAGTGTGGGCTGCTCATTTTGTCTCCAGCTCTTCCGTCTGCCTTTGCGGTCAGTGGAGCAATGGCTGTCTGCCCCTGACTCTGCAGTTGCTCATGGACACTGCTTTTCCATCCCCATGCAAACACCTCCTTCTTGAAGTTCCAATCATCAAGCTCCACCTTCCTTTCCCCTCCCAGTCGCTATCTTCCACCAACCTCCTGATCACTCCCTCTCTTTTCCCAAAAACTTTGGCACGTGCCACTTGGCTTTCTTCTCCACTCCAGATTCATCTATATACCTTATGGCTTCAGCTTTCATGCTGACATGCAGCCAATGTCTTGTCTCAAAGGTCCTTGACCTCTTCTAATAGCTCCGATAACACTATTCCTCCTCCTTCTTTGGCAAGCCACTACATCCTACATGATTACATCCTATGAAGCATACCATCTCCTAGAATTGCACGGTCTCAGAAATCTTTCCATCTCACACTTCAATCTCTACCCCTCCAATGCTTTGTGCCCTTATTCCCAGTGTTTTGGTTCTTCAACTTCATTAGAACTCCATCTCCTTGATCCTCCCTTTTCTTACAGTTTCTCATCCATCTTCCCTACCCAGTCTAGGTCCCACAAGGCATTGTTTAGCAATTTGGAAGTTTCTGGCCACTTTCTGTTTCTACCACGCCCATCTCACCAACCCCCAACGTTGGAGCATCAACCTACCTGCAGGCCAGTCCTAGAGGTGGGAGTGGCATGTGGGCTGAGCACTGTTGAAGAATATCTGTTCATCCTTTTCTCCGAAGTTTGTTGTGTTCTTATTTCCCCATTTTTGGGAATGTTTCTGTTTGGGTAAGGCTGCTGGAGAAGCAAAAAAAAAAAAAAAAACCAAAAAGTTGTAAGTGTTCTGAAAACTATAAAGTGCTTTTTTCAAAAGTAAAGTATTCTTTTTCATGAAAGGCCTGACATTCCCCCATTGAAGGATTTACAATCCATCCATTGTGAGAGCAATTCCCCTGTACTCATGCAGGTCCTACACTTCTGTTTGGAATGCCCTTCCCCTTCTTACTCAACCTTCAAATTGCACTGGGAAACCTTGTCTGAAACCCTGGATTTGGTTAGGTGGCCCCCTCCCTCTGTGCTCCCAGAGTGGTTATCACAGGATCTTGTAATGAGCTGTTTGTGCCTGTCTCCCCCATTAGACTGGGATGCAGAGGTTTTTTGTTTTGGTTTTGAGGGGAAGGACCTTGCCTTATACTCATCTTCATTCCTCACAGTAGCCACTTGTTCACTTTACAAAACTGAAATGAACTAAAGCTAGAAGAAGAACTTCAAGCTCTTTTGGAGAGCAAAAAAGAAAATTAATTGCAATAAGATGATAATGAGCGGCAATAGACAATGTCTTGTCAGCTTAGCATTCTACCTTCAGAGGGGAGCATCTGTTTCCCACTGCCACCACGTGGAACGGAAGGTAGCAATCATAGGATCTCTGCTCCTTTGCCGCTGCTGATTGGCCTCAGCTGGGCCAATCAGAGCACTTCCTGGAACCTTTTGAACTGGAATCAGAATAAGGGACGCAGTTCCTCTTTGTTGGTGAAGGTGTAAGGCCGGCAACCATGTTCAGAGGAAGCCAGTGTGTGGTGAGAGAGAAGGTACCCAGGGAGAGAGGGAGTCGAAGGACAGAAATGAGCCCCTGGTTCTCATCCCCGCTGGTGCCAGTCTGTGAGAGGTATAGTCCTCTCATCAAATTCCTCTTGAGCCTAAGCTAGACTGAGTTGAGTGTCTGTCTTCTTTTTATTTTTTGCGGTACGCGGGCCTCTCACTGTTGTGGCCTCTCCCGTTGCGGAGCACAGGCTCCGGACGCACAGGCTCCGCGGCATGTGGGGTCTTCCCGGACCGGGGCACGAACCCGTGTCCCCTGCATCGGCAGGCGGACTCTCAACCCCTGCGCCGCCAGGGAAGCCCGAGTGTCTGTCTTTTACAGTCAAAAGGAGCCTGACTAATTCACGTGCCCGTCCTCTGCTTCTGAGTTTTACTTTTCTTAGGACAGCGTAGCCAACTTAAAAGAAAAGATGGTCAGAAGAAATGGATTGGTGCTTGGTTTGATCATTTGATGACCCTCATTTTATTCCGTTTATTTCATTAAGGTATAATTTACACAGAGCAAAAATCTCCCTTTTTGGTGTATAGTTCTGCAAGTCTTGAGAAAAGTATAGGGTCGTGGAATCTCTACCACAATCCAAATACAGAACAGTTCTCATCATCCCCCAGAATTTCTCTGTTCTCCTTTGTGGTTTAATCCCCACCCTATTCGCAGCTACTGGGATCCACGAATCTGTTTTCTATCCCTATAGTTTTGCCTTTGCAGGAATGTCATGGAAATGGAATCCTACAGCATGTAGGAATTAGCATAATGCACGTGACATTCATCCGAGTGAACAAGTGCTTCAGGGGTTCAGTCCTTTGTATTGCTGTTCAGTATCCTGTTGTACAAAGTACTACACTTTGTTTATCCATTCCCCAGTTGTAGGACATCTGAAGTTTTTCCAGACTTGTTTTCTAATCTCTTTCCACCTTCAGCTTCAGGATTTCCTGTGCACCTGCTGCTGAGAGAAGATGTCTCTTCTAGCAATAAGACACTGTCACTTGTCACTTGACACTGGTTGTCCTCGTCACAGAACGTGGGACGAAGAAGGGTGTTGTTCTGATTGGACCTCAGCCTTGGGCAGGCACGGTGCCCTGTGCCTCAGGAGTGAGGTCTTCCAGGGCACTCTACAGTGCCCCAGCTGTAGGAGACCTTTCACAGTCTGGGTCCAGGATGTAACTCTGGCTCTCCCTCCAGGGTGGAGATTGTTTTTTTTTTCCTGTTCTCTTCCTCCAGCTGCCCTGGGTTCTCGAAAGCAGTAGAGTTTGCTGCCCTTCCCACAGCTGCTTAATGCTGTTCCATGGGGAAGGGCTGCTGATTCTTCCTGCAGCAGCTGCTGTTCCCCTGCCCAAGAGCTGCACCATGGGGACGCTTTCTCAGGACCCTTGCTCTGCCCCGATCTTTCTTATGAGCCCCTGCTAGGTCAGCAGAGAGGAGCCTGTGAGGTGGGGGGGACGAGTCCCTGTGTCTGTGGCTCCCAGGGAGGGGATTCCCAAGTTCTCACGATACCCACACTTAGCCCGTGGCAGTCACTGCAGAATTGAGGCGGATTTTTCCTACTCGCCAGTGTGACGTCTGGTGACGTCTGTTCTAGGCAAGCAAGTGCTCCAATCCCATCTTTCCTTGGAGGTGCCTGTCTTTAGATTTTGAGTTAATCATCTACCCAGTGTCCTCAGTTTTCTTATGGGTTCAAGGGAAATTGTGAATTTGTACAATGTTTAGTTTTTTCTTGTTGTAAGGGTGGGAGTAATGTTTTCCCAGCTTTCCACATCCTAAGTGGAAGCCAGAAGTCCATCCTCACTTTTTTCTTTTTTTATTGAAGTATAGTTGATTTACAAAGTTTCAGGTGTACAGCAAAGTGATTCAGTTTTATATATATATATTCTTTTTCAGATTCTTTTCCATTATAGATTATTATAAGATATTGAATACAGTTCCCTGTGCCATACAGTAGGTCCCTGTTGTTTATCATGCTCACTTTTAAACAGAAGATGAGAAAATAGAAGCCCCATGCAGGGTGGAACAGCTATGACTACAAGTGGGGAAGGGGGCCAGCAGCCAGTTACATTTATGCTGACCCACAGGTATTTGGGAGGGGAAAAAAAAAAACTTGAGTTGGCTTCTAGTGTTTTAAAAATCTGAAATTTTCTCATAAAAAATTTGAATTTGGGATTTCTCTTGAAAAAAGCTGCCCACCAAGGTAATCACCAGGTTGCTTCCTGGATACTGGGCATCGTTCTCTAGTTCCCCACCACCCCCTGCCCACATGCGACCCTCATCCTATTTCAAGCATCTTCTTAACCTGCCTGACCCTGTGGGCAGGGATGGGGCTGAGCCCGGATGCACTGGTAGAGTTGTCTCAGTGGTGAAAAACGTCAAAGTTCTTCTGTGCCATTGCGCAAATAGCTAGTGCCCTGAGGCCCCGGAGAACCCTGCCACACCAGCCATGCTGGCATCTCCCTTAAGACCCTTCATTCCAAAGGATAAAGCTAGCAAACCCCACAGCCCTGTGGCAGAGCCAGGAGCAGTGTCCATCTTGACCGAACGATGCCTGCCCTGTTCTGGTGTTAGATGCCCACAGGCAGGGCGACACAAAAAGCATTGAAGTTTGCAACTCCTATCTTAAAAGGATACAACCCCCTGTCCATAAGAAGGTGGAGGGGGGGCAGAGGGATGCTGTTTAAAGTGTCAAAGAACAAGGCTTTGGAGGGCCTGGTTGGAGCAGTCAACGCAAACAACAGAATGTGCCTTGGGATACTGGTTTTGGGAGCGTAGGGAAGAGACCAAGAACAAACAGGATATGCTTAAGCAACAGGAAAATCAGGAAGCAGGGCTGATACGCTTTGGTGATAAGGTGGAAAATGGCTCTGCCTGAGGGTAGCCCGTTATCAGGGATTTCTAGCCTCTCTCTACCTCAACAAGACCTAATTACAATAAGGTAATTAACTGTTTTGTAATTAAATACCAAAATAATTAAATCTGAAATTAAACATGATAACATCAAGTTGTTCAGATGGGATTCACTTGTGTCTTAATCTCATAAATCATTTTCATTATTGTGAGGATTAAGGATTTGAGAAAGAAATTGTAAAAGGAATAGTTCCGATGTTCCACAGAGAAAGACTGCCTGGGCTTTTGATTCTGCATCTACAGAATTCTCTCAAAGGTCAAGTGCTGGATGTACTTTTAAGGCGTGAGTTGGAAGACTGAGAGAAAGCATTCTTGAAAAGACTCTTCTGCTGATATCTGAACCTGAACTATTTTGTACTTGGATTTTGAAAATAGCCAGTTTCCTCCTAAGGTCCTACGAATTTTTGACCAAAAAAAAATATTTTTTTTTTAAACTGAGGCCCAACAGCCAGCTAAATTAATAGCCACCCATCAAATGACAAACATCTGATGTCTCCTTTGTGCAAAGTACTTTGCAAGAAAACATCAGAGCGTATGCAAAGAGACATAAAACACCGTCTCTTCTCTCACATGCAGGACTCTCTTTCTTTGCTATGGAGAAAAAGAAAGTCTGCACAGAGAAGATAAAGTGCCAATCACAAATTCAATAATAATAGAAGGTACCTGTGATAGTTCATCTGGGGTCAATTTGGCTAGGCCCCAGGACCCAGATATTTGGTCAAATATTATTCTAGATGTAGATGAGATTACCATTTAAATCAGCAGTAAAGTAGATTACTTTCCAGAATGTGGGTGGGCCTCACCCAATCAGTTGAAGGCCTTAACAGAAAAAGACTGAGGTCCCTGGGAGAAAAAGGAATTCTGACAGCAGACCGCCTTTGGACTTGAACTCTTCCATGGGCCTTCAGTCTGCAGCCTCCACTGCAGATTTTGAACTTGCCAAGCCTTCGCAATGGTGTGAGCCAGTCCCTTAAAATAAAATCTCTCCCTCTCCCTCTCCCTCTCCCTCTCCCTCTCCCTCTCCCTCTCCCTCCCCCTCCCCCTCCCCCTCCCCCCTCCATATATATGCATCCTGTTGGTTCTGTTGCCCTGCAGAATTCTGACTAATACAGCACCAAAGTCAGAGGTGTCTCAGGGAAGTTCACTCTCTCTTTGGCAGACTCTATTATTACAGCAGCAAAGCACTGCTGGATGGCTGAACCCACAGTGTCCTAATAAAACTGTACTTAGTAAAACAGGCAGGCAGCCTGTGGGCCATGCTTTGCTGATTTGATTTTCTTTCAATCTTGCCTGAGAAGATGACTTCCTTTGCTTACGCTGTGTTCTTCCTTTTTGGTATCCCATAAATTTGGCACTTAAGGTGAATGCCTTGCTTGCCTCATCCTAGTTTTGGCTGGGCTCTCAGCAAAATGACCTGAATGATACCTGTGAGGAGGGTTCAACTAGCAAGGCCGGAATGTGGCATGGAAACGCTGGCAAGGTGGCCCTGCTGTCCTGTACAACCTTGAATGGCCTTGGAGTAGGCTATGACCTAAGCCAGGCCAAGCAAAACCTGTCCCCAGGGAATTCCCTGGTGGTCCAGTGTTAGGACTCCGTGCTTTCACTGCTGAGGGCGCAGGTTCAATCCCCGGTCGGGGAACCAAGATTCTGCAAGCCACACGGCGCAGCCAAAACAAAACCTGTCCTTAGGATTTTGTAAACTAGCAGTGAAACCAAAGGCCTGTCCCTCCTTGGGGGTGGAATTGTACGTTGGAGATGGGGGAGCTCTTTCCTGCCAGGCGCAGGGAGCTCGTTCTGGGAGGACAGAGCCAGAGAGAAGCAGGAATGGGCGTCAGAATGTGAGTTCCTGGTGGTTTTCGAATCCCCAGTCCACATCTTGCCATGTGACCCACCTGTACCCCAGCGTCACTCCTGCAGTTGTATGATCCATCAAACAAATCCCACTTTGGGCTGCAGCTAGTTTCAGGGGTGCGTTAGTTCGCTAGGGCTTCTAGTCTCTGGAATTTTGAGAAGGTACATTTCTGTTGTTTAAGCCACCCAGTCTGAGATCAAGGTATCAACAGGGTTGGTTTCTTCTGAGTCTTTTCTCCTGGTTGTGTCTTCTCATGAGCTTCCTGCTGTGCTTGTCTGTGTCCTAATGTCTTCTTATAAGGACATCAGTCATATTGGATGAGAGCCCACTCCAAGGACCTCATTTAACCTTAACGACCTCTACAAAGCCCCTGTCTCCAAATACCTTACTTCTGAGATACCAGGAGTTAGAATTTCAACCTAGGAATAGCGGGGTGGGGTAAGGAGGGGAGCGGGCCACGATGCAGCCCCCAACAAAGGGTTTGAGTTTCTGTCACCTGCAACCGAAAGATTCCTGACTAACATGCCTGTATATTCATGGAAAATAAAACCTGGGAGAATATTTACCAAAATGTTAGCAGAGACTATTTCTACATAGTGGATTAAGACTGATTTTTATATTTGCTTACCTATATTTTCTGTTTTTCTTCTGCAATGAACATGCATTCTTATTGTAAAGAAACAACGTTTTAAAATATCCCAGAGCCTTGCGAGGGCAGTGGGAGTGAGGGCATGGGTGCTGATTACCCTGGATAAATTCTGCAGCCCCGCCCCAGGCAGAGGGGGAGGGGGAGAAGTCACAGAGATGTGCCTGGAAGAATTCGGAAATAATAAGACATCCCTCTGCCAGTTAAACCATAAAGCCAGCAAAATGGATCCACGCAGAGAAAAATGCCAAGTCACCTTAAAGAGGCAGGAGGGCTCCAGCCCAGACTTGATTTGATTGGAGGAATGCAAAAGCTAGAGGAAGAGTCACGGGGGCTGTGTGTATGTGTGTGCGTGCGTGCGTGCGCGCGCGTGTGTGTGTGTGTGTGTGTGTGTTTGTCGGGGTGGGAAGAGCGGCGGAGCTGGGGAAGAGGGGACCACGGAGGCAGGTGAGGATGGGAAGGAATGCTCTTGCTAAAACCAAGCTGCCATTTGAGCCAGACTTCCTGGGAAAAAGTCCCTCTTAGCCTCTTGGACTGTGCTGTATTTTTGTTAAAAAAAAAAAAAAGAAAGAAAGAAAGAAAGAAAACTTAGGGGAGCTTTTTTTTTTTTTTTTTTTTTGATTTATGATTGAGAAAAGTGAAGGCCCTGGGCCTGGACCAGGAGGAAAGGGGTTAAGACAGTGCAGAAGGGTATGATGGGGTCACAGGCCCTGAGACATGCCTGCTGTGGAGGCCCAGTGTGGTGGGAAGTGGCGAGTGTGCCCTGGATGCGGTGTGGGTGAGGGCCTCACAGGGGAGAGACTCAGCAGCGCTGAGGGATAGAATCCTGGGGAGACCGAGGGCCAGTGAAAGCCCCTGAGCATCAGGAAGGCTGGCAGCTTCCAGAGCCCGGGATCTCCAGGCTCGCAGTGAAACTTGTTTCCCGTGCTGTGCTCTGTCATAATCCCCTCTCGGCAGCCCCAGACCTCGAGTAAAATTCCATGACACACATGGAATTTTGGAGCATCCTGTTGGTGGCACTTGGGGGAATGAAGGCAGAGGGCTGGCCACTGCATCGGGGAGGGGGCGGGGAGAGGAGGCAGTAGCCTGGCCCAGGGGTTGGGGCTGGAGTGCGGCGATAGGCTTCAAGGAGCACTCTCTTAGGAGTGGATTGAGACGAACGCCCCTTCGTTAAAAAGAAGGAGAAAAAATTGCGAGGCTAGCCCTGAGGAAGACGCAGGCGATAACCACTGCCGCTCACTGTTTTCCGAGCGACAGTCCCCCCAGGTCGAGCAGCGATCGCATGGCTCTGTAAGGAAGCGACCTGGGACTCTGGTTTTGAAATCACCTCCACAAAGAGTGGGATGACAGTCATTTCAGCCAGATCTTAGGAGGCTGAGAGGCCAGGTAGTTTGCCCAAGGTTACACAGCTGGTACAGGAAAGAGTCAGGATTTGAACCCTGCTCCTTCGGACTCCCAAATGCAGACTGCATCTCACTACCCCACACTGCTGCTGGCAATGCCAGGAGAGTTAGTTTCCAGGCCCATCAGGGCAAGGTGGGATCCTGACCCACGAACACCCCCCATCCTTTTCTTATCACCACTGAAGCGCCGGGCCATCACAAAACGCAGTCAACACTCCGGCCGAGTGCATCCTCGGCCTGCAATCTGTTTTTATGGCAGGCTTTCCTCCCTGGGGAATATAGGCTGATCCCTGGACATGAAAACCAGGAGTGCCTGCTGGTTCTGTTTCTCCCTGGAGACGTGGCAATCTATTGGGGGTTTGCTTCACATGAGCCAGTCCCCAGCAGCCGGTCACCTTTGGGTGTTGTACCAGCTGCTGTTCATGCTCTCCCGAAACCTCTCGGGTCCCCTTACCACGCCTGTGTGCAGTGGGACCCCTCCTGCTTTCTCTCCAAGAGCCAGCACCCGAGGATGGATCGCAGGTTGCTGAAACCCACTTTGCCTGTGTGTGTGGACAACTGGAAGTGCCTGGGAATTTGCATCCTCTTGGGGCCGCCCTTGACCAATGACTGATAAATCCTCCCCGTTCCTTTGACCCTGATGGAGATCCTTTGAAGTATGACATGCCCTGTCCCCAGTGGGACTAAGCCAAACTTACCGCCCAGGCTTAGTGTCACACCCTTGCTTCTTGATCCCACTTCCCCACCCCGCTACCAGTTTCTCTAGGAAACATTTGCTAATAAATCATTCCCTAATAAATTGCTTCCATATGAACCCTCATCTCAGGGTCTGCTTTGGGGGAACCCAAACTAAGACAGATATGTCAACAAATCGAAGCGCTGAGCCTCCAAAGCTGACGGCCAGCAGATTGCTGCCACCCGGACGAGTTTGGCTTGCAATGGTGTTTTGTTCCGAGTGCCTCCCCCATCCCTCCTGGTTCCCCCTCAAAGCAAACACTGTTTCCACGTGGGAATAAAATTCTCGACCTTGGCTAATGGAGTGCTTATCAACTGCATTGAACAGTCACAAAGAAAAGCAATGAGTGTGGCTACAGCACAGCAAGTGCTTCAAGAGACAGGGTATTTCATGCAAGCCTTCCAAGAACCTGTGAGTTAGGAGCTATCACTACCCCTTTTAACTGATGAAGATTCTGAATCACCAGGGCTCCTTTACTCAGTCACATATCTAGGAAGCAAAGAGAGGGAATTTGTACTCAGGCAGTCTGGCTCCAAAAGCTATGCCCCAACCACTGTGCGATGGAGAGATCCACAAACCTACACCTACACTCCTGCCACCCAACTGAGGGCATCTCATGACTGGTGGGACTTCTGATCTGCTAGGCTGGTCTTGCTAAGTCTCCCTATTATTTGTTTCTTCCCTTTCAACAGCTTAGGACTTGATTTGGGAAGGCACAGGAATAAATAATGATGTAGAACCATGCATTTTGGGAGGGATTTATATCTTTCTTTAAAAGAAAAGATTAAGCAAATGCATATATTTAAATTCTCAAATTGCAGCGTGGTAGTTCCCGGGAACCAGCACTTCTGCAAGCCAGCTGAGGTCGTTCCAGAAATTGGACCTCTCTGTGTACAGGGCTGTGGGTGAGCCAGAGCGAGCGACCAGGAGAGGAAGTCAGCCCTCCCCCTCCCCCCACCTAGTGCCATCCCTCCTCCAACAAGCTGTCAACTCTGCAGTGGAGAACAGTGCCAGCCTGCAGGCTTTCTGTTCCCAGAGCTCAGTGGATGACTCAGTTACTGAGCAATTTCCTTTTTTTCATGAGCCTACCATGCAGAGATTTTCAAATTATTTCCCTGAAATGTTCCTCCCCTCTCCTTGCTGCATGCCTTGCCCCCAGAAGGCACAATTTTCAACAGATTCTTCCTAACAACATCCCAGCCAGCATCTATTAGGTTCTTACTAGAGGCCAGGCACCCAGCTCAGCATTTTATATCTGCCTTCCCAGCTCACCCTCACAACCACACTGGAGGGTCTGCATATTAGTGCTTCCATTTTCTGGATGAGAAAACTGAAGCCCAGAAAGGTTGCCCAAGGTCATTTGCCAAGACATAAGAGAGCTGGAACACAAACCCATATCGGTTTATGTCTTTAACCACCGTGCTGTACTGTCACCTTACTCTGAAAAGATGCACATCATTCGAGGTAGGTTGTGTTATTTGTCCTGAAATTCTTCCTTCCTTCCCTTGACATGACTTTTCCACGGGCAGATTTTCTATGCTCGACTTTGGACTTGGCCATGTGAATTGCTTTGGCTGACAGGATGAGGATAGAAGTGAAAGTGTGCCATTCTGAGCTGAGGCTGCAGGTGACGCGGCACATTTCTGCCAGTCCTCTTGCAGCTTCTACACTCTGCCACCAAGAAGGCATGTTCATTAAGCCATTGACTCTCAGCTTGAACCTCAGTATAAAGACCTGTGGGGGGCCCCAACCCCAACCTGACGCGTAGAGTTCAACCTGATTCATCCATACGTCACTGAGCCCAGCCAAGATCAGCCAAACCACAGCCAACCAGCACACTGTGGGCCCAAAATCAGCACTGTAGTTGTAAGCCACTGAGCTGTTGGGGCTGTTTGTTATGGACCATTATCATAGCAAAAACTTCTCACTGTTGCATGGGATAGCACTCTAGTCTAGCCAGCACTGCCTGGGCCGGCTCTCAGCATTGTAATGGAAGAGTGCAGGGTCACGGTCTTAGGGAAGAAATGAGCCTGCGACATCATCTGAGCCTGCCCTTCCTCTGCAGCCTTCATCCTTCCCTGTCTCCTAAGGCAGCCCACTTCCTCTCTGAACATGCTCAAAAGTCTTCCCTAGATTGAACCCTGAAGACCCAGGCTCAGCTAACATTAACAGTTCCTTTTCTGTCTTTCTACGATCAGCCCCACGACCTCCGTCATTCTCTGAAAGGACACCTCTGGTTATCAACATCCCTCTTAAATAATGGTCAGGGCCATTTACCTGCTTGTTCTCCAATCCCTGCCCTGCCCATTCTTCTCTGTACTGTAGGGGGATGAGTCCTACAAGTAAGTGTCCCAGGAGCTCTCACTCATGAGCTTCCAGTGGGATGTAGCTAATGGGAGGGGAGACCCTGGTGAGAGATGGGAGGGGAGAGGAAGGGAAAAGTCAGGGTACTGCTCCCCTCCCCTGCTTTGGGTGGTATGCCAGGCAATGGCTCTATTTCCTTTATGGTTCCAGCCCTGCCCCCCCATGGGCCCTCCTGCTGTGGTCCCCAGTCCCATCAGGAAACCCCTAGAGCCTGGTCTGGAGACATCCTCTCATCCCTCAACCCCTCTGTCCCAAGGGGTGGTGGTGCCTTCCAGCTGCAACTAAACCCTGGATTGCCTCACCCTCTCCTGTGTCCTTCGCAGCCCTTCTGGCCTTTGTGACTAGCTCCTCCCCTCATCCATCTCCTCATTTCAATTATATGACCCAGGTTCTGTTTTGCCAACAGACTCTGCCTAATACAGCCTCCTGACTTCTTAAGGCTTCATCCTACATTGTACACAGCCTGTCCACACCTCACACAAATAGACTTCACAGGTGCCAATACCACCCAAGTTGAGTGGCAGTTGACTTGCCAACGATATGTGAAATTTTGTAGCTGTTTAATTTCAAATAGAGTTTGTTTTTTTTGCCTTGTGTAGCCAACAGTTTTTTGTTTTTTCCCAGCCCTTGGGGAAGCTCCTGGGCCTGTGGAGAAAATGGCTCTGAGGGTGGTGACTGAAGGGAACAAAGTGTCCCAAAGGGCAACCGTAAAGGACTGTGCTCAGGACAGTTGCTCCCTCAGCGAAAAGCCAAGGGGAGAAGGAGCCCCAGGACAAAGGTGCTCATCACTGGAACCATTTTGCCCAGTGATCCTCCCCTTTCCCATCCAACAGGATGGAGTCTTTATCCTTCAAGAGGCCTGGAGTTCAGAAGGACTCTGTGTCTATGAGATGAATTTTCTCCATGGGCTGACAGGCAAGAGGATCTTAAATGTGTCAGTGGAATTCAGATTTCCCAAGTTGCCCAACCACTAAAATAAAGTTAAAAGCAAAACTCTGTTGGAAGGCTGCCGAGACCTTAATGCAGGATGCTGCATGGCAGCGAGAAGACAAATTGGGACTCTGAGAGCCCCTCTGCAAATGGATTTGGCTGTCCTGAGCTGGGCCCTTACAGCATGGGTGAGACTCAGCCCTGCTGCTCAGCTGTGTGTCACCCTTGTCAGAGGGATGGCGCACCCAGGAGGAGAACTCTGCTGATGTCTGAGGGCAGCACCCAGATGCTGAGCACTGTTTTCTCATGAGGCCCATGGGCAGTTCAAATTCCATCGTGGTCCCTAGAAAACAAACTCATGGTTCCCAAAGGGGAAAGGGGGAGAGGGAGGGATAAATTAGGAGTTTGGGATTAGCAGATAACACTACTGTATATAAAATAGATAAACAACAAGGACCTACTGTATAGGGAGCATATTCAATATCTTGTAGTAAACTATAATGGAAAAGAATATGAAAAAGAAATATACATATATATGTATATGTGCGTGTGTATAACTGAATCACTTTGCTGTACACCAGGAATGAACACAACTTTCTAAATCAACTATACTTCAATGAAGAATAAAATAAAAGACTCCATCTTGGTCTTGTGACCAGCTCTGGAGTGGCTGGGCCCCATGGTCTCCCTCGTGAGGCCCGGTGAGGAGCCAGGTCTTGGCAGGCACGTGGGGAAGTGGCCAGTACAGTGGACACAGCAGGCCTTGGTGTGGAATGCCACTAGTCTGACTGGTCGCCCACCCACCCCTCCTCTGGCCTTTGACTGGTGATTTGGGGGAACTTGGTGCTGTGACACCCACATCACCCTCCCACCCCCTACTGTGGGCAACAATGAGAATGGAGACGAAAGCCTCTTGGATGGAGATAGACCCACTGGGGATCGGTCTGAAGGGAGAATGAAGATAATACAGGGCATCATGTGAGGAAGAAGCAGGAAATAATGCGGGCCTGGCTCCCGGGGGAAGTGGATCCAGCCATTAGTCACCCAAAGGACACTGAGCAAGGAGGCTTTAGTGAGCAGCTAGCAAGTCTCTACCATGGTAATCAGCATCCCTCGGGGCTGCTGACTTCCCTGAATTTTCCAGAACACTTGGTATTGACCCAAGAACAGCCTGGTCAATCAGAATGTCATTGTATCACGTGCTTTTGTTTATACACTAGGGAGCGGCTGCCCGGGGGGTAGAGCCGGGTAAAGAGGCAGAGGTTACCAGCACCAGGAAGGCAGGCTATCAGAGGAGCCAGAGGTGGAACAGAATGGGCAAAATTGTATTAACAGGATTTTCTCAGAGCGAAGCCCCTGAGCGGCAATGTGTTTGGAAGGAATCCTTTGAGAAGCTGCTTGGGAGGAAAGTACGCTCCTCGGGGCCATGGTGCAGTGGCCTGGTGGCTGACACAGGTGCTCACCCAGTAAGCATTTGTTGAAGAAATGCTTGAGAAACACTAGAAGGGTCCCTAGACTACCTCCCAAGTCAGGTGGGTCTCCTTAAATAAAGGGCCCTGGTTTAGCTGAGTGGGAGGTGCAAGCCGGGTTCCTGCTAAGGAGCTTCTTCCCCACCACAGAGCTCAGCCCCTAAATCAATGTTGAACAAATATTTACAGAATACCCTATTTATGGAGACCCCCCTTTTGCCATCCCAGACCACTTAGGTTAGGCATGGTCAGAAGACAGAGTTCAGGGATGAGAAGACTGAACTCTGCCTCATGCCAGCTGTGTGACTTTGGGCAAATCACTTAACCTCTCTGGGCTTTAATTTCCTTCTCTATAAAATGAGGAGCTAAGACTTGGGCTGAAAGGCCTTGCTGAGACCAGGCAAGCAGCTCTTGCTGGAGACAATGCTTTGGGATCCCAAAGAGGTTGTCAGGGAGGAGGGGAGGGCAGGGGGCGCAAATAAAAATGATAATAACTAACATTCGTGGGGCATTTCCCACGGTCAGCACCACAGGAGCACTGGACACCTACTAACCTGCTTGCTTCTCACAAGGACACCCATATTAATCAAACACGTCTTGCATCCCAGAGTTTTTGATAACCCCTGCACTGTGGGTGTGAGGCCAGCATCAGAGCCCTACTTCACAGGTGGGAACATTGCAGGTGGAAAGGGAAGGGCATTCACCTAAGGCCAGAGGGGGCAGAGGGCATGCAACTGAGGCGGGACCCGGTTCTCCCTAGGAGATCTGACTGTGTTCCTGTCTACCTGACCACAGGGCCTGCGGGCTGGCTGCTTCCTTCCTGGGAGTTGACACCCCTCAGATCCTCCCTCTGCTGGGAAAGTCTTCCAGAAGCAGAAGAGCTTCACGCTCACAGAGCCCACCTAACTCCTGTTTACCACTTCATCGTACCCAAATAGAGTAAGTGCAGTATTGATTAAATGCACTTTTTTTGGGAATACATATTCACCCTGATGTTTTATCATTAATGCATTAAGAAGCTGAACAAGCAATAAGACCAAATGGACTTCAAAACGCAGCAGGATTTCCATCCAGTGTGGTCTGACTTACAGCCATTACCTCCTGGCAAAGGACAGCTCCCGCACCAGCCCACACCTTGGCTGAAACTTGAGAGCTCTTTCTTCTTAACCTTATTTATTTATTCTCTCAGAGAGTGGATGGACGTCAGGCTCTGTGCCATGGGGCGGGCCCTGCTTGGTGATGGGGGACACATGTAAATTAGGGAGGCAGGCAAAGAAGGAATAAGATTTTCACTGCATGCTTATGGAGTGACTGTTGATCCCGACCTGGTTATTGGGGTGAGGGGGTGGGGAATGTGGAGAGCTAGCCTCCCTCATGCCCTCACCTGCAGAAAATTCCAGAGGGAGGGGTGGATTCAAGGGTCACGCGACTCTGCCCCACCCCCTATCAGTCCATCCCAAGTGACGGGCGACTGGTGCAGTGCCTCGTGTATCCCCATGGCTGGGTTGGGGCTTTGGCTTTGTCACTAGCTGACTGAGGAAAAACTGGCCAGTTTTTTTTTTTTTCCCCCTGTTTGGGGGCCTCAGTTATTCATTTGCAAAAAAAAAAAAAAAAACCAGAAAGGAAAAAAAGCCAAAACTGGACAGTTTCTTAGAGCCTTGAAGATTCGGCAGCTTATGACCCTCCCCCCTCTCTCTCTTCCTTCTTCACTCCCTCCCTCTTTCTCATTCTCCTCCCCCTCCTTCTTTCTGAAACAATTTCATTCTTGCAAAGTCTTGTCAGAAACTCTCTAGATGAACTGACAAGGACAAAAAATACCTTAAAAAGAAACCCACCCAACAACAAAAGTCTCTTTAAAAAGCGCTTCTGCAGAGCTCAGATGTCAACAAAGAAAGCTTAGGAACGGCATCATTAAGAGAGCTGGCATTTGCAAAATTTAACCTAAGACACTGCAGACAGCAGGGAGGGGCTTTGAGTCAGGACGGGGGTGGGTTAGAAACTCTGCCCACAGAACTGGCCACCCCGGAATGAGAATTCTCTCCCTCCTCTGCCTTTTCTCCCAAAGCTCTGTGGTCAGCCCAGTTATCAGCCTGATGAGGTTTCCCCTCCCTGGGTTCTCAGCAGCCCCCTTGGAGGCTGGATGCGGCACCTTGAGCCCTTGGTTTTCCCCTGCTCTGTGGAGGCCGGTCCCATGCAGAAAGCCCAGAATTGAAACCTGTGTTGGAGGAAAGGGCTCTGAGGCTTGCCCGCTCATCCCTATTTTCAGAGTTGTTTGTGGAGTCTTACTGTGTGTTGGGTACTTCCTGGTGGCAGGTCCTGTGCTGGTTCCAAGGACAGCATCTAGAGAAGGATGGATGAGGCCTCCAGAAGCTCACCATCTAGCAGGGGACCTAGACAAGCAAACCGCAACTGGCCAGCGTGCTATGGATGTGGCAGAGGTGAGCCCAGGATGCCAAGGGAGCCCAGCGCAGGAGGTTGAAGTGGGCTGGAGGGAAGGCTCAGTGAATTTGGAGCTGAATGGCAAAGGCTCAGTGGGAGTTAGTCATCCAAGCAGGGATTGGGGGCATCCAGGGGAGGTGTGAAACCTACAAAAGTGTGAAATGTACAAGGCAGGGAGGACTGAGAGACCATGGCTGGGTCTGGAGAGTAGGGAGTGAGGGCAGCGATGGAGAGAGATCACACTGGACAGATAGGCGAGAGCCAGGACCTGCGGTTTTACACGGTAAGTAATGGAGTTGAAGGTTTTATAGCAGGGGAGTGATGTAAGGTGCACGGTTCGCATGGAGGGGGAGAGATAAGAAACTGCATTGAGCTCTGCACTAGACCAAGGAAATTCCAAATATGACACTGTTTCAACCCTCCAGCCAGCCCTGGGAACTGCAGAGCCACCTGGTTGAGGGCAGTACCTCTTAGCTCCACTGGGGTCCCGATCCTAGTACCATCACTCATTAATCTGATGATGTGGGCAAGTTGCTAAACGTCTCTGGGCCAAGTCTCCCCATCTCTAATATTGTGTATGGATCCCACAAGGATTCACGGATGGTGCTTGGGCCACACAAAGGCCCACTTTGACCGTTAAGACCCCGTCAGTAAGGAGGAAAGCGACTCGTGCAGGGGCACCACGTGGTGTGAATCCCAGCTCTTTGCTCCAGGCGGCATCATCTCCTGATTGCTAACTGATGCTCTTGTGGGAACCCGGTGGGAGATGTGTGATATCTGGGACTGAGTGAGGGGAGGTGACAGGTAATGGGTTGGGGAGGATTTCCTGTTGTTTTTACAGGTAAACCATGCTGGCTTCAGGCTCAAGTATTTGCGATTACAAAGAACAGTCGTCCCTTGGTATCAGTGGGGGATTGGTTCAAGGACCCCAAGTGGATACCAAAATCCACAGATGCTCAGATCCCATAGTCAGCCCTCCATATCCAGGGATTCAACAAACCATGGATGGAAAACGTCCCACAGGATATGTATTGAATAAACATCCACGTATAAGTGGACACGCTCGGTTCAATCCCTATTCAACTCTATTGAAGTTGAATCCCTATTCAACTTGGGTCAGAGGCCACATGTCAGATGCACAGGGCAAATGATCTCTGAGCCTTGTCCTGTGCTCCTTCCCTGACACATAACCTTAAGTCATAGAGCATCCAACTCCCCAAGAAGGCAGAGAGAGGCCAGGCAGCCCTGCACTACACCCAGGTGGGCAGGGGGCCCCAAGTCACCCAGAAAACCTGTGGTCAGCGTGCCCTTGTAAGCCACTTACGTCAGGCCTCGCTGCTTTTTGGGAGGGCTGTGTCGGCAGGCATGTCAAAGACCACCTCCTCTGACATTTGTTCCTGTGTGACCACGCTCACCCCTTCCAACAGTCCCAGTCTGGGAAGAGTGTACCTCTGACCATCTAGAATGCTCCTGGGGGACTTGGGAGCCCATGCCCATGTGCACTGGCGGATTGGACTAAATTTGTTTCCTTGGAAAGGCACCCAAGGGGGAGCTTGGAGGGCCCAGTGAGACAGGCAGGTGAAGGCTGTCCAAACACAGCTCAGATGCCCTGTTTGCTGGTGCACCACATCCTGGCTGCCCAGACTACCTGGTGCTCCAGAACCCCTGCTGTGATCTGGTTGAGGCGAGACCACATGCTGGTTCCACTCCTTCCCCCACCCCTCCCACTGCCCTCACTGCCCTTCTCCGGCAGACACGCCCTCAAGAATCCTTGTCTCAGGCTCTGCTTCTGCGGAAGCTGTTGTAAGAGACCCTCCAATACTGACATTGCTTCTCCCACCCAACCCAACCTCCACCAGACTGTTTTCCGGCAACATTCCAGACCCTCTGAATGAGCAGTCTTCTCGTCACCCTTGTGCTTCCTCATCCCTAATCCCCAACCTGGGGCTTTGCAAACACTGTCCCTCTGCCTGGAATGCCCTCTCCAGCTTCTTAACTCTGTGAAAAAGCCCAGTTTGAACATCCCCCGCTCTGTGGCACTTCCCTTCAGCCAGCAAGCACTTGGTTCCTGCAGCTGCCACGGCACTCATCTCATGGTGTGGCTGTCACTTGTCGGTGGTGGGGTGTCTATCTGACTGAACTCTGAGCCCTCAGGGCCCCTCACTCCTGCCAAGATGCCCAGCTCCCTCCTGGCTCACTGGCTGCCATGAATAAGTCCCCTGCCTCTGGGTAGCCCCTGGAGTCTGTCTGTCCCCCGTGGGCCTGTCTGGCCTGCTTCTGCCCGGTCCTGCCCTTTGGCACCCTGGAACCCATCTGGTCACCAACCCTGCCTGCTGCATCCTCGGAAGGAAACTGAGGCTCACAGGGGTGGTGTGACTGGCCCAGGCCACACATCCAGCAAGAAGGAGACCAGAGCTCTTGACCTCAGGACACCTTTCTTTCACCCTAATTTGCATCACTGCAGGGGAGGGGGAGAGGCACGTGGTTTTGCGGGAGGCCAGGAGAGGCCAAATGCGGGTGTGCGTCTCATGGTGAGAAGTGGAGACTGTTTCTCCTCAGGTGGCGTTTGCATTTACAGGTGTCACCTGCTTGCCCTTCAGAGGAGGGGGCCTCGTGCTATATCATTCAGGGGCTGCACGTGAGATAGAACTCACCCCAGATGGTTCCAAAGAAGAAGCTTTAAGGAAAGGGATACTTCCAGAGGGGCGGGCAGGGCTAAGGGAACAAACACGGGATGCTGAGGCACCCAGAGACTGGCGACACCAGGAAGCTGTTATCCCGAGGGCCGAAGGGCAAGAGAGGGACAAGGGTCCTCGGTGTCCCACGCAGGGAGGGGCCGTGTGGAGCAACTCGGGAGAGAAAGAGGTGGGCAGAGGCGCCCCAACCGTTCTCCGCCCACCCCCATCTTCTGCCAGGGTCTGCTTCTGACCACATCCAACTGGGAGTCAGAGCAGGGCCAAGAAGGGCAGAGAACCGAGCCAGGGGTCAGGGAGGCAGATGCAGACCGACCCACACAGACGACGCCTCCTTTTCATGAACCGGCGATCGGCGGCCCCCGGGACGGCGCAGAAGTGGGTGTGCAGGGAGATTCATGGCCATCTGAGCTTCTCACTGTATGCCTTTCCCCCCACTGGGTTCCCAGAAGTCATCAGAAGGTGTCGCAGTGGAGCCACTGCCACTCCTTTGTCATGAGGCCCATGAGATAATGGGGACTGAACTGGAGGAACATCTAACCAGGCCCCCAGCCAGGGTGGGTGGGAATTGAACCTAGGCCAGCCCTTGGGTCAAGTTGCAGACCTCTGTTGAGTCTGTGTTGCTTTCAGGACATGGGGGGAGGGGGTCGCTAAGGCCTGGCTGAGGCTGTCTGGTGACCTTCCCCCTTCCCAACCCAGCGGACACTCTGAGGCACATGGAGCAACTCGCCTGCAACTCTTCCAGAACACGGAATGCTCCCTGGCCCAGCATTCACGGCAAAGGGACACTCCCTGACTTTGTGGGATTTGGCTACATTTCTGGGTAGGAATGGAAGACCCTGGAAGAGCTAACACCTCTGTTGTCGGTAGAAGCGTGAGCTAGGTAGGTTGCAAGGAGAGTCAGCAGATAAACAGAGAGCACTTTCTGCAAAGCACTTCTGCAGTAACCCACAGGGCACCAGGAGGAGAGGGATGGGCCTCTGTGTAGGATGCTATGTTTCTTCTTCTTTTTCTTTTTTTTAAAGAATCAATTTAATTAATTCATTTATTTTTGGCTGTGTTGGGTCTTCACTGCTGCGTGCGGGCTTTTGCTAGTTGCGGCGAGCGGGGGCTACTCTTCATTGCGGTGTGCGGGCTTCACGTTGCGGTGGCTTCTCTTGTTGCAGAGCACGGGTTCTAGGCACATGGGCTTCAGGAGGTGTGGCTCGCGGGCTCAGTAGTTGTGGCTTGCAGGCTTTAGAGCGCAGGCTCAGTAGTTGTGGTGCACGGGCTCAGTTGCTCCGTGGCATGTGGGATCTTCCTTGACCAGGGCTCGAACCCATGTCCCCTGCATTGGCAGGCGGATTCTTAATCACTGAGCCACCAGGGAAGTCCTGCTATGTTTCTTCTTACTCCCCACTTTCTGCCGGTCATTGGGAAGGGACCTGAAGAGCTGTTAGCGTGGCACTGAGTCAGGGGCCTATGCTCTCTGTCCCCTCCCCCTGTTTATAACCACCCTTCCCCAAGATACACTAATGAATGCCTCCAAGTCTGGGAAGAATAATGTGATAAGCGATTATCATGGCACTTGATTGTATACAAAATCAGATTTGCAAATTCCATTGTTTTTAGTTCCTATTTTGCAACGCTTTTGCCAAGAGAGAGAGAACCCCCAACCTGGAAAGGGTATGGGTATTGGTGGGTGCATGAAGATGGGGACCTACCAGTCCTCCAGAGGGAAAGAATTTGGGATGCACAGGGAGGTCCAGCCCTTGAGGTTTGGGGGCCCCATGCTCGGCCTCAGCAGGCTCGTCTCAGCCGGGACAAGCTTGAGCAGAAGACAGAAAGCTCCTTCCAGAATGCTGTGCTCTCACTTGACACCAGGACCCCAGTTTGCCGTTGGCGGGAGGGAATCAAATTTCCCTTCAACTCCATGGGAGTTTATTTATTAAAGAATGAATAAGATGTTTCTTGCCTATCTGTGGGGCAAATTTAAAACCACTGCACAGTTACTGCACACTACATGCCCTAGGCTTTGTTCTCATACAGGACAACAATGTTGAGTGATGGGGTTAGAACCCTCGCCGTGTATCAGGCTCCCCAGATCCACTTCCCAGTAACCACTAAGCTGCTGGGTGCCCTTGGGCAACTCAGCAGTTTTGAAACTCGGGGAACAGAAAGCCTTTCCAGAGGGTACTTTGCCTGGATAGTATCGTAGATGATAAAAATGGCCCAACTTCGCCCCACTCCCTGGAGTCTGTTTCCCCACCCCTTGATTCTGGATGGGCCTTGTGCTCTGGGCAATAGAATTTGGCCGAAGGGAACTCCTGCCAATGGGCAGCCCCAGCAGGAGACCAGGGTGCAGGAGAAGAGAGCATTAGGGTGCCTGCTCCCCTCTCTCCCTGCCCTGGCTGGCCCTCCTCCAAGCTCCAGCTCTACCACACTCAGAAGATGCATTTCCTCTCTGGCCCATTAGCCTAGAAGGTGGCGTCTTAGGCAGGGTTCCCGGAAACAGAGAGAGAGAGATGGGGATCCAGGCGAATGTGTTGTATTAGCAAGTGCTCCCTGGGAACTCCACGAGGGGAGGGGGAAACAAGACCAGGAAGGGAAGGAGGCCCAGCAGGTGTGGGAGGGCTGGGTGTGCAGGTCACACCTGGAGTGTCCCCCCCGCATGGACAAGGGACCCCATCACCCGTCAGTCCTTGGCCAAGGGCTACCCCAGGGGACGCTCCTGGCTCTCCCTAACCACTGGCAAAGCTGGATGTCAAGGGCAGCCAGCCTTCTGGTAGAGAGACCCAGGTGCTGGATGCAGGGCTGGATGCAGTGTGGAATCCCCACACTTAGGAACTGCATCCCACACCTTTTGTTCTCCCAGTCTTCGCATTCACAGAGGTGAGCAGTAAGAAAGCTTTAGTTTTAATTTCTCCAGAATAGTGCACCCTCGCACAAAAAGCAGAAGGAATGGGTGTCCCCAAACGGTTTCTCCCTTCTGCACTGGAAAAGGCCCAGGAGAGGAAACACAAAGTGCTCTGTTACCTTCTCGAAGTGTGGGGAGGGAAGAAAAAATGAATACCTCTAAGCTGTCCTGCCACAAACGTGTGTTGAATTGAACTGACCTGGTAGAACATGGGCCCTGGGGTCAAATCCTGGCTCTTCCATGTTCTGGCTGCGTGAGCTGGTTATTTAACCTCCCTGTGCCTCTGTTTTACCACCTGTAAAATGGGGATGACAATAACACCATCAATAATGATAATCACCATTTCGTAGAGCAGTTGTATCAAGTGAGTGAACATATGTAGAGCGCTAAAAACCACACTGACCGAAACAATCAGCACAGTGCAAGTTCTAGCTGCCGTTTTTATAAATCATTAGAACCGTCTCCTTTAATTTTGAACTTGCATGTTGTAAATAGTTTTCTTCTTCTTTAAAATGGTTTTGGATGAGCAGACGAAACTTCCTGCCTTAAACAAATGAAAGTTTGTACCCTTCCCCTGAATTGGCGAAGGAAGGACAATCCAATCCATAGATGGATTCCGACGTGGGGCTTGTAAGGTGACCTCTGGGCTGGGCTGAGGTTCTGAAGGCTGAACACAGAGCAGGACCTGTGCTTTCTTACTGCTTACCTCTGTCCGTGCTAAAAACAAAGGTGGAGGAGGGGTGCTCCCAACCGTGGGGTCCCAGGGTGAGTGTGGCTGCCCCTCCCTTCCAGGCCTGTGAGTTGTGCTCGGTAAGCTGATTCTGCTTCCTTCATATTCATTCAAGAGGCTGCAGGGCTGCAGTGATCTCTGCGGAGAGGCAGCACATCGAGAGGTTAGCAGCGCTTGTTGATTTAGTAATTCGCACGCACTTTTCCGGCTAGATTATCTTCCCGGAGACTCTGATAGCGGCAGCCAGCGGCTAATGCAATGCGGGGCTGCAGGCGGGGTGGCGGGGAAGGAGACAGGCCCGGAGACCTGGGGAGGATGACCAGAGGTGGAAGAGGAAGGAAGGCTTCCTCACCCCGCCTGGGGCCGTACAGCAGGGAGCACGGTCTGCGTTCTTCACGGAGCTCCCCAAATTCCCCTTCAGACACGACGATTTACTCCCCAAGTCGCTAGGGTGAGGCCTGAAGATGCCCTCAGGTGCCAGCCCTCCTAGAGGCACCTCCGGTACAGCAAGCTGCCCCATCCAAGGTCCCGTCGCTCCCCGGGACCGTCACATCCAATGGCTGAGCGGTCCGGAGACACGCAACTCCCCCCAACTCAGGAGCCCGACTCCAGAGCCCAGAGCAGAAATCTTCCCCGCTTGCCCTGTGTCCTCCCCCTCCCCCCGCAGGTGTCAATCCCCATCCCAGCCACACCCCTACTAAAGGTCCCACACACTAACCTGGGGCTTGGTGTCTGCTTCCCTGGAGTCTGCCGAGTGGAGCCACCAACACTGCGGAGCCCTTTGATTTTCATTAGCAAGGCCTGTCTCCACAGGTGGTTTTCATACACAGTGATGGCGCGAGATTATCGCGAGATTATGGAGATAAGCCCCACCTTCAGATCCTGGCCTGGTAAAAGTGGCCCCAGGTGAACTGCCTTCCCCATCAACCTCACGACCCCCCATCCAGGGCTTTTCTCTGTTTTCTGAATTTCTGGAGCCCCGGGGCTTTCCTAGTCCAAGGTTCCCCTCATTTAGGGAGAGAGCTCTGGACCAGCTCCTCTGTCCCGGAACTGCTCAGGTGTTACAGCTCCTGGTGAAGCTGGGCCAGAGAGGGCCAGCGGGGTGCATGGCGCTGAAGCAGGAGAGTCATCTCCGGAGCCGAAGTGCCGACACCTGGCGCGAGTACCAGGAGGCGGGGGCGCAGGGCGGGCACGGTGGTTTGGGATTCACATCTCTGGATCATTTACGCGTTCTAGTTTTCCTTCCTCTATACCTTTCCTCATTTCCTCAGTCATAAACTCACCCAAGGATAAGTGACTATCATATGTCATATATCACCAGGCATCTAGAACGCAAGAGGGAAGCAACGACAGATGGCCCTGCCCCAGACTGCCTGTCCCACAGTTTTAGGGGAGATGTCCATCCATTCATCCATTCACTCACTCAGTTATTACTTATACAACACCTACTAGGAACCATTACTTTAGATAGATTGATAGATAGACAGATAGGTAGATAACAGATAGGTAGATAGCTAGTCACTACTGGGTTCTTTTTTTTTTTTCCACACTGACACCCCACTGAGGGTAGAGACTGTGCCTATTCCCCCAGAACCTCTTCCGCAGGCCCCATGAGTGGTACTGACCATCAGTGCTATAAGTGTGGAGAGAGGAGAGATGATTGTGAGGCGGGTGTTATAATGGGAGTCCCATGGATGCAGCAGCACCTAAGCTTGACCTTGAAGGAGTCATGAGCTTAAGGTTGATCCACAGTGGGCCACCCAGACCATCTGCCCTACCAAATCCTGGGACTGGAAGCAGACACAACATGTTGAGGGTCGTGGAGGAGACAAGTGCAACCAGAGCCCTCATAGAAAGAGCTTCTCTTCCTCTCTCTGCGGGCCAGCCAGCAGAGGGCTCATTCATCGGCTCCCCCACTCACTCAGACTGTGATGGGGAGGGCTTCCTGGCTACGGAGCTCCTTTGGCCAAGTATCCCCGGCCCTCTGAGCCCGTGGCTCCCAGGTTCACGATCTGCTTTCAAGACCTAGATTCCGTGAAGTCGTGCACGTGGGTTTTTCCATGGTACCTGGTCGTGGCTCACCCACAGCTGACTGGTGGTCTGCAACTGCTCTCCCACCCTGACTGGCATCCTCTGTGCACGACGGGCTCGGCCGGCCCTCATGGTCTCCCGCTGTCCACCAGCCCTGCCTCCGCTCCTGGCGCCCATTTCTGGATCAGTTAGGGTCCTGTGAGCAGGCAGGAACCACTAGGTATTTGAACAGAGAGAATATAATATGAAGATTTGTTTTTAATGGGAATCTTAATTTTTCTCCAGTTTTATTGAGCTATAATTGACATATAACATTGTACGGAAGAACTGTTAACTGTGACATTAAGAAGGGAGGGAAGGACTTAGGACTTCCCTGGTGGCGCAGTGGTTGAGAGTCCACCTGCCGATGCAGGGGACACGGGTTCGTGCCCCGGTCCGGGAGGATCCCACATGCCACGGAGCAGCTGGGCCCATGAGCCATGGCCGCTGAGCCTGCGCCTCCGGAGCCTGTGCTCCGCAACGGGAGGGACCACAACAGTGAGAGGCCCGCGTACTGCAAAAAAAGAAAAAAAAGAAGGGAGGGAATTCCCTGGCGGTCCAGTGGTTAGGACTGTGCGTTTCCATTGCATGGGGCACAGGTTCGATCCCTGGTCAGGGAACTAAGATCCCCCAAGCTGCTCAGTGCGGCCGGAAAAAAAAAAAAAGGTAATGAGAACTCTAAGGTATTACAGAGGTAGCAACTGCAGGGAACAGCTCCCTCCCCCTCGGGCTGGGTGGGCACCAAGGCAAAATACTGGAATTCTTAAAACACTTAGAAGCTTGGAGGGAGGACCTGACAGGTATCTTGGAGGGAGGGGTGGAGGGGTGGAGGAGGCAGCCAGCTGGTGCTGGCGTCTCTGTGCTCAGAGGCTGCCCCTGGGGCTGAGACCCAGACTCTGAGAAGGGGATGCCAGACGGCTTGTGCAGTGTTTCTGGCCCGGGAGTGAGCAACACAGCTAGTTCTGCAAGATGGAAAATGGAAAGACTGCAGTGTGGATTTCGTGGCTGCTTTGGGAAGCAGCTGCTGCGGTCGGGGAGAAGAAGAAGCCTCGTGAGGCACTGCTCACGGGAGCAGAAAGCAGACAGGGATAAGCGTCCTCCTCCTCCAGCCTTCCAGTCTCTCGAGTGCCCCCTGGTGGCAGAGACTATCAGGGATGCTGGCAAAGGAGAAATTGCGGTTTGCCGGAGAAAAGTGGTTTGCAGGTTTGCGGCAAAGGAGAAGCGTTGGGGGGCCCAGCATCACAGAGTCATAGCTTCATGCTGGCGCCCCAGGTGTCCTCTTGCTGAGAAGTCCTCCTGCTGACAGTACCACACAGGACCCCCAAAGTGACAAAAAGCCCAGAGAGATCTATGATGGTGGGAAGTATGCTATCGCCTATTTTGTGCAAAGCGCTGTTGTGTGACTATTTCATCTTCTCGCTGCTCTGACCAGGACACAGATGCAAATCCACAAGGATGGGTCTGTGCAGATGAGAGACACCAGAGATGGAGGTCGTGTAACGGGAATACACTTATAACGAAACAGCAAGGCCTATTGGAGAGAAATCATCCTTCCAGGCAAATTGACTTCTGCAGGAACCTTCTCTCAGTTGACAGAGTCCATTGGAATCCCAGTAGCGGACATTGCTCAGGACCAAGGTGGGCCCCATACCCCACCAACGACACTGCAAGGCAAGCAGGCAAGGGCTGTCCTTCCCACTCTAGAGCCAAAGAAACTGAGGCACAAAGGAATCAGCTAGTCAGACAAGAGGAGGCGTTAGCAGAACTCCTGAGCTCTTGCGGGGGGGATGGTTGCTTGATCTGCTGGTCCCAGCAAAGGAGGAGGGGGAGTCTGCAGGGGTTCAGTGGGGTTTCCAGCTCAGGTTGGCCCCTGCAGAAAACTCAGACTCCAGGCAGGGCTGGCTCTCCATCCACACAGCCCAGGTCGGGAAGCTGAGGGTACGGGCCAGCTGGCTCCCAGAAGGGGCTGCTAATTGCTCTGATTGCAACTCCAGGGCAGAGTGTTTCTGGAACTGCAAAACTCCAACAGAGGAGGAACTACCAGTGGAACATTTTTGATGAATAATTCAGTGAGCTGAAATGGGAAATGAGAAAGTTTTCTCTCCACTAAAGTGGAATTTGAAAGAACAGAGAAAGAGAAAACAATAATAGCATCAAGGCTCATCATTCTGGTCTCCCCACAGTAAGACTTTTTCTTTGCATAACTGTGAAGGATGGCTCACTGTGATTTGCTCTCAACAATCTCTAGAACTTAAGCCAAGGTAAGAAAAGACTCACGTCGCCTGGGATTGATGGTAAATTTGATCTCATCACTGCCACCTTCCCTTTCAAGCATTTATTCTACAAATATTAATTGGGCAACTACCCAAAGCCAAGCACTGTGCTGGGTGTTGGAGATTCTATCGTGAAGAAAACAGACATTATTCTTTTTTCATGGAGTGTGTGGGAGGGGAGAGGGAGGTATTCAGATAGTAGATTAAAAGACACAGCAAAGAAGTTAAAAAAAAAAAAAGACACAGCAGTTGATACATTTATATCTACAATTTGAGATACATGCTGTACCAGGAAGAGAGAAATCACTGAGTATATAGGTCAGAGAGGATTGAATGCAGGAGATTTGTTACTTACAGGAGTGATGGAGATGCTGAGAAGTCTGGGACAGTGAAGGAAACCAGAGATTATTAGCAGCAGGAAGCCATTCAGCAAAGGGTCAAAGAGAGGAGGGGATGTTATCAGAGTCCAGCACCTGGGGCCATTTGGGAGAGGGGAACTAGAATCAAGACAGGACCTGCCCAAGGATGACTGGGACCATGGAACGAGTGGATGTCTAGTATGAATGGAAGACACAGCGGAACTTAAGTCTTTGTGCAGATGAAATCAAAGCCGAAAGAGAAGGGAGACAACCTGACCTTGCCCCCTCCTCCTGCTTTTCTGACAACCACCGGTACCTCCCAAAGGCTGAGCCTCTGTAGATGTCAGGAAGCAAGGAAGCCTGAGAAGTATAGTCCACAGCAGTCAGTCCCCCAAAGGTACAGAGTTCTCCAGGGGAAGGGTAGGGGGGATGGATCTGAGGGCAAACAGGCCAGGAAAAAACCAGCATTCCTTCTCTGAAGGAAAAGAACAGGATATTGCAGGGAAGAATTAAAGGGATAGCGTTATTAAACTGGATGATCTTGGGAGGCCTCTGAGGAGGTCAGGTTGAAACGTAAAAGATGACAAGGTATTCAAGCAAAGTGGGGGTGGGCAGGAGAGGAGGAGCTTTCCAGGCATATGCAAAGGCCCTGAGGCCAATTGTAGATGGTAGTAAAGGGAAGCGTATGGAGAGTTGAGGGTGGAGATGTCGTTAGTCCAGATGATGTTAAGGAGATGTTTGGGATGTCAGAGAAGGAAAAATTCACAGGTCTTCGCCTTCAATAGAAAAGAGGTTTTGAAAGGTTTAAAACACACACACACGCACACACAGTGTCTGTTTACTTCCAGACAAAGCAAAAACTAAAAACTTTCCAAACCTTCCAGGAATATGTAAACAGATTTCCTTTGTGAATGCTGTATTCATGGTAGCTCCCTCAGAACAGATAAAGCTATGGCCTGACAGAATCTGTAAAGAAATATTTAATACAGAATTTTCTGGATCAGTTTTTTCCAAATCCCCTAGGTGACAATCTATGAAAATGAGTTAACAATTCTTGACTCCATTCTCACATCTGCCACCAACTTGACTTGCTTGCACCCCCTTCTCTCACCTCCTGTGGGACCCTATCAGACTTATTTAAATGCCTGTGAAAGTGTGACTTGTTTTAAATGCATTTAAAACCACACTTGTTTGCACAGTCAATCTTATTTTGTGCTTCTTGTGAATACATTTTAATCTATTGTGCCTTTTAATGAGGTGGAATTCTTAGGAATAGATTGATCCATAAACTGCGATCTTCCTTGGTGACTAGTACCATGTCATGAAGGTACATGTGCATGCAATTTTTATGAGTCACAGTTCAGTAGATCAGTATTTGATTAATTTTTTAATTCAAAATTTTAAACTGTATAGCCAGAATAATGTTAATTGATATGGGTGTTAAAAATATATTAGGAAGTTCTATTTCTAGCCGTGATGGAGTAACTGGGACCAGGCTTATCTTCTCACCGTTCAGAACTATAAAACTGAATAAAATATACAAGGCAGCAGTTTTCAGACATTAGGGAACACTCATCTCTGAGAAAAAGATCAAACAAGATGAGCCTCTTATCACCCTGGCTTTCTGTCTGGAGGTGTTTTCTGCAGAGAAGGGAATCCAAGCAGAGCATAGCTCTTTCTGAGTTAAAGAGACAGGGGTTGTCATTCAGAAAAGATGAAGGGGCTGGAAATTCGAGACATAGTACTGGACAGAGAGATGCTACTTAAGTAAATAGCTCCAGAAAAGTGTACAATAAACACAGAATGAAGATCCAGGAAGCTATGGAAAGAAAAACCAGGGAGCCGTAAGCAAAACGGTTCTCAGGGCTGAGAGACGATCGAATTCTGATCAGTTGGAACAGAGAAGATGTCTCAGATTCTCGGGTTTTCAGTGGATACCCCAAGTGAGTCACATCTTAGTAGCGGAGCTAAACTAATCTTAGAATTAAACCTACTTATGACCCATCCTAAGAAAATTAAAGAGATTAAAAAAAGGCCTCAGAAGGATCAAGCTGCCCTGCAAGTAACTTCTCTGCCTGCCATGAAAAGGTCCAACACCCTTTAAACAAAATCCAGCACTCAACAATGTAAAGTTCAAAATGTACCGCATCCAGCTGAAACTTACTAGATATATGAAGAAACAGGACAGTGTGACCCAAAGTCTTGGAAAAAGTCAGTGGAAACAGGCATAGAGAGAAAGAGATGGTAGAGTTAGACAAGATCTTTAAAACAACTATTTAAAATGTTTTCAAGGATTCATGGGAAGGAAGCCCATGTCCCTAGTGACTATGAGGCCACTGTGCCAGCTCTGATCTGGGGTCTTTAGACTTGCTTTAAGTGACACAAATAAGCAAATCCCCTATTTGACCTAAGCTGCTGTTCTTTGGGCTTTCTGTTATATAGGGCCAAATCTAATTGTCATTGATAACTTTTATCCTTTTCATAGGTAGATCTCCAAGGCCTTAGAATAGCACCTGGCTCATCATGGATCCTCCACTAATATCTGTTGAGTGAAAGGATGGAATCTAACCTCTCCAGATAACAGATGAGGGCCTTGAGCCCAGGGAAAGGAAACAATGTGCCCTTGTCACATAGCTGGTAAGGGGCAGGCATGGGATCATGTTCGTTCCCTGCTTTGCCCTGCTTCCCATGGCGCAATGGCTGTGGCAGAAGGAAGCCACCTGTTCATCACCTCCAAGGCCCCACCTGGCCCCTTCTCTACCCCAGTGCATCTGGCTTAACCCTCTCTCCATAACTGTCACACCAACTTGGTTGAGGGACACAGTCTTCCAAGGATGCGGTGATAACAGCAGCATCCCAGACTGCCCTGCTCACCTGCCTGCCAGGACCCACTTGACTCTACCACGCTGACCAGGAAGCTCCCTGCTGGTCCACGGTCCCCACCCGCCCTGGATCATGCCTTTCCAGCAGGATTTGCTACGGGTACAGAGTGTCCCCACCATTTAAATGAGATCCGGCCAGGGGCTCGGAAATATCACCCTGCCCACCCACCTGGAGCACCAGGGACACGATTAGGAATACCACCTTATCCCCGTGTCCACTCTACAGCTGGCCTCTAACTGAATGGCCCCCAAAGCTGCATTCTTTCGCTCCCTGCAGGACAGCGTGAGGTGTTAGACAGAGGGATGCCATGATGTCCTTAGATAAGCTCTTCCTTCTCTGCCCTATCCCTCCACACCCAGGCATGGGAGAGAAAATTTAGGTTCTTGCCTGTCACCCTTTCTCAGGTATATAAGGGAGAACCCTTTCCCACAATTCTTAGGTCTAGGTTATTATGGGAAATACTTAAGGCTCTTGTCAAACCTGAGTCAGGTTGGAAGTGTTAACGCCCAAATCAGCAGATCCTCTTCTATTTAACTGACTGCAACTCAGTTCATTTTCTCCCTGACGGACAGAATACAAGATGGTAGCAGTAATAATAATATTGGTATCAGTAATAATATCAGCTAGCATTTACAAGTGTTTATGAAACTCCAGGCATGGTGCTGTTTTACACAGATAATCTCATTTAATTTTTGCAATAACCTGATAAAGCAGGTATCATCATTCCCACTTTATAGCGGAAAAAAAAAAAAAAAAAAAGAGGCTCAAATAGGTAACCTGCTAAGGCCACAGTCAATAAGAGGAAGAGAGGAAATTAAGTCTCTAGACTGAGCACTTACTTCCGTGTGATACCATCTTTCTGTGAGGGGGATCTGTGAGCCCCCGCATCCCTGTTATCCCTAGGAAAGAGAACACAACCCCTCTGCTCATCTCCGTTCATTCAGCCTTTACTGAATACCCACCTGTGGCAGGTCCCATGCTAAATACTGGGGTTTTAAAGACACATAGTCCATGGCCCTTGCGAGGAGTTAGATTATCATGTAGCTTGTACTCATCCCTCTCCCCCTCTACCTTGGGTGCAAGATACCTCATTGCCTCACTGACTTGGGGCATGGCCATGTCACTTACCTTGGCCAACAGAACTTGAATGGGTGTGATGTGAGCAGAGTGCCTGCATGGGTGGGCTTCTCTTGAGCTCCTGCCATTCACTATGAGAAGAGCATGCTCCAGGCAGCCACTGGTCTCAAAGGGATGCAAGACGCGTGGAGCAGACCTGGATTCAACCTACAGCTTGCAGCCAAGGCCAGCTGACCTGCAAAACTAAGGAAGAGAAAAACAAGCTTGTGTTAAGCACTGACCTTTGGGGATGGTTCGTTATGCAGCATTATTGCAGCCATAGCTGACTGATGCAGTTCCTGCTGTCAAGGAGCTCATAGATTAGTGGGGAACATGGACAGCCAATTACAACCCAGTGTAATTACAAACCAGAGTGGAAGGACATACACTGTGCCCTGGTGAACAAAGGAGGGCTCCCACCCCAGCCTGGGATAGTCTGAGCAACGAGAAGAGAGAGTTAGATGACCCAGGAGGAAGCAGGTCCCATTTGCCTGAAAGAGAATTCAGGGTGCTCAGAGAGCTCACAGCAGAGGAGCACGAGTGTCCTGGGGTAAGGGAGGCTTTGATGAAGAAGTGCCATTCATCTGAGACTTGATGAATAAGTGGGAATAATCAGGGGAAGGTGGGAGGTGGAGAATAATCCAGGGAGAAGCCCAGGGGCAACAGTGTTGGGCGTCAGCCAGCAGGGAGAGGGCACATTTTGGTGGAAACTTATCTAGGACACCCAGTACTGGCCTCTGCACAAAGACCTGCCCCCAGAAACCCAGCAGGGTGGCACCTTACAGACAGGACAGGGACAGATGCCCTGAATAAGGGTAAATGTGGACAATCAAGGTGGAGACCAATACTCGGTATCCGTACTTCAGACTCAAATGCTGCTTCACAGACTCAACTTCCTCCACCATGGCATGTTTCCTTTCTCAGCCCCCTCCCCTCCCTCCCCAGGAAAGTTCCCTGCTTGAAATCCAGCAAGTGGCCGCCCCTTTGCCATGTGAGATGCCCAGGAGCCACCCCCGTCAGCAGGCGGAGACCAATCCCTCAACCCACTCCTGCTCCTGCAGGAGAGGTATGGGGATAGATAAGACTTACGATGCTTCCCGTTTACAACTGTCTCAAAACCAAAATCCAAGTTTACCTTGCGTCCTCTCCGCCATTATTGTTGTCCTCTCCCTGTCTGCCCAGCCTCCTTGGGGGCAGTCTCTGTCTGAGGTTTGATGGGGCTGTGGATGTGGACACACATGTGCAAACACACACACAGCTCTGGGACTGTAAACGCAAGTGTATAGAGCAGGTAGTGGAGACAGCAGTAAAAATGAAGACTATTTCCCTTACCAACCATACAAACGGGTTGGCGGTGGTGCTGAAGCTTTGAGCTACAAACAGGTCTGGGTGTGCAGCCTTCTGCTCCTCCAGCATCTCGTGACATCTCCAGCCTTGTTTCTGTACCAAAAGTCCCCTGGCCTCTGTCCTGTCTCGACAAAGCACCTTGAAATGCTGCCTTGGCTCCCATTTTGAGTTGCATCATAATGAATCAGTTTCTCTCAATCACACACACATGCAAACCATAACTCTGGGCTTAGATAATCATATGATAACAACAACAAAAACAACTAGTGTTTCATGAGCACTTACTATATGCCAGTCACTGTGCTTTAGGCATAGATTGTCTCATCAACCTTCACAACAACCCTATGAGGTGGTATTATTATGATGATCCTCATTTTACTGAAGAGGAAACAGGCACAGAGAAGAGTAATTTACCCATCGTGCAGGAAGTAAGTGGTCAGGATCCTCACCCTGGTGGTCCAACACAGAGTCGTACCCCTAACCACTATGCTCCCCTTTCCCCCACCCCGAGTGGTATGGCATAGATTTCACCCCACAGAGGCAGCGACACCTAAATACATACTTCTGGCTCCTCCAGAGACTCTCAGGTGTGCTGAGACATAAGGAAAATATTCCCACACAGGGCAAAAACTCTGGGCATTGACAAAGGCCTTGCCATTCGTGCAGGGAGGGTCTGATGGGGCTTCAGGAAGGTCCTAGCAGCAGTTCATTATCCACTCTGTCTCCCAGGGGCAGGCATATGGCTGCCCGCCATATGGGATGTGGGATATGGATGGAAAACCAGCTCTTCCAAGAGTTTTCTGGACTTGGGTGAGTGTCACTCATCCCCCACAAATAGCTCCTGCACCAAGAGACAAGAGCAACCACTGCCCACAGAGACAGGCCTCCTTAGTCTTTCCACTTATTAACGTGGAAAATAAAAGTCCTGGACAGTTGTCCCCTTATGTCCTAGGATCCATTATGCTCTAGACACATGGGAACAATGGTTTCCAAACTGGGTAGGTGAAGAGCCCCTCATCACCCCTCCCCTGGGAAGTTCCAAACTAAGCCATTTCCTCCTCACTGGGACAAAGGCTCCTTCACCCCAGGGCAGTGGATGTTTATGAGGTGATTTTCTACCCTTGGAGGGGCCAGAACCCAGGCCAGGAGGTTGGTTCACCAATGCTGTGGTGAGGGCAGGTCCAGGCCTAAGAGTGCTGCTGGGCAGAGATGCTGCTTCCTAGAGAGAGGCCAGAGTAGGACCAGGGGTGAGTCTGCCTTGGACTGTAGAAAAGTCCTTTGTACCACCTGATGTGAATGCCTATGCGAAAATAATTAAAAGTTTTGAAAAGTCAAATCCTGGTTTAAAAGGGTAAAACAATTCAGGACAGCTATGGCTGTGACCTTGGGTGAGACTCAGTGGGAGGCTATAAATGAAAATGGGTTACTGCATTTCCTGTTCGTTTGCTGGTGTGTTAATGTACTCTGAATCTGTGTGTATGTGTGTGTGTGTGTGTGTGCATGTGTGCGTGTGTGTGTGTGTGAGAGAGAGAGAGAGAGAGAGAGAGAGAGAGAGAGGAATATATGCCTCCCAAATGCAGTGATTTTTGCAATGACCTGAATTTCTTACAAATGTTGCTTTCATGTGCTCAGGGACTTCAAGACATCACTTGAGAGAAAGAAAACATTGCAGGCTGGTCTAAGGCATAGCGACCTGGAAAGTGTAGGACTTGATTTGCTTCCTTTTTGCAGATAGAAAAATTCAGATAAGATACAAGCTGGGGAAGCTTTTAAAAATAATAATAATTAAAATATGGAGGCATCAGCGTGCCTGTTCTCCTCTCTGAAACCAAACGTAAACAATGGGGAGAAAGAGGACAGAAAAGAAAGCTACTTCTTTGATAAAAGAAAAAAAATAACCCAAATTCCAAACCACACTCCTCAAGAAGAGCTGCCATCTTAAAAATGGGAGCCCAAGAGAAAGATTTTATATCAGATGGTTTAGATGGGACAGGTAAAGGGAACTGAGGAAGAGGAAACAAGGCAGAAGGAATGTGCTTTAGGATTGGTGTGGCTTTGGGACGGAAGAGAGCAGCATTTATCAACCAGCTTCTGCCCTCATCGGCCATGGGTTGCCCCAAAAGATGTTAACTCACACACTCTATCTCTGCAAAAACAAGGCTCTCCATGGGATAGGGCAGGGAATAAAAGCAAACAAGCAGCTCTGTATTTGATGATGTCAATTAGGTGAAGACAAGAACTATTGGTCATTGCAAGAAAGGCATTGAGCTTCATCCTGCAACGGGAGGACTTCCTGTTAACCTGAAGAAACCCGTTCACCCTGGGGGGAGTGTTGGTGAAAACGTATTTAGACCCCATCCACCCAACCCAAGCAGCGTCTGACCCAGTTTATTCCCCTGATCCCTTGTCCCAACACTGCTCGACTCTTACAACAAAGGGCTGACCAAGAAAGCATTCGCCTCCATTAAAAAATGAATAATAACATGAAAGGAAATAGTACGAAATCTATACAAAGGTGCTACAAGAATAAAGATACAAGCATGACAAACAAAAAGCAGATAAATAATGATAAATAATTCATGCCCAAGAAGATGCAACAAAGCAGAGGAAAATTTATGGATCAACACTTCTCCCTGCAAAGAAACAAAAATCATATATAGTTTTAATGAAAAAAAGAGCTCAAAAAAGAGAAATAATAAACATTCAAAGAAGGAGTGACATGGTAACAGAAGAAGATGAAAAATGATCTCGCAGATCTCAGGAAAAAAACAGGTGGGAAAAAGAAAAGTATTACAAAAATAAAAGTAGAATTAGAAACAGGAAAAAAAAGAATGGACCATTGTGAAACACAGGGATAAAAAAGTGTAGCTAAGTTTTTTAATCACCAGATTCAAATATTCCTTCATTTCAGGAAAGTTTTCTTCTCCTATGACTTTGAATATTTTGTAATATTTTATATATGTAGACATTGGTATCAGTTGAAAGTTCAGAGGAGAGTCGCAACTAGAGATATTAACCTGAGAATCATGAGTGAGATAATCTACAGGCAGTGAATGAAGAATGTGGGTTGGGACATTGCAGTATCTAGAGGGCTGGATTTGCTAATATTTTATTTAGGACTTTTACGTTGATGTTCAGAAGTGAATTTGGTATATAATTTTATTTCCTTGTATTGTCTTTGTCTACTTTTCATACCAAGATTATGTTAGCCAGTTAAATGTTGTACTCTTTGGATTCACTTTGTTTATAATCTCCAAATCTCCCCACCTCCAAAGATACCAGATGCATTTTCTAAACCTTCAAAGAATCTTAGCCAACCAATTTTTAAAAGACTCTTCTCTTAGAGCAGTTTTAGGTTCACAGCACAATGGAAAGGAAGGTACAGAGATTTCCCATATGCCCCCTGCCCCACACATGTGCACCCTCACACATCATCAACATCTCTCACCAGAGTAGTACACCTGTTACAATTGATGAATCCACACTGACACGTCATAATCATCCAAGTCCATAGTTTAGCGTAGGGATCACTCTTGGTGTTGACCATCTGTGGGTTCGTTCAAATATGTAATCGCACGTATCCATCATTGTTGTGTCATACAGAGTATTTTCGCTGCCTCAAAAATCCTCTGTGTTCTGCCTATTCATCCCTTCCTGGAAAACCACAGATCTTTTTCACTGTCTCCATAGTTTTGCCTTTTTTAGAATGTCATATAGTTGGAATTATATGGTATGTAGCCTTTTCAAATTGGTCTTTAGTAATATGCATTTAAGTTTCCTCCACGCCTTTTCGTGGCTTTTCTTTTTAGCGCTGAATAATAGTCCATTGTCTGGATGTACCACAGTTTATTTATCCATTCACCTACTGAAGGACGTCTTGGCTGCTTCCAAGTTTGGGCAATTATGAATAAAACTTTATCTGTGTGAACATAAATTCTTAACTACTTTGGGTAAATATCAAAAGGTATGATTGCTGGGTAATCCATTTTTTATGTGAGTGGCTATGGTTCATACAGAGCCACCCAAGTGATGGGCTGCAGCTCACAGGGAATGGGCTGCAGTTTGCTGACCTCTCAGCTCTCCAGGCAGCCTGGGGTTGCCAGAGCCTCTGGACAGTCGCTTCCAGAGCCATTTGAGGAGGCAATGTTCTAGGAGCTGAAGAAGCTCAGTGGGGCCAGTGCCAGGTAGCGACAGGGAGGCCTTGAGGGAGGGTGGGGAGCCCTGGCAGATGCAGCTCCAGGTGAGGAGCTCGACATCTCTGCCTCTCTGCCTTCATGGGAGCTGGCTGCTGCCCTCTGTTCTTCATCCGGTCTTCTTTTAGTGGTGAGCAAGCAGGTGCAGATGTCTACCCTAACAGAGCACATGCAATCTGCCCATTAGCACGTTTGCTGTGTTATAAAATGCTTCATATGATAAATTTGTTTTTTACAGGCAACCTTTACAAATCTCTCTGTCCTCTGGAACAACAGAAGGACCTTAGACTGTTTTTAATCTGACAACCTGTGCCTTCTTAAATGTCATTTTTATGTAGTGATTCTTCCCTCCTTGTTTCTCTTCTACATCACAAACTAATACCTCTGTTGCTGTTGTTCTATGCAGTCAATATTTGTTTAGACTTGCCTGTATGTTTGTGCAGGACTTCTACTAACACATACGGCATTATTGTGCAAATTAGGAAGAGGTGCTTCTTTCTCGAAACACTTAATTTCCATCTGTGGAAATAAATAATCACGTAATTCAATAATATACATACACTATACAATAATAAGAGTGCATAATAAACATACAAGCTACACTGTCTACCATACAGCTGGCATCCCCAGATGTTGCACCTCTATGCAGAACACAACCTCTAAAACAGCCCTTGGCAGTCTAGGTTTGCCGGATCTTTAAGCCTCATTCTGCATTGTAGCTCAGTTCTTCCTTCTGGGTTCAATTTCTGTACAAAAGGACATTCTTTATAAGTTCCATAAATTCAGGTTTCTCGAAATAAATTCCTCAGTTTTTTGTTATTTTATAAATGTTTTTATTTTACCCTTGTGTTTGATGATAGGTTTAAGTATTTTAAAACTCCATGTTCATAGTTATTTTGTTCTCAGCAGCTTGATGATAATATTTCACTGTCTTTTGCTTTTATTACTATTAGTGAGAAATCTATGGTTGATCTAATAGTTATTCTTTGTAGGTAATCTGTCCTTTCTCTTTGCTTGCTTTTACATTTTTTTGTTTTGTCTTTGGAGTTCTGCCAATCCTTTTAAAGTGTGCTACCTAGGGCTTCCCTGGTGGCGCAGTGGTTGAGAGTCTGCCTGCCGATGCAGGGGACACAGGTTCGTGCCCCGGTCTGGGAAGATCTCACATGCCGCGGAGTGGCTGGGCCTGTGAGCCATGGCTGCTGAGCCTGCGCGTCCGGAGCCTGTGCTCTGCAACAGGAGAGGCCACAACAGTGAGAGGCTCGCGTACCACAAAAAACTAACTAACTAAATAAATAAAATAAAGTGTGCTACCTAGATTTCATAGTGCTCTCTGAATCTTAGGATCTATTTCTTTTATCAACTTTGGAAAATTCTCCACTATTATCTCTTTGAATATTTGCTCTGCTATGGCCACTCTTTTGTCTCTCTAAAATTAAAATTAGACATATATTGGATTTTTTTCAGGCTGTTTTTGTGTATCTTATATTTTCCATCTGTTTGTCAGCATTGTGTTCTTCTTTTATCTGTCTTCCAACTTACTCATTCTCTCTTCAGCTGTGTTTAATCTCCTATTTAACCTATCCACTGAGATTTCCATGACTACATCTTTAATTTCTATAAATTATATTTGGTTATTTTCTCAAATATGGAAAATATTTTCTTTTTGATAGAGTATCATTCCTATTTCATGTCTCCTAGTCATCTTTTCTTTTAGAAATATCTGAAGCATACTTGATTTATTTCCCATATCCTATTGTTGTGTCATCTAAACATAATTGGGGGCTTTAATTCTATTATTCGTTTTTTCTACTGACTCACTCTTGATATCTCGGTTACTTGTGAACTTTGTGATTTCAAAGTTAGAGCTCATTTTCAATGGCCTTTATCTGTGAAAAATTCATGAGGCCTGACTAAACACATGTTCTTCTAGAGTGAATATGTGTTCCTTCCAGGCATCCCAGAGATGTTACCAAAATGAGATTGATATTACAATTTTTCTAAAGGAAACTTTGAAGCATACACAAAAATAGAGAGAAAGGTAACATAAATCTCCCCTGAACCCTTTAACCCAGTATAATATTCATCCTAAGACATTGTTATCATGAGATTTTAAATGAAGGCAATGTTGGGCCCTTCTCTCTTTGCTAAAAATAATTCCATCCTTGACAGAATTAATGCCAACTTGAAAAGTAGGTTGTTATTTTTATTTTTAAATAAATGCGCTCATTTGTTCTTGTGTGTGGTTTAAAGATTTTTGTTTCTCTCTCCTGCATCATGGATCTATATTCTGTAAAGCTTCCACCTTGAGAGGGGAGTGAGGTGGGAGGGTCTTAGAACGTATAAACTGAAGGTGGCTCAGACTCTAGGTGAGGGAGTTCTCTCCAGACCATAATAAAATTAAACTTCATTTACCACGAGCCACCCACCACCAACCAGTACATGAGCTCAGTGAGGGCAGGAATCTTTGTGTTTCTCTTCACTCATGGATCCCAAGATACAGAACAGAGCCCAGGACAAGGCTCTCAGTACAATTGTGTTGAATAAATGAAAATAAAAATTAGAAAAATAAAGGCATTCATTGGTTCTCCCTTACAGATTCCAAAGTGTTAGCCTGTTTGTATCATGCTTAATTTTTTAACGAAAATAGCTCCTTTTTCTAATAATAACAATGACATAAGCTCAGAGAAAAATTTTCAAACAATGAAGACAATTCTAAAGAAAAAAATTGAAGATCACCTCAGATCTTATCAAAGGAGATAACCATTATTAACTGGCAAGATCCCCTTTCAAATAGTTCTGTGAGCCTGCATCATATACGCCACCCTGTCATCTCTGTCAATAAAAGTGGCTGTACTTCATCATTTTTAATGGTTGCATACACACACACACACACACACACACACACACACACACACACAGAGTCCATTCTTATTATTTGCAGGAGTTATATTCTGTAAAGTCACTGTAAACAATGAATTAACAAATATTTACCCATTGTTTATAGGGAGTATTTACAAGGTTAGGTTCCTGTGAGCCTCTGGTCAACTTTGATCAACCAATCAATACACAACCTTGTTTTATGTGTGTTTCCATTTAAAGACACCTTATTTAGTATATATTGTTGATTCATTAACATTGAACTCACGGCCAACAGCCCTGTAACTTGTGCTTGAATGAAACTTATCTAACTGATGAATTTTCTCCATAAAGCACATCACAGCCATCTCGCACTTAAGGATACTAAATAGCACTTCATCACTACGTTTGGGGGCCATTCAAAACAGACATCACCAACAAGGAGCCAAAAATGCAAACATGCTGCACTAACTACACTGTGCAAAGGACCCTGTTTCTAGTATGAGACCTGAAACCAACAGGCAGAGAGTGCCCTGCTCGACCTCGGCTGGGAACGTGCACAGTGGGCGACCCAAATTTTCAATGGCTCTGCACGCGACCACAAATGACCACAAAAGTGCCACGAGTATTGGTTTTGGGGTTACAAATAATTTTAGCAAGTAGGCAAATTCATAAAAAAAAAAAAAAATTGCAAGAAAAGAACCTGCAAATAACGAGGATCACATGTGCGCCTGTGTGTAATTGACTTACCCAGTTCCCTGCTGATGACCGTTGAGCTTATTCCCAACTTTTTCTTCCCCTTTAGAGCAGTATCACCAAGACCTCCTTCCCCTCGTCCACTCCCCTCCCTCCACTTCCACCTCTTCTAGTCCTCCTGCCTTCCTCTTTCCCCTGCTGTTCTCTTCCTTCTCTTTTTCCTCTTCCTCCTTTCCTTGTCCTTATCATCTGTTGTTGAAGAAGAAGTTTCAAAATAATGGGGGAAAGAGAAGAAGCAGCTTGAGGTGGAAAAAGTAGTGGGAGGGTGAAAGGAGGGTTGGGGGGTTATGCAAATATGAAGCCAGGTCAGCTCCCTCCTCCCTCCAAGAGCATTCCATTTGCAAAGACCACTAAACTAGCCACTTTAAAGACTTCATTTTAAAAAGTATTAAAATCTTATGTTATAAAAGAAGAAATTTCCCCATCAACAGACGAATGGATAAAGAAGATACAGTATATATACACAATGGAATATTACTCAGCCATAAAAAAGAATGAAATAATGCCATTTGAAGCACCATGGATGGACCTAGAGATGATCATATTAAGTGAAGTAAGTCAGACAGAGAAAGACAAATATCATATGATATCACATATATGGAATCTGAAAAAAAGATACAAATGAACTTGTTTACAAAGCAGAAATAGACTCATAGACATAGAAAACAAACATGGTTACCAAAGGGGAAGGTGGGGAGGAAGGGATAAATTAGGAGTTTGGGATAAACATATACACACTACTACATATAAAATAAGCAACAAGGGCCTACTGTATAGCAAAGGGACTATATTCAATATCTTATAATGAAAAGAATCTGAAAAAGTATATATATATATATGCAGAGAGAGAGAGAGAGAGAGGGAGAACTGAATTACTTTGCTGTACACCTGAAACTAACACAATATTGTAAATTAACTGTACTTCAATTTTTAAAAGTGGTTAAAAAAAAGAAATTCCAAAGGAAATCATAGTTCACATCTGTGGTAGATAAAAGCTGCCTATAAATCATTCGACATCCCCCCCCAGCAGGAGATGGGGTCCCTTTCCCTTGAACCTGACTTGGCCCTTTGACTGATTAACAGTAAAATGCAGTGGAAGGGACACTGCTCAAGTTTCCAGGCTCAAGTCTTAAGCAACGGCAGCTCTCAATGTCTCAAATAATCTCTTGGGATCCAGACGTCATGCAGTTGGGAGCCCAAGCAACCAGTGGAGAGACCCCCGTGGAGGGAAGCAGAGGCCCTAGCTGACGGCCCTGGCAGATGGCCCTGGCTGGCTCTAGGTCAACAGCCAGCACCAACTTGCTGGCCAGGTGAGTGAGTCATCTTGGAAGTGGATCTTTCCTCCACAGTCAAGCTTCCCCAGGTGCTGCCACACAGAGCAGAGAAGAGCTATTGCCTCCAAGGTCTTCCTAAATTAAAGATTCAGATGCAAAATAAATGATTCTTGATAATTTAAGACACTAAGCTTGAGTGTTTTATTACCCAGCAATATACGACTAGAATAATATTATGAATAAAATCTGTCCTATGTAGCAATGAAGCCATATTTGTAGTATTTTTACCAAATCTCTGCTTCTTGTGTGTTATCCTGCTTCTAAGAAGGTGAATTAAAACAGTGTTTAGTTTAGGGTGTGGGGGTTTTTTTGTTTTGTTTTGTTTTTGGTGCCTGGATGAATTCTATCAATCCATTCTTAGAGTTATGTTTTTAAATGCATAAAACAAAATGCACTAATTAATAGAAATGAAGTTACCAAAATATTAAAATGTTTAATAAAGGAATATATGTGTGAGATAATAGAATCTAGTGGAGAGTCTAAAGACTGCCGTAAATCTGAAGTATGATGAGCTCAAATAATTTTTCTGGATATTTGCAACACTTTAATGTGACATGGAAATATCTGTTACTTTTTTCTTGTACTTTTTTTTTTTTTTTTTCCAGTACGCGGGCCTCTCACTGTTGTGGCCTCTCCCATTGTGGAGCACAGGCTCCGGAGGCGCAGGCTCAGCGGCCATGGCTCACGGGCCCAGCCGCTCCGCGGAATGTGGGATCTTTCCGGACCGGGGCACGAACCCGCGTCCCCTGCATCGGCAGGCGGACTCTCAACCACTGCGCCACCAGGGAAGCCCTCTTGTACATATTTTAAGTTAAAAAATGAGAAAGTACAAATATCATGTGATTATATTTCATTTTAACTTTCTCTTGACCCACCTCCCCTATTACTTTGCTTTCCTTTATAGAAAAGATTTTATTTTTTTCCTTCCAGTTTTATCGAGGTATAATTGACCTACAGACTGTATAAGTTTAAGGTGTACAGCATACCGATTTGACTTGCATACATCATGAAATGATTATCACAATAAGCTTAGTGAACGCATAATCACAGATACAAAATTAAAGAAACAGAAAAATAAAATTTTCCTTGTGATGAGGACTCAGGATATACTCTCTTAATTTTCATATAAACATACAGCAGTGTTAATTATATTTATCATGTTGTACACTACATCCCTAGTACTTATAACTGTAAGTTTGTACCTTTTGACTGTCTTCATCTAACTCCCCTCCCCCTACACCCTGCCTCTGGTAATCACAAATCTGATCTCTTTTTCTATGAGTTTGTTTGTTTCTGAAGTGTAATCTACAATACTATGTTAGTTCCTGTTACACATCATAGTGATTCAATATTTCTGTACATTTCAAAACGATCAGCATGATAAATTTGGTTACGATTCGTCACCATACAAAGATTTTACATAATTATTGACTATATTCCCCACACTGTACATTTCATACCCGTGACTCATTCATTTTACTTTTTATAAGTGGATTTTGCTTATACGACTATGGTTTGCTACCCACCTGAGTAATTAAAGGAAATGCTAATTTTCAGTTAGAGATTAGTGAAAATGTAGAAGTAATTTTTTGCCCATACATATCCACAGACTCCTAAATTTTATTCTTATACCTCAGATTAAGAACTCTGAACCACCTGGTTGTACAGCGATAGAATAACTGCATTCCTCAGTAAAAACACCGAGATTGAAAATAATCTTTCTCCGAAAGCACAATGAAATGATAGAAGCGGTCAGGACAACTAACCTCCATCTACCCACTCATCAGCCAGAATTTCATAAGCAACAGGGAAACATGTGACTCTTTTGAAAGTCCTGGAACAATTGTACTTTCCAGTCTCCAAGGGTTTTATTGCGTGGAGTCAGGTAGCATCAGCCTGAACCCAGATGTGCTCACACATACCAGCAGGTTCTGCTTAAACCCAAGGACAGTTGATTCGTTGCCATCATCAGATGCAAAGTTATCTGTCATCCATTTAACACAGTAAATTATTCTTTTTCCTGAGTATGTGTCACTCTGAGGCTACTAAGAGAGTAGTCTCTGGTACTGATTAGCAACTCAGCCTTGCTTAAGCAAACAAGCAACGAAAGCTGGGACTTGGGAGTGGTGGAGTGGGCAGTGGATGACTCACAGGGATGTGGCTGGGTCCCAGGAAACACGGCAACCGGGCTAGCATGCAGAATGTTACTCCTTCTATCTCTTGACTTGGTTTCTCCCCGCACATCTTTTTCATTCCCGTCTTTTGCGGCAGATTGCCTCTCTTTGCTCCTTAGTCCGTGTGGCAGCAAACATGGACAATAAAGGCTCTCAAGTTTTATGTGCTATATCTTTATGCAACTGGAATGAGGCTGACTGACCCTCTGAGTCCCACATCCAAAAATCACAGAGATATACTCCGATTGACCAATCAACTGTAGCCAGAGGGGAAGGTCATAGTTTGCAAAGTGGCTGTTCCCATAGTAACCATGCACCTGGCAGAAGAGGTGGAAGTGCAGGCGGGGGAGGGGCAGGCCATTCAACTTGCCCAGCCTTAATATAATGACGATGTGGATGGGAAGGGCCACACTCACATTCACATGCTTTTTGAAGATGGACTCTGAGCCCATGATGGCGGCTGTGGAAATTTACCTGCTACAAAACTGAACGGCTCCTCTGCTTGTGGGTGGCCTGAGAAGAACCCATGACACTGTCCCCTTTATAGGGGACTTTACTGAAGCCCTCAGTCTCAGGGAAAGCTCCTCAGCCTTGCTCTGGAAAATGAAAGCAAGCAGGGGACTCTTTCCTTGAGAATAGAAGCTGTAGCCTGAGGTCTCCTTTGGAAATCCATTTTAGGAACCGGGAGAGAAATAATGATTAAAAAAAACCTGAAATGTATACTGTGCTCTATGGCAGTGGTTCTCAAACCTTTAGTGTCAGAAGCATTACACTCTTAAAATTTCCTAAGACCCTAATAGAGCATTTTTAATATGGGTTTTATCTACTAGTATTTACCATAATAGAAATTAAAATATTAATTTTACTAGTTTATTTTAAAATATCATAAAATCATTCCATGTTAATATAAAATGACATTTTTCTAAAAGGATCATATTTCTGAAAACAAAGAAAAATGTAGCGAGAAGAGCAGCATTGTTTTACGTTTCTCAAAGCACTTTACTGCGTGGCTTAGCAGACAGCTGGCCTCTCCTGTCTGCTTCTGCATTCAGCCTGTTACGAAAATGTTGTTTTGTCTGAGGTAGATATGGAGTTGGAAAAAGGAGGGGTACTAAAATAGCCTTTTCAGAAAACTGTGACTATTCTTTGATACTACACTAAAACTCGACAAATGGCTGTAAATCATACACTTGCTCATTAAAATTTTCCATTTTCAATGGATCTTTCACCCAGGCATGATTCTGTAGCACCACGTACTGGCCACCTGAGAAATACTGGTCCAATGAACTCATGGCAGATCTTTCAAACCTTAAAACATTTCTTTATGTATGTTAAAACGGCACCACCAAAGTGTTTAAGCATTGGAACACTGCCAAGCTCAGAAAGGCAAATACAAATTTTCCGTAACTCTAGGTTTTGCATGAAAGTTCAGATCTTATCATTGATAACAGACACTGTCATGTATTTTCCTCGAAGTGACAGGCTCGCTTCATTATTTTTGAGAAAATGTCTGCCAAATACCTAAGTCTGTAAGTTTTCCATTTAAGTAAAAATCGTGTTGCATGAAAGAAGTGGCTAGTTCATATCAAAACTCAAATAATCATACAGTTTTCCTTGAGATGAACATTGCTCTTCAGAATGCCATGTAAGTGCTTTACGTGTAGTTCCCATCTCATCACATAGAATATTAGAAAGATGTATATTCGAGAATTGCAATTCAATACAATTAATACTTTGTGCTGATTCATCAAAGATATTCTTAACTGCAAATTTTTTTCTCTTCAGGTAGGTGAAGAATACACTGACCACTAGTACAGTCTGGTACACGGACTTAATTCACGCCTAGGTGCCAGCATTTATACCCACCATTGCTTCTGCGCCATTAGTGCAAATGTCAACCCAGTGAAAAAGGCAAATGAAGTCCTAGTGTTAGTTTTTAAATTGTTTTGACCTCTGAGCCCCTTTGAAAGAGTTTCAGAGCCCCTCTGGGGGCCACAGACCATAAATTGAGATCCACTGATTTACGGTTTACGAAGTATTGAATATTTTCTTATAAATACCTTTTATAGTTCTCACAGAAGCCCTTTGAGATGAGCACTCCTGGGACACCCCCTCTGTAAGGACAAGGTAAATGAGGTTCTAGGAGATTAATTGCCTTGTCCCTGGCCTCAGGGAGCAAGAAACTTCGAGGGACAAAAAGGAAATTCTTGCCATCACTCCCATGGATCCCGGTAGAGCATCACAATGGGAAAGGCTCCATCTCCATTACAGCTCTACCTGTTGATTCCTACGGGCTGCCACTAGCCAGCCTTGGGAGGGAAGGAGGATGCTCAAACAAATGAGTGTATTTGGGGCAGCCCAGTGCTGGGGGATGAGTCAAGGCAGCCTTGCGGGGTGGCCCCAGGATCAGGCCATCAGTGGAGCAAACACTCCTCCCCACCTCTGGGCCCCTGATCTCTGATGATGACTCATGAAAGATTCTTGGAGGCGGGCATGGCTGTCTTCCCTCTCCATCCATCTCAAAGACGAGGGGTCTGCAGTGCAGGCAGCAGTGAGGAGGAATACACTAGTAAATGTTCATCTCCAGAGTTATAGCTATTATTATTTTAGTTTCCAAAGTTGCCCAAGACTTGTCTATCCTGCCAGTGTAAAAACATAGCTCAAGGGGAGAGAGATAAATTAGGAGTTTGGGATTAGCAGATACAAACTACTGCATATAAAATAGATAAACAACAGGGCCCTATTGTATAGCACAGGGAACAATATCTTGTTATAAACTATAATGGAAAAGAATCTGAAAAAGTGTATATATATGGAACTGAATCAAGTGCTGTACACCTGAAACTAACATGACGTAAATCAACTATAATCTAATTAAAAAAACAAACATTTTTTTAAAAAGAGGGTCTTATTAAACTTATTAAACTGATAAAGCATAAATGTTAACAGTGATGATATTAAATAAAAGTAACAAATAAAAGTTTATTGATAAAACAACAAACTACTATATATAAAATAGATACACAGTAAGTTCCTACTGTATAGCAGAGGGAACTATATTCAATATCCTGTGATAAACTATAATGGAAAGACTGATAAAGAGTGTATATATATAAATAATATATATATACACATATATAGATGTACGTATAACTGAATCACTTTGTTGTACACCAGAAACTAACACAACATTGTAAATTCACTATACTTCAATTTAAAAAAAGTAAAGGTGAAACAAGAAAAAAACAAAACAAAACAAAAAAACCCATAGCCCAAGCCAGAAGATATGCAGCCTTCCCTATGGCTTTCCTATAGCTACATCCAGGGGTGGGAGATGCTTGGAAGATCCCTAACTCTGTGAGTTTGGGGATTCTGCTCTGCTGGCACATTCCTGGATGGCCTGGGAAGCCAAAGGGAGGAAAGGAAAGTAGGCCACCAAGCATCCCTGGGGCTATGGATCAGCAATGAGGAGACGTGTCAGGCTAGAGAACTCTGTGGAAGAGAAACATAGAATGGGGAGCACTGTCTTTAGGAAGAAGGAAAGAAATGACAGAGACTGTGGGTAAATGACACTTGCACATTTCCTTGGGGCTGAACACCTCCAGTTTTCTCTGTCTTGTGTGATCCAGTGAGTCCCCAGGAGGCAGAACTGGTTGCCGAGACAGGCAGCAGATGAAATGGCAGCGACATAGGACACGACTGAAAAATGTCAGAGACTCTCTACAGCTTAGCCAAGACAAGGTCTCTTTTCCAACTTGACTTCAGACCTGTTTTCCAACCCAGGGAGCCAGAGAGACGTGGGGAGACACAGAGACGAGAGACACAGCAGAGGCCAGAGGAAGTTGGAGCCAAACTTCCATCTTTGTCACTTGCCTTAAGTATGTTTCAGCTGGTAGAGAAGAGAAGGCCGAGTGCTGAGGGCAGAAGCCACATAGACATGGCATTATTCATCCATCCCGTCAACAAACACAGTTCTGACCATGTGCTGGTGGATTTACTCTCAAACAAACGAGAAAAACAAGCAAAGCAACACCTGACAGAGTGCTGGCAGCTCTGACAGATGTACATTGGGGTCAGTGAGGAAGATCCGAGCAGGGACCAATCCCAGCCCTGAGAGGTCAGGGAAAGCTTTAGGGAATGACAGGAACCAAACACGCAAAGTCACAGAGAGAAAGAGTATGGCTGGGTTCAGGGGACCTGCAGTGGCTCCATGTGGCCAAGTTCCAGGTGGAAATGCACAGAAACCCCAGTGTGACCTTGACGTTTTCAAGTAGCACTAACCTGGTGTTCCTGACCTGCATCTTTCCATTGCAGGGACCTGAGACCCATCCAGGACATTCTGCAGTCTTGAGGGAGGGAAGCAAACTCACAACACTGGATACAAAGCACAGTGACAAGGCAAGCACTGGTCCTGGGGTCGGGGGTGGGAGCAACACAAGGGCTCAACGATTGTTTCCACCTCAGTTTCTAGAAGCAGAAGGTAGAGGTTGACTCATAAGGGGAAGGCAGGACACGAGGCTCTAGATGGTGCATGAGGTCAGAGAGTGACACACAGAGAGGGTGACTTAACGGTGGGTCCCCAGAGCCACAGGTCATGTCTCCTCAAATATCCCCTGACCAGGGACCCTGTGAGTCATCACCCAAGAATGGAGGTGGCGAAGAGCCGGCCACTTTGTGCTTGTGTGTGGGCATGTACGTAGGATCGATCCCAAGAAATGGAACTCCTGGTACAGAGCTATGCCCCACAGCGCCCCTAGAGGCTGTTCACTTTACACTCCTCCCAGGAACCAGACGATCCATTTCCCTCCATCCTCAACAACACTGGACATTTTACTTCTTCACCAACTGAGAAAAACTCTTTGACAATCATTTAAGAAGCGTTCACAGTCCTAACTCACAGCACCCACCAGTCAAAGGACAGACCCTCTGATAATAGGAGAGGAACCAGAAATTGTCTCTTGCGTGCTCTATACTGGGGATTTTTAACAGGTGTGAGTAGGAGACATCAGAACTATTCAGTCTTGACTTTGTACGTGCACCAGCTTTGTCTTCTAGCACCCCTGTTGTTGCTGATAGGAAATCTAATTGTAAAATACAGCCTAGATGCAGGCCTAATTTTTGTCATTTGGGAGATTGTGTTGTCTCCAATAGCTTTTTGTTTTGTTTTATATTCTGCAGTTTTACTCTGATTGTTTGGGTAGGATCTTTTTGGTATTTTTGCTTTTGTTTTTTTCACTTTTGGGTGTTGGTTTCATCCTGCCTTTAACTCAGTGTGATTTTTCTATTTGGGGAATCCATGCTTTTTGCCAGGTCTTGAAAATTCCCTTCCATTATCGCTTTGAGACTTGTCTTGGAAGAGTCCTCCCCAACAGTGGGACCATAGTGGTCTTTCTTCAAACATAAGCCCATGTTCCCAGCACTTGAAGTAAGAAGACTGTGCGGGAGGGGCTTAGAAATTTCAGCATCTCCAAAAGGCAGACAAGTCCTGGTGGGAGGCAGGCTGGCAGTGAGCCCTTCGGGCTGAGGCGCAGGCAGGCATGTCCGAGAACACGGGCCACGAGATGGCGGACAAGAACATGAGGCACACGAAGGCAGCTGGAAAGAACATGAATGTGGAGCCCAAAGAGCTCTGTCTCCATCCCAACTGGTGCACCCACTACACAGGTGATTCTGAGCAAGCCCACATCAAGGTCATGATGTAATGATGATGCTCACGTGGCATGTGACCGTTTTAAAAGGATCTCATCCGTGTTAACTTTTTGTCATTCACGGCAATGCTGATGGAGACTGGTTACTCCATCTGTAAAATGGAAGTCATGATTCGGCTTCACAGAGCTGCTGTAGGGGTTGGACTGGGAGAACGTTCGCAAACTGAAGAGTATCACGTAAACGTAGGATGAGCAGATCAGACTTGTATTTTGCCCAATTCCAGATGAGGATGCTGGGGCTCAGAGGATTTCAGTGAGTGGGTAGAGGTCAAGCAGACTTCTAGCAGCCTGGGAACAAACCCACACTTGCCGACTGTCCATTTCCACTCCCTTCGCAGTGTTCTTTTTCACTTCTCTTCCCCACTTTGAGGAACGACAGCCTGGCGGTGAACAGCACGTAGTTTCTGGAGTCAAACCAACCTGGGTTCAAATGTTCCCCACGGTGGGACCCTGAGCCAGTTACTTAACCTCCCCAAGCCTCAGTTTTCTCCTGTGAAGTATGGGGAGCTAATAGCACCATCTCCATCTCACGAGGGGATTCGGCGCGATGACGCAGGTAAAGCACGCTCGTCACGTGGAAAACACTCAAGAAACGAGACCGTTTATAATTATTTTTGCTTCCACAGAAAGCCGAAATAGAGGCAGCTTAACTTAGCGGGAGGGCAGGCTCTCCTACAAGAGACTCCCTGGAGTATTCCAACAGAGCCTTCCCTGCCTTTGTGTGTGGGGTGGGACGGTGGGGGGACGGATCCCAGTGCTTTGGACAAGAGCTGCGCTTCCGGTACACCATGGGGAGAGGTGCTGATGAGCCTTTGTCAAGGTCACACGATGCTCACACACACTTTGCCATTTGAAAAACGTATTCTTCTCCATTAACTTTTTAAAATTCACAACATGCTGTGATATCCGAGTTGTAATGATAAGAATGTCTTTATTACTATTCCTACTTACTAATGAAGAAATAGGCCCACCGATTTGCAAGGCAGAAATAGAGACACAGATGTAGAGAACAAACGTATGGACACCAACGGGGGAAAGTGGCAGGAGTGGGGTGAGGTGGTGGTGGGATGAACTGGGAGATTGGGACTGACATATATACACTAACATGTGTAAAATGGATAACTAATAAGAACCTGCTGTATTAAAAATAAAATTAAATTACAAAAGAAAAAAGAAACAGGCCCAGAGAAGGTCAATGGTACAGCTTATTATCTTAATCTTTCATGGAAACCAGGTTGAAATATTTTTCATTTCGTTTTCCAGGGTCCCTTAGATAACTATCCATCTAAATAAATCCCTTTTAGAATTTAGTGGCAGATAAAGACCCAGATACTTAGAAGTCTATGACCTGGATTTATTTTCCCCTTTGGTCTTGGCAATCAGAAGACTATGGGAGATATTTAGTTCTCAACCTCAGTAGTTATATATTTTGGTATTTTGCACTCTGCTAGGACCAGGAAAGACTATGAGAAATGGAGGGCAAGTGTCTGTGCTCTGCAGCAATCACAATTTTGTTTTTTTTTTTTTTTTTGCGGTACGCGGGCCTCTCACTGTTGTGGCCTCTCCCGTTGCGGAGCACAGGCTCCAGACGCACAGGCTCAGCAGCCATGGCTCACGGGCCCAGCCGCTCCGCGGCATGTGGGATCTTCCCGGACCGCGGCACGAACCCATGTCCCCTGCATCGGCAGGCGGACTCTCAACCACTGCGCCACCAGGGAAGCCCAGCAATTACAATTTTGTGGGACAGCAAAGTGGTAGCCCAAGACCCTCCCAGTGGATGCCACGTGGGGACTTCCCTAGGCTGGGCAGCTTGGTTCATCTCAAGGTACTTGGACTGGGGCTTCTGATAACCCCTGGCTCTCGTGTCCACTCTTACCATAGTCTACCTGAAGTCCTGTAGCCAGGACAGCAGTGCTCAGACCTCTGGCCTTTGGTAAATACGCATCGGACAGGAACCAAAGAGAAGAAAGCAAGCCCTCAAGACGACCCTGTGTGGTGCAGGGTCAGGAGCTCTACAGCCAGCAAAGAATTCCCTTCCACAAGCCTCCCAGCCAGCTTCCGGAATTGAAATCCACAGGCTCGACATCTCACCAAGGCAGCCCATGCTGGGAAGAATGAAATTAGGGCCTGTGACTGGGCCGGGGATCACTTAAGAGGCCAGAAGCTCCCAATTTCTTCTCAGCAGTCTCTGTTTCACTGAATTTGGAGATTCTGAGATTTTGTTTGATTTCAGTCGTGCTGCATTTCCAACGCACCAAAGACCCCCCCGGCCTGTCTCCAGTGATGCCATGGGCTCGGGGCCCTCACCCCAGATCACCTGCCTTTCCAGGTGGGTAATAACCATGGGAGGGGACCGGACCCCCTGAACTCCTGAAATTTGTTCCAGCCGCCAGCTTTCTCACAGCAAAGCTGTTTCTTCCAGCAAGTGAAGCCTGCAGTTGATTTATGGCTCATTTTCAGGACACAATACTGTAATTTTGTGAAATGATAGTAGTATCGATTCCAGAAGATTTTCTCTTTGCTGAAACCCCAGGGCCGAGGTGCTAAATGGAGCCTCGGTGTGAGGAACAGCATTTCACACTTCATCGATTTCACCGGTCAGATCCTCCACTTTGATTCAAATGTCGAGGGCCCCCATCAAGCTCTTTGTTACCCCGTTCACAGGTCCTGATTTCTGCAGAGGGCATTGACTGTCATTATACAGCCAACTTGCCAACGATGCAAAGGGTCCAAACAGGGTCATAAGGAACGTATTCACTTTGGTTGTTGGGACACTCAAGGCCACTGTGAGGAATGGCTTTTGGGTCCTCATTCTAAGTACATTTACTGTCTTCTTCTAGTTCTGATCTCAAGGTGGGAAAGGAAGTACTCCATTCAGGATTGAAAACAAAACAGAATGAGTGAATCAGCGAATGAATGAATGAGAGAGAGAGAGAGAAAGAGAAGAAAGGAGAGGAGGGAAGAACAGACAGAGAAACAAGGGAGGAAGAGAGAGAGGGAGGGAGGGAGGGAGCAAGAAAACTCTAAATCCATAACAAGCACTGTCAAGGCAGCGTGAGCCATGACTTTGAGCAGAATTGAACTACCTGCCAGTTCCAGCATTAGCCTGAGATTCTTTATGGTGGAATTTGAGAAGGAGGCTCCCTGTCAGAATCACGGGGCTATCTTCCCATTACCCTCAGTACCGGCCAGAAATATTTCAAAACACAACAAACCCTGCTGGGCTTCTCAGCTAAAAGGAGATTGGTGATTTTTTCGGGGGAACTACAGCAGTCTGGGAGATTATTAAAGGGTTATAAATTAGGTGTGACAGGCTAAAGGTGCTGGGATATTAAGACTGGAAGAAGAAGTTTTGGGGGGTGTCTTGATGGATAAAATCTGCTTTCAGTGTCCAGGTGGAAGGAGATGGCACCAGGATCCCACTAATTTATTCCCTCAGCAGATACTTATTGATCATCTATTATGAGCAGACACTGCTGGTTCTTCTGGAGCTTACAGACTAGAAGGGGAAGTAAATATTAAATGAATCAATTCAAATGTGATTACAATATGCCCTACATTTTTTAAGGAAGAAAGCTAAGTTCTACGAAAGACAGAAGCAGGGGGCCCCAATTAGTTGGGGGTGGGCCCAGGGTCAGAGAAATCCCTCCAGATCTGAGGAATGAGGAGAGTTTAGCAGACGCCGCTGAGAAGGGCTGGTCCCTGCGTTTGTGAAGTCCCCAAGCTGGTTGCTTTTGAGGGGCCACAACAAGGGTAGAAGTTGGGGGGAAGGAGGGGAAGGGCAAATTCAGCCATGGGGGAAGGGGAGTGGAGACTGGAGGGCAGAATGAGCAGTAACCAGGAGTCTGAAGGTCGTCCTGAGTATGATGGGAGAGGATGCCATTGGTGGGTCTTAAACAGGGGATGGTATACTTTGCTGTGCAAAAGCTTTTAAGTTTAAGTAGGTCCCATTTGTTTATTTTTGTTTTTATTTTCATTACTCTAGGAGGTGGATCCAAAAATATATTGCTGTGATTTATGGCAAAGAGTGTTCTGCCTATGTTTTCCTCTAAGAGTTTTATAGTGTCCAGTCTTACATTTAGGTCTTTAATCCATTTTGAGTTTATTTTTGTGTGTGGTGCTTGAGAATGTAGTAATTTCATCATTTTACATATAGCTCTCCACTTTTCCCAGCACCATTTATTGAAGACTGTTTTTTCTCCATTATAAATTCTTACCTCCTTTGTCATAAATTAATTGACTGTAGGTGTGTGGGTTTATTCTGGGCTTTCTATCCTGTTCCTTTGACCTATAAGTCTGTCTTTGTGCCAGTACCATACTGTTTTGATTACTGTAGCTTTATAGTATAGTCTGAAGTCAGGGAGCCTGATTCTTCCAGCTTTGTTTTGCTTTCTCCAGGTTTCTTTGGCTATTCAGGGTCTTTTGTATTTCCATATGAATTTTAAAATTTTTGTTCTAGATCTGCAAAAAATGCCATTGGTAATTTGATAGGGATTGCATTGAATCTGTAGATTGCCTTGGGTCGACCCATAGAATAAAAGAAAATATTTGCAAATGATGTGAATGACAAGGGATTAATCTCCAAAATATGCAAACAGCTCATACAGCTCAATATCAAAAAAACCATCAACCCAATCAAACAATGGGCAGAAGATCTAAATAGACATTTCTCCAAAGAAGACATACAGATGTCCACAAAGCATATGAAAATCTGCTCAGCATCACGAATTATAAGAGAAATGCAAATCAAAACTGCAATGAGATATCACCTCACACTGGTAAAAATGGCCATCATCAAAAAGTCTACAAACAATAAATACTGGAGAGGGTGTGCAGAAAAGGGAACCCTCCTACACTGTTGGTGGGAATGTAAGTTGGTATAGCCACAATGGAGAACAGTATAGAGGTTCCTTATAAAACTAAAAATAGAGCTACCATATGATCCAGCATTCCCACTCCTGGGCATATATCTGGAGAAAACCATAATTAGAATAGATACATGCACCCCAATGTTCACAGCAGCACTATTTACAATAGCCAAGACATGGAAGCAACCTAAATGTCCATTGACAGATGAATGGATAAAGAAGATGTGGTACATATAGACAATGGAATATTACTCAGCCATAAAAAAGAACAGAATAATGCCATCTGCAGCAACATGAATGGACCTAGAGATTATCATACTAAGTGAAGTAAGTGAGGCAAAGACAAATATCATATGATATCACTTATATGTGGAATCTAAAAGGAATGATACAAATGAACTTATTTACAAAAACTGAAACAGACAGACTGAAAACAAACGTATAGTTACCGAAGGGGAAAGGTGCAGGGAGGGATAAATTAGGAGGTTAGGATTAACATATACACACTACTATACATAAAATAGAGGGACTTCCCTTGTGGTGCAGTGGTTAAGAATCCACCTGCCAATGCAGGGGACACAGGTTCAAACCCTGCTCCAGGAAGATCCCACATGCCACAGAGCAACTAAGCCCATGTGCCACAACTACTGAGCCTGTGCTCTAGAGCCTGTGAGCCACAACTACTGAAACCCATGTGCCTAGGGCCTGTGCTCCACAACGAGAGAAGCCACCACAGTGAGAAGCCCAAGCACCACAACGAAGAGTAGCCCCCGCTCGCCGCAACTAGAGAAAGCCCGCACGCAGCAATGAAGACCCAACGCAGCCAAAAAATAAAATAAAATAAAATAAAATAAAATCGATAATCAACAAGGACCTACTGTATAGCACCGGGAACTCTATTCAATACTCTGTAATAACCTATATGGGAAAAGAATCTGAAAAAGAATAGGTATATGTATGTGTATAACTGAATCACTTTGCTGTACACCTGAAACTAACACAACATTGTAACTCTATATACTATAATATAAAATAGAAATTAAAAAAATAAATGAACAGGGGATGGTATGATTTAATATGCGTTTCAAAAAATAACTCTCAGGCCATAGAGTGCAAACTGGGTTGGAGGGGAGCTAGAAAAGTGGGGAGGCCAGTTAGAGGGTGGCTTTGGTCACCCAGGCAAATGATGGTGGTGGCTGTGCCCGAGGTGAGAAGGAAAGACAGGGAGAGACTGGAGCTCTAAGTTGAGGTGAGTGGACAGGATTAGCTGATGGGTTGGCCATGGGAAAGGCAGGGCAAAGGAGAGGGGCTCTGAGAACTCTAGTGGAGGTGTCATTTCCTACAAGTGGGAAGACTGAAGGGTTGAAGAAGACAGAAAAGCTTCCTTCCCAACCCTGGAAGCCCACAAGTGCTCCTCTGTGCAGCCCGGATGCACTTTTCCAAAGAAAAGATTGCCCCATTTCTGCAGACTTGGTGATTGGCCTGTCCACCAGCTCCCTGGTTCCCACACGCACCTGCTGGAGGGGGTGGGCTGAATGGCACTGAGGAGATGGCCCTGCCAATGCCAGGGCTTCAAACCCTGCCAGAGAAGAAGCCCACAGATCAAAAACATGGAAGGAGGAGCTGGATGGGACTGAGCTTTGTAAAAATATATTAATATCCTCTGTGGTCACTTCAAGACACTTGGGAGAGGAGTCCCGAGTCACTGCAGGACTCATTATGGGACCATGATTTTGATCATTTATTTACATAACCTACTTTTAAAAACTTGTACAGCCACATCCTACTGACCAGACTGTTATAACTCTGTTGGATCCAAGAATCCGAATTGCAAAGTAGGAAAGAGCCTGAGAGGTCACCCATTCCAAATCCTTCTCTCCACCTGAATCCCTTGCAGTCTCCCACTAGGGATGGTCATTCTAAATCAGGTAGTTCCAAGCATCCTACAAGCGACTCAAGGCAACATGACCCACCCGTGGCACCATTAGACTGTCTATGCAGCGATTTCCAAAATTTTTAACTGCAGGCCACAATGAGAAATACATTGACATGTCATCCCCCCCCCCCACACACACACTACCCTGAAAAGCCCTCTGCATGCAAAGCACTGTGATATTTTACTGCAAGCAAAGCACTGTGATATTTTCTATTCTGCTTCATTGTAAAAACTAGTGGTCTCAGTTCACTAAATGGATTTTTTTTTTTTCGCGGTACGCGGGCCTCTCACTGCTGTGGCCTCTCCCGCTGCGGAGCACAGGCTCCGGACGCGCAGGCTCAGTGTCCATGGCTCACGGGCCCAGCCGCTCCGCGGCATGTGGGATCTTCCCGGACCGGGGCACGAACCCGCGTCCCCTGCATTGGCAGGCGGACTCTCAACCACTGCGCCACCAGGGAAGCCCCACTAAATGGGTTTTATAGCTAATGGGTTTTGACCTAAAATTTAAAAAGCACTAGCCTAGAGTACAAAACTCCAAATGCTCAGGTGTCAAGCAGACAGAGCAACAAACACAATTCTGTACTTCCTCAGTTTCTCTGTTCGATTTAATTCCTTGGAAGCAGTCAGATTTCGATTTATATTTTGTTTTAAACAAACATAACTAATTTGGCTTTTACTTCTTCCTTTTGGGGGATATTTCTCCTCCATAGAAAAGTTGTTGGTGCTTTTATCACCTTGCCTTGGATGCTTCTCTATGATATAGAATGTAACCATCCACTAAAATTACAGTTGCTTTATGTGGGCAATTGATGCCTTATTGAACGCATAGTTTCTTCAAAAAAAAAAAAAAGTCATGTCAATAATTGGTCAGGGCTGCAAATGATGTGACCGACAAGGGCTTAAAAAAAAAAGCACGTGAAAAGATGCTCAGTGTCGCTAATTGTTAGAGAAATGCAAATCAAAACTACAATGAGGTACTACCTCACACCGGTCAGAACAGTCATCATTAAAAAGCCTACAAATAACAAACGCTGGAGGGGATGTGGAGAAAAGGGAACTCTCCTACATTGTTGGTGGGAATGTAAGTGGGTGCAGCCACTGTGGAAAACAGTATGGAGGTTCCTAACAAAACTAAATATAGAATTACCATATGATCCAGAAATCCCACTCCTGGGCACACAGCCAGACAAAACTATAATTCAAAGAGATACATGCACCCCTATGCTCATAACAGCACTATTCACCATAGCCCAGACATGGAAACAACCTAAATGTCCATCACCAGATGAACAGATAAAGAAGATGTAGTACATATATATATATATACAATGGAATATTACTCAGCTATAAAAAAGAATGAAATAATGCCATTTGCAGCAATATGGGTACAACTAGAGACTATCACGCTTAGTGAAGTAAGTCAGAAAGAGAAAGACAAACACCATATGATCTCACTTCTATGTGGATTCTAAAATATGACACAAATGAACCTATCTGTGAAATAGAAGCAGACTCACAGACACAGAGAACAGACTTGTGGTTGCCAAGGGGGAGGGGTTGGGGGAGGGACGGAGTGGGAGGTTGGTGCTAGCAGATGTAAGCTTTTATATATAGAATGGATAAACAACAGGGTCCTACTGTATAGCACAGAGAACTATATTCAATATCCTATGAAAAAATATAATGGAAAAGAAGAAGTAGGAGGTTGTTAAGTAAAGGTTGTTATTTAGCATAAAAAAATAATAATTGGTCAGGGTGATCTCTTGGTTTCCGAGTTATTTTCAGTCTCAAGAAAAATGTTCTGTGACTCTCCAAGGAGGGGGAAATGGTAAGAATATGGATCTGGGTTCAGAAACTCTTTTAATAAATAGACGTTTTAAATTTGGATTTGTTTAAGCAGACACTAGTTCTCCCGAGCTGATGCTACCAATCTGAACGCAGCCAAGTGCTGGGAGCCTGGGGGCGAGATGCGGAGAAATGGGGGCGTGGGGAGAACATTGCAGAGTTAGCTTATGTTTGGCATCAATCTGGGCTGACCTTTAGACACAAATGCAATATACCTTATATTCTTAGTTGGCTTAAGTTTTAAAATAAGGCCTTTTTATTTCAAAAGTTGATAGAGACGTATTGTAGAAAATGTCACCAATACTAACAAAGCATAAGAAAAAAGAAAAAGGAAGGAAGGAAGGAGGGGAGGGAGGGAAGGAGGGAGGGAGAAACTAAGGAAAAGGGAGAAATGAGAAAAAAAATGAAACAACCAAAATCCCATCCCCTGGAGAAAACCACTCATAACATTGTGGTGTATATCTGTCAGCTAATTCCTCAAATCGCTTCTGATCTCACGCACACAAATTTTTCCAGATTAGTTCTTGTTCTTTCAGCTCAATAAAATTCTCCTCACCTTCTCTCTGACTTAAGGGCTTCACTTGAATTCTGGTTTTACAGGCTTGTGAAGGCGAATGAGCTCCCTATGACTGCATCTCATCAGCCTTTCTTTAATATACATATGGGGGTGGATACAAAAGCTTTGATTCACTCCAAACTCAGCCTTGGTCCAAAAATTCCTCTATAGTGTGGGGAGTGGAAAGAACTGACACCTAAGTTGCTGTTGTTTTCCACTGGACTTCTAAAACAAAGAACTCCCTAAATCTTATTAATATTATACCCCCAAGATCTATCACCATGCCAGGCACATAGTAGGTGCTCAATAAATGTTTGTGGAGTTCAACTCAAAAATGCTGAGTTCATTACTAAGTCACTCTCAAGGGCAGACAGAGAACATTTATTTAGCCCAGGCAACTGGGCTTTTAGAATACGTGAGTCAGGCTACAGTGATTAACCTCCCCCAAAAAATAAAATGAAGGAGGTTTCAATCTTGTCTGTTGGACTGCCAAGAAAGCCATTATATTCCCTGATGGGAATCTAAAATTCTCTGGTCTCAAGATGGCAGAAGACCTTCCAAGGCCCTGTGCAGAAATACAGCGGAGATGTTCACCCTAGAGGGCTCTGGGGCATCCAGGCCCAAACCCTCATGGAGACCGGGGTGTCAGCTGGGAGTTAAAGGGAGATTCCTACACCTCTCTCCCTCTCTTTTCTAAGAACATTGGCTGCGAGTTTGGCCTCATTCTTGTAACAGGGACAGGTTTAGCACATTTGTCATAGTTTGCGTCTTATCTTTAATCTCCTTCGATCTGCAATGGCCTTTGCGTCTTTGGCTCGGATTTTCAGGCTCTATCATTTGCTCTGGGCTTCACAGGTCTATCTGCTGTTGGGTCCATTGGCAAGAACTCACGAGCCTACTTCTTAAGCTGGGTGCTGTCTCTGGCTGCTAAGATTAGCCATGAGGGAACTAGCTTCTAGTCACTAGTGCCTGCCCTATGACATCTTTTATATTTGATTTAGGGAAATTCAACCCCTAGAGATTGCTCCTTTCAAGATCAGTTTCTTCCCAATGACTGCTGCCATCATACACCCAGCTAATTTCATGGGGTAGCGGATGCTCCTTGGACGGCTTCCTCATTGACCCCCAAGGCTGGTTCCCCCGGGGTGCTTTCATTCCCAACAGCCAGCACCTGCTAGTTTTTCTTGGAAAGCTGCCCTCAGGCTTCTGGAGCCCCTTTGCCTGTGTGCATGGAAAACAGGAGGTGCCTGGATATTTGTCTTTCCCCAGAGTCAGCCCTTAGCCCCAATGGCCCATAAGTATGGGAGTAAAGACCCTATGGCTCCTTTGCCCCCAGTTGGCAAGACCTACACTGTAGCAGAGCTTCCTGCAGGACGAAGCAAAGCTACCCTTCCTGGGATTCTGCTTGTTATAGCATCTTTGCCTGGCCCCCTTCCCTTCTCCGTCCTGCTTCCTCACTCTCCTGTCAAAAGTTCCTGGGAACACTTCCTATAAATCCCTTGCGCATGAATCCCCATCTCAAGGTGGGCTTCTGAGAATCTCAGCCTAATCCATCCGGCAGCATGGAATAACTGAAGTCTCAGTGGTGGCCCATAGGCTAGATTCAGCCACATGCATGTTTTACTGGCCACTGGGGGCTAGCCGGCCTACACAGTGGGTGTTAATTATATTTAAATTATTTGTTGACATATGTTAAGTTGGGGAAAAGGAATCAAAACATGGAGGACATATTCGAGAGGTTACATGAGGAAAACCAGCAAGTTTCCTTATTCCTGAAGCTCAAAAGGGATCTGCAGGCAAGACGAGCACGACAGAGGCAGAGGGAGAGAGGCCATGGGGTCTCAGGTGGTGGGAACCAGACCTGAATGGTGTCAACAGAGAACTGTGGAGGCAACATCTGGAGCCAGCAGCCAGCATGACCTCCCAGGAGTCATGTGGAGGCTGAGGCAATGCTCACCATCTGACCAGTGTCTACTGGGAGAGCATCCCACCCGGACCATTCTGAGGACCAGTGCTAGCTGTTGTGCGACGAGCATCCAGCACGCCCCCAGTGACACCTCCCTGAGCCCCATGACTCTGCTGGTTCCTATCTGCCTTGCCCTGTGGGCACCCTCGTCATGTTCAGAATCCCAGGATGCTAACAGGCCCTGCACACCTGGAGGAGTGGTGGGGAGGGAGAGCCCCAGGAGGGCTAAGGGGTGGGAGGGCTGCATGGGACAATTCAAGCTCAAACCCCTCTCCCACCCAGAGCCTGGACAGTGGCAACGCCCTTCTTTCCTCTCTTGTAGCCAGTAGTATCATTCCATCTCATGACCTGATTAACTTTTAACCTGATCCTTGATCAGCTCTGTTTGAGGACCAGGTCCAGCTATAAATATCTCAGCAAGTGACTATCCAGAAAATTCGGGTAGACAATTATTCCAGGCTCATCCGATGCTGCTCCAAAGACCTTGATGCAAGAGGTCGGGGTGTGGGTGGAGGAGCTAAAACCCTTAGCCTGATGGCCTGGGTTTGCAGTGCAAACTTGCAAACCTGGGCTCTGCACAGATTTCCTCCACTCATTGCCTCATGGGTCTCCCTAGCCCCACGGCAGTCCCTGCACAGTGACGGACTCCCCTCTTGGACTTATTACCCCAGGGAGGATAACCTGGGCCAAGGAAGCAGCTGAGACCATAGAGCATAAACTTATGCTTTCAAGTGCAGCCTGGTGAGACCCTAAGTAGAGGGCACAGCTTGTGAACTAACTTGGAGGGCTGGGGTTGATTGATCCCTGTTACAGATAGAAACCAAGTTTAGCCCTTGGCATGCTTCCGGAGGGGAGGCACGGCTGCAGGCTTAGGGCCAGGTGAAGGCTTGCCAGTGTGCTCCAGACAAAGGCCTCCGGGATCCCCTGCAATATAACAAGCTGGACTTATTACTCGTCCCAGGGAGGGAGCGCACACAACATGGGGGACCGTGGGGGCGTCCCAGTAAAAGGGTGTTGGGAAGGACTTATGGTAGGACTTGGAGAGGGTTTGAGGAAGCTGGGCTTTGCTCTGGACTAGATGCTGTCAGGAAGTGGGGAACCAGTCTCTGATTGGGTATCTTAATAAATCACATCTAGAGGAATGGCAGACCAGAGTGAGCCTCCAGGTATAACTGGGAAAGAAGCAGCCATCACTCATATCAGCCAGGATAGGGGACGCCTGGTGATTCCTGTGGTTTGAGCAATGCTCATATTTTGTCTATGTTTGGACATTACTAGAGAGCGACCTTGTTTTTATTTTGATCCATCATCGTCACTGAGAGGCCTCATCTGCTGTTGATGCGAACATTTCTATATTCCAAGGAGAACACCCACGCCAGCTCAGGAGCAACGCCAAAGGCCTAGCGATAGCACCAGGCCAGCTCCAGGAGGACAGGGGCTGCTTTTCTGTCTGGCTTCTTTCACTTTCCATCATGTTCTCAGGGTTCATCCATGCAGTAGCATGTATCCATACCTTTCCTTTTTGTGGCTGAATGATCCTCCACTGTATGGATAGATCACATTTGTTTATCCATTCACCTGCCGATAAACACTTGGGTTGTTTACACATTTGGGCTATTATGAATAATGTTCATATAAACATTAATATACAGGTTCAATTGTTTCCACGTTTTGTCTCTTACGAATAATGCTGGTATGAACATTCATGTCCAATTTGTGCAAGTTTTCATATCCCTAGGGTATATAACCTAGGAGTGGAGCTCTTAGGCCATGTGGTAACTCCATGTTTAACATTCTGAGGAACTGACAGTATTTTTCAAAGCAGCTGTACCATTTTACACTCCCAGCGTATGAGTTCCAATTTCTTCATATCCTCACCAATACTTGTTAATGTCTTTTTTTTTTTTTTTTTTTTTTTCCCTTTTTGTGGTACAAGGGCCTCTCACTGCTGTGGCCTCTCCCGTTGCGGAGCACAGGCTCCAGACGTGCAGGCTCAGAGGCCATGGCTCACGGGCCCAGCCACTCTGCGGCATGTGGGATCTTCCCGGACCGGGGCACGAACCCGTGTCCCCTGCATCGGCAGGTGGACTCTCAACCACTGCGCCACCAGGGAAGCCCCTGTTAATGTCTTTTTGATTATAGCCATCCTGGGGGGCATGAAGTGGTATTTCATTGTAGTTTTGATTTACATTTCTCCCGTGAATAATGATGCTGAGCGTCTTTTCATGTGCTTATTGTCCATTTGTATATCTTCTTTGGATAAATATCTATTCAAATCCTTGCCCATTTTAAAATTGGGTTGCCTTTATTGTTGAGTTGCAGGAGTTTTTAAATACATTCTTCACACAGGTCTCTTATCAGGTATATGATTTGCAAAAATTTTCTCCCATTCTGTGGGTTTGTCTTTTCACTTTCTTTCTTCTTTTTTTTTTTTTTTTTGGTGATACGCGGGCCTCTCACCGCTGTGGCCTCTCCCGTTGCGGAGCACTGGCTCCGGACGCGCAGGCCCAGCGGCCATGGCTCACGGGCCCAGCCGCTCCACGGCACGTGGGATCCTCCCGGACCGGGGCACGAACCCGTGTCCCCTGCATCGGCAGGCGGACTCTCAACCACTGCGCCACCAGGGAAGCCCTTTTCACTTTCTTAATGGTGTCCTTTGAAGCACAAAATTTTTAATTTTGATGATCCAATTTGTCTATTTTTTGGTCATTTATAAGGTTTAGTGTCATGTCCAAGAAACTATTGCTTAATCCAAGGTCATGAAGATTTGCTCCTATTTTTTCTTCTAAGGGTGTTATAGCTTTACCTCTTATATGTAGGCTTATGATCTATTTTAAGTTAAATTTTGTAAGCTGGATGAGATAGGGGTTCAAGTTCATTCTTTTGCATGTGGATATTCAGTAGTCCCAGCACCATTTGTTGAAAAGACGATCCTTCTTCCATTGAATTGCCTTATATTTCTGCCTCATTGATGCCAGGTAGGGAGAGAGGCTCAGTTCCCCACTGGGCAGGGGATCAGGATGAGGGGGGAAGGGAGGGGCTGAAGGGTAGTGGTATGGAAAATCAATTGACCATAAATGCAAGGACTTATTTCTCGACTCTCAATTCAATTCCATTGATCTACATGTCTATCCTTATGTCAGTACTACACTGTCTTGATTACCGTAACATCGTAGGATGTTTTGAAATTGGGAACTTTGTTCTTTTTCAGGGTTGCTTTGGCTATTTTGGGTCCTTTGTATTTCCATGTGAATTTTAAGATCAGCTTGTCAATTTCCACAACTAAGACAGCTGGAATTTTGATGAGGATTATATTGAATCTGTAGATCCACTTGGGCACTACTGCCAAACATTTTAAGTCTTCAGATCCATAACATGAGATCTTTCCATTTATATCATTTTTCTTTCATTACTTTCAACAATGTTTTGCAGTTTTTTAGTATACAAGTCTTATACTTCTTTTGTTAAGTTTATTCCTAAGTATTTATTCTTTTTAATGCTCATGTAAATTTAATTGTTTTAATTAATTTTATTTTTGGATTGTTCATTGCCAGTGCATAGAAATACAATTGAATTTTGTATATTGATTTTGCATCCTGAAACCTTGCTGAAATCATTTATTAGTTCTAGTATTTTTTTTATTCTCTAGGATTTTCTGTATATAAGATCACATCATCTGCAAATAGAGATAGTTTTACTTCTTCCTTCTAATCTGAAAGCCTTTTAATTACTTTTCTTGCCTAACTGCCCTGTCTAGAACCTCCAGTATCGTGTCGTACTGAAGTGGTGAGAACAGACATTCTTGTCTTATTCCTGATCTTAAGGAGAAAGCTTTGAGCCTTTTGTCATTAAATATGATGTTATTTGTGGGCACCAGATAAACTCAACCAAAAAGTTTTCGTTTCTGGCCTTTCTGTCTAGTTAAAACAGACTCCTCACAGTTAAACATATATTCACCTAAAATTTTCTCTAGGATCTTTATAATTTTATTTATTTATTTATTTATTTTGTGGTACGCAGCCCTCTCACTCTTGTGGCCTCTCCCGTTGCGGAGCACAGGCTCCGGACGCGCAGGCTCAGCGGCCATGGCTCACGGGCCCAGCCGCTCCGCGGCATGTGGGATCTTCCCGGACCGGGGCACGAACCCGTGTCCCCTGCATTGGCAGGCGGACTCTCAACCACTGTGCCACCAGGGAAGCCCCTATAATTTAATTTTTTGTTTCACTTAGTATTTTTCAGTTCTATAATTCCCTTTTGGTTCTCTTTTTTAAAAAAAAATAACTTTTATTTCTTCGCTGAGATTTTCTATTTTTTAAATTTGCTTCATGAGAATGTTATAATACTTGTTGATGTATTTTCATGATAGCTGCTTTATAGTCTTTGTCAGATAATTCCAACATCTGATTTATCTCAGTATTAGTGTCATTAGTATCTGTGTCTCATTCAAGTTGTGATTTTCCTGGTTCTCGGTGTGATAAGTGATTTTTCTCTTGTGTCCCGGACATTTTGGATATTATATTGTGAGACTCTGGACCCTATTTGATCTTATTTTTTAGCAGGCAGTGCTGCTGTGGAGGTGTGACATGTAGATCTCCTCTCTGGGCTCCACTGACACTACCCCAGCAAAAGCAGAACACTGATTCTCACTGCCTCATTGCAGACAGATGGAGTGAAAGCTTAGCTGGCCCCTGGTCCCATGGAGAGCTTCCCAGTGGAAGTGGGGTACTGACTGGCACCACCTTTTTGCCTCTAAGTAAGTGTGTAAGTTCGGCTCCCCACTGGGCCCCGCAGACATCAGGAGGGGAGATGGGGGAGGGGTGGGAACAGACTGCCAACAGTTCCCACCTTCCACCATTCAATCCATTTCATGATGCCAGGTGGGCATGGTAGTCCAACCCTCCATTGGGCCTGCTGACGTCCAGGGGAGAGGGTGAAGGGTGGAGGGACAAGCATTGCCTGGCAGCACCTCATTAAGCCTTGTACTGCTGGGTAGGGCTAGAGGATAAGCACACCCCTGGACCACCCTGACATTACCCAGGCAGGGGAATCAGAGCACTGCCTCCCTCTACTGGTGGGGGATGGAAGATCAGCTCCCCAGCCAGTCCCAGCAGGAGAAAAGAAATAAGTTGCCTACTTCCACTCAGTAGGGAATAGATCAGCTGCCCTGCTAGCAGGAGAACTGGAGTTCTCCTCCTGTCTCCACCCTGTGCAGGAAGGAAAATTGCTTCCCTGCTGGCCCGGCCCACTGACACCACCAGAGCACACCAGAGGGGAATCAGAGCACAGAGGTTCTTTTTTCCACCTTTCAGAGTCTTCCTATGCAAATGTGTTGTGATTTTTAGTTGTAAGAGGGAGGAACTGGGAGGAATGGGGCTATTCCATCTTGGCTGGAAATGGAAATTACATAATTTTATTTTTTACACTGAAGTCTTTAATACATCTGGAATTTATTTTCGTATGAAGCGTAATGTAAGAGTCTAAATTTATTTCCCTGCTGATGGAAAATCAGTGATGTCACCATGACTTATTAAATAAAACATCATGGTCTCATTCCATCTAAACACCACCTGTTCTGTACATTAAAATACAATATATACTAGGATATATTTTTAGCTTCCTTATTCTGTTTCACCTATTCCCTTGTTATTACTATACTGTTTGGACAACAAGAGTCTTGTAATATATTTTACCATCAAGGGAGGCAAGTACACCGTTACTCTCTTTCATTGTCAGATGATTCCCGGTTATCCTTGGATATATATCCTTCTTTACGCACTTTATAAGGCCATTGTGTTATGAAGGTTAACTTCAGCAAGCTGGAAATGGCCTGAGCTGTTTTACTGAAATAAGAGTTGAGTCTTCATGGCATTGACCCCTGGTAAAGGCATGAGATGTCCTGATTAATAATGTTGTACTGTAACCATGGTTCACAGATGCCCTTTCTGCTTCTGTTTCATAGACTAAACCTATGGTCATGCCTAAGTTCAGAAGGGCAAAGGGATATTGATGACTATTAATACACCTGTTGTACTAGTCTACTTGGGCTGCCACAACAAAATGCCATAGACTGGGTGGCTTAAACAACAGACATTTTTTTTTCTCTCATACTTCTAGAGGCTAGATGTCCAAGACTGAGATGCCAGGCTTGGTTTCTGGTGAGACCTCTCTTCCTAGCTTGTAGACAGCCACTTTTTCTCTGGGGCCTCACATGGCTTTTCCTCTGGGCTCTTGTGGAGGGAGAGAGGTGTCTGGCATCTCTGCCTCTTCTTATAAGGACACCCATCCTAATGGAGTAGGGTTCTATCTCCAAAAACATCACACTGGGGACTGGGGCTTCAACTTACGAATTTGCTGTTGGGGGAAGGGGGACACAACTCAGTCCATAACACCTATAAATGGATGCTGTGGTGACTGCCCAGATCCTCCTTCTGGACTGGGTACCCTTTCCCACAGTTTCTAATGACTCATAGCTGAGTCCCTCTCCAGGAATTTCCCAAGGCCAAAGGGAACTGCCTTACCCAATGTCATACCCCACTCTGGGGTCATCTTGCCTCCAACTGGGACAACTCCAGGGCTTCAGTGTAGGACTGGCTGAGGTCACAGCCCATCTCCTCCCTCTGCCCACTGTTGCTTCCTCTCTCTCCACCCCACAGGGTTTGGTCCCAATAAATTCCCAATAAACTTCCTATGTGTTCATCTCCATCTCAGAGTCTGGCTCCTGGGAACCTGACCTAGGACAAGCCAAGTCCACTTGACTTGAAAGCACAAGCTCTTAATCACTAGTCAATTCCACTCTCTGGGCACTTTTTTCCCATCCAGGCTGCCTCTCACCTTTCTGGGACCAGACCTGCTCAGTCTGGGTGGGATTATGATAAACCCTTACCTTTCTGTCCTGAAAGATGTATACTTGTCTTTGAGTGACATTTTATAATTAATAATCTATCGAGACTATGGGATTGCAAGTCCACTGTGGCATCTTTGTAGGGAACAGTTTGAGCAAATAGGGGCCCGACTTCCTTCCCCCTCTTTCCAGGTGCAAGCCTGGGGGAAACTGACACCTAATTATAGGTCTCTGTGCTCTACCCTTCAGAACAAGCAGGTGGCTTTGTCACTGGGATGACCTGGAAACTCTGGGGCAGCCCATTCTCACACTTGGGGCTGGTTAATCATTGCACAGAAAGGACCATGTTGCAACTTAAGATCATTAACTTCTGGTAAGTACCTAATGGTTAAGTACAAAGCAGAAATCTTAAAATCTCAAGGTAACTATCTGAGACTTTCTGTCTGAGCAGGAGCTTGAGTTCTTCCTCCAGCCCCCTCAAAAAGAAAACTGTACATTACATTGTAATTCATCTTCAAAATACTTGGAAACTTCTAGTATAATGGCTAAGTCATGAGCCGGATTATGCAGTTCAGTGCCAGGTCACCTCCACCTCGGCCCTTCTTCGGGGCCTCTGCAGACAATGATGCCGGGGCTGATGAGGGCAGGGAGGAGAATGCGGAGGAGGAAAGCAAGGAACAAGCATATTCTAAAGAGACTATTATCCATCATCATATACAGAGAGAGAGAGATTTACACGTGCACACCGACAAAGTGAAAAATTAGGCCTCCCACCATACCCGAGTCCCTCTGGCCAGATTTATTTAGCAATTTCTCACTGAATCTCAAATCTGGGCACCGGATGGACTTTGAGAACATCACCTGGGAGCTAAGGTGGACTGATGGACCCCTGAGTCCCTCTTCAGGTGCCCAGGTCACAGGGAAACAGAAAGAAGCTGGTCCCCTCTCTACCATGTCTGTGAGGGTGGTGTCTCCAAGGCCTGGCTACTACAGCAACTCAGAGACACAGTGAAATGAGGGACCCGGGACCACTTCTCAGGTTTAAGTCGTCCTAACCTCCCAGAGTTCCTTGGGGCTGGAACAAATCTCTCCTGAAATGCTTCCCGTTGGACTGTACATCACTGACATTTGTTCTGATCCAGCCCAAAGTCAGAGAAAAGATTCACTCCTGAGAATCTCCGAAGACCCAAGAGTAGCAATGGCTGACATGTATTGAGCTTTTACCGACTCCCAGACACAGTTCTAAGCCCTTTGGCTGTATTAACTCATTTAATCCTCCCCACGACGCTATGGGGTAAGTTTGTATGTCATCCTCTAGATGAGAAAACCGAGGCATAGAGAAATTAAGTAACTTGCTCAAGTTCGCATCAATGTTGTGTGCGGAAGGTGTGAACCTAAGTTTTTTGTTTTATTTTGTTTTTTTTTTTGCGGTACGCGGGCCTCTCACTGTTGCGCCCTCTCCCATTGTGGAGCACAGGCTCCGGACACACAGGCCCAGCGGCCATGGCTCATGGGCCCAGCCGCTCCACGGCATGTGGGATCTTCCCGGACCGGGGCACGAACCCGTGTCCCCTGCATCGGCAGGCGGACCCTCAACCACTGCGCCACCAGGGAAGCCCCCTGTGCCTAAGTTTTGAGCCCAAGGATCCTTGCTTCAGAGCTCATAGTCTTCCCCACTGTGTCACCTGCCTTTCTCTAGAAAAGCTTTACAAGGCTTTGTGTGGTTTTTATTTGTTTGTGCTTATGTGTTTTACTGTACCACTTGTTTGCAAAGCGATCCTCTCTCCTTTGGGTGCCTAAGCTCCCCCTTTAGATTCAAGGACCAAGAGAGCTTTGAAGGTGCCAGCCCTTCACAATTCAGTATGAATTAATGCAGCCAGTGGCCTTTGGGGAAGGGGAGTGAATTTTAAAGGCTGGGCCTGTCTCTTTGGAGAAAGAGGTTAACTGCGGGTCAGGAGTGTCAGGGCAGCCAGAGGCCATGCAGAGGGCACTGGGAGGCTGGGGAGGAGCGGCTGTCACAGCTAAAGAGGCATCCCAAGAAAGGGGGGAGGCCCAGAGAAAGCCCACCTGCTTTATAAATGAGCAGGGAAGCTCAGGCCACTGAAAGCCATCTCGTGTTCTGCCTGGGCATCCTGCCCTGAGTGCCGCTGGCTGTGCTCTGCTTCAGTCTCACCATGTCTTGGAGATTTCTGCTTAAATTAGAGCTAGTGATCAAGGTTCCAGCTAGACCACACCTGTCCCTGCAGGGATACAGCCCTACCAGTTCCTCACGCACAGACGGCCACAGCCCACTTCTGTCCTGCTTCCCGCTCCCCACCCGGCCACCTCTTTGGCCACTTTGATTGGACCAGGGGAGGGCACCCCTAGCGAAGTTGTCAACGCCCTGCTCCCACACTTGGCCACCTGAATTCTCAGCTGCCGCAGGCAGTTCCCAGCAGCTGACGCCTTCCCACCTCTGGAATTGTCTTTCTTTGCCTGGGGGCTCTCTCTGGCATAGGGAGCTTGGTCAGAGCAATGGGGGTGCAAGTGGAGGGAGGCTTAATGCCTCAGGGTCAACCCTCAACCAGCCGGGCTGGGAGCTAGGAGACAAACGCTCCAGACGCCCCCCTCCTCCACCACTCCAGCCTGGCGGAGGGTCCCCCGAGGTGGGGCCCTTGGTGCTCCTGGTGGGCACCTTCTGCTTAGTACACTTTTGTTAGATTTCCGCCTTTCCCTGTCTCACTCTCCTGTTGCCCAGAAAGACCTGAGATTAGGACTTGGGTGCAGGTGGTTGATCTTGGGGCTGATTCCAGGAAACACAGCGAGGATGTAGGGAAGCAAGAAAGGCAACAGAGGAAAACCCAGAAAGGATGACACGTTACAAATGAACACGTTGCTTCCAGGGAGGTTTTTGAGACTGTATATGGAACATACCTCTGCACCATCCCAGAGAGAGCCAGGGAGCCTGGGGGATTAGTCCCCCCAATCCCTCGCCTTGTTGGTGAGAGTTGCCACTGGGAGGAAGCATTAAATTCCCGGCACTTCTGTGCCATCTCTGGCGAAAGCTTCAGGCCTTCAGGCAGGACAACCCAGAAAGCCATCAGTGGGCACAAGAAGGTCTGCAGTGATCTCCAGGTGGGCCAGAGGGGTGTGGGTATGGCCCTGGGGTCTGCGGCATCCGTGAACTAATGAGGCCTTGAAGCTAAAGCAAAGCAGAGGTCTGGGGAGCAGAGACTTACGTTATATCCCTAACATAGAGCCCGTGCCCTATTTTTGCCTCTGATGATTCCACTTGATTTCTAAAGGCTGGCACCCAGAATTTGTCCTGTGTTTCTGACTCTACAGGCAGAATCGTGCCTGCTCAGCTGATAATTATGCCCTCTTAGACCTGCCTTTCTTTCAGTTTACAGAGGATTTGGGCCTCTCCTGTGCTGAAGGGAGGAAAAAACAAAAACAACAAAGAAACGGAATACTTATTCCGGCATTAGAGGTAACTGTTGTGAGATATTACACCATATTTTTTTTTCTGGTGAATTATTAATAAAGCCTGTTTTTGTTCAATGCCTGCCAATAATTTCTAAAAACAGATCTACAACTTCAGCTGTAAATGCAGTTCCATGAATCACTCTGCAGAAAACGCAGTTGTATGGTTAGCAAACACCTCTGACAAAACAACTTCATCTTTTCAACCTTCCTCTCTGGGATCTCTGCAGAATGGAAGACAAACAAAAGCAAGACCCAGAAAGACAAGAGGGGGAAGTTGAAAGAAAGCTTCCCGGGTGAGTCTTCAACAACCTTGTTCAAGGAATAATGAAGAGGATGAAAATCTGGGGAAAGGGCGTTGAGACAAGCGACTTTCTGACTGTGAGTCAGGAAGGGAAGGTCAGTCAGTCCCGCATGGCTTCTGTCCAGCACCGTCAGATGCCCAGCATTTCCCCAGGTCAACCCTAAGGAATAGGTGATCTGATCCCTAATTAACAAAGTAGAAAACTGAGATTCAAAGAGGCCTGTCCAACGGCGAGGCTAGGGTTCAGACCCAGGACGGTATGATGCCAGAGCCTTGGCCTTGCAAGGACTCTTCACTGCCGATCAAATGGCCTTAAAATTCATAGAGTTCATCTTTCTGTGAGAGAAAGGAATAAAATATTCACACCTTGCCCTTTTCCCCCAAGAAGGAATCTTGAGGTTGGAGGTAAAGCCATTGGCAAGGTTTACTTTGGAAATCCTCTCAAGGAGATTCTGACCTCTGTTCCCATCCTCTCGTTAAGAACCTCTGGTTTTAGGCTCAGCGAACTGACCCAACCCCAATGTTATTGGATAAGATTATTCTCAGGTGGAGTCCCTCATTCAGTGGATATTGATTTAGTGCCCACAGTGGCCAAATACTGCACTGGGCAAGGGTAAGGGGGTACCCAGTGGGGATCCAAAACAGACATGGCCCCTGATCCCAGTCTACATACGGCAGGAGTAGGCATAAATCAGATAGAAAGTCACCTCCACAGGGCCAGGAGAGCTCACCTCGGGGAATGTGACCCTCAGGAAGTAATGACTGAGTTAGGATCAGAAATGGAAGAACTAACAAGAGAATAGAAGAGCATTCCAGGCAGAGGATCTGACGTGGACAAAAGCCCAGGGGCGGGAAGAAGTATAGCTGAACGCAGGCCAGTGAGGTGAGGAGGGAGTGGCTGTGTGTATGGGGGGTGGTGGGAGACTGGAGGAGGCCAGGCCTGCAAGGTCTGCAACCCACGGTCAGGAGAGCAATGGGGAGACAAGGGTCACAGGCAAAGGTGGGACATAATCAGATTTGCACTGTGGAAAGAGTCCTCTGCAAGGTGAACGCTACAGCAAAGAGGATGGGAAGGGAGCCAGTCCCGGGCTGGGAGCAAGAGTCTAGGGCAGGGCAGTGGCAGCTTGACTCGTGGTGGGGTGATAGAGACAGAGCTGACGTGAGATTTAGCAGATAAAATCATCCAGTCTCAGGGAAGGACTGGGCCATGGGGGAGGGCTCGGGGGAGGGAGGAGCAGGTATCAAGGATGTCTCTGACCTTTGTAACTGGATGAATAAACTGCAACCCACTGAGATTCTGGAAAGGTCCAGGCATGGGTTTTTGTCAGGGCTGGAGGAGTCACGTGTCCAGTACGGACTCTGAAATGCTTTGAGATTTCCAAAAGAAAACGACAAATGGGCAACTGGAAAGATCTACGCTACGGAAAACAATGTGCGTCGTCCCCTTAGTGGTGGAGCTTAAAGCTGTGGACCTGGCAATCACAAATGGATCAACCATGCCTGTGTGACGAAGCCTCCATAAAACCCCAAAAGGACGAGGTCAAGACAGCTTCCAAGTTTGTGAACCATGTATTTCCGTGTGCCGTGCCAGGCCCCAAACTCCACGGGCACAGAAGCTCCTTTGTTTGGGAACTTGCCCTCTGTATCTCTTCAGCTGGCTGCTGATTTGTAGCCTTTAATGTTCTTTGTAATAAACCGATAACCCAGTGAGTCAAAAAAAAAAAAAAAATCAGTTGTGGGCCTGGATGGGTCCTGGGAGGGGAAGAGGCTTAGAGGGGCCTTGTCTCATTTTCAGGCCTACGTGCCCACCCAGAAGACCCTCAGTTGGCATAAAGGTAGGAGAGGGCCCAGAAGTTGGCGATGTCCTGGAATCCAGGAGGAAAGAGTGTCTGAAGATGGAAGTGGGCAAAAGTGTTTGATGCTATGGAGGAGACCGGCATGGGGAGAGTTGAGAAATGTCCGTCGGACTGAGTGCCGTGGAGCTGAACTTGAGGGGGCCAGTTTTGTCAGAATGAAGGGGAGAAGTCCGATTGAAATGGGCTGAGGTACCGGTGGGAGTGAGGAACACGCACGGTGACCACGGGTTTCACTTCTAATTGGTTTGATACTGAAGGGAGAAGACAGAAGGAAGGGGAGTGTGGAGGGTAAGTGTTCAAGAGAGGGTTTTGTTTAAATGGGAGAACTGGGACAGTGTTTAAAACAAGTGGAAAGGACCCAGGGGCCTGCTTGGTAGAGACATGGGCACAGGGGGAGCAGCAGAGGTCAGGGGTGCCAGCACCACATCCCTGCAGCCCTCACGAGGCTCCTACAGCTACAGCCAGGGTCTTGCAAACACCCCTCCTGTGAAGGGCCACGTAGTAAGTATTTCAGGCTTCGTGGGCCATACGATTGGTACATGAATGGGCAGGGCTGTGTGCCAATAAAACTTTATTTACAAAAACAGTCAGTGGGCCACAGCTTGTGCCACGCCCTGGATTAAGATAAGGAGGAGGGTTTGATCTGGTGGCTTCAGAGGTGGTGCAGTTACAGTGAGGATGAGGTCCAGGCTGCAGCCAAGAGGGGCCTGAGAAGAGTGAAGGAGACAATTGCTGCAGAGGAGGCTGACAGGCTGAGAGACCTGGGAGTTGGAAGCTGACAAAGGCCAGAGGAAGAGAATAATCCTGGTTGCTCAAGTCTTGGATGAATGAGGGGAAGGTCTGAAAGTTCAGCAGCTGATGGAGGAGAGAGGTGGCCAAGTGCCATGAGGGGGTTCCCAGGGAAAGCAGGAATTGTCTGGAAGTTTCCAGAAAGGAAGAAGATAGACATGGTGGAGGATGTGTTGGCAGCAGGTGAGGTGGCCAACGGACTGGTCCCATGGAACGTCAAAGCTGCGTGTTCTATGGTTTGAGATAAATTTCCCCCTCAGAGACCTGGAGAAGCTGCTAATTATCACAAAAGCACTATCTTCTCTCCCCATTCCCAACCAGATCAGTCTTCGAGAAGCCTATTTCTGACTCTGCCTCTCCCCCTGCCCTAGAGCCATTTATGGCTCATCACCGCCTAGCCAGTAGATCCCAAACTTCTTAGCAAGACATTGAAATCCACCACTGAGGTCCCTTCTCACTCTGCACAATGCTTCAGCGAACAGATATTTACTGTTTTCCATACCTACTCCACAAATTCTCGCTTCTTCCCGTGTACCTTTGGCAGAAAGGCCCTTTCTCTGCACCTCCAACTGTCAACTCAACACCTGCCCCAGCTAGAATGGCACGTCCAGGGTGAAACTTTCCCCAGCAACCTCGGCAGAAGGTGACCTTGCCCTCCTTCCTGTGCTGTCAGAATGGGATCGGGGAGAGTTTACAGCCTGCACAGGCTAAGAATGTGGTGTCCCTTGAAACCTGACATTTGCTAACAGTTTGTTCAAGGCAGGGGTGTCACGGAGGGAGCAGAGAAGCAGGACAGCGGAGGGGTTAGCTCAGGCAACTCCACACACCACTGGCAAAACAGACGCCCTTCAGAGATGCTTTCTGTGCCCTGCGCTGCCTTTGGGCATTCTCCAACCCACATAACCGCTTCTCAGAAGCTACCTCCCAACCTTGCAAACCTCTCCTAAAAGACATTCTGGTAAATACCACTTTCTCCTGCCCCAAGCTCCCCAGGCTGGGTCCTGGACAAGCCCGACCGCCACAGGGATGTTCTCAGGAAGCTCCGGAGCTGGCAGCTCCCAGAGCCGCCTGCGGGCCTGCAGCCCCGGCTCCCCCGCCCAGAGGCCTCCCCAAAGGCGCTAGGCCTTCCAAAGCACAGGACCAAGGAAGGGGCAGCAGCTCCACTGGAAGGCAGCCCCTCCCACCAAACCTCCCTGGGCTCCTGGGGGCGGGTTTTACCCTGGAGACCTGACACTTTGGTGGGTGTGGACGTAGCTCTGGGCAGGGTCCCGCTCCCTGCCCTGGAGCTGGAACCATGGAGGCACCCACAGGGCCCAGCTCCCCTCATCAATTCTGCATCTTCCTGAAAATGTACTTTTAAGCCCCTTAATTGCATTTCAGAGATAACCCTGCAAGCAAAGTGGCAGGAAGAGAAACCGTAGAGAGAGGTTGGTGGTCAGGCTCTTTGTTTTAAATCAATCAAACATCTGCGACTAATGCAGCTTTGGGCTGCTCCTCAGGAAGCATTAGCCCTATTAGTGGGCGCTGGCAGGAACACAAAATAAGATATTTATGGGCTGGGCCTGTGTGCATGACCCCGGGGATTGAGTGGCTAGGGAGGAGGATGGTGCAGGTCAGCATGTCTGCTGCCTCACCTTGCCTCACCTGGGGGGGGGGGGTCCAGGGACAGCAAGCTCGGGTCCTCCACCCCCGCACCACCGAACATTCACACGCAGCGAGGAGGACTCTGCCTTGCAGGCCCTGCCCTGATCGTAGCTGAGGCCTCGGCAAGTCACCCCTTCTCCCTGGGCTCTGGGCCTCGGTCATACAATGACAGATCTGGGGGGATGCCCTCCGAAGTCCCCTCTCTGGGCATGCAAATGTGTGCGGTTAGGCGGGGAGAGGGTTTGCCACAGCTGACTTCTAAGCAGGGAATCCTCTGGTTGAACCAAAGACCCCTGGGCTGTCGGGGAGCTGCCTTTGGGAGTCAGGCGTGAAGTGACAGCGAGAGAGAGGACTTCAGTGCTCTCAGGACGAGGAGAAGGAGGATGGGAAGGAGGCAGAGGACAGCGGAAGATGACACATGCTACTACCAAGTGGGACAAAGTACCTGGTGAGCAACTGATGGTTAAGGACAGGACACCTGATATGTGATTTTAGCTTGTGTGAGAGCAGTGTTTGACAAGACTCTTCACAATCCACAAATCGTTAATAAAGATTCTGTTACAAGCGACGGCCTTGTGCTTGCGGTTTCTTAAGGAGTAGAACCAAGAAACAAGTGTGCTCCATAACAGATAAAAATAAAAGTGAAGGTAGTGGAAGAGTCGCAGAGACAGAGCAGAGGAGACGGAGAAGAAGAAATCCCAGGAATCTTGAACCAGGCCTCAGGGGGCGGCCTTGTTGCAGGCAGAGCTGGGCGACCTCAGCCGACATTGGGGTTTATCCAAGCACTGGCAGGTAAAGGCAGGCCTGCCTCCCCCTCACGCTCTGAATATCTGTCTAACTCTGTCCCCACCTCCTCGGGGCAGTAGACAGAGCCAGGGTAGAAGCTGTAGAGACAGACCCACTGCCTGCCTCTGTGAGTTATTCCCTCTGAATCAGGCTCCATCTAAGATGTAGAAAAATGCTTTCTTCCCAGCATTGTCGTGCCCATCAAATGAGATGGTGGATGATTGCTAGTCACTGTATCAGTTAGCTACTGTTATGTAACAACCCACCCCAAAACACGGTTGCTTAAACAATCATCTTTTTCTCGGGTTCTGCACTGTGAGTGGGGCTCAGCTGGGCGGTTCACCCGTTGGTCATTCCCACGGTCACTCACGAAGCGTTACCCATCTGAGGCTCAGCTGGGCCTGGGGAGTCCACGGTGTCCTCGCTCACGCACCTCGCACCTGTCAAGCTGCCTGCTAGGGTGCCAGGCTCTCCTCCCCAGGGTCTCCCCAGCTGTGCAGGCCAGTGTTCTCCAGAGGCTGTGGTTCCCAGAGGGGTGGCCTTCACGCCCAAGTGCTTATCAAGGCTCTGCTTGCACCACGTTTGCTGATGTCCATTAGCCAAAGCAAGTTCCACCGCCAAGCCCACGGTGCGTGTGGGAGGCAATTACACAAGGGGGTGGGCGACAGGAGGTGTGCTTCACTGGGGCCGTGATTGCAGCCATTCACCACCATCGCTTGGCACTGTGCTTGGTTCACAGAAAGCGCTCGAGAAATGTCCATGCTACAGTTATTCCTTTTTGCATGCGGCAGCATCCTCACTCCTGCATAGCTTGGAGGAGGAGTCAGGGAGTAGTGGGAGCTATGTCCATGCATGGCCTCACTCAGCACAGCCCAGTCTGGCCCCAAGGACCCGGCCTGGTAGACAGCCCAATGGTGATTCACGTTTCCAGAAACATGGAAGGGAGATGCCCGTGATGCCTGTCTGTGGGGCTGCCTTCCCGCTCAGCCTTGGGGGGGGGGGGGGCGCCAGGGTGGGCGGGGCTCAATCCACATCAACCAGCCCCCTCTCACCACAACTCCCCTTCCCTGGGGCCTTCCCCAGGTACCTCTGCTGGACAGTGCATGTACCACAATGGCCCTCAGGGCTATACACTCAGAGCCCCCAGCCCCCAGCTCCCTTAGAGAAGGACAGAGCCCAGGCTTCAGCGCAGAGCCATCTGTCTGCTCCTCTGGAGGGCAGGGGAATTGACACAGGGACTCCTCACCCCCATGTACATGGTGCCACCTTGGGGCCTGGCCTCCATGCCAGGGGAAGGGTCTCTGTTGGCACTGGTGCCATTGTGTTGGGGCTAGCCTGGGTATAGACCAGGCCCATAGGAGTGGGGCTAGGCTGGGACACTGTCACACCTACCCCTCCCACACCCTCGCACTGCTCCTATCCGTCCCAGCTCCACCCGTACCTGTCTCTGGGGCTTTCTCCCACCTCCCAAGCTTGGGGCTTCACCTTGGGGCTTTCACGCCTAATCCTCCCTCTCCCCCAACAGCCTCTGCCTTCCCTCGGCCAACTTCTCTTCCTCTAGGTCTGAGCACAAATGTCCCATCCTCCGAGAGTTCTTCCCTGTCACTCGTCCCTCCGAGCTGAAACTGACCACCTGGCATCCTCTCGTGAAGCACCCTGGGCTTTTCGTCTGTGGCGGGGATCTCAGCCTGCCATTACGTGTGTATCTGTGTGAGTGTTTGCTAAGCCTGTTTCCACATCTCGCTCCCAATTCCCTCGGGGAGAGTGGGTACTGCCTCTGCCTTGTTCCTTGCTCTACCTGAGCATTTAGAGGGTGCTGGGAATCCAGCTGGTACTTAATAAATGTTTGATGAGCCAATTGATTAACAGATACACACGGAGCTTGATAATGGATCAAACTGCCGTTCATACCCTTGCTGACAGCCTGGGAAGCGGTAAGGAGAGAATGGGATAAGATGAGGGTCAGGGTGGCTGGAGGGTAGGGGTGGGGCAGAGACTGAGACTTGCCCAGCACTGGGGTGGGGAGTGAGGGGGCGCGGGGGTCCTCAGCTTTCAGTCACCAGCCTCTAGCTGCAGCCCAGCTTCATTTTACCTCGTGTTCTATTCTGGGTGATAGACCAGACACGTGCCCAGGGGCAGAGTGGATCTTATTCTTCAGCAAGACCTGAAATCGACTGTGAAGTCTTACTGGTCTAGAGGATCTGAGTGGCCAAATCACCCCGCAAGCAGTGAGGAAGGGGGGTTACTGCCATTCCTATCTGCTCAGCCTGTAGGCCGAGGGCTCCTGTGGAGAGTTCATGCATAAAGCATCATGTCCCATGGTGGTACTTTGTGATGCACACGGTGCCCACCTTTCTGGAGGATCTGCCGGGACCCATCTACCCCAGTGATCTGTGGCTCTTGCTGTTCAACATCAGCTCTAATCTGCTGGGCAACATGAGGTGAGTTGCTTGGCCTCTCTGGGCCACAGTTCCTCATTTGAGTAGCAAGAAGAATAAAAGGTTGTTGTAATATGTTGGCTGCATTTGAGCTAAGAGAATATTTCTCTCAGAGGAATTTCTTCCCTTCTGGGACGAAAAACTCATAAAAGGACCCCCTTGTCTGGACAACTATCCAAGCAAAAGAAAACAACTAGAAGTCCATCTCCAATATGAAATTAATCCTCTAGAGCATGAAATTAATCACCCTTCACCACTGTCATTTTGCTGCTCAGAAAATTTCCGGGACTTCCAAGAGCTGTTGTATTCATCCCAGATTCCCCACCAGGGGTCCCAGTCACATCTGCCACATCCCCCCTCTCCAAACCCTTGGCCCAGGTCTGATTCTCCTGCCAGTGACCAAGCTTGACTTGCACTTCCAAGTATGTGTTCCCGGGCTCCTAAAATCTCACCTCCTGCCCTGTCTCCTCCTCCAGGAAGTCCCCTGGATCATCACCATCACTTCAACCAGACCAGAGGTCTCTTTCCTCTGATGCCTTTGTCTGCACTCCCATACAGCCTAGGAAGGAAGCTACCCCTCTGTCGGGCTCCCTTCCTCAACACTGCTGCCCCTCCTGCAGAGACCAGCACAGGGCCTCCCCCACCTTCACAGTGTTCCTCACACTTTCTACTAAAATATCTTTAACGGCAGAGGACGATGTTGAAGTCCCCCGAGTCCTCTAGGGAAGCAGCCCCAAGGGGCCTCGACACCCCCTTCTTTGCTTTTAACATTAAAATTCATGAACTTCTGGGCTTCCCTGGTGGCGCAGTGGTTGAGAGTCCGCCTGCCGATGCAGGGGACGTGGGTTCGTGCCCCGGTCCGGGAAGGTCCCACATGCCGCGGAGAGGCTGGGCCCGTGAGCCATGGCCGCTGAGCCTGCGCGTCTGGAGCCTGTGCTCCACAACGGGAGAGGCCGCAACAGTGAGAGGCCCGCGTACCGCAAAAATAAAATAAAATAAAATAAAATTCATGAACTTCTGCATTCCACACAATCATGTAGAAGTATCTGTTTTAATATAAAAATCACGATTTCCCCCCATCCCAATCTTCTAGCCCTCTCGATACTCTGAGAAGGTGTATAACTTTCCTGTTACCCCCGCACGAGAAGGCTATGGCTAAGATGCCAGTTGTTGAGGACATGAAAATAGGACTGGACACACAGTGCCCAGAGAAGGCTGCCTCCCTACCCGGACGGCTGAGCTGTGGGTGACTGTGAAGAAGGATGTGGGTTTTAAGCGTGTACTTCATTCTTTGGCAAAGCCCTGGACAGCCTGTAAAACACCTCCACGACGGGAATGCCATCACATTTGAGGTCACAACGAGATGGAAGGGCAGGGAGGGCAGGAGTTCGTAGCCCCATTTGACAGAGAGGCTCTGGGCTACCTGAAGCCCAGCAACCAGAAAAGGGTACAGGCAGAGCTAAAACAAAACAAAACAAACCCTTTCTTCTTATTCTAGCCTATGGAGCTTCCTGTTATCAGGACAGCTGGTTAACCAGCACTACCTGAAGCAAGAATTCTACACTTCACTGAGGACACATGGAGGTCATTTGGAGCCCTACTGAGGGGGGACTTACCCCTCAACCCAAAACACACACACACACATACACCCCACCCCTTAGGCTCGCAAACTTATGCTTCAAGATCAAAGTCTTGGGAATTCCCTGGCCCTCCAGTGGTGAGGACTCCGCGTCTTCACTGCCGAGGGTGCGGGTTCAATCCCTTTCCCCGCTTGGGGTTATTAAAAACAAAGGATCAAAGTCTTCAGGGGCCCCTCTCCGACACCCTTCCAAAGGTGTCATCCGCGCCAATTCAGAGCCTCTACACACACCCGGAGCTGCAGGGCCTGCCTTCAGGCCGTGGGACCCTGAGGACAGCTCTGAATAGGCTGGAAAGGAAGTTAGAGAAAGAAAGAAGCTTTTTCTAACAGTCCTTCGCGCTCCTCCTTCTATTCTCTCTTCCTGGCTCACTTTCCACTTCCTGTCCTCCAGAGGGAGTGGCTCCTGAATGATGGCCTTGAACTGGAAGTGAGGGTGAGTATAACTGACTCTGTCTCCAGCCGAGTCCCCATCCAGTGCTGAGTGCTCTGAACGTGGAAGCCGAGCAGGGCCTGGGCTGACTGGGCCACTGGCCCCCAGGTTGCGGGGCAGCCACGGGTATGTGAACCTTCTGGAAGGGGGCTCTGGGTGCCGGGGTGTGCCTGTGCTATGCAGAGGATCAGTGACCCAGGGTCCATCCCCCTGCCGCTCCACCACCAAAGTTGCTGTGGTCATCCCCGCAGGGGACAGTGCTCCAGAGGGAGGCTACGCCTGAAGGATCTTCCCATGCTCGTGCGAGCTGTGTCACCCCGGGAAACCGCTCTGAGACCCGGTTTCTTCGTCTTCAAAACGAGAGATATCACTGGATCCACTCAGCCTTCCTTGGGTCACGGACGAGGGGAATCACATCTCAGTATTTGTCTCCAAAGGAAATTAAATCCTCTGAGCCCAGGCAAGAGGAAGGACATATAAACGAATGCCCGTAAATGGCTGCAATCCTTGTGGCATAAACAGATCATTTCAATACAGGGTGGGAAGGAGAACGCCAGGCTCACCTCTGCAGATGCAACGTGAGTGCTCACTAAGTCAGTGGACCTGGAGAGCCAGGCATATACATGGGGTTGCAAAAGCGGAGAGGTAGGCACCGTGGCCCCCGGAGATGACACACTCTCTCCATGACCACGCAGGGGCTTAACCCAGTGTCCTCAGAGCTTTCAAGAGAAGCAGGAAGACTGGGCTTATATGTGAAATGTCCAAATTTTTAGAGCTTGGCAACTAGTTCCATTAAAATAGTGAAATTATCTAGCTAGCGCTTCATGGACCCAACCAAATGCATCTTCCCTAAGTGTGTGTGACTGCAGGTAAGTGGACCCTCTGGGTGTGGACAGAATGCCTGTGCATGTGACGGAGAGGGAAAGTCAGCTGGTGGATCAGACTGTGCTGAAACCTTGCAGGGACTTCTAGGTGAAAACAAAAACATGTGAGCTCCCTTCCCCCACCCCCCTGCAGCCCTACAGCTGCGCAGGATGACTTGCAGGTTTTGCTGGCAAAGCATCCTCCCTCCTGCTTGGGGCAGAGAGCAGCTTCTCCAGCTGCTGCCCACCTTGCCAAGGCTGCCGGACCTAGGGCAGGACTGTGAGGCAGGGGTGGCATCCGCTGCCCCCCTCCCCCGGCCCTCCGCGACCCCGTCCGCAAAGCCCAGTGTGGCCCAGCCAGTCCAGATCTCCCAGTCTTTGGATTCATCTTCCCTCCCCTGCCAGATGGATCTCTTTACAGGCTCTGCTTCCCCAGCCATTCCCAGACAGAGACATGGTCCATCCTAGTCAGTGGATATTGGCTAATTGATTGAGGTTTTGTCGCTTCTGCTCCAAAGGCAGTCGGGAAAGTTCCCAGACATCTCTTTGAAGGGAAAAGATGACTAAGGTGGAATTGTTTCTAATTGTCCTAAATCATGCTCTCGTGGAACCGGAAGGGGCTCTCTAATGCACCCCCCAACCCGTTTTCCCATGAAAACAGAGAAGTGGGAATCCACCCAGGTTCCCCTCGGGAGAAAGGCCCCCTCTCTGTCCCCCTCCTCTAAGGCGAGGGGCCAGAGCATCCTAAGGGGGTCTCTGCCCTTGCACACAATGAAGACAACTCCCCACTCCCTTCACTTAACTGAACAGAAATGTTTTCCTCTCTCTGAAAAGTGGATTAAAAAAGCTATTTCACAGCTAAAAAAACAGACTTGCAAACAGAGGATCAGTCTGCTCTTAAGAAGGCTTTGTTGATTCTCCAAAATATTCCAAAGTGTTGATGTAAATAACGACTGCTAAATTACATGTTGCAAAAATAAACGATTCAAGTACACGTTCCTTCCTGGAGCCTTTCTGAATTTGCAAACTTTAGACTTCACCGTTAAGTTTACCCTGTAAGTTTTTTAACAAATTCTCCTTAAGATACTTCAACAGAACTCTCATCCCCCAAATAAAAGAGTTTTATACCAGAAGAGTGCATGGCTTACAGCGCCCAATTTCCTTCTCATATAACTACTTGTTGTAATAAAGTTAATAAGATAAAAGCATTGCTGTTTTCCATTAAGTTGTATTGCTCTCAAAAGAAATTAAAATCAAAACTTTAATTATAAAAATCCATTCCAAAACATGGACGTTAAGAGACCTAGGCTGGAATACTGCTCCCAGGGCTCAATACATAAGGAGACCTAACTTCTCTAAGCTCCGCTCCAGTTTTCTTTACGCAAAATGCGTTTAAAATAATAGTCCTTATGACGATTCAGAGGGCTGTGCACTTACAAGATGCACAGTTTTCTGTTTGTATGTTATACTTGAAAAAAGCATTTCATATGTATATGTAAACTAGTCCTTGTTCATACCTATCTCCCAGGAATAGTGGGAGAATCAAAGAGGGTGATGTACATGGCAATGACCAAGGACCTCCAGACCACCAAGGAGGACAACCGTTATCACAGAGCAGGTGGCCTTGCACATGGGACGGTGGGCAGAGAGAGACTTGGAGGAAGACAGGTTCCACTCGCACCAGCTGTGCTGCTTCAGCAACTATAGAACTTCTTCATCCCAAGTTTATCTGGCTGTAAAATGGACACAGTGACCCTTGTTTCACAGGATAAATGCCAACAGTGGGTGTCAACTTTGCAAATACCATGACCCACACTTCTCCTCGCCCCCACCGGCCCCGTTGCCTGTCCACGTAACTGGAGCCCCGCCCCCACCCCGCCCCTTTGCCTGTCCACGTAACCGGAGCCCCGCCCCCCACCCCAGTGATTTCCTTCCTTGTACTCTCAGGGGCCGCTACAGTCAGTCCAGCCCCCCCGACACACCTCCTGCTTGCTTATCCCTCATGGGGGCGCGTTGGGATCCAGATGCCTGAGCAGGATGACACGGACCAGGCACAGCAGAGACAGCCCTAAGGGGCCACCCTGGTGTCTCGATTCCAGGCCTTCTCAGGCTCCCATCTCCCCTTCTCTGTTCACCAGTCACCCTCTTGCCCTCTTCGTGAAGGGGCTTCACCTCCCCCAAGCCTCAGTATCCTTGTGTGGAAAACACAAATAAAAGAAATAGAAGATTGAAGACAACATATTCTGATTCAATTAACAGATTCAGGCAGCCAGGCCAGAGGCGAGAACCTTCACTGTTTGGAGGATTTTTTTTTTTTGCGTACGCGGGCCTCTCACTGTTGTGGCCTCTCCCGTTGCAGAGCACAGGCTCCGGACGCGCAGGCTCAGAGGCCATGGCTCACAGGCCCAGCTGCTCCGCGGCATGTGGGATCTTCCCGGACCGGGGCACGAACCCATGTCCCCCGCATCGGCAGGCGGACTCTCAACCACTGTGCCACCAGGGAAGCCCTGGAGCATTTTCTTCTGGCTCCCAGTGGTGAGGCGATGCATCCAGGGTCACAAAGACAGAAAGTGGCAGCCAGGATTTGAGCAGGATGGGGGCAGCCTGATGCCCAGCTCTTATCCCACTCACGGAGCAGCTGAAGGTGGCCTGTGTTGCAGGGCCTAGACCCCCCTCATCCCTATCTTCCCCCAACATCCAATCTAAGGACAAGCAGAGGGCTTGCTATGACCCAGCTGAGGCCACCAAACCTGCTTCCTTCCCGCCGCTTGGACGCGGAGACAGGAGCTGCCCTGCCAGGGAGGGCGTGGAGGGCGGAGCTGACGCCCGTCTCTCGGAACCTGCCTCCCCGGGTCCCAGTATATGCAGGTCACCCTTCACATCCCTGGAGTGATGACTCACCGCTCTCCTCTGCCACAGTCCGATAAAGAACTCAAGCCATTAAGAAATGGAACAAAGTACGAAATGGGAGGCACAGGAGAAAGCCGGGATTAAATCAGTTCGTTATTCGTAAATCAGAAATGACTCTCCCTCTCACCGGTTCTGGTGTCTGTCTGTCTGTTGGACTTGAAACTGCAAGAGCTTCTGACAGGCAGGAGGGCTGGGGCTCAGGAAACCCCGTTCCTCCTGAGTAGGGACCCCACCCAGGGGAGGCGGCCACCTTCAGGCTGGGGCACCAGAGCTGGGCTGGCCCAGGCCGCTGTTATTGGCTGGCTGTCGGCTGCTGTCTGGGCTGCAATCTCGCAACCGAGGAGCCGGGCTTATAGGGTGGGCACTGTGGGGCCTGCTGTGCCATTGGCATGGTTCTGATGCCAAAGTGTCTGGGTAGGGCTGAGCTCCAATGGGTATGTCACCTCTGTGGGGTGAGAGGTGTGTCGCCTCTTCAGAGCGTATTACATCTTCAGGGTGTGTGTCATCCCTGGTCCGTGACACACCTTCTGACGGCCGTCTCATCTCTGATGGGGATGTCTCATGATTGAGAGTCCCTTGATGCCTTCCTGTCCCAGGTGGAGACAGGACCAGCCTGGGTCTCTCCCGGGGACTGTCCTGCTTGGAATGGAGCCAGGAAGGAGAGAGACCAGCCAATCCAGTGCCAAGGATGCCACGGCATCTGTTCCCCAGCCTGGGAGGAGCTCCCCACCCTGCAGTCTACCAACCACAGAAGGAAGCAGCCAGGGCCCTGTCTCAGGAGGGCTGGGAGGCGGGAGGCAGAGACTGGGAGGAGTGTGGAAATGGACACGAGAGAGGTGCCGCCCCCTGCTGGCCACAACTGGGAAAGGCATGGCAATACACAGGGCCAAGGATAGGGTGTCAGGGAGGAGAAACTTGCCAGTGTTTTTTGGTTTTTTTTTTTTGCGGTACGCAGGCCTCTCACTGTTGTGGCCTCTCCCGTTGCGGAGCACAGGCTCCGGACGCGCAGGCTCAGCGGCCATGGCTCACGGGCCCAGCCACTCTGCGGCACGTGGGATCTTCCCGGACTGGGGCACAAACCCGTGTCCCCTGCATCGGCAGGCGGACTCTCAACCACTGTGCCACCAGGGAAGCCCTTGCCAGTGGTTTGTGCAGACATCTGCTTGTTGCTTTCAGTATCACCCCACCTGGAACACTATTTTGATAATGCCTGACTCCTAGGCATTATCAGGGGTCAGGGGTTCCCAAATAAACAGCAGTATTCTGGAACTATTCGTGTGAGGGTGTTTTCCCCTCACCAGAGCTTACTGGGATTGTGCAAACAGTTAGAACTACTCCCCACATCATCCTGACATCTTTTCTGCCTCTAAAGGGCCGGCTGTGTTTTAATGGTGAGTGGAGGGGCAGGGAGGTGAAAGGGCGGCGGGGGGATCAAACACTCAGCAGTGCACTGGGTCCCTGCCAACAAGAAGTGAGCACGAGTTCTTACCTAACAGCAATGAGGGTCATTTGCTGCAGGCTGGCCAGGTGCCAGCTGCACCTGTGCTCCCTGGATCCAGCAGTGACCCTGTGCTCATTTCACAGATGGAGATACTGAGGACCAGTTAGTGACTTGTCTAAGCAAGGGGCTGAGCCAGGATTTTAACCCAGGTCTGAAGAGCTTCCAAGCGCCTGCTTTTCTCGCGTTACCACGCGACCTCTGAATCTGGGCCCATTAGGGAGACCAACGTGCTCTTATTCTACGGCAGCCAAAGCAGGCACTGGCACAGCCCCGTTGGTCTTGCCACACTGTCCTGGCTGTGCTGACATTCTAATTGGGTGGAAGGTGAGATCTTTCCATTTTCTCAGTATCCCAATTCATCTCGTCCACTGTGATTCTCGGATTTGCTCACTTCCCACCCTGCGTCCCTCTTGCTTAACTGTTCCCGGGGTGAAATTCCTGTCTTAGCCAAAAGGGCACTGTTCCGACCGAAGCCAGAAGTCGGGACCTCCTCCCTGCAGCCTCCCTCAGCTCCTTTGCAGCCGACATCTCAGAATCCACCTGCCTCTGACACGCGGAGACAGGGCCCTGGCCTGTCACTGAACCTCACTGGGACCCCGCAAGCCATCTGACTTGACACTGATTTTTTTTACAGCTTTGCAAATAGTTGCCTTAGTTCCCTTTCTCTGAATGCATTAGAAAGTTAGAGAAAAAGAAGTCTTTTAAAAATTCCCCAGCTATCTTAATTAACATGCAGAATGCTTTTCTGGCAGTGCACAGGCTGTGTTAAAACGGGAAGCTTCTTCACACAACATATATTTAATCTGTGGCATTCGCGTCCACATGAAATTCAATCAGACATTTTAAGGGAGTTAACGAGGGCTCTCATCGAACTGTGAATAAACGCAGGTGTGATAAGCACACTCCAGCTCCTGGGATGTTCGATCAAGTGATAAAGGTGTGGAGTAGAGTGGGGTTGAAGGACAAACCTTAATTCTAATTCTGTACATTGTCAAAGGGGGTAAGAGAATTTACTGGACAACGCTGGCGCAATCTAATGACCCATTGCCTCTGAAAAATCAATTACACTTGCTCATTTGTTCTGTTGCTGAGAACTCTAATTCGGGCCTGTTATGTGTCAGGCACGGGGGAGGCAGTGACTGGTGAATGATGTGGTTCCTGTCTCTGCCTGCCTGGAACTCACATGGTAAGAGGGCGAGACAGACAGTAAGCACGTAAGCAAGCGCAAGCAGTAATTTCCAGTTGGGTTAAATAGCAGAGCAGATGAGATGGTATTCAGGTAAGGCATCTGCGAGGCATATTCGAGGTAAGGCCTAAAGCGTGAGGAAGGGCCCGTCATGCAAAGAGGGAACAGCTCATGCCAAGAAGGACCAGCATTTGGTTGGAGAGGTAAGCCTTTCAGCTTCTCCTGTCTTCTTTCCAAGTAAAGGTTACATCTGCTACAGATCAGTGGGGAAAGGGTGGATGATTTGGTTGCTGGTGTGAGGTCAGTCGCTCACCCACAGGGAGAAAGATAAAGCTGCATCCCACATCACACACAAAAGGAAACACCTGACAGGTCCAAGGCTTCACTCGGTGTGAAAGCTTACAGAAATAAGGAGTTATTAGGAAAGAAAGGAGCAGAATATCTTTGTGTTGTTGGAATGAGGAGGACAGATCTCCTAACATAATCTAAAAAGCACAACCTTCAGATGAAAATTGGATGCATTTGACTACATCAAAAGTAAGGATTTTGTTCCAAAAAAAAAAAAGAAACTTTAGACAGAGCTAACAGCTGGGTGAAGACTTGGAGAAGATTTTGCATTGTCTAAAATGAAGGGATTAATCAGGGAAATGCAAATCAGAACCACAATGAGATATTCCCTTACACCTGTTACAATGGATATTCTCAAAAAGACACTAACAAGTGTTGGTGAGGGTGTGGAGAAAACGGGATCCTTGTGCACTGTTGGTAGGAATGTAAGTTGGTGAAGCCAGTGTGGAAAACAGTATGGAGGTTCCTAAAAAAAAATTAAAGCAGAACTACCATATGATCCAGCAATTCCACTTCTGGGTATTTATCCAAAGAAAATGAAAACGCTAATTCAAAAACATATATGCACCCCTATGTTCATTGCAGTATTATTTGCAATAGCCAAGACATGGAAGCAACCTAAGTGTCCCTCAATAGATGAATGGATAAAGAAGATGTAGTATATATATATACAACAGAATATTACAACGGAATATTACTCGACCATAAAAAAAGAATGAAATCTTGCCATTTGCAAAACTCAGATAGACCTAGAAGGTATTATGCTAAGCAAATACGTCAGACAGAAAAAGACAAATACTACATGTTTTATATGCGGAATCTTGAAAACAAAACAAGTGAACAAACGAAACAAAACAGAAGCGGACTCACAGATACAGAGAACAAACCGCTGGTTGCCAGAGGGGATGGATGTGGGAGTTGGGTGAAACAGGTGAAGGAGATGAAGAAGTACAAACATCCAAAATGGCTTAAAGACTTAAATATAAGACATGACACCATAAAACTCCTAGAAGAGAACAGAGGTGAAACATTCTTGGACATAAATTATACCAGTGTTTTCTTAGGTCAGTCTTCCAAGGCAAAAGACATAAAAGCAAAAATAAACAAATGGGACCTAGTCAAACTTATAAGGTTTTGCACAGCAATGGAAACCATAAACAAAATGAAAAGACAACCTGTGGACTGGGAGAAAATATTTGCAAATGATGTGACTGTCAAGGGATTAGTCTCCAAAATTTACAAACAGCTCATGTGGCTTAATATCATCAAAGCAAACAACCCAATCAAAAAATGGGCAGAAGACCTAAATAGACATTTCTCCAAAGAAAACACACAGATGGCAAATAGGAACATGAAAAGATTCTCAACACTGCTAATTATTAGAGAAATGCCAATCAAAACTACAGTGAGGTACCAATTCACACCAGTCAGAATGGCCATCATCAAAGAGTCTACAAATAACAAATGCTGGAGAGGGTGCAGAGAAAAGGGAGCCCTCCTACGCCGTTAGTGGAATGTAAATTGGTACAACCATTATAGAGAACAGTATGGCGGCTCCTTAAAAAACTAAAAATAGAGCTACCATATGATCCTGCAATCCCACTGCTGGGCATATACCCTGAGAAAACCATAATTTGAAAAGATACATGCACCCCAATTTTCATTGCAGCACTATTTACAATAGCCAGGACATGGAAGCAACTGAAATGTCCATCAACAGATGAATGGATAAAGAAGATCTGGAACATATACACAATGGAATATTACTCAGCCATAAAAAAGAATGAAATAATGTCATTTGCAGCAACATGGAGGGAACTAGAGATTGTCATACTGAGTATAGTAAGTCAGACAGAGAAAGACAAATATCATATGATATCACTCATATGTGGAATCTTTAAAAATGGTACAGTTGAACTTATTTACAAACCAGAAATAGAGTCACAGATGTAGAAAACAAACTTATGGTTACTGGGGGGAAAGGGGGGTGAGGGATAAATTGGGAGATTGGGACTGACGTATACATACTACTATATATGAAATAGATAGCAATTAAGGACCTACTGTATAACACAGGGAACTCTTCTCAACACTCTGTAATGACCTATATGGGAAAAGAATCTAAAAAAATAGTGGATATATGTATATTTATAACCGATTCACTTTGCTGTACAGCAGAAACTTACACAACATTGTAAATCAACTATATTCCAATAAAAAAATTTTTTTAAAGATACATGCACCCCAATGTTCATAGCAGCACTATTTACAATAGCCAAGACATGGAAGCAATCTAAATGTTCATCAACAGATGGATGGATAAAGAAGATATGGTATATATACACTGTGGAATACTATTCAGCCATAAAAAAGAATGAAATAATGCCATTTGCAGCAACATGCATGTACCTAGAGATTATCATACCAAGTGAAGTAAGTCAGAGAAAGACAAATATCATATGATATCACTTATATGTGGAATCTAAAATATGACACAAATGAACTTATTTATGAAACAGAAACAGACTCACAGACATAGAAAACAAACTCATGGTTACCAAAGGGGAAAGGGGGTGTGGAAGGGATAAATTAGGAGTTTGGGATTAATGGATACAAACTACTATATATCAAATAGATAAACAACAAGGTCCTGCTGTAGAGCACAGGGAACTATAGTCAATATCCTGTAATAAGCCATAATGGAAAAGAATATGAAAAAGAATATGTATATATGTATAACCAAAATCACTTTGCTGTACACCAGAAACTAACACAAAGTTGTAAAGACCACTATACTTAAATAAAAAATAAAGAGGTACAAACGTCCAGTTATAAAATAAATAAGATATGGGGATGTAACATAGTTACGTGAATATAGTTGATAATATCGTAATAACTTTGTATGGTGACGGATGGTTACTAGACTTATGGTGGCCATCAATTCATAGCGTATATAAATGTCAAACCACTATTCTGTACACGTAAAACTAATAATGTTGTAGGTCAAGTATACTTCAATTTTTAAAAGTAAAATAAAATGAAGGGATTAATATTTATTTAGAATAAGAGTTGGCAAATTACAACCCACAGGGCCAAGTCCAGCAGGTTGCAGGTTTTTGTAAATAAGGTTTTACTGGAACACGGCTATGCCTGTCCATTTATGAATTGTCTGTAGCTGCTCTGTGCTGTGTCAGCAGAGTTGAGAAGTTGTGGCAGACCGTGCAGCCTACAAAGCCTGACATATTTAATATCTAGCCCTTTACAGAAAAAGTTTGTTGACCCTGATCCAGAATACGGAGGGAATGCGCAAAACATACACCCGGAAAATTTGCAAAGTCTATAAATAGGTAATTCATTGGAGAAGAAATGAACTGGCTGACTACCCATGATAAAATGAGCATTCTGTCTGGAATTCAAAAGAGTGCAGATTAAAGCAATAATGAGATTAGAAAGGGAGGTAATACCAAGTGCTGGTGAAGATGTCAAAAAGTAAGAACCCTTGAGCCATCTGGTTAGAACGTAAAGTCGTGTGACCTTTCACAGAGCATCTGACTGCATTTGGTTGAGCAACATAAAGTTGCTGATACTGAACCTGAGGAGTTCCTAGGAAAGCCTCCTGAGCCCTGTGCCCACCCCAGCCAACTGGACAACAATATCGTGTGTGAACATTATTGTCTGTCCACCCTGCATGAAGTTCCCCCGAGCCCACTTCTAGGAGCACCTGATGTGCTCTTCGTGTGTTCTCCCTAGGGCAGCAGACCCCATCCCCAGCTCCAGGGTTGGGCTAGATGGGTTCAGAAATGGGCCCATGGCCAAATTCAGGCCACTGAGATTCAAAGCAAGGTTTGGCAGCAGATCTGGGGCAAGTTTTCCTTACTCTGCTGAAAAGGCTTCCTGAATCAGTTCGGTATTACGCTCTTCCCTCGAACGTGAGCTGTAGATGGGCTGCCTGGAGCCTTCTGGGCTATACCTCTTCTTAAATAGAAGATGATGCCAATACCTGGAAGAGGGTGAAGCAAAAAGAACCCCCGGAATCAGAGTTGGGACTCAGACTAAGTTAACCCTAAAGCCCACCCATCCCCTGGGCTTCTAGGTGAGTGATCCCGAAATTATTTAAGCTGGTTTGTGTTAGGTTTTCTTACTTCAAGCTCAAGACATCCTAATAGAAATTATTTGGGAGCTGTAGGGATTTGAGAGGCAAGGGAGTGGTTAGAGCTTCTTGGGGATGCTGATGAATAACTGGTGACTAGGGGACCCTAGAGAGCTCCAGGATGGGGGTTGGTGGCCAGAAAGACCAGCTGTGATTAGAGGGCTGCAGCTTTCAGCCCCACCCCCTAACCTCCAGGAAGGAGAAAAGAGCTGGAGATTAAGTTCAATCACCAGGGAATTCCATGCTTTCACTGCGAGGGCCTGGGTTCGATCCCTGGTTGGAAAACTAAGATCCTGCAAGGTGCGCGACGCAGCCAAAAAAGAAAAAAGTTCAATCACCAATGACCAATGATTGAATCACTCGTGCCCATGTAACGAGACTTCCACAAAAACCCCTAAATGATGTGGTGGAGAGCTTCCAGGTGGGCGAACACAGTGAGGCCCTGAGAGGGTGGTGGCCCAGAGAGGGTATGGAGCTCCTGAACCTCCTTCTCCCCCATTCCTTGCCCTGTGCATCTTTTCCACTTGGCTATTCCTGAGTTGCAGCCTTTATAATAAACCAGTAAGAGTAAGTAAAGCACTCTTCTGTGCATCATTCTAGCAAACTGTCAACCTGAGGGGGGTCATGGCATCCTCTACATTTGTAGTAGGCCAGGCAGAAGTGTGAGCGGCCTGGACACCCCATTTGAAGTTGGCGTCTGAAGTAAGGGCAGTCTTGTGGAACTGAACCCTTAAGCCTGGAGTCTGGCTCTGGGGAGTCAGTGTCAGAATTGAATGAATTGTTGGACACCCAGCTGGTGTTGGAGAATGGTAGAATCGGTGTTGGAAAAAATACAGTGCATTTGGTTTCAGGAGAAAGGCCATCACACCACCTGCAAGCAAGGGGACGGGTTGGTACAGTCATCAATCAGTCATGGCTGTGGGCTGCCCTGAGGAGGAAGACCTAACTGTCCCCTCCCCAGGTGAGGTGTTTCCCATCAGCCGTGGGCAATTCTGGAGGAGGGCAGCTGTGAATTCTTAGCTTCCAGTGCTCAAGCACCTGAGGGATGAAAGCACTGGCCCAGAGAAAGTGTTCTGGATGGGACACTGAAACCGAGCAGGGTACTGTGGGGCTCCTGGGCATGGAAGTCTTTCTGTGTCCCCTGTTTCTTGTTTGTAGGGAACAGACTCCAGCCTCCATGACCTTCCCTGAGTTCCAAAGGACAGATATGAACAGTTGCTAATCAGGGAAGGGCGGGGATGCAGAGACAAAGATGGAGCAGCTAAGAAACAATAGTGCAGGCTTGGGGTAGGGTCTTGGTTCCACCTCAAGGGATACACATAACAGTATCTTTGAGCTCTTTACAGAACTAAAACCCCCAACAAATGGAAGATGTCAGAATTCTTCATTCCAGAGAAGACCACCGGATGCCAGATTAAAGGAACCAGAGAAGCTCGTCAAGAGACCACCGGAAGCCAGATTAAAGGAGTAGAGGCCCTGCACACACCCTGATCCTTATCAGCAACCCCACCCTTGAACCATTGTTATAAAACTCTTCACCAAATCCTCCCGGGTTGGGACACACAGTTTTTGAGGCAGAAGCCCTTTGTGGACCCCTTTGCCTGGCAAAGCAACAAAGCTACTCTTTTCTACTTTACCCCAAACTTTGAGGTTTGATTTGGCACCAGCGCACAGAGGCCAAGTTTTCAGCATCTGCGCCAACAGCATCCAGTATAGTCGGTAGAGCCAATTATCCCTCTGAGAAGCTACTGAAGGAAGTGACAAGAGGAACCGGTGGCAAAGCCTGTGGCCAAAACAAGGAGAACACAGCAGTATATCAGGAGACAGGACTGCTGGCCATGGAGGGACAAGGACGCCATGGCAGCTGTCAGTGTGGCAGAATGTCAACGTGCATTGTCACATCTGGAGCTTGTCATCCAGGGATGCCAGAGTGGACACGTGACAATCAGAACCAGATACCACCCTTACCACCATCAAGGCCTGGACACCATCACCCCGGCACTCTCCCTGGGGGCAAGGGGGGAAGAGAAAAAGCCCTGAATTGACAAAAAATGTTTCACCACCTGGATGGGACTCCAGGGTAGAAACCAGAAATAATTAAAGAAAGTTACATTGGTTTGCCCACTGGCTGATCTGCAGTCACCACATGTGCTTCTAGCTAAAACATGAAAGAATGTCATTAATAGGACAACACTATTAGCTAGTTCATTAATCATGGTCATTTTCACACTTCCATTGTCAACTACAATCCTGGTGGTTTGAACTGAAGCCTCTCTACTTAATTACAGTGTTTATCAATTAGCAGTTCATCCCCTACCCTGGGCCTACCCTGGCTTTCAGTAAAAGATAAAGTGCTTGGATTTCACAACTGTTCTTTGTAGGGGTCCCCCTCCTTTTGGGCAAACAGCCATGTTTAGTGTTACCAGGGCAATCATGTGTTGCTGAGTGAACAGGACCATTTTCAATGATGTTGCTAATGGCTTGGCCTTGTCTATGAACCCAAGGTGATTTCAAGCATCGGGGATTTCCAGGTGCCTCACAGGGCAGCTGGGAGGCCGTTAACCTCAGTTTTCTCATCTGTACAATGGAGATAAGAATAGAAAATTCCTCAGAAACTGAAATGACAAAATGCACGTAAAGTGGCTAGGAAAGGGCTTGGCATGTAGCTAGCACTCAGTTAATGCTAGGTATTAATATATTGTATGTTAAATATTTTTTCTTTTAGAGATATAGTTGTACAATATTATATGTTACAGGCATACAACATAGTGATTCACAATTTTTAAAGGTTATACTCCATTTATAGTTTTTATAAAATATTGGCTATGTTGCCTGTGTTGTACAATATATTCTTGTAGCTTATTTATTTTATACATAATAGTTTGTACCTCTTAATCCCCTACACACCCCTTCCCTCTCTCCATAGGTAACTACTAATTTGTTCTCTATATCTGTGAGTCTGTTTCCTTTTTGCTATATTCACTCGTTTGTTGTATCTTTTAGATTCCACATATAATTGGTATCATACAGTATTTCTCTGTCTGACTTAGTTCACTTAGCATAATGCCCTCCCAAGTCCATATGTTAAATATTTTAAAAACTTTTATTGATGCACCCTTATAGAAAAGCGCACATATCATAAATGTATGACTTGATGAATTTCCCCAAACAGGACACGCCAGACAACTGAGGAAACATTGCCAGGGCCCCAGAAGCCCCTTCCCGCATCCCTTATGTTAGTACACCACCACGAAGGTAACGCTGTCCTGACTTCTCATAACGTAGACTGGGTTTTGCCGGGTTTTGTATTTATATAAATAGACTCACACTGGGTGTGCTTTTCGTGCCTGTCTTCTTTCACTCCACACCACGTGCCATTCATTCACGTTGTGTATAATTGTACTTCGTTCATTTTCATTGTGTTATACTGTGTCACTGTGTCAATATACCACAATCTGGTTACACTTTCTTTGGTTTTATGGGCTTTGAGGTTGAAGGTGACTATGAATAAAGCTGCTATGGATATTCTTGCCAGAGTCTTGTTTTTCTGTTAACTTTTTGAGATCATTGTACACCCACGTGCAGTTGTAAGAAATTATACAGAGAGACCTGGTGTGCCTTTTACCCAGGTTCCCTTGGTGAGAACATCTTGCAAAACTACAGTACAATATCATAACCGAGATATTGGTATTGATATAATCCACTGTGGACCTGGTTCAGGCTTCCCCAGTTTTATTTGTACTCATTTGTAAGTTGAGTGCTACACACTTTTTGTAATTTTTATTTTATTTTTATAAATTTATTTATTTTTGGCTGCATTGGGTCTTCATTGCTGTGCGCAGGCTTTCTCTAGTTGTGGCAAGCAGGGGCTTCTCTTGTTGCAGTGCATGGGCTCTAGATGCGGGGGCTTCAGTAGTTGTGGCACACAGGCTCAGTCGTTGTGGCTTGCGGGCTCTAGAGCACAGGCTCAGTAGTTGTGGCGCACAGGCTTAGTTGTTCCACGGCATGTGGAATTTTCCCGGACCAGGGCTCGAACCTGTGTCCCCTGCATTGGCACGCGGATTCTTAACCACCATGCCACCAGGGAAGTCCCAACACTTTTTAAATTTTTGTCCACACCGTGTGACTTGCAGGATCTTAGGTCCCCAACCAGGGACTGAACCTGGGGCCACGGCAGTGAAAGCACTGAATCCTAACCACTGGACCACCAGGGAATTCTGGTGTTCTACACACTTTTTATCACTCATGTAGGTGTACTTGCCACCAGTCAAGACACTGAACATTTCTGTCACCAACAGCCCATGAGGAACACATGAGCAAACTTGACAGTGAATCACATGTTGACAGCAATTTTTTTTTAATTTTTTTTTTTTTTGCGGTACGCGGGCCTCTCACTGTTGTGGCCTCTCCCGTTGCGGAGCACAGGCTCCGGACGCGCTGGCTCAGCGGCCATGGCTCATGGGCCCAGCCCACTCGGCGGCATCTAGGATCTTCCCGGACCGGGGCACGAACCCGTGTCCCCTGCAGACAGCAATTTTTTGAGAGACCCAGAGCCACCCAGCCAGGCCACCCTGGATTCCTAATTCTCAGAAACTGTGGGAGATAATGTTTTGTGGTTTTAAGCTAAGTATTGAGGTAATTTGTTTTACAGAAATAGATAACGAATACAAACACCTACATCAGACCCTCCTTAAAAATGTAGATCTCTGAGCCTCACCTCAGGCGTAGAACCTGACTTGTATAAACTCCTCCAGGCAATTCAATCACTATTCTGCCACTAACTTCACTCCATTTATTTCACCCTTTGTCCCAGCCTAAAAAGTGGGTACAATCATGCCTACCTATGAGTGTTTTTGTTTTTGCTTTGTTTGATGTTTGGGTTAGGGATGACGTACGTACAGTAGGGTAGCGGGCCCCCCCTTGGTGCCCCGTCCATATCTCCTCACCATTTCAGGGCACACCTGGCGGGTGGTGGGAGACTGCAAGTCCCTGCACTGCTTTGTGGGAAACCTTCCTCTTGCCTAGAGCTCATTTTGCTGTCTCAGCAGCAAGCTTGAAGTGCTGGGGATTTGACACCCTCCCTGCCCCCCCAGCCAACGACTGACGGCAACTGGTGTATAAACATCCCGGCTCCCTTACCTCTCTGGTAGGATGGCTCTGAGTCCCACAAGTCTCCAGCAGAATTAAGTCACCCTCATGTAGAGCGGTAACTTGCTGGATAATACACCGTTTATTGGCTGCCTCCCCTTACCCGGATCACACCCTATAAGCATTGTCTTCATGGCCCAAATAAACTACTGCCACCCATGTCTTTGTCTCAGGGTCTGCTCCAGGGAGAGAGAAACTAAGACAAGTACCTCACAGAGTGTCACCACATAGTATGTGCTCAGTTAATGCTTTTGACTATATTTAAACAACTGCATGTCTGGTTGGTTAAAAGGACATGGGAGAAAATTTCCACACTAATGACAAACTGAGGTATTTGCAGCGTCGAAAATCCAAAGATATCTATCCAGACTCTCAAATATACAGCTGGCTACAAATCAACAACTATAACACCACCACCAATTTTAAGAGGAAACAAAGTGGTAATCAAGCAATACACAGGAGGGGAGACCAAACAGCCAACAAGTATGTGAAGAGTAGTTCCAGGTCAGCAGTGATCAGAGGAATTCAAATTCAAACAAGAGGTCCTCTCACACCCAGCAGAGAGGCTAAGTTAGAAATGTGGGGAGGTGGGAACCCTGCACTGCTGGGAGGGGAAAGCCACAATCACCTCTCTGGACAGCTTGCAGGCAGCATTTAGCAAAATGCAGAATCCATTGTCTCCAACACCCAGCAATCCCACTCCTGGGCATGTAAGTCCCAGGGAAATTCTCACATAGTACCAGGTCGTTTATCACGGTGTTTGATGTTGGGGATTTGGAGGCAGGCTGGTAAACTGTGACCTGGGGAAATGGATAAGTAACTAGGTCCCCACCCCTAATGGGACACGGACCCCAGAGCTCCCAGGGGAACAGAGCCAACTGGGAGCCTTCCCTCCGTGGGATGTTGTTTGATGCCGCACATTGCACCCTTGCCCAGCTCCTTCCCTGCCGGGTCCCACTTCCCTGGCCTCTCCTGGGTTTTCCTGGGAGCATTTCCCAGTGACACACTGCATGCAAAGGCTCTGCTTTTGAAGAACCAGACCTGGGACACCCCTTGGCTGTAAGTGCCAGAGCCTGAGTTCAAATTCAGGTTCAACTATTCACCGTGTAAACTGCCTCAAACAGAGAACCACCCCAGCAGAAACAATGACAACAATATAACAGCAAACCCCCATACAGACGGAAGACCTAAACTAGAACCCCCGCCAATGCCTAGAACTCTCGCCAATGCTGGCTGTGAGAGTCTCCGTCCGCAGGCCACCTGGAGCTTTAACACCGCTCCGGGAGTCCTGCAGACAGACAGATGCTGGTGTGTCCTCCTCTTACAACATGCCTGGCATAATTATGGTAGAGAAAGTTGCTAGAGTTTTGGAAGCTAGGGAGGCTTTCCTTAGCCTAGTGATTATTTTTTTCTTTCAAACCTCTCTTGCGAAGAGGGTAAGTTAATTCATCAGCCTAAAGTTCTGTGCTAGATTCCGTTGCTCCCTCTCCTGCAGCCGGAGGAAAGTGTGCATCGTTTTTAAAAATTAGTTATTTATTTTTAACATCTTTATGGGAGTAGAGTGTGCGTCTGTGATGTGTGTGAATTAACATCTTCTACAGTTCCTCCCACTCACCCACAGAAGGAAAACGATACCCACGAGGCACTTGCTGTTCACACCTTCTTGCACCAAAGCGGTGCTGAAGCAAAGGCCAGAGCAGAGAGAGCTTTTTCCCTGTCTCACCATTTTGGGGAAATTATCCCAGAATAGGGAGAACAAAATAGCACCCTTGTTATTATAACCTTACGTTGAAAAGAAAGGAATGTGTCCGGTGACTGTCACCATGGACCTGAAAATCCACCTACCCAGTCTTCCTTAGAAATGCTGGATCCACGAATTTGAGGCACGGCGCTCACTTAACCCTGCCCCTGCCCTCCAACTCTCCCCCAGCCACACCCCTCCCCCACCGCACTCTCCACGCACAGCCAGAGAACTTTCGTGGAAAAGCTTTGAAGGTGGCTCCTGAGTAAGATTATGTAGGGATTAGGTGAGGGAAGGGGACCTCAGAGATTGGCTGAAGTAAAGAGAAGAGTTTAGAACATTCTTTATTTTACTTGGGGGGAAATTCTACTGTGCAGAGCTAAAGCCACATTCTAGGTTCCTCTTTCCTCCGGCTGACTCAGAAGCAAGCACCTTTCAGAGGGACAAGGCTTCCTTCAAGAGCAGGTACCATCACAGATTTGCTTCACTGGTGGAGATTTGCATCAAGAACAACCTTCAACCAGACAGACCCCTGATCTGGCCTTGCTTACACACGTTGAGTCCTTTGTTTGCTTCCCAAATACTTCTTGTTCTCATCCCTCCGTGAACATGATGGGACTGCACTCCTGGGCCCCTCTGGTCGTTTGAGGACACGTGAGCAATTCTAGCCAATAAGTTGCAAGGGAAAGTGACATTTAATTGCCAATGCAAGGTCCTCCAGAGCCCTCTTTTCCCCCTGGTGTGATGACTAGCGATGTTCAAGATGGCGGTGCTTCCTTTAGACTTTGATTCCTGAATGACCACTTATGAGCAGAGTCTTCCCATATCTGTCATGACGCACAGTGGACATGTGAGTAAGAAATTAATCTTTTTTTTTTAACATCTTTATTGGAGTATAATTGCTTTACAATGGTGTGTTAGTTTCTGCTTTATAACCAAGTGAATCAGTTATACATATATATATGTTCCCATATCTCTTCCCTTTTGCGCCTCCCTCCCTCCCACCCTCCCTATCCCACCCCTCTAGGTGGTCACAAAGCACCGAGCTGATCTCCCTGTGCTACTTCCCACTAGCTATCTACCTTACGTTTGGTAGTGTATATGTGTCAATGCTACTCTCTCACTTGGTCCCAGCTTACCCTTCCCCCTCCCCATGTCCTCAAGCCCATTCTCTACCTCTGCATCTTTATTCCTGTCCTGCCCCTAGGTTCATCAGAACCTTTTTCTTTTTTTAGATTCCATATATATGTGTTAGCATATGGTATTTGTTTTTCTGACTTACTTCATTCTGTATGATAGACTCTAGGTCCATCCACCTCACTACAAATAACTCAATTTTGTTTCTTTTCATGGCTGAGTAATACTCCATTTTAAGTCACTGGGTTTTTGGGCTTCTTTGTTACTGTGGCTTAACCAAGCCTGTCCTGACTGATACACCCTGTAATCTGTAGTTTAGATAACTAAATTCAATGGCAGTTGATGTTGCATTTCCTAAAGAATGTAGATAAATTATAACTAAATATGTAATAATAGGGAGATATCCTTAGGAAAAATGTCTATCAACAAAATGGGAGGGCATTCCCTGGAGATCCAGTGGTTAGGACCCTGTGCCCTCACTGCCAAGGATCCAGGTTCAATCCCTGGTCAGGGAAATAAGATCCCACATGACATATGGCATGGCCAAAATTTTTTTTTTTAATTTTAAGAATGAGAAAAAAAAAGAAGGGCAAAAACTGATGTCAGATTATATTAAAAGATAAAAGCAGGCAAATTGAAGGGACAGAATTTGCCATGTGGATGAATTTTACCAAGGATCTGGCTGGCTCCAGAGGTGTCTCTATTGGGAGGAGGATTTGGGCAATAAAAACACCAACACAGGTGGGCAAAATATTGCCCAAATTTTGGAGACCCAGAGAAGGAAGGAACAGTGTAAAATTGCTACCAACAGAGCTACGGCACCTCCTTTGCTGTTACCAGCAGTAGTCAACCAGTCAACGTCACTCAGAAAATTAGCACAGTGAGAAAGACACGATTATATGATACTCATTTTCCCTTTGTTAGTTATTAATGAAATCCTAGTTTTGTCCTGATGAGCAATGGTTTCTATTTAAAAACACTCCTTTTTCCAGACTCCCTTGCAGCTAGAGATGGTCAGGAGACCAATTCTAGCCAACAGGATGTAAGGTAAAGTGTACCAGGTGGAATTTCCAGGAAAGCTATCATTTCCCTAAGGGTACAGACCCAGGTAGCTCATGCTTTCTCATTTTGCCCTACCTCCTAGCAGAAACAAGAAGTGATGCCCGGAAATGCTGCATCCTGTGAACATAAGGATAAAAGTCACAGATGCAAAAGAGTGGGGCAGAAAGATGAAGCAAGCCTGGGTCTCTGGCAGCAGCGCTGTGGAGCTGCCACATCATCCCAGTACTTCCTCCTGAGGAGGAAGGAACAGTTAGAGAGAAAGCCGATTCCTGCATGCGTATGCTACCCAGGCAGGTATCTGTTACACACAGCTGAACTCACTCCTGACCAGTACGCCTGGGAAACCCCAATTCACAGCTAGGAGCTGACCCACAAATGTGTCTTGTTTGACCAGCACAGTGTTTGAAGTAATGGTATTTAAAAAGTGGAACCTAGGGGCAGGACAGGAATAAAGACGCAGACATAAAGAATGGACTTGAGGACTCAGGGAGGGGGAAGGGTAAGCTGGGATGAAGTGAGAGAGTGGCATGGACATATATACACTACCAAATGTAAAAGAGATAGCTTGTGAGAAGCAGCCGCATAGCACAGGGAGATCAGCTCGGTGCTTTGTGACCACCTAGAGGGGTGGGAGGGAGACACAAGAAGGAGGGGATATGGGGATATATGTATGCATATAGCTGACTCACTTTGTTGTACAGCAGAAATTAACACAACATTGTAAAGCAATTATACTCCAATAAAGATGTTTTTTATAAATAAATAATAATAAAAATTAAAAGTGGAGAACCGCATTCAAAATCCAGATTTCTGGGGCTTCCCTGGTGGTGCAGTGGTTGAGAGTCCGCCTGCCGATGCAGGGGACACGGGTTCGTGCCCCGGTCCGGGAAGATCCCACATGCCGCGGAGCGGCTGGGCCCGTGAGCCATGGCTGCTGAGCCTGCGCGTCCAGAGCCTGTGCTCCGCAACGGGAGAGGCCACAACAGTGAGAGGCCCGCGTACCGCGTACTGAAAACCTGGAGTATGGAAATTTTGGGCTTATATTCCTCCACGGCTGAGCAGTCCTCATGCCCCTATGACCCCTTCTAATTTAGGGGAGGCACCATATCATCACCCCTGAGCTGATTTTCTCACAAATCCCCCAGACCTGCTTCCTCTACTGTGTTATGTGTGTGCTCCCAGCAGCCACAGGAACTGGTGAGCCTTGGGTAGCAAAGAACCCGGGTTAACTGTCCATCTTGGTTTGGACCCCTGATCTCAGTCAGTTATTCAACATCTGAGCCTCTGTTTCCTAACAGATGTAATAATACCTACCAGAAGGGATGGTGTGGGGTTAAAGGAGAAAATGTGAAAGCATTTCGCATGTTATCTGCTATTTTAAATAAATCACATCACAGCTCCTCAATAAATGTGAGTTCCTATCCCCTCCTCTGTAGGTTTTAGACACCAATCTTCCCACGAGTGAGTAACTCAAGGATGTGACTGCTCAGGGATTAAACACACCAGATGTCCCTTTTGGGGGTGACACCCCTAATTTGGTGACTACATTCAGCCTCAAATTTCTGACTTACAGGAGGGCTCCCTGGTAGAAGCTGCCTCATGAACATCAGAGTTGGAGTCTGAAAACTTCAGTTCAGTGAACATGGGCTGAATGTGACCCAAGGGTCCTCCTTCTGGCCCCCCCCTTCTACCCTGGGACATCTGTCTGTGTCCCTTGTCCATCATGGTCTCCTAGGGTTGAATGTTTTTTGCTAATCCAGGGCTGCACCCCTTTCTCTGCCCTTCCTAAGCCAGATGAGGCTGGGGGTTGGAGTTAAGTTGAGGTGGGAGAGAAGGGGAAGAGGAGACGGGGTACAAACCGACAGTGGCTGACTGAGGGGCACAGTCACAGCATCAGGCGGGAGCTTCCGAGGGGCCCTAACTCTCGTCCCCACCTCCCCGACTCCCACCGCTGCATCTGTGACACACCGTGTCCTCACAGCCTCCAGTCCGGTCCCCGGTGTAAAGCCACCCCTAACCTCCCCACCTCTCCTGACTCAGAGAACCCCGGTATGGCTCCCGGGCCAGGCGCCTTCAGGAGTTAACCATCCTCCATCCTGACTAGATCCTACTTCTCCCGTGTTGGGTGGGTTACCCTCAAGCTACCAGTGCCCAGGCCCACACGTGTGCCTCCTAAATAATATTTTTCTCCACAGAAACCTTCTCCCTACAGCCGCAAAGACATATTTGCACTCGAATAGCACCATGTGGGAAAGCTTTCACACCAGCAGGACCAGAGAGTGACGTTTATGGTTGGACTCGGGAACCACACGACTCCACTGAGGGCCCCCTAACCCCCTAGCGGTGACTGCCCAGAGGGGTTGGGGGCCTCAGAGGCTGCCTCTGACCCTGGTACCAATGAGACCAAAAAATCAGGATCTCAGGCCTGTCTACCAGTCCCGCTTCTGGAAGTGGAGGGGCAGGTGGCATTGGGAAGTGGGGAGAAACGATTCCCCCCCACACACACATCCAGCTGGCAGAACGGGGGCTCATTCCTCTGAATCCCAGGGTGGAGGCAGTCAGCAGTTGTGATTTCTCACAAGCACCAGAGCTGCAGGCACAGCCTTCCTTACCCGGGCTCCAGCCCTGTGGAGAACTGGGCAATTTGTAGCCCTCACTGAAGGTTTTTGGTGAGAGATTTAGGCCAGTTACTAATTAGCCATAAATCCTAAGAAGTCCCACGATCTGTAATATCGAAGTTTCCTTGGAGACCCTCTGTACTGCCTTTTGCCACAGCCAGGAATGATGAGGTTTCTTTGTGAAACCCCACCTATGTAAGATAGACAGATAAAATTGAAAATAAACATGCTGACCGCCATTTACTGAATTTTTCTGTGTGTGTTAAATATATACATGATTTCCTCATACACAACTTGAAACTTCTTCACACTTCTCATAACTTCTCCCAACAGGAAGGGCTGGCTGCTCCCATCCATACCCCAACGCCAACGCCCAGGGTGACCCCTGCTACCTCTATGTGTGCCAGGCAGCCACGTGCACCCATTCACTCTTTCACTTGTTCACTGCGCACTTCTTACTCTGTGCTACTTTCCAGATGTTGGAGGAAAACGCTATGAACAAGACCAACAGAAAGACTAGCCCCAGGGATCTTCTACTCCATGGGTAGAGAAAAAATGACGACCTTCAAAGAGTGATGAGGGCTATAAGGGAAACAAGCAGGTGCAGGAGGAATTGTGGGCAGAGCGGGGAGGGAGAGTCTCTCTGACCTTGAAGTGTGTCTCTTCAAGGTGACCTTTCCTTCCTTCACTCCTTGAAGCAAGAAAGATTTACTGAGCATGTACTCTCTGCTGGGCATTTGGCCCTGGGGATACAGGATGAAGAAAAGAGGCCGGAACACCTGCCCTTGTGGTGCTTGCATTCTGGTAGGAGAGACAGAAAAATGAGTAAGATAGAAACTTTGTCAGATCGGATGAGTGTGGTGAAGGACCACAGAGGAAGGAACAGGAGGGGATGTGCTGGACGTGGCCAGAGAGACTCACCAGGTAGCAGCTGAAGAAAATGTCCATCGATGGATGAATGGATAAAGAAAATGCAGCGCATATATACAATGGAATATTCTATTATTCAGTATCATTAAAAAGAAGGAAATCCTGCCAGTTGCAACAACACGATGCATTTAGCAGATATTATGCTAAGTCAGTTAAGCCAGACAGAGAAAGGCAAATACTGCCTGCTACTACTTACATGAGGAATGTAAAAAAAAAGAAAGGCGAACTCATAGAAACCGAGAGTAGAAAGGTGGTTGCCAGTGGCTGGCGGTGGGGGAAACAGGGAGAGGTTGGTGAAAGTAAAAGGGTATGAATTTTCAGCTATGAGATGAATAAGGTCTGAGGATCTGATGTAAAACGTGGTGACTCTAGTTGATAGCACTGTATAGTATAATTGAAATCTGCTAAGAGTAGAGCTTAAATGTTCTCCCACACACAGAAAAGGTAAATATGTGAGGTGACGGATATGGTAATTAATTCACTGGGGGAATCATTCCACAATGTATACGTATATCAAATCTGCATGTATGCTTTAAATATCTTATGATTTTATTTGTCAAGTAGACCTCCGTAAGGCTGGAGTGGAAAAAAAGAACAGACAAACGGGAGGGAGCCACAGGTGAGTGGGGGTGGAGCCTTCCAGGCAGAGTCCAAAGGTGCTCTAGGTAGAGGCCTAGAGGGTTTTGAGATAAGACCTAAGAGATAAGGCGTCAGCCATGCAAAGAGCCAGAGCAGAGAGCCCTGGGCAGAGGGAACAGCGTGAGGTGTGTTCAAGGAACAGAGAGGGTCCAACCAGGAAAGCAGAGTTGGCAGCTCTTAGTGGAGATCTTCCTCTGCCCTCTCCCCTTGGGCGGAAAGACTCACTCCCTCTTCAGAGTGTACTCGCTGACGGAGCTCCAGCCACATTAAGTAACAGTTAGTCTAGTAAGAAAGACAGTATTTTAATATCCTCAGCAACCGCTCAGTGCCTGGAGCTCTTAGTAGGTGTTTGTAAGATGAATGTTTGTTGACTGACTGACAGACTGACTGGGAGACAACAGGCTACTTCTATCTGACTACAGACAGCCTAAGAGGAATAATTTCTGGTTCTAGCTTTACTCTCTGCTCTTGATATTTTCCCTTGTGAGACCCTATTCCCCCGAGGCAGAAAGCAGCCAAGACACCAGCATATTCCTCCCTTTGAGCGTCCTGCCAGTGGCCGGAGGAAAGGCAGCAGGTGTACGCACTCCTGTGTGTAGTTTCTCTCCTGCCCAAAGCGCCAGTCATGACCCCACCTCAGTCCTGACTTTGTTCCAGGGTTTTCTGCCTTTTCTGGTCCTACCATCCCTCAAACCGCCAGCTCCTGGCCCTTCCCTACCTCCTACTGCCTCTTACTGCACAGAGGAGGCAGAAGCCATTGGAGGGAAGCCCATAGCCCCTCTCCTGCCCCATCCTCTGCGCTCTGCCTCAGTCCCCTCTCCCTCTGGTACTGGAGAGGGACCTTCGGCCCGAGTCCCCATCTCCTCTCAGTGCTTCACACACCAGTAACTCTCCCCTCTCCACTGCAACCTTTCACCGCCACACAAACATGGTCTTATTTCTTCTCTTTAAAAAACAACGACCCTCTCCTAGCCCCACTTCCCTCCCAGGTGTTACTCCATTTCTCCTCCCTTTCGCAGCCCCGTCCTTGAAAAGCTGCGTGTAATTCTGTGAGGGAACGAAACCGCCCGCCCGCCTCTGCCTCCCACGAGGATAACCACTTGCCTGAGGTGTCTCACCACGGGAGGTCCCGACAAGGAACACGGCGCTGCCTCGGAAAACTAACCAGCAAGAGTTGGGAGGGGCCAGAAGAGGGCGGAGACGACCAACCTCCCAGAGCCCTTTGCACTGGAATCCATCTTGGCTGAGAGACGCGCGCGCCACCTGGAAGGCCCCTGAGTCAGACTACAGGGTCAAGCAAGAGGATGGGCCAGAGGCAACCCGGAAACTAAGCCCATTACCGTGAAGCCCGAGATTGCGAGGCACGTGGCAGAGCAGTTCTCCTGCGTTCCCTAACCCTGCTGCTCTCTGCCCAGGCGCTCCTTCCCAATAAAGTCTCTTGCTGTGTCAGCACGTGTGTCTCCTCGGACAGTTCATTTCCGAGCTTTAGATAAGAGCCCACTCTCAGGTCCCGGAAGGGGTCCGCCTTCCTGCAACAATTCCTTTCTCCAGCTCGCCTCCTGCGCATCCGCTGTGAGCTAGTGCCAATCAGCCTCTCACCCCACCCATCACAGGTCACCAGAACACCCGCGCCCTTGCTGGTGCCAGGACAACTCTGGGTCGAGTCTGACAGATTTGCCCCTCTTTCTTGCCCGATACACTTTCCTTCCAGGATCCCACATTCTCTTGGCTTCCCCTGCCTCCCCAGGTCCCCCTCATCCCTCTAACATCTACACACTGAGGAAGCCCCAGGGCTCAGTCTTTGGACTTCTTTTCTTTTCTATTTATACTCACTCCCTTGGTGACCTCATCTAATCCCAGAGATTTCAGTGCCACCTACGTGGAGCCCAGTACTCTTTTTTTTATATTATGCAGCTACCTACCCAGCCTCTTCACTTGGAGGTTTATGAGTCAGGATAAACTAGATTACAATGCAGATGAAACAACTCCAACGTCTCGGCGGCTTAAAACCACAGAGGGTTATTTCTTGCTTGTGCTTCCTGTCCACCACATGTCAGCTGGGACTTCTATTCTTATCCGTCAGGGACCCCGGGGCTGATGGAGGCTCTACTCTCATGAACAGCCATCATAATACAAAGCCTCCGAGCGTGGCCCACCAGGGAAGACAGCATGAAGAATCGTGCATTTTCTTAGCCCCCAACTTCTGGCATGTCTAGCTAGTGTCCTCTCTGCTGTTGCCTTAAGCAAGGGTTATAGGTACTTACATGCACAAATAAATGTCTGCTTCATAATCTTTATACACAACAATCCACACTCTCCAGCAATGGAGTTAACATTACCACAACCTGCTACACCTAAGAAGGGGTTATAATAAAGTCTTGTAGGCAGTAAAGGATTGTGCCTCCAGCAAGGGATGGCTTTCACCAGTGAGGTGCTACTCATTCAACAACCAGCTCTCCAAGAAACGGAAAAGCCCTGATTTGTACTGTTTGTCAATTACCATAGTGTAAATACCCGCGCCATGGCTGATTTGAGGTCACCAAGATTCTAACAGCCAGCTCACAAATTTACTGAATACTTAATCAGTGGCTCGTGTGAGCTGAAGCAGTGGCTCTTGTGAGCCAGCTCTGTCACACCACTGGTTTTACCCCAAACTGCTTCATCACACTCCTTGACCTACTCTCTCGAAAAAGAATGAGTAGTGGGGGGACACGCATACAGTCACTGGGACGACATTTTGTATGCAATATTTAATTTCAGACTGGTATTAGTTGGTATATTGGTTCTACTTCTTTCACAAAAAGACCTCAAATGACTTGTACACCAATGTTCACAGCAGCATTATTCACTATAGCTAAAAGGTGGAAACATCTAAATGTCTATCAACAGATGAATGGATAAATGCAATATAGTATATATCTACAGTGAAATACTGCTCAGCCTTAAAAAGGAACAAAATTCTGATACATGCTACAACGTGGATGGACCTTGAGAACATTAGGCTAAGTGAAATAAATCAGACAGAAAAGGCCAGCTGTTGTCTGATTCTACTTATATGAGGCAAGTAGATGAGAGGTTACCTGGGGGTGAAGGGAGAGAGAAATGGGGGGAGTTATTGTTTAAGAGGTCAGAGTTTCTGTTTGGGATGATGAAAAAGTTATGGAAACGACAGTGGTGATGGTTGCACAACACTGTGAATGTCCTTAATGCCATTGAATCATACACTTAAAATGATAAGTTTTATGTTATTTATATTTTATGGCAATAAAAAAAGTTTTAAAGAGAACTCAAAGTAATAGAGGCTTAAATACCATTCCTGTCACTCATAAAACGCTAAACAGGTGGTCCAGGGCTGGTAAGGTGACCCCACAATTGCCAGGTGACCCCAGGCTCCTTCTATCTGAGTACTCTGCCACTCTTGACATGTGGCCTCCCCCGTTACGGTCTGGATGGCTGTTTCTGCCCCCACCATCACATCAGCATTCCAGCCAGCAAGAAGCCAGAACATGGGAAAGGGAGGTATGCTCCTTCCCTTTAGGAGTATGGCCTGGATACTGCACACACCACTTCCACCTTTATCCCATCAATCAGAACGTATTTATCTAGCAGCAGTAGAGGCTGGGAAATGTAATCTTTCATCCAGACAGGTATGTGTCTGGCTAAAAATTCTAAATCTACGTTAAACGGGAGAATAGGGCATAGTTAGTAATCCCTGTCAAAAACCATAATAACCCTATGAGGTAGTCACTATTACCCCCATTTTACAGAAAAAAAGACCGAGGCTCAGAATGTTAACTATCTCACCCAAAGTCACTCCACAGTGAGTGGCAGAACTGAAAAATCCTGCTGTTTCTGACTCCAAAGCCTGTGCTCTTTCCGCTATATTATGCTCTTTCCCTCCAAGAAGTGAAGTTCATCTGATGTTACCTCCAGATACTGCAAAGGAGAGCACAGGCTGAGGGTGGGGGGAAAAGGGGCCACACAGATCATCTGTTATTGTATCTGAACCCACAGACTCAACCCTAGTGGCATTTGGGATGGTGGCTATGAAGTGACATGGAGTTGCTAAATGGCCATACATGTGGCACCGTGCTGGAGCCGGCTCTTCCCTGCCCCATGAGAACTGCTTATTAAATGTTCAGGAATTTCATGAGCCGGTTGTTAAACACATCCATTATAAAATTAGATTATATACATTTACAATTAAATGATATTAAAAACAAAGGTAATAAATTCATCACTCCCTAATTATTTCACTACGTTTTTCTGTTCTCTGTGCTTTGAGGTTATTTATGTTTATTGTATCGGAGTGGTGGATATACTATAAAACAGTGAGCTGCTTCCCATCTCTTGTGTTCAGTAATGTCACCTTAGTAGCTTGATATCAGCCATGGGGGGAATGTTTATAACATGGAAATTGGCAAAGGCTACAAAGCAGAGCTTTCAACCACGTACTAGCACACCAGTACACGCATGTGCAAAGGTGATACTACTGGGGTAACGGGAAACTGCTTGGATTGCGTTAGAGAAGACACACACTGCTTTCTGTCTCTCCTCTGGTATTCTGACCTCTCGTTAAAAAGACATGCATAAGAAAGTTTCCTGATGGTATTTTTATTTTTAACACTTTAAGTTTTAGGTTCACTTGCAGTTCTATTAGTTTTTTTTTAATTTAATTTATTTTTTTTATACAGCAGGTTCTTATTAGTTATCCATTTTATACATATTAATGTATATATGTCATTCGCAATCTCCCAATTCATCACACAGTTCTATTAGTTTTTTTTGTGTGTGTGGTACGCGGGCCTCTCACTATTGTGGCCTCTCCCGTTGCGGAGCACAGGCTCCGGATCCGCGGCATGTGGGATCTTCCCGGACCGGGGCACGAACCCGTGTCCCCTGCATCAGCAGGCGGACTCTCAACCACTGCGCCACCAGGGAAGCCCTCTATTAGTTTTTGATGCTCTGTTATTAGGTACATACACATTAAGGATTGTTACTCTTCCTGGATAATTGACCCCTTTGTCATCATGAAACGCCCTTCTTTATTCCTGATAACTTCCCTTGCTTTGAATTCTGTCTGCTCTGTCTGAAATTAATGCAACTACTCCTGCTCTCTCTTGATTCGTGTTAGCATGGTAAATTTTTCTTCATCCATTTACTCTTAATCTATATGTATCTCTAAAATGGGCTTCTTGGGACTTCACTGGCGGTCCTCTGAGCGACCATTGCAGGGGGCACGGGTTCCATCCCCAGTCAGGGAACTAAGATCCCACATGCTGCGCAGCAGGGCCAACAAAATAATAAAATAAAGTGGGTTTCTTGTAGACAACAATACAGCTGGGTCTTGTTTTTTGATCCATTCTGATATTCTCTGTCTTTTAATCGTTACACTTAGACCATCGATCTTCAAAGTGATTTTTTATCTGGTTGGATTAATATCTGCCATATTCTTTACTGTTTTCTAATTGTCGCCCTTGTTCTTTATTCTTGTCTTCCACTTTTTCTGCCTTTTGCAGTTTTAATTGAGCATTTTACATGATTCCATTTTCTCTCCTTTCTTAGAATACCAGTTATATACTTCCTTTCTTACTTTTAGTTGTTGTCTTAGAGTTTACAATATATGTTTACAGCTAATCCAAGTCCATTTTCAAATATTATTAGTATACCACTTCATGGGAAGTATGAGTACCTTATAAAAACAATCATCCTCTCACCAAAATAGGTATACAAGGAATGTATCTCAACATAATAAAAGCCATTTACAACAAATCCACAGCCAACATAGTACTCAACAGTGAAAAGCTAAAAGCCTTCTCACTAAGTTCAGGAACAAGACAAGGATGCCCACTCTCACCACTTCTATTCAACATAGAATTGGAAGTCCTAACCACAACAATCAGACAAGAAAAGGAAATAAAAGGGATCCAAATTGGAAGGAAAGAGGTAAAACTGTCACTACTTGCAGATGACATGATACTCTATGACATAGAACTTTATAAAGTCTCCACACCAAAACTATTAGAATAAATGAATTCAGCAAGGTAGCAGGATACAAGATTAATATACAAAAATCTGTTGCATTTCTTTACACTAATAAAATCATTCTGTTTCCTCCCTCCCATTCCTTGTTTCATTGTTGTCACTCATTGCACTTATATATTGATATAAGCATACATAAGCATATATATGTACATAAGACAATTATACAACAGCAAATACATTTTTGCTATTATTTTGAGCAAACTTATCTGTTAGATCAATTAAGAATAAGAAAAATAAAAGTTTTTATCTTACCTTTATTCTCTTTGATGCTCTTCCTTACTTTAGGTAGATCTGAGTTTCTGATCTATATTATTTTCCTTCTTAGAGAGGAAAAATGTCTTTTAGCATTTTCTTGCAAGGCAGATCTACTGGCAACAAATACCCTCAATTTTTGTCTATCTGAGAAAGTCTTTATTCCTTCATGTTCTAAAAATAACTTCACAATGTACAGAATTCCAGGTTGGTGGTTTCTTTCTCTCAACACTTTAAATATTTTACTTCACTCTCTCCTTGTTGCATGGTTTCTGAGAAGTTGGGTGTAATTCTAACTTTTGTTCTTCCATAGGTAAAGTGCTTTTTTTCCCTTGTCTTATTTCATGATTTTTTTCTTTATCTTTGATTTTCTGTACTTTGAAAATGATATGCCTAGGTATAGTTTGGTGTTTTTATTGGGGGGGGCGGAATTTATCCTTGTTATTCTCTAAGCTTCTTGGATCTGTGGTTTGATGTCTGAGATTATTTTGGAAAATTCCCAGCCATCATTCCTTCAAATATTTTTTCTGTTCTTTGCTCTTCTCCCCCTGGTATTCCCATTACACGTTATACTTTTGTAGTTGTTTCACAGTCCTTGGATATTCTGTTCTGTTTTTGTTCTTTTCGCTTTCTGGTTATTGAGACATCCTCAAGTTCATAGATTCTTTCCTCAGTCATGTCCACTCTACAAAAAAGCCCATCAAAGACATTCTTTATTTCTGTTAGTATTTTTTAGTCTAGTGCTTCTTTTACGGTTCTTTCTTAGGATTTCTCTCTCTGCTTCCATTGCTCACCTGCTCTTGTGTGCTATTTTACCTGTTAGAGCCCTTACTATATTAATCCTAGTTGTTTTAAACTTTAACATCACTGCCATGTCTGATTCTGATGTTTATTCTTTCTTTTCAAACTGTTGTCTTTTGGTAGGCCTTGTATTTTTACTTCATAACCAGACATGATGTACTGGGTAAAAGGAACTGCTATATTCAGTTTAAAAAAAAAAAAAAAGGAACTGCTATAAATAGGCCTTTAGCAATATAGTGGGGAGGAGCAGTGTTCTATAGTCCTGTGATTAGGTCTCAGTCTTTCAGTGAGCCTGTGCTCCTGGTCTGTGAACTTCACAAGAGTTTTTTTCTTTTCCTCTTAGGTGGGACAGGATGGCTTGAGTGGGCTGGAGTTGGGTATTTCTCTTTCCCCGGGTTACTCAGGCTCTGACAACACCCCAGCAGGTTAGGCTCTGGTTAACTAGTTTCTCCTGGGGGCAGCCTTGTTAAGGCATATTGCAGAGTGGTTTTTTTCCCCTCCACCTGTCAGCCTCCTGAGTAGGTTTTTCTCAGATATTTATTGTGGGAATACTGGTAGAACTCCTAGAGGTAAATCTCAGTGTCATGGAGTCTTTTACCCCTAGACTTTTGGGGTTCCCCTGGAGTTTTTTAACTCTGAGCTGTCCACAATGAGCTCCAATGATTCATCAATTACCTTGAGATTTTCCTACCCAGGCACTGGTTCCCACACCGGCTTCCACTCATGAGTCTCTGCTCAGCTAAGCCAGCACTCCCTGTATTCACCTGTCTGCTGCTGCCATCTTGGGGGACAGTGGTTTGACGGTGTCCTCCTCTCTTATGGATCCAGGAGGAGTTATTCAGTCTATTCAGCTTTTTATGTATTGTTAGGACAGAACGGTGACTTCCAAGCTCCTTACATGTGAAGCTGAAACACTAAAATCTCTGCATATATAGAGAGAGAATTTCTGAAAATTGACATAGGGATTGTCAATTCCCTATATCAGGGATTGACATAGAAAAATGATTTGGGTTGGTATCCACATCCCTGTTGTTACATTGTCCTTGTAGCTTTCTGAGGCTTCACTCATGGCTGCTTGAGCCCTGTTCCACCCCTTCCATTCTCACCAGAAGCTACCGTGCTGATGTGGATAAAGTGCCCTCTTTTTTCCCAGACGTCGGAGGCAGGAGCCAGGAGGAAGCTGTGATGAGTGGGGACAAATGGCTCCCCCTGCCCTTTGAATGGGTAAGGTCAGCTTCCCTCTCAGACTGTGAATCAGGTGATAATGTGGTGCCCCTGCCCAGCGCTGAATTCATTCTGTTGCCTGCAAGCAGCTGGGGGCAGGAAGATGAGATGTATAGCCAGGCAGAGGCATGAGTATGACTTGGCCAGGGCAGGAGGATGCTAGTTCCCCAGGAATCCACCGTCCAAGAGCTCTGCTTCTCCCTTATCAAGACGCATGTGCAAGCACCCACTCCTCACCTTCAAAAGAAAGAACAAAAACCAAAACAAGCATTAAAGATGGGGAGGTCCCTGACTCGTTTTTCTGTGCTGAAAACAAAAGCAGCCTGGAGTAAATACTACCTAGAATGCAAAGCTGGGCTCCCTCAGCCCCTAGTTGCAGCATTTCTGTCTCCAAGGTCTGTCTTTGCCGTCCAAAGACTTGTTCTGGTCTTGCAAAGGGCTCTGCAGCAAGGATCGCCTGGCAGCATCCACATTTGACCCACATGGCCAGGCTTTTATGCCCCTGGCTGGCTCAGGTGCCGCATGTGCTGGCGTCCCACCTTGGGTGAGGCAGATGTGAAGATGCTCACGGCTTGCGTCCTGCAGCTGGACAAGTTCTTCCCCAACGGGACTCTGGACCGCTCAGTTCCACGGGTGCTGCAAAGACCTGTAACATGCTGACACCACGTGCGGGGCTGCAGCTCTCAGCAGGGCTTTACCTTCCCAAACTGACAAGGGTTTGGTTATTCCCTTCACCACTTCCAGCTGTGCGGCCTGAGCACAATTACCCATGAGCGAATACATTGTTGGTATTAGGTTGAGCAAATGTATCTTTTTGATCCATTTATAAGAAAACTAAAAGTTTTTTACTTTACCTTTACTTATTCCTTCTTTGATGCTCTTCCTTACTCTATGTTGACCTAAGTTTCTGACCTATATTATTTTCCTTCTTAGAGAAAAATGTCTTTTAGCATTTTCTTGCAAGGCAGATCTACTGGCAACAAATACCCTCCATTTTCGTTTGTCTGAGAAAGCCTTGATTTCTCTTTCACTTTTGAAAAATAGTTTCACAAAGCACAGAATTCTAGGTTGGTGGTTTCTTTCAACACTTTAAATACTTCACTCCACGCTCTTCTTGCTTGCGTGGTTTCTGAGAAGTTGGATGTAATTCTTAACTTTGTTCTTTCCTAGGTAAAGTGCTTTATCCCTCACTCTAAGCCTCTGATTCCTTTTTCATAAAATGAAGTGTCCAGCTCCCCAGATCCCAGGATCAAGGCCTTTTAAGAGAACAATCCATCAAGTCCCCTCCCTCAGCGATTCCCTGTTCCCCGACTTAGGCCTCAATGGTGTCCCGGAACTTCCAGGGGTGTTAGCTTCCTATCGCTGCTGTGCAGATGACTACAACGTTAGTGGCTTCGAACAACACACAAATTCACTGTCTTCTAGTTTTGGAGTTCAGAAGTCCAAAATGGATGTCTCTGGACCAAGATCAAGATGTCCATAAGGTTATGCTCCTTCCCAGAGGCTCAAGGGGAGGATTCATTTCCTCGCCTTTCCAGCTTCTGGAGGCTGCTGTTCTCCTTGGCTGGAAGCCCTGTCCTCTGCCTTCAAAGCCAGCGGTAGCTAGTTGAGTCTTCTTTACATCACTGTGATGCTGACTCACCTGCCTCCCACATTTAAAGACCTCAGTGATTACATAGGGCCCACCTGGGTCATGCAGGCCACTCTCCCTATTTTAAGGTAGCTGATTAGCAACTTAATTCCATCTGCCACTCAATTCCCCCCACCATGTAACAGTACATCCACAGGTTTCAGGGATTAAGACATGGCCCTTTTTTTTAATGATTTTTAAAAATTTATTTTATTGAAGTATAATTGATTTACAATGTTGTGTTAATTTTCTGCTGTATAGTAAAGTGATTCAGTTATACATATACATACATTATATTTTTTAAACTTTTTATTTTATATTGGAGTATAGTTGATTTAAAATGTGTTAGTTTCAGGTGTACAGCAAAGTGATTCAGTCATACATACGTATGTGTCTATTCTTTTTCAAATTCTTTTCCCATTTAGGTTGTTCATAATATTGAGTAGAGTTTCCTGTGCTATACTATGGGTCCTTGTTGGTTATCCATTTTAAATATAGTAGTGTGTACATGTCAATCCCAAACTCCCTAACTATCTCTCCCCTTGACCCTTCCCCCCAGTAAACCGTAAGTTCGTTCTCTACGTCCGTAAGTCTGTTTTTGTTTCGTAAATAAGTTCATTTGTGTCTGTTTTTTAGATTCTGCATATAAGCGATACCATGTGATATTTGTCTTTCTCTAAGACATGACTATCTCTGGGGGAGCCCTTATTCTCCATCACACAGGGCAAGGTCAGAATACCCTCCCCAGGGTCATCTCCATACAATACAGCCAGAGGGGACTTTGTCAAAAATAAGTCAGTCAGTCATCCCCTGTTTACACATCTCCACTGATAGTAAGAAAAATATCTTTTAACCAAATCCCTAGGCCTGGACTGTCTGGCCCTGGCCTCCCCCTTTGACCTCATCTCGGGCCACTCTCTCCTCCCCTCTCTCCTCCTGACCTATCAGGCTTCAGACAGTTCATCATCCCCCCCATCCCCCGCCCCGGCCTCATCCTGCTGCCTGGCCTCCGCAGGGGCTGTTCCCTCTGCAAATGTTCAATATACCTCAGCCTCCCAGTCTTGGCGTTAAGTGTCGCTTCCTTGGGGAGGGCTCTGACCTCCCGGCTGAGGCCCTCCACCTCTCCTCCCTCTGCATTTGCTATGACTTAACAAGCTGTCCCCACTTCAAGCTGTCCACATCTAAATTCCAGGACCTGTGAATATGTTACCTTAGTGGCAAAGGGGCTTTGCATGTGTGATCAAGTTAAGGCTCTTGAGATGGGGCAATTAGCCTGGATTATCGGTGGCAGGGTGGGGGGAAATGTAATCCCAAGGCTCCTCATAAAAGAGAGGCAGGAGAGTCCGAGATCAGAAAAAGGAGATGGGAAGACAGATCAGAGGTTGGAGTAATGGGTTACACTTTGAAGATGGAGGATGGGGCCACAAGCCAAGGAATGCGGGTGGCCTCTAGAAGATGGAAAAGGCTAATAACAGATTCTCCCCTGAGGCCTTGAGAAGGAACCAGCCCTGCCCACACCTTGATTTTAGACTTCTCACCTTCAGAATCATAAGGCAGTACGTTTGTGTTGTTTTAAACCCCAAGTTTCCAGTAATTTATTACAGTAGGAAGAGGCAGCTCATCAAGACAGAAGCTGAGTCTGTGTCTGCCCAAGCCTGGGACAGTGCTTCCTATAGAGCAGGGGCTCAAAAAATCTTTGATAAGTGAACCCGGCAGCTGCTAGTGAATAAAGCACCCTGCGGACGGACGATAACAGCCCCCAGCTCTTCACTGCCCTCCATGTGTCTGCTTCCTCCACCATCGCAGTTCCCAAAGGATGAAATGTGGGTAACACTTCTCAGAGTCAGCATAGGAAAGACAAAAAAGGAAGGCTAGAAAAACAGGCTGCGATGTGGGGAGGGACCCAGAGATGCTGCCTAGCTTCCTACTCTCGAGCCTGAAGGGACCACAAATCACAGCCTGGATGCCTCTGGTACCAAGGAAGAAGCTGTCTTACAGTGAAGACTTTCTTAGGTCACACAGCCCATGGGGCTGAGCAGGGAGAGTGTCCAGGGCCTCTGACTGGGAGGGGGGTGCCCTTTGAGGGACATGGTCACAGGCTCACAGCAGGGAGTCACCTGGCCAGGTTATGGTGGGGGAAACCTCTGCTGTACTGGATGCACAAATAAATGAAGTTCATGGCTACAATTTTGACAACTGCTTCTCTCATAGGATAGGAAAGCAGCAAATCAACAGCTGTGAGTGTGACAAGAGGTGGGTGGGATGGAGAGAATGAACTGGAGGGGGCAGGGTTTTCAGGAGGGAATTCAAATGTATCCACAACGTTTATTTCCTTAAAAATAAAAGAATCTGGGGACTTCCCTGGTGGCGCAGTGGTTAATAATCCACCTGCCAATGCAGGGGACACGGGTGCGAGTCCTGGTCTAAGAAGATCCCACATGCCGCAGAGCAACTAAGCCCGTGAGCCACAACTACTGAGCCCGTGCTCTAGAGCCCACGAGCCACAATTACTGAAGCCCGTGCGCCTAGAACCCGTGCTCTGCAACAAGAGAAGCCACCGGAACGAGAAGTCCGCGCACCGCAACAAAGAGTAGCCCCTGTTTGCCGCAACTAGAGAAAGCCTGTGCACAGCAACGAAGACCCAACGCAGCCATAAATAAATATATTAAAAATAAATTAATTAAAAAAATAAAAGAATCTGAATGTAGCAAAATGCTTACGTGTTGAATCTAGGAGTGGGTTATATTATTCTGTCCTTTCTGTGTTTAAAATATTTTTAAAGGGATAGAAAAATGGAGAAAGAACTGCTCTCCGATGTGATTTCATAAATGAATCACACAAACCCTCCATCACACACACACTGGTTTTGACAGAGGCTCATGGTCCATCCCCCTCTCCCTTTCCTCCTATCACTAAAACAATTTTCTCTGTTATGTACAATTTATATAATCACAGTAAGTAGTCAGGGCTTTTAGAAAATTCCATGAGTTCTCTTATCAATTTAATTATTTCAGCACATTGTTCGTTAATTAACTTTCATTGAGTTGATGTACTTTTATAGTCCAAAAAAGGTTTTTATGCTCAACAAAAAAGATTTGTAGAAGTCTTGAACATAAAATTACTTGTTTATATTGAAATTCTAGTTTTAAGAATATTTATTTCTATTTTCCAATCTCCCTGCCAGCTCTCACCCAGACATCAACTCTTTTAATATTTTGTATGTTTCCTTTCGACTGCTTTTTTTTAAGTGCAGGTGAAAATATGTGATTTATACAAATTTGTATTCTTTATTCCCCTTTAGACAGCACCATAAGCATTTTATCCTATCATCAAGAACGTTTTCTAAGTGTAATTTTAGTGGATTCTCCACATTCATTTTAATAGATACCATGAATTGTTTACACACCCGCTCCTTGCCAGCATTTTGCATATTCTGGCATTTCCTTATCACTGCAGTGTGAGGCAAACATGTCTGGGTGTCAGCCTTTGACCCCAACTGTTTTTCTCATGGCAGTTTCCTAGAATTGGACTTCCTAGGCAAAAGGGTACACAGTGTTTTAAGGTTCTTGACATCAGCTGCTAAACTGCCTTCCAGAAAGGATGTAACAGTGTGATATGGCCACCAGAGAGAGTCTTTGCTCCAGCCAGCTTGGAGAGAATTTAGGAAAACTATCTCAGGGGTTTAATTTGCTTTTCTTTCATCGTTAGTGAACTTGAACTTATTCCCACAACTGTTTTGAGCATTTTTATGTCTCCTCTTGCCTATCCACAGTCTTTGCTCACTTTCTCTCTGGGGTCTGCATGTTCTCCCCATCACGGGTGTCAGCTCTTTATCTGCTAAAGACAGTATCCTTTTGTCTATTCTATCTTTGAAGACCATTTGCCCCAGTTCACCATTTGCTTCTGCCCCAGGTAAACAGATCTTGGCTGTGATTCTCTGGATTTGCCTGTCTCTCCAGGTTCTGAAGTGGCTGTTTGCCCTGTGACCTCAGTTCTGTGCTGGGTCCAAGAAAAGTCCCTGACTTTCCGTTTTTTAAAGCTTTTTCTTCAGGATGGGAGTAATGACTTCCAGATTCTTTACATGTCAGAGCTGAAACCAGAAGAGATTTATTTTTTCAGGAAATTTTAAACTCTGAATTCAATTTCTCTAATGGTTAGAGGACCATTCAACCATTAAAGAAGTTGAATTTGTAACCACAAAGCTCCCCACAAAGATCTCCAGGCCTCTGCATTTCACTGGAGGAGTCTACCAAACATAGAAGAGTCTGATAACTTTGATTTGCTTAAAAAAAATTCTGTCTGGATGATTTTCTAGATCTTAATCCTCTTTCCATTAGCACAGATTTTCATTTTAACATAAAATGTATTGCTAGTTTGTGTGTCTAGTTATGTTTTTGCATCTTCAGTACTGACCACTAGAATATGGGCGCAGTTATTCTGACTTTGCGTCCTTAATCACCATATTCATTCTACGTATTTTAGCGTATTGTCTTATTCTTCCGTTAGAAGCTTTAATTCCCTTTCCTTTCTCTTTTCTATAAGCTTTATGACTTTGCTGATGGAATTTTAAACATGTGCAGATAGAAGTGAATGATCCCTTGTACCAACTGCCTTTGAGAGTGGCCTGACATGGCTCCTTTGGATTTTCACCAACATCAATGAAAAACAAAACAAAACAAACACCACCAACACCAAAACAGCAAGACAACTCTTCTTTTTAATTTTTTGACAGGAAAGTAGGATTTATTGGTGGGCACGAGTAAGGAGGGGACAGCACCAAGGCTCTCGCGAGCGCAGGGCCCGTCATCTGTCCAGAGGGCCACGATTAGGGATGTATATGACCCCACAGCCATCCGGGATGAGCCGCTTTTCTGCCACCATGTTTTCAAATTCACCTGCATTAAACTTACTAAATCCCCACTTCTTGGAGATGTGGATCTTCTGGCCACTAGGGAACTTGACCTTGGCCCTGTGGAGGGCCTCAATCACATGCTCCTTGTTCTGCAGCTTGGTGAGGTTGGACTTTATGACTTGGCCAATGTGGACTCTGGCCACTGTGCCCTGGGGCTTTCCAAGGGCACCTCACGTACCCGTCTGGAGCCTAGGTTGGGGACAGCATGCCAGTCATGATGTCCACTGGAAAGGGCTGTTTCCAAGGTCCCTTAGGGCAACAGGCTGAATACACTATAGAGGAGGCTGCTGTTTGCAGCCACTGCACACTGGGAAGACAACTCTTAATCACTTTCCTGCTTTGCCATAGTTACTCCATTCAAGGGCTGGATTCCCTAACTTTGTATCTGCCTGGGGAGGGGCATGTAGCTGGTGCCATGATTTAAACATTGCACTGGGGGCTTCTGGAGGCAGGTACCACGTCCTAACCAATCGCTCCTGGTTTCCCTCTTCTGGACTGTAGCACAGTCAGGCACACGGGACAGGAGAAGCGGGGCAGCGTGGGCAGCTTGGGGCAGTCATTGCAGCTCTGCTCTGGGGACAGTAATAATCTCTGGAGTAATAATCCCTATGCTTGGATTTCCAAACCAGGCTGTATGTTTAAAGCATCCAGGAAACTTGTCGGATCCAGACTTTTGGCCTCCCTGCCAAGAGAATCTGATTCCGTAGTCTGGGCCTCAGAACTTTTAACAAGACCCTGAGGTCGTTCTGCTACATTACCAGTTTCAAAAACCCTCAATCCAGTGCATTCATTGATCTCCAGGAAGCAACCCACCTATACAGGTCTCAGAACCTGTTAGTGGTCTTCTTTCTCTGGAGATCTTTTTTAGAAAACTACTTCTGGTTACTCATCCTGGTGTTATTCAATCCATAAACTTTCCTGAGCAACTCATTCAACCCCTGAGTACACAGCCAGCTCCGGAGCAGGACACCCATGGGGACTTGAGTCAAAGCAAGAGATGAGAAGTTTGAGTTGATTTTCTGGGTGAGCCGTGAGAATGCTATTGTCGCATAATGGATCCCCAGCTCCACAGCCAAGATCAGGATTTTAAAAGCAGCTGGTGGAGATGCTGCTGTTTTCACCAGAGCCAGGCCTGTGTTCTTCCTTTGTTAGGTGATGCCCATGGTCCTGCCAAGCAGGCCAGACCCTGGCAAAGCAGTGGCCTTCCCCATCTCCCACCAGGACCTCCCTTGCTCTAACATCTCCTTTTCTGGCTCCAAGTCCATTTCTCCAGCCTTGCCTCATTTATCCCCCGACTCCTGAGCACGGCACCCTTGTCCCAGCATTTGCTGGGCAAACTCCCCTGTCCAGAGCAGAACTTCTCATGATGGTCTTTGCCAACAGCCTGGAACTTGTCAGACGAATGAGTTTTGCATCTTTCTTACCCAGCCTTAGTCAAACCCGCTGAAAGCAGCAAGCACTGTAATCTCTCTCCTGTACTTTGTCCTGCTCTTGACCTGCTGGAGCAGATGCTATCAGGAGTGGCCAAAGTTTACCTTGGCTTTACCGCACAACTGTGTGTCCAACTGGCCCAGGAGCCCAGGAACGAAGTTCCAGGAAAGTGAGAACGCTGACCTTCTTAGTCCTTTCTGAGATGCACGATTCTGCCTCACGAGGGTTTTCCTTCCGTACTGCTGACCCTGCTTCCATGGTGGAGCAGAGCTGGACAGGCCCTACAAAGCAGGGAGGCCAAATTCCATGAGACCAGGTCACCGGGTGGGTCTGCCTTCGTCATCCTCTGGGAAGTAATACATTGCATGATCCTGACAACTGCTGAGAACCTGATATTCTTGGAAGTGCATTACCTTTCAGCAAGTGAGTGGCCCCACCCCACCACTACTTTCCTTTTCCAAGACCCTTTCACAATCTGTCATTCCTACCCCACCAAGGAACAGGGTGCTATCTAGGGCCTTAGCACTTAGCCATTCCTAGGGTAGGACAGTCTAGATTGGAAGGTTTGTTTTCTTTTAATCTTACCCTCAGGACTATCATGTACAGTTGTAGAGTCTGTGCACTGCACAACTCCGTGGGATGCCATTTACACAGCCTGAGGTGAATGAGGCAATGCCCTGCTAACCCTAATCCTTCACACTTCCTGTCTGACCCTGACCCCTCTTGATTCACCAATGTCATATGACTCTAAATCAGGGGTTGGCAAACTATGGCCCACAGAGGATTTAGAAGTTTTACTGGGAGGATATTTTGGTGTCTTGTCCTGTTTATTTCCTTTTTTTTCTTGGCTGCGCCACGTGGCTTACAGAATCTTGGTTCCCCAACCAGGGATTGAATCCGGGGCCATGGCAGTTGAAAGCACCAAGTCTTAACCACTGGACCGCCAGGGGATTCCCCCCTCACCTTTTTTTTTTTTTTAATTAATTTTTCTTTTTTCCAGAAAGAGCTCGCAGGTGGTAAGCTTTCTAGGTCCAGGGGATTGTCATGGTCACATGAACCTGGGTAGTTGCCTGGGGCCCTGCATTCAGAAGAGCCTCACACTTGGTTTAATGTTCTGATATTGTCATCTTAAAATTGTTAGCATTTTTAAACAAGGGGACCCACATTTTCATTTTGCACTGTGTCCCACAACAGTCCAGTCTGGCATTTTGCATGTTCAAGGACATTGTTATTTTGTTCTCACACTTAATGATAGTAAACTGGGCACAGAATTCTAGGCTCAGAATCATTTTCCTTCCGAATTTTGTAGATAGCTCCCACTTTGAGGACGGGCAATCAGATGCCAGCCTATTTGCTGAAACTTCACGTGTATGTCTCCCTCTGGAAACTTGTAGGATTTTCTCTTTATCCTTAGTCAAGGATCTTTGGCGTCTTTAAGAGGTTGAAACTTCACTGGGTGATGTCTGTGTGTGACTTTTTCCCCCGTGATTGCTTCTCACAACCTGGGGACACCTCAAAGCAATTCACTTAAAACAAAACAAAACAAACCAAACAAAAAAACCCCACTATTTTCTATTCCGCATTAAAATAAAAAAATTTTAAAGTCTCTCTTTCTGGAATGTTTATTAGATGGAAGATAGATCTGGGAACTCCAATATTCATACCTCTCATCAGCTTGCTTTTTTCCTATTTCTTATCTCTTTGTCAGATTCCCTTGACTTTGCCTTCCAGATTACATCTCCAGGCAAGGCTTCTTCTGTCAGCCACCAGTAGTCCTCAGTAGAAAGGTCAGGGTGAACCAGCTGACAGCCATGCCAGTAGAAGCTGACTCACCAAAAGCCACGTGGGCACTGGCATCGGTGGCATCTGCTCTAACAAGGTACATCTGTGAAATAACTGTACATTTCCCCAGAGTTAAATAAAACAATGTTATCAGGCTTAAATAAAACAATGTTGCAAAGCTTCGAGCACACTATTAGTGTTCCATAAACGTTAGCTCTTATGAAAGATGAATAGTATTTAAACACTGGCTTCTTAACACCAGCTTCTTATGCCACCTCCCTTTTCCAGTTTTCTGATCCCCCCAGGCCAGATGCAATCCCTCTCCCTTTGCAACAATGCAATGTGTTTATCTTACAGTAAGTTAACAAAAGTACACAAGAGAATGATAAGCAGAAATAGAAAGAGGTTATGACCCAGTAGGAGAGGGTGTACACCTTACTCATTGTCCTGAATGTGGCCTGTACTGTTATAACGTTTGTTTGGGCACCTTCTACCATAGAGAAACGTGTAATTATTCTGAAAATACCTACGTGCTTCTGCGTCACTCGGGTGCTGGCAGTTTTGTGAGATCTAGATCAAAACTCAGCTCATCAAATGACCTTTGTCCTGTCTTTAGTTTTCTGTAAAGATCTTGCCCACTCGAACACATGGAAGGGCAAACCTGCACATTATTTATCAAATTTGGCAGCATTATGCAGAAGGAAGGAAAAAACTCTAAAGGGAATGAGACTATTTTGGCTCCAATGTCCTGGCTGACCACTCTTTAGCTGTATGACTTTGGGCAAGTCATTTAACCTCTCTGAGCTTCATTTTCCTCCTTTTAAAAATGGAGATACCTTTCAAATGTACCTGGTTCCATCCTCCACCTTCCCCATATACTTCCACATCTATATATTGTCCTTAGAATGAAATCCAAAATCTTATGCGGTACCCAGAACAGATAGTTAGGATGAGGTAAGGTACTTGTGGCACCTTTATAAAAGTGCTGTGCTTTCCCCATTCTCATCCACAGGACCCCATCTTCCTCCAGTCCTCTGAGATGACCATCTTTCCATTCCTCAAAATCACCAGGTTCCCAATTGTATATCCTCTGCCAAGCTCATCATGATGTCACCAGCACTGAACATTCTTTTAACTCCTCATTTACAGGGAGGGGACCTACTGCTTTTCCAAGAGAGTGGATCTCTTGGGAGCTCCATCCAAGGCCATGATGGTTAGAGCTGCCATGAACACATAAAAAGCTTGTATTTTAAAATGAACCAACTTATTCTTTGCTGTTCAGACCCTCTCCCAGAAAACAGGCTAGGAAACAGGAAATCCTTGCTTTTATGTGGATTAAAGCCACACATCAGATTAAAAAAGAGCCATTTGGAAGTGTGGTGAGAATGCCAGCTGCTTGAATGCTGAGGGAGGGTCTCTGCATCTTCGGACATCCAGGGCTTTATGTGCAAGTCTTGGTGGTGTCCATTTTGAGCCCTCAGGCCTGATTCCTCTTCCTTGGCTCTCAGCTGTGTCTCTGATAGTGGAGGCTGCTCAATAGGTATGTGTGTGACAGCTGCCTTAATGGCTGGCTGGCTCCTGTCCCCACAAGCCAAAGATGAATGAAGGATGAGCTGGATGTGAGAGCTCCAATTCACAGGTCACAGGACTGTGTTTCACAGAATTCCATATTATATTAGTACATAAATTCCATTATTTTAGTAAACAAACCCCTTAGTAGAGCCAGCTTATTATTTCCAGATTCCTTCTTTACCAGCATCAGGGAGTGGAGATATGGAGGGAATGTGTCAGGAGCATTACTTCTTAGGGTTGTTACGGGCTAGTTTAGGGAATTATGAATCGTTTCCATCAGCAACGCGTAAGTTTAAAAGCATTCATCCCTCAAGATTTTTGCTGACTTCCAGACTAAAAAGATTTCACTAATCTCATTCTACAGTTGGTGCCATGGGGTTCTGGGCAATGCAGAATACTGGGGTACTTTACTATCTGAAGTTGTCGGAACCTTCCTGATTTATGAGAATTTGGCATTTCTTACGAACTTAAGCACTTTGGTTTTGTTGGCTTAGTAGAAATGTACAGCACTATGGCTATTAGATGACAGTGAACCAGCATGGCTCCAACCATACGTATGAGAAATACAATTCTAGAGAGGGCAAAGGACTCAGAAATAATGGGCCAACAAAACACTGCAAGCTCTGGAGCCACTGGTGGGCATGGTAAGCAAGGCCTATGAGGCCAGCAAAAGCTAAAGATAGAAAGGTTTAAAATGAAGCTGCTTTAGGGAGATGAGGTAGAAATGGCAGTTTCCAGACGGGATACTGACTGCAAACTATATTTGGTTTTCATCTCAGCTAGTTTTGGGCCAAACTCTCTAAAAGCAGTACAAATACCACACCACATTTCCTGCTTTGGCTAATCCTTGTTGACATTTCTACAGTAAAGTGAACTCTCCACATATTGCTAAGTACAGAAATAAGATGCAATTTTGTCTTTCAGTGATACAAGCCTCTTCCTAGCCAGGTCTTAAGCCTGTACAAAAGAAACACTAGACAACGGTGATCTCAACGTCTGATCCAAGAGTTCCACTTCCAGAAGAGCTGGGGAAGATCTTACTGGGGACCAATAAACCCACCTGTAACAACTATAAACTGGACAAGACCAAGAAACAATACTCTGAAAGCACTAGAGAATGGTCAAAGGCAAGCAGAGTCAGGAAGGAACTTGATACTTGGAATAGAGAACGGCATTTTCACAGCTCTCAGCCTGAGGGAATGTCACAACCCAGGACCCAGAACTCTGGGAGACAACCAGCAGTCTTTCTGGCTTCAAGAACCAGAGAGTTCAGGGCAAGCAAGGTCACTGCAAAATGACCGGGAGTCCTGGAAAGGGGAGAACCAGAGAAGGGAACCTCAAAGTCTGGATATAATCTCTGCCCAAATTTCCAGCTGGCTGTAAGGGCCAGACTGTAGCTAAGGATACAATGACTGAACTGAGATTTCAGCTGCCACCAAGAGACAGCGTTTGTAGCAGTCTGAGTCCAATCAAATTAACTGCCTGATAAACCAAACGAAAAACCAACACTCCTCTGTCAGCTGTATTGGGGGTGGGGGTGAGGATGTCAAAGTGTAAATTCCCAGGCCACACCCACAGATCTGCAGCATCAGCATCCCCTGGGGGTAAGGCCTCAACTCTGCACTGTCAAAAGTGACAAAGTAAGAGAGTGCCACGGACATATATACACTACCAAACGTAAAATAGATAGCTAGTCGGAAGCAGCCGCATAGCACAGGGAGATCAGCTCGGTGCTTTGTGACCACCTAGAGGGGTGGGATAGGGAGGGTGGGAGGGAGGGAGATGCAAGAGGGAAGAGATATGGGAACATATGTATAACTGAGTCACTTTGTTATAAAGCAGAAACTAACACACCATTGTAAAGCAATTATACTCCAATAAAGATGTAAAAAACAAAACAAAACAAACAAAAAAAACCAGGAGCTTCAATGACTCGAGCAGAGTTGGAGCCTCGCTGCTCTGAGAGCTGATGTAGTCCACACCGCATGTGCAGATGTCAGCTGAAACAGGCTGCACTTGAAGAGACTGTGTCTGTCTGCCAAGGAAGATGTGTCAGCTGCCCACATTTTTGATGCTGGCCACGGGAAGCTGAGAAGTCACTTGGAGACACAGAGGAGATACTTCCCTTCTTAAGATCATCACTGAAAACTTTTAGGATATGTCCCGTCACACAGAGACAGGACACCGGTCCCTCGGTAGTCTCCTGCACGTCAGCACAAGGCCTCCCTCTGCTATCTTTTCCTCTCCATATCCCCCGAAGCCCGCCCCCCCCCACCCCATGGAAAGCAGCATTTTCAAGACTTGAATAGATGTAGGTTAAAGACCTGTTGGAGTTTTTGCAAAGCTGCAGAAATATAGCAAGCTGGTTGGCACAGGAAGGTGAGATACTAATCATTCGTGTCTGGCATCTTAGTCTCAACATTGTTTCCATTGCTGTAACTTCCAATTATAAAAACACTCACAGGTAAAAACTAGGAAATAGCTCATACTGAACACAACAAACATAGCAGTAGTGTCTGTAATGCACTTAATCCCCCCACCCTGGTCACTGTGACCAATACGTCTAATTTTACCGAGGAGGACATGGGCCCAGTCATTTAGCTTTTCATACCTGTCTTCACAACAAGTGTCCCAAGTCATACAGTGTGACAAACCCGATTTATAACTCAGCCCTCACATCTGTTGGCTAAGTCACCCTTCTCTCAAAATGGATTCAATGTTTAATGAGGAAAAAGGCTTGGGTTATTCTAAATTTTCAAACAATTAATAATGGCCACTTTATGGAAACACTCTAAGCCTTAAGTGAGTATACAGAAATTTTTTTAAGGATTAAACTATATGGTTGAATTAAATTCCTTACCCATTTATTTAGTAAACTACTTGATAAGAGTGTTTTTCAATTTTAAATCTGGGAGCTAATCTAATTAAGTAATCCTAAAAGCCAGACTACAGAAAAAAAAAGATATTCTAGTTCTAATTTAGTATAATGTTACAAAATATTTTCTAAAGATTGGTTTTAGAGGAAATAGCAAGAGAAAAACAGGAGTGCATATGAGATGGGGAGAGACAGAAATAGAGGTAGAGCTTCATAGATACGGAAATATTCTTTTTTTTTTTAAATCTCATATTGGTATCTTTTAATAAAAAAAAATTAAAAATCAAAGAAAAATATCTGGTCAGGGCTGAGATGAGACAAACAGGAACACTTCAGAATCCAAGGCAAAGGGAAGGTTGTTTGCCCCTTTAGAGAATTGTAGGGGTGTGAAAAGGGAGAGACAGATCATGCACAAAAGTACTTATAAATTACACACCCAACTCCCACCTCCTCAATAAAAAAGAGAAGAAAAAGCCCCATCACTTAACACCAAATAGCAACATTATCAATAAACCCTTTCTCTGCTGCCCATCAGGACTTACTTGAAAGAGGAGGCCTGTGAGGAAAGGTGAAAAGAGTAAGGGTTAGAGGGAAGACCTGCACTTAAGTCTGGTTTCCAACTGGGAGATAGATATTCTAATTCAGGTCACCCTTTCAACAAGTTTAAGCAAAAGAGAGCAAATGAAGAGGGCAGTTTCAAGTTGGGACTGTGTTTCTATCTTAGGTCAAACAAAGACCAGTTATAACTTTATAGCTCGATTTTCAACAATATAAATTACTGAGACTTACAGACTTCCATACACTGAACACCTGTCCCTCTCCCCCCAGCCTGGGTCTACACATCCACACAGAACACCAAGCCAGTAAGCCCCTTCAGTTATTTTCTTACCTATTTCATATGTAAACAAGATTTTTTCTATATTTTATAGGGATTTTATTAAAACATAAAGAATGTGCAAGGATCCAAAATTTATAAAAGCATATACAACAGAACTGTCCTCTTCAAAGCTAATCACTATTAACAAACTCATGTACATGTTTACCCTCCTCAAAATGTCTATATATATGAGTACACGGTAAGTGTATTCTGTATACATATATTTATATGTCTGTGTATGTATACATATATATATATATATATATATATATATGAAATACTATTCTGAATTTTGGGGGGGTTCCCCTTTGTTTTTTTCCATTAAAGATATTCTGGAAGTTTTCCATATTGTCGCTTATAGATAGACCTATCTCATACATTCCATTTATTGCAATCTTATTGACATATAACATGAGTAAGTTTAAAGTGTACAACATGATTTGATACATGTATATATTGAGATCCACCTCATTTTTCAGGCTGCATAATATTCCAGTGTGGAATTTAATCAGTCATATATCAGGTTCCAGATTTTTAATCTTACAATGCTGCAGTGAACAGCTTGTAGCTGTCTTGGCACACTGGTGCTGGGGTATTTGTGGGACTGAATACTGGAAACGAAAGTGCCGTGTCAAGTAGTATGGGGCACATATAGCTTTACAATATATTGTAAATTATTTTTCAAAGTGGTGATTACCTATTTACAGTCCCACCAGCAGTGTGTGGGAGTTCCTAGTTTCCCTTAGCCTTGCTAATACATCACCGCAACCATTCTCTCCTGCATCATCATTTTCCCCCTCTCTGCCAAGTTAATCAAAAGGTTCCCCCTCTAGCTATTACATACTTTTCTGCTCTTTCTTTACTCCTAAAAGAAAAAAGAAAGTTATCTATACTGGCAACTTCCAATCTCCCCCATTCTCCCATTCTCTTTTATTCTTTAAATTTCTATTATGGAAATTGTCAAGCATGCATAAAAGTAAAGGAAATAGAATAATAAACGCCTGTGTATCTGTCACTCAGCTTCAACATAACATTCTGCTCATTTCCTCTATTTCCTGTCCCCTGCCTTTTTCTCCTTGGAATATTTTCAAGTAAATCCCAGTCATAATTTTAACCACAAATACTTAGTATGTATCTCTAACAAATAGGAGCTTTAAAAAAAACAATACCATCACTATACCATTATTTCACCCAGTGAAATTAATAATTCCTTAATATCATCTGATACCCAATCCATCTTAAATTCTCCTCTAATTGTTCCCCAAAATGTCTTTTTAGGTTGGTTTTGTTCAAATCAGGATCCAAACAAGTCCTTTAAGTTTCTCCAATCTTTATTTAAGTCCCACCACCACCATCTTTGTTTTACACATTCAATTTGTTGAATAAAGTGGATTATTTGTCCTGTGGACTTCCCCACATTCTGGATTAAGCCTGTTGTTTAACATGTTCCTCAATATCCCGTGCTTTCACAAATTGATCGTTAGACGTAAAAGGCTTGCTTAGATTCCGGTTCTATTTTGTTTGTTTTGGGCAACAATTCATCATGGCTGGTGTTGGGTTCCTGCTATTGCAACACATCAGAGGCATGTAACTTCTGGTTGTTCTTTTTTAGTAATGCTAAGGTTGATCACTGGGTTCAGATGCTATCAACCTGAGCCATCCAATAAAACATTTCCCATACATTTTTAAAAATTTTATTTATTTTATTTATTTATTTTTGCCTGCGTTGGGTCTTTGTTGCTGCGCACGGGCTTTCTCTAGTTTTCTCTAGTTGCGGCGAGTGGGGGCCACTCTTCGTTGCGGTGCATGAGCTTCTCACTGCGGTGGCTTCTCTTGCTGTGCAGCACGGGCTCTAGGTCGCAGGCTCAGCAGTTGTGGCGCATGGGCTTAACTGCTCCGCAGCATGTGGGATCTTCCCGGACCAGGGCTCAATCCGGTGTCCCCTGCATTGGCAGGCAGATTCCCAACCACTGTGCCACCAGAGAAGCCCCTCCCATAAATTTTTTACCTAATACTTTCAGCAGCCTAGATCCATTATTTCACTACAGGTGACAAAAGGGTGATTTCCTAATCCTATCAATTCTCTGGCATTTAGTTATGATTCTTTTTTTTTAATTATTTAGCTTTTTGAATTTTATTTTACTTATTACACAGCAGGTTCTTATTAGTTATCCATTTTATATATCTTAATGTATATATGTCAATCCCCATCTCCCAATTCATCCCACCGCCACCACCCCCTCCCCGCATATTCCCCCCTTGGTGTCCATACGTTTGTTCTCTACATCTGTGTCTCTATTTCTGCCTCGCAAACAGTTCATCTGTACCATTTTTCTAGATTCCACATATATGCGTTAATATACAGTATTTGTTTTTCTCTTTCTGACTTATTCACTCTGTATGACAGTCTCTAGGTCCAACCACGTCTCCACAAATGACCTAATTTCGTTCCTTTTTATGGCTATTTACCATTGTATATATGTGCCACATCTTCTCTATCCATTCGTCTGTTGATGAGCATTTAGGTTGCTTCCATGACCTGGCTATTGTAAATAGTGCTACAATGAACATTGGGGTGCACGTGTCTTTTTGAATTATGGTTTTCTCTGAGTATATGCCCAGTAGTGGGATTGCTGGATCATATGGTAATTCTATTTTTAGTTTTTTAAGGAACCTCCATACTGTTCTCCATAGTGGCTGTATCAATTTACATTCCCACCAACAGTGCAAGAGGGTTCCCTTTTCTCCACACCCTCTCCAGCATTTGTTGTTTGTAGATTTTCTGATGATGCCCATTCTAACTGGTGTGAGGTGATACCTCATTGTAGTTTTGATTTGCATTTCTCTAATAATTAGTGATGTTGAGCAGATTTTCATATGCCTGTTGGCCATCTGTATGTCTTCTTTGGAGAGATGTCTATTAAATGGTCTTCTGCCCATTTTTTGATTGGGTTGTTTTTTCAATATTGAGCTGCATGAATTGTTTATATATTTTGGAGATTAATCCTTTGTCTCTTGATTCGTTTGCAAATATTTTCTCCCACTCTGAGGGTTGTCTTTTTGTCTTGTTTATAGTTTCCTTTGCTGTGCAAAAGCTTTTAAGTTTCATTAGGTCCCATTTGTTTATTTTTGTTTTTATTTCCATTACTCTAGGAGGTGGGTCAAAAAAGATCTTGCTCCTATGTTTTCCTCTAAGAGTTTTATAGTGTCCAGTCTTACATTTAGGTCTTTAATCCATTTTGAGTGTATTTTTGTGTATGGTGTTAGGGAGTGTTTGAATTTCATTCTTTTACATATAGCTGTACAGTCTTCCCAGCACCCCCTTTTTTTTTTTAATCTTTATTGGAGTATAATTGCTTTACAATGTTGGGTTAGTTTCTGCAGTATAACAAAGTGAATCAGCTATATGTATACATATATCCCCATATCCCCTCACTCTTGCGTCTCCCTCCCACCCTCCCTATCCCAACCCGTAGATGGACACAAAGCACCGAGCTGATGTCCCTGTGCTATGCGGCTGCTTCTCACTAGCTATCTATTTTACATTTGGTAGTGTATATATGTCCATGCCACTCTCTCACTTCGTCCCAGCTTACCCTTCCCCCTCCCCGTGTCCTCAAGCCCATTCTCTACGTCTGTGTCTTTATTCCTGTCCTGCCCCTAGGTTCTTCAGAACTTTTTTTTTTTTTTTTTAGATTCCATATATATGTTACGGTACTTGATTCTCCCTTTCTGACTTACTTCACTCTGTATGACAGACTCTAGGTCCATCCACCTCACTACAAATAACTCAATTTCATTTCTTCTTATGGCTGAGTAATATTCCATTGTATATATTAGCACCACTTATTGAAGAGACTGTCTTTTCTCCATTGTATAGCCTTCCCTCCTTTGTCACAGATTAGTTGACCATAGGTGCGTCGGTTTATCTCTGGGCTTTCTATCCTGTTCCACTGATCTATGTTTCTGTTTTTGTGCCAGTACCATGTTGTCTTGATTACTGTAGCTTTGTAGTATAGTCTGAAGTCAGGGAGTCTGATTCCTCCAGCTCTGTTTTTTTCCCTCAAGATTGCTTTGGCTATTCGGGGTCTTTTGTGTCTCCAAACAAGTTTTAAGATTTTTTGTTCTAGTTCTGCACAAAATGCCATTGCTGATTTGATAGGGATTGCATTGAATCTGTAGATTGCTTTGGGTAGTATAGTCATTTTCACAATGTTGATTCCTTCAATCCAAGAACATGGTATATCTCTCCATCTGTTTGTGTCATCCTTGATTTCTTTCATCAGTGTCTTACAGTTTTCTAAGTACAGGTCTTTTACCCTCTTAGGTAGGTTTATTCTTAGGTACTTTATTCTTTTTGTTACAGTGGTGAATGGGATTGTTTCCTTAATTTCTCTTCCTGATCTTTTGTTGTTAGTGTATAGGAATGCCAGATATTTCTGTGCATTAATTTTGTATCCTGCAACTTTACCAAATTCATTGATTAGCTCTAGTAGTTTCCTGGTGGCATTTTTAGGATTCTCTATGTATAGTATCATTTCATCTGCAAACAGTGACAGTTTTACTTCTTTTCCAATTTGTATTCCTTTTATTTCTTTTTCTTCTCTGATTGCCGTGGCTAGGACTTCCAAAACAATGTTGAATAATACTGGTGAGAGTGGACATCCTTGTCTTGTTCCTGATCTTAGAGGAAATGGTTTCAGTTTTTCACCATTGAGAATGATGTTTGCTGAGGTCTGTTGTATATGGCCTTTATTATGTTGAGGTAGGTTCCTCTATGCCCACTTTCTGGAGAGTTTTTAATCATAAATGGGTGTTGAATTTTGTCAAAAGCTTTTTCTGCATCTATTGAGGTGATCATATGGTTTTTATTCTTCAATTTGTTAATATGGTGTATCGCATTGGTTGATTTGCGTATATTGAAGAATCCTTGCATCCCTGGGATAAATCCCACTTGATCATGGTGCATGATCCTTTTAATGTGTTGTTGGATTCTGTTTGCTAGCATTTTATTGAGGATTTTTGCATCTATGTTCATCAGTGTTATTGGCCTGTCGTTTTCTTTTTTTGTGACATCTTTGTCTGGCTTTGGTATCACGGTGATGATGGCCTCTGTAGAATGAGTTTGGAAGTGTTCCTTCCTCTGCAATGTTTTGGAAGAGTTTGAGAAGGATGGGTGTTAGCTCTTCTCTAAATGTTTGACAGAATTTATCTGTGAAGCCGTCTGGTCCTGTACTTTTGTTTGTTAGAAGATTTTTAATCACGGTTTCAATTTCATTACTTGTGATTGGTCTGTTCATATTTTCTATTTCTTCCTGGTTCAGTCTTGGAAGGTTATACCTTTCTAAGAACTTGTCTGCTTCTTCCAGGTTGTTCATTTTATTGGCATAGAGTTGCTTGTAGTAGTCCCTTATGATGCTTCGTATATCTGCAGTGTCTGTTGTAACTTCTCCTTTTTCATTTCTAATTTTATTGATTTGAGTCCTCTCCCTCTTATTCTTGATGAGTTTGGCTAAAGGTTTATCAATTTTGTTTATCTTCTCAAAGAACCATCTTCTAGTTTTATTGATTTTTGCTATTGTTTTGTTTCTATTTCATTTATTTCTGCTCTGATCTTTATGATTTTTTTCTACGTACTTTGGGATTTGTTTGTTCTTTCGCTAGTTCCTTTAGGTGTAAGGTTAGACTGTTTGAGATTTTTCTTGTTTCTTGAGGTAGGACTATACTGCTACAAACTTCCCTTTAGAACTGCTTTTGCTGCATCCCACAGGTTTTGGATCATCGTATTTTTGTTGTAATTTGTCTCTAGGTATTTTTTGATTTCCTCTTTGATTTCTTCAGTGATCTCTTGGTTATTTAGTAACGTATTGTTACTAAATAGGGTGATTTCCTAATCCTATCAATTCTCTGGCATTTAGTTATGATTCTTAAGTGAAAAACGTTCTCTTATCAGGTTAACCTGGTACACAAAGAAATCAGGATAAATACTTCATTTTTCCAGTTAATTTTCAAAATAGTAAGTTGGTGCCCTAATAGTCTCCAAAGGTGACTAATACATTTTTTTAAACTATTGTTATGACCTCATAGATTTTTATATATTTCATGTCAATTGTTATTCTTTTTGATGCTCAAAATGTTCCAATTGGCCAATGGAAGCCCCTTCTAGTTGACTCCTGGGTCCTTTTGACATGACCTTACTCTGATTGCTTTCTTGCTTTCAGACACAAGATGGTCTAGCCTCATCTTGTCCCTTCCCTGTCCCCTCTAATGGGACAGTCTTGGTGCTAGGGTATGCCTTGCCACTGACTTCTGATTGCTTCTAGGCCTTTTCAGTGGATAAAGCTATGCAACATGTATTTTTTAGGAAAAATAAATCACTGTATTTTGCTGGTACTTCCAATTGAAATATACAATTACAGGGTTTTTACTTAATTTTATTCTTGTATCTCTTCTTTCTTGTACTAAAAATCTTGGCTCTTACTTCCTTTGACTTAATATTTGCTTTATCATATGTAAATACATAGTTTTAAAAGGACAACACCAATACCATTGCTAAAAATAAAAATACTAAATGCAGTTTAAGTTTTCATTGTAGTTCACAGGATATATTCCATTAGGAAAGTGCAGACAAATGCTGGGCTTTAAAGTCGCTTGAAGTAATTGTTCTGTGAGTGGTTACACCACCAATTTGATGGATAGTTAAGTTTTAGTTTTAAGAGTTAATTTTTTAATTATAGAAAACACTGACAGGGTCCCAAAGTAAAAAGTATAAAAGAAGATACAGATCTAGGTGCCATCTCTGGCCAGCTCCCTACCACCACCCCTAAGGGAACTGATTTATTAGTTATTGATGTAATTAATCCTTCCATTTTTCTTTTTTTTTTTTTTAACATAAGTAAATGCACGCTTGTTTTTTCATTTGTCTCCTCCTTTCTTACACAATCAGGTAGCACAACAAACCTGCTCTTCACTTTCACTTCCTATACTCTGAAGAGGACTCCAGGACAGCATTTTTTTGGGGGGGTTGGGGGGGAAGGGGCAGGAGTTCAAGATTGTTTTTATTTTCAGAGCCTGCAACAGTTGGTTAGCAATGCCAGCTAATCTGGTACAATCCGAAGGCCATCCCACCTCCCTTTTCAGGCATTCAACTGGCAGAATCCTCACAAATAAGATTAGAGACCAACTGAGATGTGTCTCCATGTGTGTGTGGTTCTGCAGCCTTCACCCTCTTCCCTCCTGGAGATGCTCCCTCATTTTTTTTTTAACAGCTGTGCAGTATTCCACTGTATGTGTGTGCCAGGTTTCTTCCATCAATCCCCTCTAGATGGAGATGTGGGTGGCTTCCACTCTTTGGCTGCTATAAATAGCACTGTAATGAAGATCTTTGTGCATACACCATCACATATTTTTACCAGTACACCTCAGATAGATTTTTAGAAGGGAGCCTGTTGGTTGAGGGATAAACTCATATTTAATTTTGATAGTTATTAACAAATTCCATCCACAGGAATCTGTACTTTCTGGAGTGCTTGTTTCCCCACTGTCTCACTAACAGAGTGCACTGTGTAACTTGGACTTTTCACAATCCAACAGGCAAGAAATGGTATCTCAGTAGTTTTAATTTGCATTTCTCTTTATTATGTGTATCCTCATATGTTTAAGAGCTATTTATTTGCAATTTATTTTCTATGAACTGTCCATATATTATTTATTTATTTGGTTGTACTGGGTCTTAGTTGCAACAGGCGGGCTCCCTTGTTGTGGCTTGCTGGCTACTTAATTGTGGCATGTGAACTCTCAGTTGCGGCATGCATGTGGGATCTAGTTCCCTGACCAGGGATCGAACCCGGGCCCCCTGTATGGGGAGCGCGGAGTCTTACCCACTTCGTCAGCAGGTAAGTCCCTGTCTGTATCTTTTTGCCCGTTCTTTCTGGTTCTTTTCAAAGTTTAGAAATTCTTCACATATTAGGGCTATATTATATTAGCCCTTTGTGATAAATGTTGCAAATATTTTTGCCAGTTTATTATTTACTTTTTAACTTTGCTTTTTTTGGCTATCCAAATCTCTTTCTTTCAGTTAGATATAAACTCCTCCTTTTATTGCTTCTGGATATTCAGTCACAGGAATGTTTTCCCCACTCTCAGATCATAAAGGAATTCACCTATGTCTTCTTCCAGTTATTTAGAAGGTTTCATTTTTACAGTTGGGTCTCTAATCCATTTGGATTTTATCCTTCTGTACAGTGTGAGAAATGGATTCAATTTTACTGTCTTCCAGGTGTTTAACCACATTTGTCTCCACACCGTTTTTTAAGTCTTTTTCTCCACCAGTAAGATGATTCCTTTATCATATACTAAACTCCTGGACTTTTTCTCAATTTTTTATAGTATGTTATAGTATCTAGTAGTGTTATCCCTCCTTCCTTTATTTTCTGTAAAATAAAGTACATTGTACATAACGTACTGTTGTGGCCTCTCCTGTTGCGGAGCACAGGCTCCGGATACGCAGGCTCAGCAGCCATGGCTCACGGGCCCAGCCACTCCGCGGCATGCGGGATCTTCCTGGACCGGGGCATGAACCCGTGTCCCCTGCATCGGCAGGCGGACTCTCAACCACTGCGCCACCAGGGAAGCCCAGATTTTTTTTTTTAAAAGAAAACATTTAGGACCCACTCTATTTTCAGGAATTCAAGGATTGGGACTTTCTGTGTTAGCTCAATCTTCACAAAATTACATATACAATAGCCCAAGGTAAAATTCACCTTTTAAAAAGAATTATGGCAATATTTTTCAAAGAAACCAATATTAGTTGTTAGGACAATAAGTTCCACTTGACACCTGGGTACATCTTTTCCCTGAATCACTTGGCACATCTACGGGTAGAAGCCCCATCTACTAAGTGAACCTAGTAACTTCCCTCTAAGGTCTGAGATCACATTTCCTGTGCAGAAACCCTCCTGTACGACTAAAAACTGTCATTCACCCAGCAAAGGAAAATTAAGAGAGACTGGAGAGTGTGTCAAATAAAAACACCAAAAATGACCCAAATTATCTGCACCACTTATAGGTTTGAATCTGGCCATCCAAGATACAAACTAAAAAAGTAAAGACTACTTTTATTCTCAAGGTAGAGAAATCTGACTTGGCTCTCCTGTTACCTTCTGGACTAACCCAGTCCATCCCACAACTGAGACAAATTGCTCACTGGGAAGCTACTTGTCATGATTCAGTGAAATGTGCCTATTTTTGGGGCAGGGGAGATATTGTTGAAAACAGAACATTCGTCTTCCTCACAGTTAATCAACAGTGATACAACCTTACATTTCCCAACAACTAAAGATTTCCTAATTAATCATTTTTTAAATGCAACAATCAAAACTATGAAGTCATTATTTGCTCTAGTTCACTGTTTTTATTTACATAACCACCTCTCTCCTAGACAAGCAACATTAAGCAAAACATAAGGCAAAGATGACTTGCTGGTGACCATCCTGTTCAACTTTCTTTTGTGGAGGGTCTTCTCAGTAGTAGCCAGTTACCACATGGAGCTTTTTCACAGTTTCAGAGAAACTTTCCTTGTATTAAAAACAGCAAGAAAGTGCTACACTTGATGGTAGTTACTGTCAAATAGTTCAATCAACCTTACAGAATTTTTGTAATAAAGTATGTAAGTTATTTAATCAACACGAAACTCTTAAAAAAACAAAACAAAAAACCCCCCAAGTACTAGCTAACTTCTGGTGCCATGAGATATAATAGCACCACCGATTTTTGTATTTTAGTGGTAAAAATGTAATCCAGTTTTAGCATCCATCTAACAAGAATTAGATGAAAATATATGATTTGGCTTACTGGAAGGTAACAGTCTTAATGACCCCTCAGTGAGGAAATCTGTTCCTTCTGCTGCATGCAGGCTCAAAGAAAAGAATAACAGTATTAATGGGGGAAAATAGGATAGACTTTTAGTTAAGGCTTTTCCGTACTTGAAATACTTAAGGATGGATCACATTTAAAACGGTGAACATGGCTTTGCAGCCTTAAATAGAGAACAAAGGAAAATCAGAAAAATCAATGCTAGAAATCAACTCCCATCTTTTTAACCAAAACCCTGTCTCAACACTCCATTTCAAAAATGAAGTGAAGCATTCTAAGAAAGTGACAAATTTTTACATAAAAACACACCAAATTTTGTTTAACTCTATCAGTTATTAGACATGGTATATATAAGCAAGGAAAATAAGGTGCACCTTTACATTATATAAAATAATGAACCCAGAAATCACTTTTTAAAATTGGCAGTACAGACTGCAATATAAAAAATACTTGATATAGCAAAGTTAGATAGAAATAAAAATTTCAGTTGAAAAATTACAATATTTCAGTACAGCAGATGGACAAATAACCTTTTATTAAAGCTACCAGATTTGGAGACTCTTGTACATGTTGATTTTGGAGAAAGGAAAGTCATTATTCTAGAAGGCACTACCTGGTTTAAATGTGCTAGCAGCTTCATAAAGAAAACATGGGGAAAGTACAGTCAAGAAGACTGCCTGGTTCTCATGTGAGATTCCTTACTCTCTGCATCGCAGACTGCAAATTATTGCTGAGGAACTGTATTACCCATGTGCATTTCCACGTCATCTGCAGTGTGTTCAGTCCACAGTGTCACAGATCTCCTTCACTTTCTGGTTAAAGTCTTCTGGTTGATCTGCATACACATAATGCCCTGCTCCGAGAATGGCCTAGGAAAGGAAAAGGAGTCAGATGGTCAGTGAGTAAAAGCATTTAATAAAACACAATGACACACACAAAGACACTTAGCAATGAAAGTGAGAACAACTATATATAAAACATAAAAGAAAAAGCAGTACTGATCTGTAGTAACTATTATATACTTCATTAAATAAAGGATCTGAGAATAAAGAGAAAATCCAGTGAACCTTACTAAAATTTTCATATGCAAAAATAACATTCTAAATTGACCTCTAATAGGGCCAACAGAAACACTGAACAAAGTAAGCATGTGCTGCCTCGGGAGGTGGTCGCAGTGCTATTGGACCTGTCTGTCCCTCTTTCAGTCTCTCCCACTGCGGAGATGCTGTGGCTCTAGGACAGACAAGGGCCTAAGAATGGGGATTCGCTGTCTGGACATGAAGATTTGTATGGGTCAAAGCCTGCCCCCGTCACAAGTGACAGCAGGTCTCTGACCAAAGCTGCAGGTAGAGCTTAGATGTGAAAGCACAGGGATGACCTGAAATCTCACTGAAAGCAAAGATAATAGAACAGACTTCACCTACAACTATAAGCCAAAAATAAACCACACACTTACTATAGTCTTCACATACGAATGTGGTCGTAATGACTGGATGCTGGTGCCAGAATTGCCATCTATGCAGGATCGGGCGCCATAGATCACCGAAACTGGAATGTCAGGGTGCATTTTACCAATTCGCTGCAGCATTGGTCTTTTTGCCCATCCATAAGGGACAGTCATATTTCTGAACGCAGTCTCACCACTGCGTTCAGAGGGAGAAAGGGAGAAAATCATATGTATGATTCTGGGGGATACGTAGGTATCACACTCCCACCTCTACCAAAACAGACTCATATTTAGCTTCTCCTCCTTTTAAGAAAAACCGCAGCTTACATAGAAAATAATTTACTAGGAAATGTAAGGAACAAACCCCACAGAAGTTATATGCTTTTGTTAGATAAACAAGGATGCTTTAAACTCTAAAAAAACTCAAAAAAATGATCATCTTCCGAATCAAAACATGCAACCCTAAGTCCCTATCATAAAACCATCAAATTTCCTGTGGGGATAGCTGAAATATGTTTTTTCACTCTAACTTATTTACAAGGCAGCTTTTCCACATGTTCATCACACCAGCATTTTACCTACAATGGCAAAACCAATACCAAGATAAGAACACATTCAGCTTAAGTATTCTTTGTGTATTGTTTATATTTAAATTTTTCTGCCTGTTATGATGTTTGCCATCTTTAAAAACCTTTCCGGCTGGGGAGAGACAGCCTCCTGGAGCTAGCCAATTTGTAGAGACAGCAAACGACTCAACTGGGACTGCCTTTATATGCAAACTAACCAATCCAGAGCTGCACTCTTCTGTCTGGCTTGCACATCCCCAGAGGCAATGTTCCTCTGCCTTAATCAGCCCAGGGCCAGACAACTAGAAACCACCCCTATATCTTAGTGCCCACTGAAATTACTCAACTAGCAAATCCTACACTGCCTGCCCTGCGCTGCCTTGCCTCTCCTGCAGAACCCAGTAAAGGCTCCTGCCTGGACTCTCCCTCACTCCTGTCTTCTGCCACCTGACCAAAATCTGGTGCGTCCCCCCGACCCTTCAAAGCATTCAGTGACCCCCTCTCTAGGACCTGTGAGTATACTAAACTTTGTTTTCCTGAACCTGTCCTATGTCTTCTCTCACGGCCACAGCTGACTGACTGTCGCATAAAATACAGAACATTTGGCTAACTCCTAGGACAGATCCATTCTGCCGTCATTTCTCTTCTTTCCTTGTACTAGGTGTGCTTCTGAATGGCCGTTTATGAATTCAAGTTCCACCACAAGAAAGGCAACAAACTAGGATTACACAGGCACACGTAATCATGAAATGTGAGTAGGTGAAGAACAAACCACTAAGACCATGCAGGAAAACAGATGATGTCCCTGGAACAGGCCACTAAAAATAGTTGAAACAAGTCAATGAAGTGTGTAGACCTAAACCATCACACCCAACTGCCTGGTGAGTCACAAAACATCAAACCCTTGGGGGACCCCCAAACCTCTCCAGCCTCCCTCACCTTTGGCAGAGAACCTCTAACCTACTTTATTAAAAAGACTGAGGCTACAGCTATACCTCAAGTGCTCTTAAGGCCTCAATATTTTTAATAAAGTAGGTGTACATATTCTCTGACAGAAGTGAGAGAGAAACAACAAAAAAAAAGTGAAGGAGGCTGTCTCTGCATCTCACCTCTCAGCCTTTCACCCAAGTTTCAGTCTTAGAAAGGAAGAGGTACCACTTTTATATTTTAAAGTATGGTCTATGGCTAGAATCATCTGAAGCATTTGTTAAAGATGTAGCCCAGAACTGCTGAATTAGAGTCTTAGAGACAGAGTTCAGGTACCACTTTCTTTTTTTTTTTTAATATTCAATGGTCTTCACTACAATTATTATTTTTTTTACATCTTTATTGGAGTATAATTGCTTTACAATGTTGTGTTAATTTCTGCTGTACAACGAAGTGAATCAGCTATATGCATACATATATCCCCATATCCCCTCCTTCTTGTGTCTCCCTCCCACCCTTCCTATCCCACCTCTCTAGGTGGTCACAAAGCACCGAGCTGATCTCCCTGTGCTATGCAGCTGCTTCCCACCAGCTATCTATTTTACACTGGGTAGTGTATATAAATCAACGCTACTCTCTCACTTCGTCCCAGCTTACCCCTCCCCCACCCCGTGTCCTCAAGTCCATTCTCTATGTCTTTGTCTTTATTCCTGTCCTGCCCCTAGGTTCTTCAGAACCATTTTTTTTAGATTCCATATATATGTGTTAGCATACAGTATTTGTTTTTCTCTTTCTGACTTACTTCACTCTGTATGATAGACTCTAGGTCCATCCACCTCACTACAAATAACTCAATTTCGTTTCTTTTTATGGCTGAGTAATATTCCTTTGTATATATGTGCCACATCTTCTTTTTCCATTCATCTGTCGATGGATACTTAGGTTGCTTCCATGTCTTGACTATTATAAATAGTGCTGCAGTGAACATTGTGGTACATGTCTCTTTTTGAATTATGGTTTTCTCAGGGTATACGTCCAGTAGTGAGATTGCTGGGTCATATGGTAGTTCTATTTTTGGTTTTTTAAGGAACCTCCATACTGTTCTCCATAGTGGCTGTATCAATTTACATTCCCACCAACAGTGCAAGAGGGTTCCCTTTTCTCCACACCCTCTCCAGCATTTATTGTTTGTAGATTTTTTGATGATGGCCATTCTGACTGGTGTGAGATGATATCTCATTGTAGTTTTGATTTGCATTTCTCTAATGATTAGTGATGTTGAGCATCCTTTCATGTGTTTGTGGGCAACCTGTATATCTTCTTTGGAGAAATGTCTATTTAGGTCTTCTGCCCAGTTTTGGATTGGGTTGTTTGTTTTTTTAATATTGAGCTACATGAGCTTTTTCTATATTTTGGAGATTAATTCTTTGTCCATTGATTCGTTTGCAAATATTTTCTCCCATTCTGAGGGTTGCCTTTTCATCTTGTTTATGGTTTCCTTTGCTGAGGCACCACATTTTTGACAAACTCCTCTAATAATTCTGGTACAGAACCCAGCACAAGAACTAGAGCTCTCATCATCATACTCCATTCTTGATCCTCTCCCTAATGACTGCAGGCTCTGTCTTGCAGGATCCTTCCAGCTCGTCAAGACTTTCAGGCTCTGTTTTCTCTACCGGTGCCTTGTACACAACATCCACAAGTAATTTAAAAAAAAAAGAAAAAGAAATACCTTTGCTTGGCCCTCTTGCTCCCTCTACTATGCTCTCTCTCACAATCACTGTCAAAATTCACGCAGACTCCCCTTCCCCTCGACCCTCACTTACTCCTCACCGCTGCAGCAGTGTTTCTCATGCTGACACACAGACTTGAAGAAGTGCTGAGTAAAAGAAGGGTGCAATCAGCAAATGAACTTGAAAATGCTGCCTAGTATCGCCCACGCACCTGGGAGATTCACAACCCTTCGGCTTGGGCTTTCCTGGTGGCACAGTGGTTAAGAATCCGCCTGCCAATGCAGGGGACACGGGTTCTAGCCCTGGTCTGGGAAGATCCCACATGCCGCGGAGCAGCTAAGCCCGTGTGCCACAACTACTGAGCCTGCGCTCTAGAGCCCACAAGCTACAGCTACTGAAGCCCGTGAGCCTAGAGTCCGTGCTCCACAACAAGAGAGGCTGCCGCAATGAGAGGCCCACGCACCACAACGAGGAGTAGCCCCCGCTTGCAACTAGAGAAAGCCCGCATGCAGCAATGAAGACCCAACACAACTGAAAATAAAAAACAAACAAACAACAACAACAAAAAACCTTTGGCTTAAAAAACGGTTCTAAGAAGATCCATGGTACAGAAAACCATTCTTGTTTAACCCAGAACTCCTTTTTTGTAGAACATTCACACTCATTTGGGAATGCTGCTTTATTTGAAATTCTTCTTTCTCTCTCAACTCTGACCACCTTAACAAGATGCCCAAGACCAAGACTTCCCTCAACTATCCATAGGCACCTTAGGGGAAGAAAGTATGTCTGGCTTTTGTTTTTGTTTTTCAGTACGCGGGCCTCTCACTGTTGTGGCCTCTCCCGTTGCGGAGCACAGGCTCCGGACACGCAGGCTCCGTGGCATGTGCGATCTTCCCCGACCGGGGCACGAACCCGTGTTCCCTGCATCGGCAGGCAGATTCTCAACCACTGTGCCCTGTCTGGCTTTTTAATCTCTCATCAGAATCCAGTACAATGTTTTACATAGTAGGTGCTCCATGAATAGATGAGTAAGTTAAGAAGTGTTAGTCATTTAACTACTTGTCCTTTTAAATTTAGTCATTTACATACTGATAAAAATCTCCTGTACTATTCATATATTTTCAAAAAATAGAAGTCTAAAACACAAACACAGTAAGTTTAGATAAACCTTACCTCGGAGTCTGGACATTACAGTGGTAAATGTATTCTGTCACAGTATCATCTGCAAACATTGAAGAATACTTCCGTTTGAAATCAGGCCTTAAACGCTGTACTAGACTTAAACCTATTTAATAGAAAACAAACATTTTAAATTATATGTATGTTTTAAATTATAATTTAATTTATATACAAATATAGAAGAGTTTAGTGTTTGCTTCTATAATGAGCACTACATGCTACATTACACATGTATTCAAATATGTATTTTAAGTGGAAAAAAGCACAGATCCTAGAAACTGCTCTCCTCAAGTTCCCTAAGGAAAGATTAAAATAAGAATAAAAGTCTGTCATACGTTGACTTACTAATATGCTTTAGGGGCTCAAAAACAGTTGCCTAAGACTTGTTTTTATAGGAAAATAAATTGTATTAAACAAGGGAGGTGAATAGGACAGCTCATACATAAAATTAACTTAATTTGTATTTCTTCCACAATTACAACACATTAGCATCTATATGAAGTGAATTGGTATATAAATATTTCTTGGGAAAATTAATTCAGAGTTTCTGCTTGGGACACTAGCAGAACTCCCTGCTAAGTCCATCCACAGTGGCTCTCACGGTCCCACCCCTGAGGTGAGAGGCAGGGTCAAGGCCCCCAAAGCAAAGAGGATGAAGAGCAGGAACTTTTGTCTGGTTACTGCTTTCCCTCGGGGACCCAGGGACTGGCCGGTTTCCCTCTCTGCTATCACCACCCAATACTCTAGCAAGATCTTACTTCTTCACTGGCCCTGCCTTCCCATCTCTGAAGGAATTACACAGCTCCACCAAGAATTCTCATGATGCAGTGGACATTCTGCATCACCCTCACCACCATGTGCAAACAACAATGGGAGGCAGAGGACATGGCTTTAAAGGGCCCCCCCTAGGCTTCCTCCCTCCCCCATCATTATCTCCTAGCTTCTTTTTACGCTTTACTTTTCCCATAACTGCTACCTGTGTAACTGTGACCAAGCAAAACCCACTTACATGTCAGGACGATAAAGCTCTTAAGCAGCTCATCAAAGGAGGACCAGGCACCTAAGAAGGCGTGGTTCTATTGGGGGGGGCGGTGAAAAGAGGCTACCTACACGAGTACTGAGGGCATGTAGTGTGGTCACCAATTCAGTCCCTGTGCCCTCTTCTCATTGCAGCAGTCCCGCTGCTCTCCCAAAGGGATGGCACTCAGGCAAGGGCGGGTGCAGGCCTGGACAGGGGGCAGCAGAATGTACAGTCACCTATGCAGCAGGTATTGCCTCACCCTCACCCACCCGCCACACCGCTACTCTTTTCTTGCTAAGAGAACCTGACTTTTGTGTATCATTTAGGCAGCAACGTTCCCAGGAAAGCAGGCCCCTCGCTCCAGCCCCTGGGAACAAATGATGATTGATCAGTCATAGAAATTTCTTCTTCTTTGCTAATGGAAGAACTAGGGGTGGGCAGAGACATAAGGAGAAGTCTGCTGGGGCTCCCAGGGAAGACGTCCTTCCCTGACAAAGAGCATCATGCTTTCCTTTCTTCTTGTTCAGAGAGCCTGTGAGATCATGCTTCCTGTCCTAGCAACCACTGAACAACTGTGAGGTAAAAGGTCAAGAGAATCACATACACAGACCCAAACCCTAACATCAAGGAGCTAGCTTTGGGAACAAATGCTAAAACCACCTGCTTCCAGACTGCTTGTTAAGGAAATAATAAAAGGCCTTCTGGTTTAAACCGCTGAGGTCTTCAGTCCCTTTCAGCCAAAAGCCCTCTTAACTGACACAAGCTGTAAGAGAAGGGAAGGCAGAGGTCCAGACCATCACCATCTGTGACAACGAGGGAAGGAAATTCCCTTGGCTGTGAGGCTGAGACAGAAGAGCTGAGGGCCAAATAACTTAAATCAGAGACTAAACTCAAAATATGACCAGAAACACAAATCAGGAGTCCCCCAAATCTTTGTGAGAAAGGATGACTTTTATCTTCTTAACACTCTGACATTACAGGGCAAGAAAGGAATCTGAGTAATGGTACCTGTTATCCCACGTTTATCGGTCAGGTCAGGCTTTGTGACCTGTCAGCTGGACATCACTAACTGGCCAAAGGCTCCTCAACAGGTCACTGGGGCTAGCAGATAAACTCCCATGCCTCGGGCTAGCAGGTAAACTTCCCCAAGACACTACTTGCTTGGCTTTTTTCAGAATGTTCAAGGTCACCTAACCTCATCCTTAGCATTTCCCACCTCTTCTGCTTGCTAATTATCTGTAATGTTTACAATATAAAGACCCTTTTTTAAAAAAATAAATTTATTTATTTTATTTTTGGCTGCGTTGGGTCTTCACTGCTGCGTACGGGCTTTTCTCTAGTTGCGGTGAGCAGGGGCTACTCTTCGTTGCGGTGTGCGGGCTTCTCACTGTGGCGGCTTCTCTTGTTGCGGAGCACGGGCTCTAGGCGCACAGGCTTCAGTAGTTGTGGCACGCAGGTTCAGCAGTTGTGGCTCATGGGCTCTGGAGCGCAGCCTCCGTAGTTGTGGAGCACAGGCTCAGTTGCTGTGGCATGTGGGATCTTTCTGGACCAGGGCTCGAACCTGTGTGCCCTGCATTGGCAGGCATATTCTTAACCACTGTACCACCAGGGAAGCCCTGAAGACTCCTTTTTAAAGAGAGGAGCCTGGTTTCATTCACCTTTATGCATGGACTGGTACTTTTTAGAGGAGGAGGAGAAAAAGTAAGGTTCAGTTTTTTTGTTTGTTTTTAAGATTTTAACTAACAATGGTGATCAGCAAATACTCCTCTATTGCTATGTATAAACATGTTGCTTTCCTAGGATACAGATACAAGCAAGCACTCACCAAAGGGTCCTGCAATCCTGAGGCTGGCTAAAGGGTTAAAGGGAGTCAATGCTGCTCCCAAGGCTCTGATCCAAATTGGAATTGGTCTCTCTTCATCAGCAAGGTGTGGTCGCTCAGGAAAACCCCAAGGCTCCACTAAAATGAGATGACTAACCCTGCATGGGAAAGAACAGACTTCAGATCATTTGGCAAATTCACCCTAGGACTATAAAGAAATTACACGATTTATAAAGTAAAAATAGAATGAACTTCCTTCAAAAACCTTGCATTAAAGAAAAAACTAATGACTGGACAGGTTACATCATGCTCTTATTATGCATAAATTGATGAGATTTGGTAGGATTTGAGAGTTGTTATGGTATAAAGAGGGCTTCATTTTTAATCTTTCTAAATGTGGAAAGTAACGGATGTGTGAAAGGGTATATGATAACTGTGGTTATTCTTGAGAAACAAGAAAAGACAGCATTTGTTGTTGTTTAAGCTACACTCTGGCAGATGATATAGATCACTGACCATTCAGAAAAATCCAATGGTTCCACGTATCTCATGGTTGACACTGCAGAAATGACTGGAGATTAATATTACACTCATAAAATGGCTTCGGACACCAACAATAGTTATCTCCTATGAACCAAATCATTCTAAAAATTTATGAGGCATTAGCACTTTAGGTGGATTCAAAAGAACTTTGAATGAACGTTTGACAAACATGAAGATAATGTAACAATATGGGCTGAAATTATACCCTTAGTTTGGGATTTCAGTTTGGTGAACAGGAACACATTTACCCTATGCATAACATCATGATATACTGGCATTAGATTCTGTTCCTAATCCTTTCCTAACTTTCTTCTTTACTTCAGAGACAGAAAAGCTTCATTCCAAACTCATATAAAAATTGTTTCATGTCACTAATAGTTTTAATTTTTCCATCTTAGGAAGCATCTTTCTGATGAGGGAAAACCAGAACCATGTCCTTGTGATTGTATCACGGTATAACACATCATAAAGATCTTCAACAATACATAAATGTCCTGACACAAAACGATATTCAACTGTAGCCAAAACAGTCAACAAATGGCAGTAAAAATCTCCCAAGGGTGAACCGACACTGATTCTGTGTCGGTCATAATCGAAATAGAAAGGTAAAAAAAACAGAACATGGGAACAGACAGCTATTATTTTCCCAATATAAGAAGTTTTCTTATTTTTGTCAGTACAGATAAGGATGAGTTAGTAATGAATCCTTTGCTCTGACTGCATTTTCTCAAACAGAAAGCTTCAGAGCACAGACCCAGAGCACAGAGTTCCAAGGACCCTTGGAGAATACCCAGCCCAATCTTTCATCTCATCAGATGAGAAGAAAGGTGAGATGTACTATGTGACTCACTCCAGAACCTAAAGCTAGTCAATGCAGAACTAGGGCTATGATCCTTATTTCCCAACCCCAGTGTACTAACAGATGCCAACAAGCCATTGGGCAGAAGGCTCTCTTTCCTAAGAATAGGCCAAGCAACATAAGCTAAACAGATTAGTAAAGGTAGGGCTTAACTCTTATCAACTCTAGGCCAGTCCTAACACTATACTCTAAATCTCATAGCATCCAGAAGATCTGTAGAATGTAACTATGAATCTGTGTGAAGATATGTCAAATGTGAGATTTCCATATACTTAGAGTGACATCACGGCTTAAAAGTTTTATGAGACTATTTTCTAATAGTGTATGGAAATGGAGGTGAAAATGAATTTCTTTTTAAAAAAAGTTGTCTCTCATATTCTGACTGCCTCCTAAATTCCTATGACAGCCCACAGTGAGATTTGAGGGTTGGGGAGGGGGACACATGCCAGAGGTATGAGTGGAATTAATGAAACAGCCACCTAGTTGAAAGCAGCAAAGATTCATTTCGGGGAAACAGCTGGTATTATTCACTACTGACTTACCTAAAGAGAAAAACGAACTCTTTATTAAAACATACTCTACCGGAAAAGATGATTAAATTTTCTTACAAACTTGTTATGGGATTTTGCCCAGTCTGCTCTGAGTTCTTACTGACCTGCTAACCCAAGAAGGGGCAGGACAAAGGAAACTTTAGGGAGGAAAGTCTCACCTATCTCTAGTTAACTGATGGTATTGTTTTTGCCTTCGTTTTGGCTTGCCTTGTTTAGTATGGATCTATGAGATTTTAACAGGTTACACAGAGTATATATATAGGAGCAGATAACATTTTTTTTTCTTTTTGAAATGGAGTAAATTGCCCCAACTGTTGTTTGATCCTATGCCTTCAGCCTAGCACATGGTAGATGCTCAGTAAACATTTGGAATATTGTGCTTTTCCGGTTTCCTTTTGATCCTTATCTATAATGATGTACAAATTTTATAAAGTATAATCAGAGTAAGCATAGGAGTTAGTCCAGTCTGAATTTTTCTGGTCCCCTGGATGACATGAGAACATCACTGTTATTTCTCATATTAATCTTGCAGGTCATTACTCATTAGTGGGTAGTAAAATCCACTTACAGAGTCAGAGCCAGTCTGTTTTTTAATAAAATTGTATAATTTGAAATAGAAAAATGTATCACATAACAAAACTTTTGTTTCAGACACACATATAATCATTACTGAGGGTTGCAGTCAAAAAAGTTGGAAAACAATTTTTTAAAAGCTCTGCAACAACGTCTAAACTGTAGTTATATATCATCTGCCTCCACTTGTAAAAAGCCTCAGAAAATAACTGTCGCTTATTTTTGGTTTTAAGGATTTTAAATGAGAGACCATGCAAAGCACTTAGGCTGGCGGCTCTCAAATAACAAATACCCAGTAAATGCTAGCTAGTTATAGTAGCAAATACAGGAAGATTACTAGAGAATAATTCATTCTAGAAGCATGGGAAGACAGTGGCTGGGACCATGTAAGGAATGAGTAATTTAACTTTTTTTATTCTTCAGAAAAGCTTTATCACAGGCTTTGGCTCACACTCCTTATAATCCTGCACCAGACCAAGTTCCCAGGCTATCTTCTCACCTGCTTCTCTAGTAAGAAGATCATCTCCTCATTTGCTAGGCGTTATTTAGTTTTAATGTATATCCAAACTCATATACTAATCCAGACTCACCCTCTAATATCCCACAGAGGATAGCCTGATGGGATTGTTAGTTCACATCTAGGCTTAAGGAGCGGGTCTAGCCAGACAGCATGTGAGTCATCCTATCAGACATCTTTATCAAGAATCAGAGGCTAGGGACCTCCCTGGTGATGCAGTGGTTAAGAATCCACCTGCCAATGCAGGGGACACAGGTTCAAGCCCTGGAAGCCCGGGAAGATCCCACATGCCCCGGAGCAACTGAGCCTGTGCACCACAACTACTGAGTCTGCACTCTAGAGCCCACGAGCCCCAACTACTGAGCCTTCATGCCACAATTACTGAAGCCCACGTGCCTAGAGCCCGTGCTCCACAACAAGAGAAGCCACTGCAATGAGAAGCCCGTGCACCACAATGAAGAGTAGCCCCCGCTCACCACAACTAGAGAAAGCCTGCGCACAGCAACGAAGACCCCCTCCCCTAAAAAAAAGAAAGAGGAAAAAAAAAGAATCAGAGGCTAATGCAAACTACAGGAAAAACAAAGAACCAGCAAAGCAGGAACACAAGAAGAGCTCATCAGTATAGAAACATAATGAAGCATTCTTCTCCAGGTTAGTCATTACAGTAGGTCTTGAGTTTGAAGATGGTGAGCAGATTACAGCCTACAGGGCAAAGAAGTAGGTAACACCTGCTCCAACATTCTGGGACAGCTGAGTCTAAATGCTAACAAGTCTACGGAGACCTGACTTTCACAAGACTTAAAGTCAGCTACCAGCCAGAAATAATACAACAACAGGAATGACCAGACCCAGAACCAAAATGTATAAAGGAGTTTACAGGACCTACTAAGGAACAAGGAAAAGGACCAGAAAGAACTCGAGTCAGTGCACAAATGAGGCATTCTCATAAAGAAGTTAGCCCCAGATAGTTCCCATTGGTTCCAAGCCACTGAGGGGAGGATGGGGCACAGAACAATAAACTTAAATACCTGTAACTTCGAGTCAAGTAGAACAGTCTTTCTTCTCAAGACGGGCTGATAAGAAATGCTCAGCCCAGCTCCACATAGTCTGGAGACAGGAGACAGAGCCAGGCAAGGTCAAAAGCAAGATGATCTGAAAACCTTTTAGTGGAGAAGACCAGTTGTAACCTATACTGTTGTGACTTGGAATGGATCTCTTTGCTAAACACTTTCTAAGTTAATAAAAGTTTTCATAGTGTCCTTTTCCTTAGTTTATAACAAATACCTATAAAATACAGATAGTCTCTGTATGGGATCCTGAACAGCAGGGGCCAGAATGAAAAGGAAAATGAAAAGGAAACACTGAGTACACAAATGAAAGAAAGGAGACGGTATCTTTGGCTATTGTTGCTGGTTTCCTCTATTCCCTTTGTTCCCCCCTTAAGGTGATCAGACACTGCTTGATGAAGATTTTACAGAGTGGCAGCCCAAGACACCTCACACAGTGGTCCTGTTTAATTAATGCAGCATATTAATCTACAAGTAAAATTACAGAAAACATCTCTAATTATCACACATCACGGTAAGAGAACGGAGATGAACTAAGGTCATTTTAGGGGAAGGAACGTGAGGTTTGTGCCTCCATTTGGAGTTATCCATTAATCAGTTCATAACTTCTCTGCCCACCAACCACACAGCCTTTCCAGAATGGCCCAGATGTCCCCCTAGAACAGGACCTTTGCAATTTTTGTCCCTACTACCTAGAATGCTCTCCTGCTACATCCCTTTGAGACCTCCGCCTCAGCTCGAATTACACTTCTTTAGGATACCATAATGGACCTGAGACTGGGTCAGATATTCATCCAGATTTCTCAGAGCTGTCATGCTACTCATGTGGTTATTTGTGTCTTTTCCCCCAATGCACTGTAAGCCTTACAAGCACACAAAGTCACTCAACATTATTTAAACAGAACCAACCTGTTTACTTCAATGAAGGACTCATCCAGGTACTTTTACATAAAGAATCACAATTGCTGAATACTCAGTTTTTAATCAATATCAAGAATCTGGGGGAAATATGGGATCACTGCCACAAGTTAGGCTATAGAACAACTTTTATGGACAGAGGCACTCTGCTGCTCATAGAGATGAAGCACACAGGTTGGCCTAATGTACCAAAAATTGGAAAAAATTAGTTTTTATTTATTTTCTATTATTAGAATCATTCCTAAACAAGTACATTAAACTAGGCATTTTCACGCTTCTCCTCAAACTGTCCTATAAAAATAAACAAAGAATGAAAGAATGGGGCTGCCCATAAAAGATTAAGGGCAGAAATAGGTATGGATTGGGACATAAGTCCCAACAAGTCAAAAAAAGTGTTGTCTTTGTGGTTTTTTCCTCCATGCATAGAAACAATAGAAATTAAAGAGCTGTGGTTTTACTTAGGAGAAAAAAAAAGTACAGATTATATCTATCATACCTGAGGAGGCAAAGAAAAACGTCATATTCTCAAAGTCCACTTGAGAAAAAAGAGAGAAGAGATAAGAAAAGAAGCACAGTGAGTGAAGGAAATTAACTGAACGTCATTTGGTCTCTATTAGACCATTTTATCCTCTCCTCTCACCCCACCCCACCAAAATCTTTCTGAAACGCAAAGATTTAATCTCATGACAGCATAATAAAAATGGTCCTTGTAGGGGAGGCTATGCATGTGTAGGAACAAGGATTACATGGGAAATCTCTGTACCTCCCTCTCAAACAGCTCTAAAAAAAGTTTTTTAAAAAGGTACCTGGATCAAGTTAAAGTTGGATAAGTGACATTTAGAGTAGGTAGTTACTTACAGGATAAAACAGACCACTCCGCTACACCAGAGAAAATATGTGTATGCCACCAAGCAGCTTTTCTGGCTCAGGTAAAACCTCTCAGATCACGCAGATGGCGACCCTGACAACCACCCAACTGCTTAGTAGGAGTGCAACTTGGAAGAGACAGCTAATGCTAAATCTCACTCACTATGAGGCTTGCTATAATTATGAACACTTACACTGGTAGCAGTCAATTGTGTTTAACTACATTTGGATCTGTGAGTCTGCTGAACTGTTCTATTAACCATAACATCTGATCTTCTATGGAAATCTAGATGAATTTGCTTAGTCAGGATCAAGCACAAAAAGTCTCTGTAAGGTAAGAAATTAACACAAATGGGGACCATTACGGAGCAGTGAGGACGTCTGCAGCAAAGGAAATGATGTCTCTATAAGAACAGAGACATTCTTATTCATTGATCTCTTTCTTCTCCGGTAAAAGAGAAGTGCTCCAAGGGAAGCCATTCTGAAAAGCAACATAGGAAAAAAGCTAGGGGGAAGGAGAACCCTGGAGGTTAACTGCCACCTTCCTATACTGTGTGCTACACTGCGGTATCATCTGGTCTATACTTACTAATCATACAAAATATGATTTTGTGACCTCCCCCCAGATTAGCAACATAAATAATAGGAAATAGCATAAGAAAATAAGGTAAAGAAAGGAAGAGAGGGCTGCCCTGGTGGCGCAGTGGTTGAGAGTCTGCCTGCCAATGCAGGGGACGCGGGTTCGTGCCCCAGTCCGGGAAGATCCCACATGCCGCGGAGTGGCAGGGCCCGTGAGCCACGGCCGCTGAGCCTGCGCGTCCGGAGCCTGTGCTCCGCAACGGGAGAGGCCACAGCATTGAGAGGCCCGCGTACCGCAAAAAAAAAAAAAAGAAAGGAAGAGATGTTACAAAGATTCTGAAGTAAACACTCATTAATTCAATGACTCAGAAAAAAATTCTATAGCAATAAAGGTTAGGGCACAGTATAATAATAAAAAAAGCTAAAAGATATTCTATGCAGGTGTATTTTCTGTAGCTTAGAGATGTGGAAACTAAAATTTAGAGATTAAGTGATTTGCTCTAAGCCATAAAGATAGCACTAGCACCTACGTCTTCTAATTTCTAACCTCTGGTTTTCTATTGCAGCTTACTAAAACCTGGAAAAGGTTAGGAAAAGCCTGCTGGATCCATAGGTCTAATGATAATAATAACTGTAAACAATAACAACACAACAGTTTTTACTCATGGCTTAAATTGTGTACATTCTAACAAATAGAAAGTCCTTTCACAAGCCTCCTACCAATGTGTAGCATATGTAATAGGAAAACCTGACAACACTATTTCTGCTACTAAATTGGCCATCAGTTGTGGCTATTCAGTCTACAGGGTCCTTTAAGACAATGACTGTCTTATAAGGTTCAGACACCAACAACCACCAAAGAGGGGAACTGGAAACCAGCGCTTGGGTGCCTCTCTTTTGTCACCATCACTTACCTTGATGGGTACTTCAGTGAGTAGGCAGCAGCCAGGAACCCACCCAGGTTGTGTCCAAGCAAAATCATTTTGTCCAATCCTAATGCACATCTCCACTCTTCAATGGATTCCACAAACTGATTCTCTACTTCTTCTGCATCACTGTCAAATCTGGGTCTGCTACTTCGTCCAAAGCCCAGCAGGTCAAAAGCATAGACAGGTCTATTGGTGCAAAGATCTCCAAAATTCAGTGCCCAGAGTCCAAGACCTCCTCCAAAACCATGGAGGAGGACAAGTGGAGTCATATTTGAAATATTATGAGAAAGCTTCAGTGTCCATACTTTATTTCCATTAGATACACGAACAGGTCCTTTTCTGTATGTGCAGGGGACACCTAATGGAAACACAAAAGAGAGATTCTGCTTAGTGTCACTACTTCTGAGAAGGGGAGTATTCTCAGAGCAATCAGAAATGAATAATCTAGAAACCATCTGGTATTCATTTATATGAGTTTAGCCTGTATTATATCAGCCCTAAAAAAAAAGTGCACATTTTATTGAAGCAATTCTTTTTTTCTTTAATTTTATTTATTTGTTTATTTCTTCATTGTGGTGCACAGGCTTCTCATTGCAGTGGCTTCTCTTGCTGCAGAGCATGGGCTCTAGGTGAGCGGGCTTCAGTAGTTGTGGCATGCAGGCTCAGTAGTTGTGGCTCACAGGCTCTAGGGTGCAGGCTCAGTAGTTGTGGTGCACACACTTAGTTGCTCAGCAGCACGTGGGAGCTTCCCGGACCAGGACTCAAACCCATGTCCTCTGCACTGGCAGGCGGATTCTTAACCAATGCACCACCAGGGAAGTCCCAAAGCAAGTATTTCTTAATTACCATATTTTACATCTTGGTGGTAAGATCTATCTCAGACAAGTCTCAAGCAACTGTGGCCTAGGTTTTCTGGCAAGTCATGTCAGCTCTTTGGACTTCTTTCCATATCTATCAGTTGAGGGTACTGGAGTGGAACTTAGTGGCTGCTGAATCCATTATTTTAAAGTCTCTAGCTTTACAGACAATAGAATACTACCTTGTATGTGTAGAACACTTGAAGATTAAGCATTGAACATTGAACTCAGACTCAAAAGAAACATTTTTTTCCTAAAACATCATCATGAATTTAGGGAAGAATTAACATGTATTAAACACATAACTGAAATCTTAAGTCATCATAATGTTTAGTAGAAAAAGATGGCAGGAACTGCTCAGCATGAGGTGCCAGGTAGTCTGAGTTCGTATCCAACAATCTCTCTAGAGGAAGCAAATAATCACAATTTTGTAGATAAAAAATCTTTCTTGCCCTCAATGCTACAGGACTAAATACTTTAAATCTCCCCCAAAACTGACTAAAGATGAAACTAATTTCAAATTCTTTTACATTAAATTATCAACTGAATAGCTACACTTTAGATATATCTTAAATTATTTGTGCATATACATCTGCAGTGGACAAACACAGAGAACCGGGAGTTTCTGCCCTTTAACCAAATAATCTCCAGTTTTGTACCCACATAGTGGCAGAGGGGAAACCCAGCATTTGTTCAGAATATTAACAGAGCCCAGAGTGAGTGGAAATGACACCAGTTTAGGAAAGGAGGTGATCCGGTACTAGTGCCAAGCCAAACCACATTCTGAACATAGATGTCTGCGCATTCCCATAAAAACGATCTGTGACCTCTATGAGAGAGCTCACCCCACTGTATTAGTTGCTTGCTTCTATGTCTGATATTAAAGCAGGGGCCAATTCTCACTCCTATTTGCATCCCTAGAACCCAGCAGTAGGAAATCAGTATGTCTGTTAAACACATGAATTGAGTATCTAGCACCCGTTTTTTTTTAATCTCTTGACAAGAATTTTTTCTTTTAGTAAATCACAATGACAACTTTGCCAGCTTTGTAGAGAACAAGATTACCCAACCATACAGAGTAGAAATCCATTTGCATGTTAAAAATCCATATAAGATGGCTAATTGTCCCCTTCTTTGGATATATCCAGTTATGGTCACTTACTCCTGAATCATTCAAATGCACAAACAAAATTCATTTGTGGCAGAGAGTATGAAAAACAGGTGTGGACAAGTATATGCACAAATATACATAATAATCATGTAGGTGCACTGCACCACGTAAGCTCTTCCTCTAAACAAAATTTCACAGTAAACACCATTACTTGAAAGTATACCCACAGATATCTGGGAACACTTTGACAGTACAAGTGTGGGTAAATTTCAGTGCTCACAAGAAACAAAAAAGATAAAGGTTTCCGCACTACTATAAATGTAGACATAAAGAATCCTAGAATACTAGACTAAGGATCACCCCGCCCACTCCTCTTATGGGCAAAAACTAGGAAGGTGAGAAAAGGAACTTGCCCAAGACGCTGTAACCCCTGGATTGCAGCCCTGGGCCTAGAACAGGTTACCTGGATGTAGTCCAGTATGTGTTCTACTAGACAAGGCTACTTGCTCTGCGATACCTACAGCCTGCTCTCAGAGCAGTCTGCGGACCTCTAGTGAGCCACAGATCCTTTCAGGAGGTCTCACGAGGTCAAAACTATTTTCATAACAATCTAAGACTTTATTTGCCTTTTCCACTCTCATTCTCTGATGGGTATACAGTGGAGTTTTCCAGAGGTCACATGATAAGTGACTACCAACAGTCTGAATGCAGAAGCAGATATGAGAATCCAGCTGCCTTACATTAAGCCAGATATTAAAGAGGTGTAAACTTGTAAACAATGTTACTCTTTTCACTACATTTGTTTAGAAAGCAGTTATTTTTAGAAAACATGTTATTTATTTTAACCTGCAATGGGTTTATTACTATTGTTTTAAAATAAATTAATAAGTTGACATATTTTGAATTATTCAGCTTTAATTTTTTTTTTTTTTTTTTTTTTTGGCGGTATGCGGGCCTCTCACTGCTGCAGCCTCTCCCGTTGCGGAGCACAGGCTCCGGACGCGCAGGCTCAGCGGCCATGGCTCACGGGCACAGCCGCTCCCTGGCATGTGGGATCCTCCCTGACCGGGGCACAAACCCATGTCCCCTGCATCAGCAGGCGGACTCCCAACCACTGCACCACCAGGGAAGCCCTCAGTTTTAATTTTTAATACAGTAAATATTGATAGCTATAACCTCTAAACAAAGCTCCTTGGGGTACTTCCTAATTTAAGAGTATAAAAGGGACTCAAGACCAAAAAGTTTGAGAACCCTTGACTTCTTCCCACATTTACGTACTTACTGATGACATGTAAAAGGAAAAAAATGTTCTTTTGCCAACAACTAACACACAACAGAATCTGATCTTCAGTTTCAAGGCGATGCTTTATATTGGACCTATTTTAGTAAATGGCTCAGTTAACTTATAAGAAGAAAACCTTACATTTTAAAATTTTCTCTTCAGCTTCTTTAAGGTGTGATGTTGACGAAGGACACCATGTGGGAAGCCAACCAGTTAGCCATCCTGACCTGGAGCATCAAAAACAAAATACAAATAAGTGAGTTAATGCTCTTCTCAACTCCCAACTGTTACATAGGGAGAAGAAAAGCAGAATAAAAAGTATACTGTCCGTGTGATGAGGAAGCTATCTGTATGTGACAAATTCACCTAATAGGTACAAAGCATTGTGATAAAGTACTGGGATACAGATACCTTCAACCTGAGAACCTACAAGTAGATCTCCAAGTCCATCTTACCTTCATGGATAGTAAGATTCCACATAATCAAGCAGAGACTAAAAATGGGCAGAACAAGAAAAGACAAAAAAGGCATTCCACCACCCCACTGCAAGACAGTTTCTTATCAGGGTGGAAGTACAAAAAAGTTAAAGACCATGAGTACGATCATTTCAATGGCAGGTTCACAGCAAGTACAAAATATACCTACTGTGAGGGCTGAGAGAAGAGACATCTTATTAAAATATGAGATTTTTTTTAAAGCTTCAAATCTCATGGTTAAGTGTAAAACACATCCCTAATACAAATGCAGAGGATGGGCCCATGTCCAATCTACCTAGCATGAACGGTTAACTTTTAAAAGCTTTGGATTCCAGCAAGCAGTAGATGATAAGAAGGTCCCAGGCATCTGGCAGAAGACAGCGAAACAAAGAGAACAAGGAAGCAGGCCTTGCGCAAGAGGAGACAAAAGGCATGGGGAGGCTGGAACTGACACACTTTGCTCTTAGCCAACCAAGGAGAGGGTGAGCCTTCAACTTCTGGTCTAGCAGCAGACCCCAGGCATATCCTAACAATCTGAGATAATGCAGGGCATTAGCAGTCATCTGACAGTTAGCAAGCGCTCAGCATATGGCCAGTATCACTTAAAGTGAGAACTTTCTCATCAAAGAGAAAATGAATTAAAGAAGAAAAGAAACCAACTACTGCAGAGTCCAGATGAGAGGTAAGAGCCAGAACGAAGGCTTTGGCAACAGGGATGGAGACAAGAAGATGAGGAATATTTAAAACTAAAACAGGGGGCTTCCCTGGTGGTGTAGTGGTTGAGAGTCCGCCTGCCGATGCAGGGGACACGGGTTCGTGCCCCAGTCCGGGAAGATCCCACATGCTGCTGAGTGGCTGTGTCCGTGAGCCATGGCCGCTGAGCCTGCGCGTCCGGAGCCTGTGCTCCGCAACGGGAGAGGCCACAGCAGTGAGAGGCCCGCGTACCGCAAAAAAAAAAAAAATAGCTGTGAATAGAGAAATGTGCTAAGTTCTGAGTGGGTTGATACAGCATCTACCTTTTCTAAGGTTTGTAGGCTCATCCTACTCCATTTCCCTTCCCTGTAAAATTTCTCTGGGCATTATGTGTAACAGGCGCTCAATAAATAATGTTTGCTTAATGATTAAGTCACTCACAAACCAAGGTACTCCCAGTCCAAGCTACACCCATTTCACAGATGTGAACACTGAGGTTCAGAAATGCAGGCCCAAGAGTATTCAGCTAGTAAGTGACATAAGCAGAGATGTGACCTGAATTCTGAGTGACTTCAAAACACTTTTTTTCTCAGGTGACTACCTTCCTTAAAATGTCTGAGGAGTTGTCAGAATAAAATCACATTCCTTAAATCTGCACAGAAGATGCTTTACAATCCATCCACAGGTTACTTCGCCCCATCTTGTTTTTTCACACTGTACTTTTTTTTTTTTTGCAGTACGTGGGCCTTTCACTGTTGTGGCCTCTCCCATTGTGGAGCACAGGCTCCGGACGCGCAGGCTCAGCGGCCATGGCTCACGGGCCCAGCCACTCCGCGGCATGTGGGATCTTCCCGGACCGGGGCATGAACCCGCATCCCCTGCATCGGCAGGCGGACTCCCAACCACTGCACCACCAGGAAAGCCCCACATTGTACTTTTTCAATACCTCATAACTCCCAAAATTCCATGTTATTTTATGCCTCTATGGCTTTTCCCTCTGCCCAGAATACCTTGTCTTTTCTGAGATACTGTCCCTGATCCTGATGCCAAGAGCACAGGTGATTAGTCAGTCCTCTGGCCCTTGTTACAGGTATAGTTACTATTGCTGTGGTTACTTGTCTACTATTTATCTGCCCTACTGCACTCTGAGCACAATGAATACTAAACCCACGTTAAAAGTCATTCGTATATTGCCAGTGCCAAACACACTAACCGGCTTGTGGCCACGTGAGTGCCTGGTAACTGTGTGTGTGAAATGAAGGCCTTGGTCAAAAGAAATACAAGAAGCAGATGGAGGAAGGCAAATGAGGTTCATTTCTATAGGCAGAGAGCACTTACAGTTCCACTAGTTCTTTATTAGGTGACAGGATATGGGCAAGATGTGGGCCTGAAACCCCCCCAAAACAAGAAAAACAAATGTCAACGCAAAAAGATCAGTCAAGAAAAGGGTAATCAACAGAATGAACAATTTAGGAAGGTGATGAAAAGCACTGTAACTCACATTTTTTCTCATATATATAAATTTTTCCTTTTTATCTGCTAGTCAACTTTCTTCTTGTCTCTTTATCTTCAGATATAAAAACTTCCTAGTAAGGTCCATAAGTAAGCATATATATATGTATGTATGTATGCACGTACACACAAACACAGGATTAAAGGACAGGACTATAAGCAGATGTATTTGGTCAGGTTTTCATGGCATGTGGGTTATACTATGGAGATATTATATGAATAAAAGAATGTCAGGGTTCCAGTTCAAGATGGAAGATCCTGATCTCACCTCCTCCACACTCACACTGAAATCTACAGCTACACAGTCAACAATTTCCTCTGACAATAACCTAAAAACTGGCAGAGAAAGGCCCTCCACATCACCCAAACCAGAGAGACACCACATCGAAGCAGGTGTGAAAGGCTGAGACACAATCTCACGATAAACCCCACCCTGGTGCAGCGACCCACAGTCGGGAGGGAACTCAAAACCCAGAGCTTCTCCCCGAGGAGCAAAGGGCTCATAACCCACATTGGGCACCCCGATTTTTAAGACTGGCAGCTGAAAGATGAGCCCCCAAAATGTCTGGCTTTGAAGACCAATGGGGCTCAAGCCCCTGAAACACATGGGGTGTGGCAAATCGAGGAATGGCTCTTAAAGGGCTTGTGTGCAGACTCACCTGCACCAGGGCCCAGCACAGAAGCAGCCTTTCGAAATCACCCGGGCTTTACGTGAAAGAGACTAATTTCCTAATTTTAAAGCAATGGCCGAAGGAGCAGGGGCCTGCTGGGATGCTCTCCAGGGACGGAGACTGGTGGACACCATCTTCCTGCTCCCCCTCTGCCATTTTATGTTTGGTGACCCAGTTTTTATGTTTGCTACCCAGAGGACACCCCTTGATCACCTGGCTCTGGCAGTCAGAGGGGCTTGTGTTCCTGGGTCCCATGGGACTGTAACAATCAGAGAGACAGTTCTTGGCAGACTGCCACTCTCAGGACACCACACAGACAGTTGACAGAAACACATCCCTAGTCTCTCTGAGAAAGTGGCCTATTTATTTGTCCAGGAGTTTTGGCCTTAGAAGCAGGTTTCTGGTTTGGCACACATTAACGACTACAGAGGTGCTTTCATGGAACAGAGGCTGGGAGATGCCATTTTGCACTCACCCTCTGCCTTGCTATAGCTCACCAATATCTCCCAGAAAGGAGCTTGTGTACTCCTCTGGAGCCCTGATTTGTGCGACTGCTGCCCAAGCGACGCCTCCAAACCTGGAGGCCAGCAAGGCTTACGGTTGTGGTCCCACAGCAATATATATACATACATATTTGCATTATTTAGAAACTGATACGTAAGGTTTTGGCTTCCATTCAGCCTGAATCTAGGTGCTGACTGAGATCCTCCCCTTTGGGACACTGGCCTTGGCACATCCTCTACTGGGAACCAGTCAAAATAAAATAAGCTTCTTGGACAATCACAAAGGTTTGAAAGACACGAAGAGCTAGGGCAGGGTTAAACAATAAGGTTTATCTCCTATGGTCAACCCTTTAAGACTAGGAGAAGTGGTTGTTTTTCATCTATTGCACAGAAACCAACAGAGAATCAAGCAAAATGAAGAAACAGAGGAATGTGTTCCAAACAAAAGAACATGATAAAACCCCAGGAAAAAAGAAAAAAAACGCTAATGGAACAAAGATGAGTAATTTACCTGATAAAGAGTTCAAAGTAATGGTCGTAAAGATGCTCACTGAACTTGGGAGAATAAACATGGTGAGAATTTTGACACAGAGACAGAAAATACAAGAGAGTTCCACACAGAAATCACGGAACTGAAAAATATGAACTAAAAAATACACTAGATGTGGAAATTCCCTGGCAGTTCAGTGGTTAGGACTTGGCACTCTCACTGCAGGGGCCCGGGTTCAATCCCTGCGCAGGGAACTAAGATCCCAAAAGCCACACAGTGTAGCCAAACAAACAAACAAAACAAAACACTAGGTGAGTTCAACATCAGACTAGACAAAGCAGAAAAAAAAGGATCAATGAACCCAAGACAGGGCAGAGGAAATCACCCAAACAGAGTAGGAAAAAGAAAAAAGAATGATAAAAAAAAATAAAGATACCATAAGGGACTTATAAGAAAACATCAAGCTGAGTAATAGTCACACTTTAGGAGTCCCAGAAAAAGGAGAGAGAGAGAAAAGGGCAGAAAACTTATTTTAAGAAATAAGGGCTGAAAACTTGCCTAACCTGGGAAAAGAAAAAGACATCCAGATTCAGGAAGCCCAGAGAGTTACAAATAAGATGAACCTAAAGAGACCCACACTAAGACACATTATAATTAAAATGCCAGAAGTTAAAAACAAGGAGAGAATCTTAAAAGCAGAAAAAGAAAAATAATTTTTTATACATAAGGTACCTCATAAGTCTCTCGGTTGATTTTTCAGCAGAAACTGCAGGACAGAAGGGAGTGGCATGATATATTTAAAGTCATGAAAGAAAAAAAATTTTGAACCAATAACACTTTAACCAGCAAAGTTATTCAGAACTAAATAAGAGGTAGAGTTTTCCATACAAGCAAAAGCTAAAGGAGTTCATCACTACTAAACCAGCCTTACAAGAAATGTTAAAGGGATTTCTTTAAGCTGAAAAAAAACAGCACTAATTACTAACCAGAAAACATATCAAAGTATAAATCTCACTGGTAAAGGTAAATATACATAAAGGTAGTGCACTAACCACTACTAAAACTAGTACGAAGATTAAAACACAAGGGACTTCCCTGGTGGGACAGTGGTTAAGAATCCACCTGCCAATGCAGGGAACACGGTTTGAGCCCTGGTCCAGGAAGATTCCAAATGCCGCGGAGCAAATAAGCCCGTGCGCCACATCTACTGAGCCTGCACTCTACAACCCGCGAGCCACAACTACTGAGACCATGAGCCACAACTACTGAGACCATGTGCCACAGATACTGTAGCCCGCACACCTACAGCCCCATGCTCCACAACAAGAGAAGCCACCGCAATGAGAAGCCCACGTACCGCAATGAAAAGCCCACGCACCGCAACGAAGAGTATCCCCCACTCACCACAACTAGAGGAAGCCCGCATGCAGCAACGAAGACTCAACACAGCCAAAAATAAATTTTAAAAAAACCAACAAATAAATTTATTTTTAAAAAAAGATTAAAAGGCAAAAGTAGCTAAATCAAGTAAACAACCTAACTTTATACCTCAAGAAAAATCTCAAGTAAACAACGTAACTGTACACCTCAAGGAACTAGAAAAGGAAGAAACAAGGCCCAAAGTTAGTAGAAGGAAGGAAATAACAAAGAGAAAAAATAAGTGAAACAGAGACTAAAACAACAATAGAAAAGATGAGTGAAACTAAGATTTGGTTCTTTGAAAAGATAAAACTGACAAACCTTTAGCCAGACTCACTCAAAATCAAAAATGAAAAAGGAAGCATTACAACTGACAGCACAGAAATACAAAGAATAATAAGAGAGCTACTGTGAAAAATTATATGCCAACAAATTGGACAACTGAGAAGAAATGGATAAATTCCTAGAAACATACAACCTTCCAAGACTGAATCATGAAGAAACAGAAAATTTAAACAGAATGATTACTAGTAAAGAGATTGAATCAGTAATTTTACAACTCCCTACAAAGAAAAGTAAGAGACCAGACAACTTCACTGGTGAATTCTACCAAACATTCAAAGAAGAATTAATACCAATCCCTCTCAAACTATGCCAAATAACAGAAAAGGAGCAACACTTCCAAACTCGTTTTACAAGGCCAGCATTTCTCAATACCAAAATAGACAAGGACACCACACAAAAAAGAAAATTACAGGTCAATATCACTGATGAACATAGATGTAAAAATCCTCAACAAAATGTAAGCCAACTGGATTCAACAATACGTATATTAAAAGGATCACATACCACTATCAAGTGGAGTTTATTCCAAAGATACAAGAATGGTTCAACAATCGCAAATCAATGTGATATACCACATGAATAAAATGAAGGATAAAAATCGTATGATCAAGAGAGACCTTCAAGAAGGTGGAGGAGTAAGACATGGAGATCACCTTCCTCCCCACAAATACATCAAAAATACACCTACACATGTGGAACAACTCCTACAGAACACCTACTGAGCGCTGGCAGGAGACTTCAGACTTCCCAAAAGGCAAGAAAATCCCCATTTACCTGAGTAGTGCAAAAGAAAAAAGAAAAAACAGAGAGAAAAGAATAGAGACGGACCTGCACCTCTGGGAAGGAGCTGTGAAGGAGGAAAAGTTTCCACACACTAGGAAGCCCCTTCACTGGCAGAGATGGGGGGTGGGTGGGGGGGAAGCTTCGGAGTCACAAAGGAGAGTGCAGCAACAGGGGTGCAGAGGGCAAAGAGGAGAGATTCCCACAGAGAGGATCAGTGCCGACCAGCACTCACCAACCTGAGACGCTTGTCTGCTTACCCGCCAGGGCAAGTGGGGGCTGGGAGCTGAGGCTTGGGCTTTGGAGGTCAGATCCCAGGGAGAGGACTGGGGTTGGCTGTGTGAACACAGCCTGAAGGGGGCTAGGGTGCCACAGCGAGACAGGAGAGAGTCTGGGGAAAAGTCTGGACCTGCCAAGGAGGGAAGAGACCACTGTTTTGGGGGTGTGTGAGGAGAGGGGATTCCTTCCCCATGTGCCCACAGAAGGCAGGGCACCGCCTAAATGAGCTCCTGAGATGGGCGCCAGCCACAGCTATCTGCTCATATCCCACATACAGGCGTGAAATGCTAATGCTGCTGCTGCCACCAAAAATCCTGTGTGCCAGCGCAGGTCACTGCCCACACACCCCCGGGAGCCTGTGAAGCACACCACTGCCAGGGTCCCAAGATCCAGGGACAACTTCCCCAGGAGAACACACGGTGCACCTCAGGCTGTTGCAACGTCATGCTGGCCTCTGCCGCCACAGGCTCGCCCCACATTCCAATTATGACTACCGTACCCCTCCCTCTCCCTGATCTGAGTGAGCAAGAGAGCCCTAATCAGCCGCTACTTTAACCCCCTCCAGTCTGGGCAGGGAATAGATGCCTGAGGGCGACCTACACACAGAGGCAGGGCGAAAACCAAAGCTGACCCCAGAAGCTGAGCAAAAAAGAAGAGAAAGGGTAATTTCTCCGTGCAGCCTCAGGGTTAGCAGATAAAACCCCACAAACAACTTGATGAACCCTGCAGCTGTGGAATACCTGAATAGACAACGAATATTCCTAAAATGGAGGTGGTGGGCTTTGGGAGCAACTGTAGACTTGGGGTTTGCTTTCTGCAACTGATTTGTTTCTGATCTTTATGTTTATCTTGGTTTAAGTTTTAGTGCTTGTTATCATTGGTGGATTTGTTTATTGGTTTGGTTGCTGTCTCTTATTTTTTTATTTTACTATTTATTTTCTTTCTTTTTTCTTTTTTTTCTTCCTTTTCTTCTGAGCTGTGTGGCTGGCAGGGTCTTGGTGCTTCACCCGGATGTCAGGCATGAGCCTCCAAGGTGGGAGAGCTGAGTCCAGAAGACCACCAGAGATCTCCCGGCCCCACATAATATCAATCAGCGAGAGCTCTCCCAGAGACTCTGTCTCAACGCTAAGACCCAGCTCCACCCAACGGCCAGCAATCTCCAGTGCTGGACACCCCATGCCAAACAACTAGCAAAACAGGAACACAACCCCACACATCAGCAGAGAGACTGCCTAAAGTCATACTAAGTTCACAGACACCCCAAAACACACCACCAGACATGGCCCTGCCCACCAGAAAGACAAGATCCAGCCCCAACCACCAAAACACAGGCACCAGTCCCCTCCCCCAGGAAGCCTACACAAGCCACTGAACCAACCTCACCCACTGTGGACAGACACCAAAAACAACGGGAACTACGAACCTGTAGGCTGTGAAAAGGAGACCCCAAACACAGTAAGTTAAACAAAATGAGAAGAAAGAGAAATATGCAGCAGATGAAGGAGCAAGGCAAAAACTCACCAGACCAAACAAATGAAGAGGAAATAGGTAGTCTACCTATTTCAGAATTCAGAGTAAGGACAGTAAAGATGATCCAACATCTTGGAAAGAAAATGGAGCAAATACAAGAAACGTTTAACAAGGACCTAGAAGAGCTAAAGAGCAAACAAACAATGATGAACAACACAATAAATGAAATTAAAAATTCTCTAGAAGGAATTAATAGCAGAATAACTGAGGCAGAAAACAGAGAAGTGACCTGGAAGATAAAACAGTGGAAATAACTGCTGCAGAGCAGAATAAAGGAAAAAGAATGAAAAGAATTGAGGACAGTCATAGAGACCTCTAGGACAACATTAAACACACCAACATTCAAATTAGAGGGGTTGCAGAAGAAGAAAAGAAAAAGAAAGGGCTTGAGAAAATATTTGATGAGATTACAGTTGAAAACTTCCCTAACATGGGAAAGGAAATGGTCAATCAAGTCCAGGAAGCATAGAGAGTCCCATACAGGATAAATCCAAGGAGAAACATGCCAAGACACATATTAATCAAACTATCAAAAATTAAACACAAAGAAAAAATATTAATAGCAGCAAGGGAAAAGCAACAAATAACATACAAGGGAATCCCCATAAGGTTAACAGCTGATCTTTCAGCAGAAACTCTGCAAGCCAGAAGGGACTGGCAGGACATATTTAAAGTGATGAAAGGGAAAAACCTACAACCCAGATTACTCTACCCAGCACAGATCTCATTCAGATTCGATGGAGAAATCAAAACCTTTACAGACAAGCAAAAGTTAAGGTAATTCAGCACCACCAAACCAGTTTTACAACAAATGCTAAAGGAACTTCTCTAGGCAAGAAACACAAGAAGGAAAAGACCTACAAAAACAAGCCCACAGGGCTTCCCTGGTGGCGCAGTAGTTGAGAGTCCGCCTGCCGATGCAGGGGACATGGGTTCGTGCCCTGGTCTGGGAAGATCCCACGTGTCACGGAGCGGCTAGGCTCGTGAGCCATGGCCGCTAAGCCTGCGCGTCCGGAGCCTGTGCTCCGCAACGGGAGAGGCCACAACAGTGAGAGGCCCGCATACCGCAAAAAAAAAAAAAAAAAACAAGCCCACAACAATTAAGAAATTGGTAACAGGAACATACATACCGATAATGACCTTAAATGTAAATGGACTAAGTGCTCCAACCAAAAGATACAGACTGGCTGAATGGATGCAAAAACAAGACCCATATATATGCTGTCTAAAAGAGACCCACTTCAGACCTAGGGACACATACAGACTGAAAGTGAGCGGATGGAGAAAGATACTCCATGCAAATGGAAATCAAAAGAAAGCTGGAGTAGTAATTCTCATATCAGACAAAATAGACTTTAAAATAAAGACTATTACAAGAGACAAAGAAGAACACTATGTAATGATCAAGGGGTCAATCCAAGAAGAAGATATAACAATTGTAAATATTTATGCACCCAAGATACGAGCACCTCAAGACGTATGGCAAATGCTAACAGCCATAAAAGGGGAAATCAACAGTAACACAACCACAGTAACACAATAACAGCCATAAAAGGGGATATCAACTTTAACACCCCACTTCCACCAATGGACAAATCATCCAAAATGAAAATAGACAAACACAAGCTTCAAATGACACATTAGACCAGATGGACCTAATTGGTATTTATAGGACATTCCACCCCAAAACAATAAAATACACTTTCTTCTCAAGTGCTCATGGAACATTCTCCAGGATAGATCATATGTTGGGTCACAAATCAAGCCTCAGTAAATTTAAGAAAACTGAAATCATATCAAGTATATTTTCTGACCACAATGCTATGAGACTAGATATTATGAGTAAAAAACTGTAAAAAGTAAAAACACATGGAGGTTAAACAATATGCCACTAAATAACCAAGAGGTCACAGAAGAAATCAGAGGAAATCAAAAAATACCTGGAAACAAATGACAACAAAAACATGACGACCCAAAACCTATGGGATGCAGCAAAAGCAGTTCTACGAGGAAAGATTATGCAATACAAGCCTACCTCAAGAAACAAGAAAAATCTCAAATAAACAACCTAACCTTAAACCTAAAGCAATCAGAGAAGGAAGAACAAAAAAACCCCAAAGTTAACAGAAGGAAGGAAATCATAAAGATCAGATCAGAAATAAATGAAAAAGACATGAAGAAAACAACAGCAAAGATCAATAAAACTAAAAGCTGGTTCTTTGAGAAGATAAACAAAATTGATAAACCATTAGCCAGACTCATCAAGAAAAAAATGGAAAGCCTCAAATCAGAATTAGTAATGAAAAAGGAGAAGTAACAATTGACACTGCAGAAATAAAGAAACATGAGAGATTACTACAAGCAACTATATGCCAATAAAATGGACAACCTAGAAAAAATGGACAAATTCTTAAAAAAGCACAAACTTCCGAGACTAAACCAGGAAGAAATAGAAAATATGGACAGACCAATCACAAGCACTGAAATTGAAACTGTGATTAAAAATCTTCCAACAAACAAAAGCCCAGGACCAGATGGCTTCACAGGTGAATTCTATCAAACATTCAGAGAAGAGCTAACACCCATCCTTCTCAAACTCTTCCAAAATATAGCAGAGGGAGGAACACTCCCAAACTCATTCTACGAGGCCACCATCACCCTGATACAAAAACCAGACAAGGATGTCACAAAAAAGAAACCTACAGGCCAATAAGACTGACGAACATAGATGCAAAAATCCTCAACAAAATACTAGCAAACAGAATCCAACAGCACATTAAAAGGATCATACACCATGATCAAGTGGGGTTTATCCCAGGAATGCAAGGACTCTTCAATATATGCAAATCAATCAATGTAATACACCATATTAACAAACTGAAGGATAAAAACCATATGATCATCTCAATAGATGCAGAAAAAGCTTTCAACAAAATCCAACACCCATGTATGATTAAAAACTCTCCAGAAAGCAGGCACAGATGGAACTTACCTCAACATAATAAAGCCCATATATGACAAACCCACAGCCAACATCATTCTCAATGGTGAAAAACTGAAACCATTTCCTCTAAGATCAGGAACAAGACAAGGGTACCCACTCTCATCAGTACTATTCAACATAGTTTTCAAAGTTTTAACCACGGCAATCAGAGAAGAAAAAGAAATAAAAGAAATCCAAATTGGAAAAGAAGCAGCAAAACTGTCACTATTTGCAGATGACATGATACTATACATAGTAAATCCTAAAGATGCCACTAGAAAACTACTAGAGCTAATCAGTGAATTTGGTAAAGCTGCAGGATACAAAGTTAATGCACAGAAATCCCTGGCATTCCTATACACTAACAACGAAAGATCAGAAAGAGAAATTAAGGAAACTATCCCATTCACCAATGTAACGAAAAGAACTAAACACCCAGGAATAAACCTACCTAAGGCGGTAAAAGACCTGTATGCAGAAAACTATAAAACACTGATGAAAGAAATTAAACATGATACAAACAGATAGAGAGATATACCGTGGCCTTGGATTGGAAGAATCAATATTGTGAAAATGACTCTACTACCCAAAGCAATCTACAGATTCAATGCAATCTCCATCAAACTACCAATGGCATTTTTCACAGAACTAGAACAAAAAATTTTACAATTTGTATGGAAATACAAAAGACCCTGAATAGCCAAAGCAATATTGAGAAAGAAAAATGGAGCTGGAGGAATCAGACTCCCTGACTTCAGACTATACTACAAAGCTACAGTAATCAAGACAGTATAGTATTGGCACAAAAACAAAAATACAGATCAATGGAACAGGATAGAAAGCCCAGAGATAAACCCACACACATATGGTCACCTTACCTTTGATAAAGGTGGCAAGAATATACAATGGAGAAAAGACAGCCTCTTCAATAAGTGGTGCTGGGAAAACTGGACAGCTACATGTAAAAGAATGAAATTAGAAACTTCCTAACACCATACACAAAAATAAACTCAAAATGGATTAAAGACCTAAATGTAAGGCCAGATACTATAAAACTCTTAGAGGAAAACACAGGAAGAACACTTTATGACATATATCACAGCACGATCCTTTTTGACCCACCTCCTAGAGAAATGGAAATAAAAATAAATAAATAGGACCTAATGAAACTTAAAAGCTTCTACACAGCAAGGGAAACCATAAAGAAGACAAAAAGTCAACCCTCAGAATGGGAGAAAATATTTGCAAATGAAGCAACTGACAAAGGATTAATCCAAAATATACAAGCATCTCATGCACCTCAATATTAAAAAAACAAACAACCCAATCCAAAAATGGGCAGAAGACCTAAACACACATTTCCCCAAAAAAGATATACAGATTGCCAACAAACACATGAAAGGATGCTCAACATCACTAATCATTAGAGAAATGCAAATCAAAACCTTAGTGAGATAACACCTCACCCCAGTCAGAATAGCTATCATCAAAAAATCTACAAACAATAAATGCTGGAGAGGATGTGGAGAAAAGGGAACCCTCTTACACTGTTGGTGCAAATGTAAATTGATACAGCCACTATGGAGAACAGTATGGAGGTTCCTTAAAAAACTAAAAATAAAACTACCATATGACCCAGCAATCTTACTATTGGGCATATACCCTGAGAAAACCATAATTCAAAAAGAGACATATACCACAATGTTCACTGCAGCACTATTTACGATAGCCAGGACATGGAAGCAACCTAAGTATCCACTGGCAGATGAATCGATAAAGAAGATGTGTCACATATATACAGTGGAATATTACTCAGCCATAAGAAGAAACGAAATTGAGTTATTTGTAGTGAGGTGGATGGACCTAGAGTCTGTCATACAGAGTGAAGTAAGTCAGAAAGAGAAAAACAAATACTGTATGCTAACACATATATATGGAATCTAAAAAAAATGGTCCTGAAGAACCTAGGGGCAGGACAGGAATAAAGACACAGACGTAGACAATGGACTTCAGGACACGGGGAGGGGGAAGGGTAAGCTGGCACAAAGTGAGAGAGTGGTATGGACATATACAGACTACCAAATGTAAAATAGATAGCTAGTGGGAAGCAGTTGCATAGTACAGGGAGATCAGCTCGGTGCTTTGTGACCACCTAGAGGGGTGGGATGGGGAGGGTGGGAGGGAGACGCAAGAGGGAGGGCATACATGTATATATGTATACATACAGCTGATTCACTTTGTTATACAACAGAAACTAACACAACATTGTAAAGTAATTATACTCCAATAAAGATGTTTTAAAAAATCATAGGATCACCTCAATAGATACAGAAAAGGCATCTGACAAAATTCATCATCCATTTATGATAAAAAAAAAAAGTCTCAACTAAGTTGGTACAGAGGGAACATACCTCAACATAACAAAGACCATATATGACAAGCCCACAGCCAACATCACTGTTAATGGCGAAAACCTGAAAGCATTTCCTCTAAGATTAGGAGGAAGGCAAGGATGCCCACTATTGCCACTTCTATTCAACATAGTATTAGAAGTCCTAGCCAGCACAATTAGGCAAAAAAAGAAATAAAAGGCATCCAAATTGGAAGAGAAGAACTGCCACTATTTGCAGATGACATGCTGTAATATATAGGAAACAATAAAGACTTCACCAAAAAATAAAAATAAAAAACTGTTAGAATTAATAAACGAATTCAGCAAAGTTGCAGGATACAAAAATCAATACACAGAAATCTATTACATTTCTATACACTAATAATGAAGTATCAGAAAGAGAAATTAAGAAAACAATCCCATTTACAAGTGCATCAGTAAGAATAAAATAACTAGGAATAAAGTTAACCAAGGAGGTTAAAAGTCCTGTACACTGAAAACTGTAAGACACTGATGAAAGAAATGGAAGAAGGCACAAAGAAATGGTAAGATATTTCATGCTCATGGATTGTTAGAATATTGTGAAAATGTCCATATTAACCAAAGCAATCTACAGATTCAATGCAATCCCTATCAAAATTCCAATGCCATTTTTTCACAGGAATAGAACAAACAATTCTAAAATTTGTATGGTACCACAGAAGACTCCAAATAGCCAAAGCAGTCTTAAGGAAGAAGAACAAACCTGGAGGATTAACACTCCCTGATTTCAAACTATACTGCAAAGCTATAGCAATTGAAATAGTAATGGTGCTGGCATAAAAACACAAACACAGATCAATGCAACAGAAAAAAGAGCTCAGAAATAAACCCACACATATATAAATTAACTTATAACAAAGGAGCCAGGACTATTCAATGGGGAAAGGATGGTCTCTTTCATCAATGGTGTTGGGAAAAGTGGAGAGCAACATGAAAAAGAATGAAACTCAACCACTATCTTGTATCATACACTCAAGATGGATTTACTGACTTGAATCTAAGACCTGAAAGCATAAAACTCCTAGAAGAAAACAGTAAGCTACTTGACAATGGTCTTGAGGATATTTTGAATCTGACATCAAATGCAAAGACAACAAAAGCAAAAATAAATAAGTGGGACTACATCAAATTAAAAAGCTTCTAGGGCTTCCCTGGTGGCGCGGTGGTTGGGAGTCCACCTGGCGATGCAGGGGACGCAGGTTTGTGCCCCGGTCCAGGAGGATCCCGCGTGCTGTGGAGCGGCTGGGCCCGTGGGCCGCGGCTGCTGGGCCTGCGCGTCCGGAGCCTGTGCTCCGCGGCGGGAGAGGCCACGGCAGTGAGAGGCCCGCGTACCGCAAAAAAAAAAAAAAAAAAAAGCTTCTACACAGCAAAGGAAACCATCAACAAAATGAAAAGGCAACCTACTGAATGGGAGGAAATATTTGCAAATCAGAAATTTGATGAGAGGTTAATATCCAAAATATATGGGCTTCCCTGGTGGCGCAATGGTTAAGAATCTGCCTGCCAATGCAGGGGACATGGGTTCGAGCCCTGGTGTGGGAAGAGCCCACATGCTGCACAGCAACTAAGCCCGTGCGCCACAACTACTGAGCCTGCGCTCTAGAGCCCATGGGCCACAACTACTGAAGCCCGCGCACCTAGACCCTGTGATCCGCAACAAGAGAAGCCACAGCAATGAGAAGCCCGCACACCGCAACAAAGAGTACTCCCCGCTCGCCACAACTAGAGAAAGCCAGCGTGCAGCAACAAAGACCCAATGCAACCAAAAATAAATTAATTTAAAATATATATATATATATGTAAAGAATTCATACAACTCAATAGCAAAAAAACAGTCCAATTAAAAAATGGGCAGAGGATTTGAATAGACTTTTTGCCAAAGATGACATACAGATGGCCAACAGACATGAAAAGATGCTCAACATTGGTAACATCAGGGAAATGTAAATTAAAACCACAATGAGATATTCCCTTACACTGGTTAGAATGGCTATTACCAAAAAGATGAGAAATAACAAGTGATAGAGAGGATATGGAGAAAAGGGAACCCCTGCACACTGTTGCTGCTGGAAATGTATAATGGTGCAGTCATTATAGAAAACAGTATGAAGGTGCCTCAAAAAATAAAACTACCATAGGATCCAGCGATTCCACTTCTGGGTATTTAACTGAAGAAAACAAAAAAAGTAACTTGAAAAGATATATGCACCCTCCATGTTCACTGAAGCATTATTTACAATGGCCAAGATAAGGGGAAAAAACCCTAAGTGTCCATCAACAAATAAATGGATAAAGAAAATGTGTATAATACACAAAATATATACATAATGGAATAGTATTCAACCATAAAAAAAGAATGAAATATTACCATTTGCACAACATGGATGAACCTAGAGGATATTATGCTAAGTGAAATAAGCAGAGAAAGACAAATCCGTATGATCTCACTTATATGTGGAATCTTTCAACAATAAACTCAGAGATAAAACAAACTGGTGGTTGCCAGAGGTGGAAAATGGGTAAAATGGGTGAAGGGGGTCAAAAGGTAAGAGCTTCCAGTTACAAATAAAGTAAGTTATGGGGATGTAATGTACAGCATGGTGACTATAGTTGATACTGTACTGCATATCTGAAAGTTGCTAAGAGAATAAATCTAAAAAGTTCTCATCACAAGAAAAAAATTCTGTAACTATGCATGGTTAACTAGACTTACTGGGATGATCATTTTGCAATATATAAAAATATCAAATCATTATATTATACCCCTGAAACAAATATATGGTATATGTCAATTATGTCTCAATAATAAAAAAAGAATGATAGAACAGAAGATCCATAATAGCCTACATTATAATAAGGCTCTAGTCTAATGTTCTCTGCTGCCAGTTTCAAATCTTCTGAATTAACGGGAGATAAGACCTCTAGGCATCTCTGACAAATGTTACCTGTAACTTATTATCAAGGTATCAAGATAATAGAAAACATTACTACTATTAGTTTATTGTAAATATATAAACTATTTACAAATTATCAAGGAAAAACAACTCAAGCCTTCAGCAACGAAATTTTCAATTTATTCAACAATTTTTTCAATTGTTGAAAACTGCAGTTTAACAGGCAACTAAAAGGAAAGAATCTCATGATCTTTGGAGCTTAAAATAAAAAAAGTCCTTGACAACATGGTCATCAATGTCTATGTTCGGCCACAAATATATGAACTAGTACCTACAGGAAGTTACTTACAACTCAATCTCCTCAATTTTTTTCAACAAATATCCCTCAAATAATAGCACAGTTCTTGGCCAAAGAGAATCAGAGATCAGTACAACAACAAATAAAAGTGAAATGAACTATAACCTACTACTGTTCCCACTTACATCATAGACATATTGGGGCAGAGAAAACACAAATGCAATCTTTGTTTCAGTCTTCAAAAACAATAATATTAAAAAAAAACTCAGTCTCTGAATACCTACTATGCACAAGGCACTAGAGTTTAAAATGTGATATATCAGCCGGTAATACAGGACTCATGCCTACCTCTACCTATTTACCACTCATCACAAAACCAACTTTCAAAGGATAGGATTGTCTTGTCTATGCATTTTTCCTCCTAGTGATTGGCTTAACTCAAAGAGAAGGGGCAAAACAATGTTTTTATGTTTGCAAGGCTACTGTATTACATTAAAAATTAGGGCTCTTCAACCACAAGAGGCACCAATACTCTCCAAGTTTTTACAGCAGTTTTTCCATCAAAGTAGATAATTTTTTTTTAAGTGGAGCTTTTCTAAAGTATATTTAAACTGAAAAATCTATATTTAACAAAACATAGTAAAATATTTTATTTTCACTGTTAACAGAACTGTAAAGACACCTCTCCCCTAAGCCACGATAATGTTTCTATCTAATCAGTTTTTGCCTTAACCAGATGACAATGTTTTATATAAACTGCCTTTACTTCTTTCTTAGAGTTATTATTCTACAGGACTGAGTGTTAGCACATAGTAGGTTCAAAGGAACATTTTTAAAGAGTGAAAAGCAAGGGTCTCTCTTTTCCACCCTTTAGGTTATCACCCTTTGTTCACTGAGTTCCCACACCTTAGCTTGCAACCTCTATTGCTTCAACCCTCTGAAAGAGCAGTCCCCAACCTTTTTGGCACCAGGGACCAGTTTCGTGGAAGACAATTTTTCCATGGACCGGGTGGGAGGGGGGGCTGTTCAGGCGGTAATGTGAGCAATGAGGAGCAGCAGATGAAACTTCGCTCACTGGTCCACCGCTCACCTCCTGCTGTGCGGTACCGGTCCACAGCCCGGGTGTTGGGGACCCCTACTCTAAAACACCCATCCAACCTCACTTCCTGCCTTTGGGGTAAATTGACCTCATCTTCAAAGAAACCCTCTGCCTCTTCCACAAAATCTCCTATGCCATTCAGCGTTGCTCTGCATTTCTAGGCTTAGTGTGTGGAAGACTGGAACTAAGGACATGAGATTGGAAATAAGGACACAGACTGAAGTTTGTCAGATATCCAGCCATACTTCTGAGGTCACAAAAACCAAAGTAAAAATTAAATTTACCAAGGCCATAATACAGTGAACAAGATACAGGGCTGCCTCCTCAGAACTTTGGAAAATACACAGAAAAGCAAAAATTAACTTCTCTTATTTAAGCAGATCAACAATAAACACCATCATACATTGCTGAGGCCCTAACTTCAGAAGAGAAGTGTCAATCACAATGTAAAGATAAGCCATTCACTACAGGAACTATATCTATCTATGGCATCAGAAAGGCTTACCAACGTGCACCAAAAGGTTTTCTACACTGTCCATTTGTTGAGAACTGATTTCATTAGGAAGGCTGACGATCTAAGCCCTAAAGCATCTTATCAAAAAACTAAATAATCTTGCTTTATAACCTATAACAGATAGAAGGAATCTTTTTAGTGAGTAGACTTCTGAGTAAGAAAAGCTTTAAAACACTACACTAAAGGTGGCAACTGTAAGGAAGCCAAAGAGGATGTGCTTAGCATACTAACAGAGTTTATTAACTTAAGAATGTGATTTTAAGTATCCCGAGTTTGAGAGATAAAACTGAATATTTTTTCCCTTAACTTTTTTTTTTAATTAATTTATTTTTGGCTGTGCTGGGTCTTTGTTGCTGCACACAGGCTTTCTCTAGTTGCAGCGAGCAGGGGCTACTCTTTGTTGCGATGCACTGGCTTCTCATTGCGGTGGCGTCTCTTGTTGTGGAGCACGGGCTGTAGGCGCATGGGCTTCAGCAGTTATGGCTCTAGGCGCACGGGCTTCAGCAGTTGTGGCGCGCGGGCTCTAGAGTGCAGGCTCAGTAGTTGTGGTGCACGGACTTAGCTGCTCCATGGCATGTGGGATCTTCCCGGACCAGGGATCGAACCCATGTCCCCTGCACTGGCAGGCAGATTCTTAAACACTATGCCACCAGGGAAGTCCTCCCTTAACTCTCTATGTAATCTTTTGTTAAAAAAAAATATCTTTAACATTGCACTTGTATCCTAGGACATCAACATGTAAATTGGCTAGTAATTCCTGTTTTGTTCTCTAAGGCATCTGACTATCTATAGTATTACTAAATCTGATTTGCACAATCTGTAAATATTGTGAAACACTGAAAGAGGTTTCAAAGTATTCTGAAGAAAATATACAGAAGTCTGGTCAATTTCCACACACTCTTGGCCACTTAAATAACATTTCTAATTAGGTTATAAGTAAAGAGGATTTCATTATATTACAATTTTGTTTAAAATGGCCTCCCTCCCTATACTGGTACTGTCAAGAGAGAAAAACTATGTTTATTACTGCTCTCTATATAAGCTATTCTAAGCACTCTACACACAGTAGTCTATCTCATTTAGAGGAACTATGAGGTTTTGATTTTATTATAAATATCCAAATTTATTAGATGTATGAATATACACATTCCTCTGAAATAATTCCTCAACCAATGAATGACTGAAAACTTCCAAGCTGAAAATGATAACACACTTGGGCAAATAAAGACCTTCTTTCCTGGGAAATGACTTCTTAAATCCTATCCTGGAAAAGAGAAAGAAAAAAAAAATAGAGTATGTCTCACACAATCATAATTTAAGTGACTAATATGCCATTTTATTTTAAATAAATAATACTAGTGATTCAAATTATCACAACCATTAGACCAATGACAACACAGGCCCTCTAGTATATTTTAACACGTTAATTAGCATTCTTTTAACTATTTTTCATTTCTAACCTGTAATTTTTACTTTTTTTACTATTATTTTTTTCTATTTTTTAAGAAATTTTTATACAATTTTTAAACATTACTGTCCTAACCTGTGACTTTTAAAGACCTAGAGTTGGAGAATTGGTGTTTTAGACATAGCCATGTGCTGGTAATATTTTCCCCCAATTGTTTCCTACCTTCTCGCACACAGTAAACAAGCCATTCTAGAATCAGACACATCATCATCCAACATACATAATTAAAGAAACTACATGTGTACTTTTAGATTTACATTGTTTAATAAATCCAAGTGACATTTTGTGTTAATTCCAAAATAAGTTCATCCACTAGATAAAGAAAATAAAAACTAAAAATCCTAAGTATCAAACTGAATAAGTTTTAATAAAATCATCTTTCTATACAATTTTTTTTTATGATTCATGATCAGGAGTGAGAGATTATAGAACTGTGGAATCAGACTAAATATCTAACTATACAATGTTTCTGAATGGCTATTATAAACAATACAGACTTTAAGGACTCATTCAGAGACACATTTGATTCTGAAATGTATTATTCAGTGTTGTTTTTACGAAGTGTACCATCCATGGGACTTCTTTTTTGCAGTACGTGTGCCCCTCACTGTTGTGGCTTCTCCCGTTGGGGAGCACAGGCTCCGGACGCGCAGGCTCAGCGGCCATGGCTCACGGGCCCTGCTGCTCCGCAGCATGTGGGATCTTCCCAGACCAGGGCACGAACCCGTGTCACCTGCATTGGCAGGCGGACTCTCAACCACTGCGCCACCAGGGAAGCCCCTACAATCTTTTGTTAAGTTCTTTGTCATAGGAATGAAATCTGCATTTGCTGGTCTGTAATTGGCATTTTGGAGAACAGGCAAAACAGTGAAGCATGGTTCCCTGTTGGTTCATCCAAGGTCAAGGAAAAGAATCATATTCCCAACCCCTCCAATATAATTTAAGTTCATGATCCTAATGGCTCAAACACGTCCTAGTCAAGTTCAAACTTTGAATTTCTTATGAATATATCTATTGATGTCCTTTGGATATTTTAGGATTAAAAAATTTAAATCACAAACTGCAAAATGAATAATCAAGTACTAGGTTTTTGATCTTAATATTTGTTTCAGCCTAAGTTTACAACAGTTGAAGTGTTTGATTCTTAAAAATGTATTGAAGCTTTCTATTTGTAAAGCCTCTTTAGGTTCTATCAGACATTTGAATAAGACAAAAGCTTTGTCCTCAATGAGCTGACAAAACAAATATAGAAAAACTATACTACAAGACATGGTGGAGATGCCATGAAGAAAGTTTTGGAAAATACCATGGACCTTTAGAGAAGGAAGATCACAATCTGTTTTGGGTCAGAGAAAACAACTTGAACCAAGTCATGTGGAAAAGGGAAGTGAGCAAGAAACATGTTCAGGAAACAATGAAAGACACAGCTTGGACAGAGCCCAGTGCACAGGGAGGAAATAAGATTCCAAAGACAGGAGCCATGCTGCCTGTAAAGGGCTCTGAAGTCAGGCTGAGGACATATAACAAAGCCACTGTGTGTGGCTGTGCTACAAGCAACACTGTGCCTCTTGGGGGTGTGAAAGTAACGAATAAATTACACTGAAAGCATAGGGACAGAACATATTACTAAAGCCTGCAAGAAATCAGAAAAGGGAGTAATGGGGAACTGAACCAGGTGGCCCCAGGTGACAGTGGGAATAGAAAGGGGATGTTGCACTTAAAATCTACTGCACGTGGTAAAGGAGTTGGTATTTGGAGCAATGAAGGCAGGGGAGGGGGAGTGGGAAGCCGGTGCCACAGTTCTTAATCTGGATGACCAGAAGAAACTAAATACCTAAGTGCCCTAACAAAAATAGGAAGTCAAGGGGAAGAACTGAGATTTTTGTATTGTTAGTTCAGGGGAAGGCGGTGCAAATGAGATTCTGGTCTGGACTTGTTACATTTGAGGAATCAGTTGCAAACATTTGGCACACAGAAACATCACTGAGTACTGAAGAAGGCTCCATCCTGAGGAGATTTCAGCCCTCTCCACAGACAGGATAGTTAAAAGGAATGTGAGTAAACAAGGCAAAAATGAAAACATAGATGGAGGCAGATTGGAGAATGACTCCATTTAGAGAATGGGGGGGGGCAAATAAAACTAACTACTGATCTCAGGTAAGACAAGAAGCAAAATGTCAGAAGATGGCTCTTATCAGACATTCGCTAGAATGTCTGATAAGAGTCTCAAAAGGGAGTAGCTATCTTTAGTGTCAAACACTAAAAAGGACCCAAGAAATATAAGTATTGAGAAAAATAAAAGTCCACTGGGATGTGGCACTGAGAAGTTCTGTGATGTTTAATATGTCAGGAGGTAACGACTTGGAAAGGGGAGATGGTAACAGAGAGGAGTCACTTATCTTAGAAGTCTTTTAAAAGGTAGGAGAGTGGACTTCTGTCTCTTATTTCCAAGGCAAAGAAATACAGTAAAACTCTAATGAAATCCTGTAGTGCAAACCCACTGGAGGGGAAAAAAAATCCCTTATTTATTACTATTTGACGATTTCCATGGTGTAAGTACTACCACCATGGCTGATTTCAAGATGCCAATGGTTGGCAAAATTCCTGAAAATTTAGTAATAACTCTGGACCACCACTGCAAACTGCTACTCTGTGGTCTACTCTGCAACTCAGCAAGTCCGTGACAGCCTTCCTCTAAACTCAACTGATACTTAATTATTCTCTGGGACAACCTTGCAGCAATTCACAGAAATCTACCCAACTCTTGTTACATATTGCTTTCTCAACTGTATTACAACTGAAAAGGGTTAGATGTTGAAAGCCAAATGGCTCCCAGGCGTGCCTGTCTTCACAAAGAAGGAAACAACAAGAATTACATACTCCAAAAAGCCTTCAGGTGACCTTTTTTATAATTGTTTCCTTTGTTAATGTCATTGCCCCTTATAAATCTGAGATGTCTTGAGAATAGGGAACTTGATTCAAAGACTTCAGTTTTCCCACAATCCACTTGGCTCTTGGGATAGTTCTATTGTTGATCAACCAATTAAAAAAATTTTTAAAGTAAGCTCTGTATCAATGAAGGAATAAGTAACGAAGTATCAGTGGAATAAGCAAAAGAAACATGAAGCAAACATCCTAGTAGGCCCAATCGTGGTGAGAGGCAGCAGAGATACGTGACAGCTCCTTAGACTAAATCCAGATACCTAGGGGGCTCCAATCCATCCCTGCTACTTGCTGGTGGGATGCCAGCAGCGGTCCCAGTTGCAGTTCCACCTGAAAAATGGGAACAGTAATACCTAGCACACAGGGTCGACCTTAAGGTTTAATATGAACGCATTAGGGAACACCCAGCAGGAACAGGCACTTGCTTGTTACAGTTCACAATGCCATTCCAGTCTGTACACTGGACACTGATCAAGTGTATCACCAAGAGTACCAAGGAGGCCCACCTCTAACAAGGGACTGCGGCTGTTTAGCTGCTAAGGATAGTTTATAGTCTGTCCCCAGTGACCTCCTGCTATCACCCAAAACCACAAATTCCTTTCATGGCTGTGCCCTGGACTCCCAAGTCCCACAACAACATGGAGGCCAAAGAGTCCTCCTAAAAGCAATCTGAGAGCCAAAAATGTTGTGACAAAGGAGAGGGTAACAAGCTAACAGGTTCTGACTTGTATTCACACAGCCTGCAGCATCTTACCTCAACAAGGAAGTTCATCAACAAACCAAAATAATGGACCTATTCATCATATAAACAAAACTCAAGAGAAGAACCTAGTTTCTAATATTTCACAACTCTTCCCCTCTGTCATCTTTCCAAATAGCCCTGTCTGTCATGATACTTTATATTCTCTTCTGTCATTTAGTTTTTCATATGCTAATTTCTCCCGACATCTGAAATAGAATTGTTGTCAAAATATTAAACATATATGGGGAGGTAGCATAGAAGTTTATTTACTTTCCAATCTGAATGACTGGCCTTGAGAAATACGGCAATAATGTTCATAGCAATTTAATTTTTCCACTAATTAACTGCTATTCATCTACTGCCAAGTGCATGAAGTTACAGGTAGAAAAGAATAATACAAACAGTATATTCGTATATCAAAAAGTTTCCCATTAGAACCCTCCTAAACTGTTGATGGGAACGTAAATTGGTGCAGCCACTATGGAAAATAGTACGGAGATTCCTTAAAAAGCTAAAAATAGAGCTACCATATGACCCAGCAATCCCACTCCTGGGCATATATCCAGAAAAGATGAAAACTCGAATTTGAAATGATACATGCACCCCGATGTTCACAACAGCACTATTTACAAGTGCTGGAAGACATGGAAGCAACCTAAGCGTCCATCAACAGATGAATGGATAAAGAAAATGTGGTATATATATACATAGTGTGTGTGTATATACACACACACACACAATGGAATAGTAGCCATAAAAACTAATGAAATACGACCGTTTGCAGCAACATGGATAGACCTAGAGATTATCATACTAAGTGAACTAAATCAGAGGAAAACAACTATCACATGATACCACTTACACGTGGAATCTAAAAGAAAATGATACAGATGAACTTACTTACAAAACAGAAGCAGATTCAGACATAGAAGACAAACTTATTACCAAAAGGGAAGGGGGGAGGGATAAATTAGGAGTTTAGGATTACCAGCTACACACCACTATATATAAAATAGATAAACAACAGGACCTACTGTATGGCACAAGGAACTATATTCAATATCTTGTAATAACCTATAATGGAAAAAAATCTGAAAAGAATATGTGTGTGTATATATATATACATATATACACACTGAATCACTCTGCTATACACCTGAAACTAACACTACATAGTAAATCAACTGCACTTCAATAAAATAAAAAATTTTTTAAAAGCTTCCCGTTAGACATCTGTCCCCCCACTTCCATAAAGTTTCCTACACATAGTGTGTCTTCTGAGAAGCAAACGCACACATCTCTCCAGTAACGCCAGAACACTTGGAAGCAAAGGAAGATCTCCATTTGAGAGATTACTGACTCTGAATTTGCTACCCATACCGTGTTAATTTTCTTTCTATAAAGCATCTGTAAATTAAACGTCCTCTGAAAGCTCAAGCCACAGACTCACCCCCCCAGCCCCTTTCCCCCATTCTGGGCTCCTCCTTCCCCCGACACTCCCTTCCCTCCCGCGGCTTCTGGGGTGAACCTGGGCTCGCCATCCAACACTATCCCGAAGAAGCGCCGCCCCTTCCTCAGGCTCCCGAGACGCTCGGCCGGGTGGCACTTTCGTTCTCGCCCCGGGCTGGACCGAGCACAGCGCGAACCTGAGGTCCGAAGCCGTGCTCGGAAGTGGACAGAGTGACTCAGCCGTTTCCCATAACTCGAGTCAGGTGCAGGGACGCCGGTCAGCACTCGCGGGCCGCGCTGGGGGCAGGGCTGGGTCCGCAGCCGTCTCTGCCCGGAAGGAGACCTCAGCGGACGACCATCCCGGACTGAGTGCCGAGTCACCCCCGCCGCCCGCCCCGCCGAGGCGCTGACACGACCCCGCGGCGGCCCCTCCGCGCGGGGGTCAAGCGGCCTCCCGGCGCTGCCTGGGTCACACTCAGACCCGAAGGGCGCCCGCCGTGGGCAGAGCGAGGCCAGGGCTTCTCCTCCCGGCGCCGCGCGGATTAGCGCCGGGGCCGGACGACAGAGCCGCCGGGCGAGTTAAAAAAGAGTCCTCGGCGCTGCCCGCGCGCCCGAGCCTGACGTAGCCCCCGCCACACTTACTTCTCACTAGCGTCCACAGAGTCCACCTCCATCTCCTCAGCCGCCATGGCCGCCGTCGCCGCACGAGCTTCCGGCCGTACTTCCAAGCCGGCTGACAGGCCGACTGGGAGGCCGGGACCCGCCGCCGCCCTTAAGGCCGCCGCCAGCGTAGGCGTCTGCCGCCCCATCGCGTGACCGGGCGGTGCGGCCGCGCGCCTGCGCGTGCCGGGCCATCCTGACCACCCACCCCCCCCCCCAAAAATCCACCAGTCACGCATGCGTCCTCCCGTCCGACGCGCTCGGGTGTGGGCGCTAGGCGGGGCAGTCAACCTGGGGGTAACGAGACTCGCCCGGCAAAGTTAGGTGGTAACTAACTTCAGTAATAACCGTATTAATGCATCATCCGCTGATATTGATTGTCAGGTGCTGGGCACCGGACAGGCACCTAGAAGTTCCCTGGGGAATGAGGCGCGACCTTGCCCTGAAAGAGCCCATCTAGTATTCGATAGATGCTGCAATAGCGAATGGAAATGCTGTAATGGAGGAGTTGTGTGGCCTGCCGCCGGCCCTTCCTCGCAGGTGGGTGGCCTAGGGGAGAGGGCGACCTTTAGTCAGTTGATATTCACTGATGTGCGGGACACTACTCCAGAACCTGGAGTTCCTGTAGTGACCAAAACCAGCAACTCCTGTCCACCCCGCGCTGTGTACACACGGGAGGAGTGTAAAGAGTCGGCGTTTAGGTACTTATGAGTTCTTGAGAGGACATCACTAATGTAAATATCAACACTTCTTGACCTGTTTTCAAGCCTTTTAACCGTCAGATACTACCTGCTTTTGTATTTATATCACTTCCTGCCATTCATTCATTTGTATTTACCGTTTGCCTACTATGTCCCCACTCTGTTCTAGGCGCTTAGAAACAATGGATTGAAGTAGGGCTCACTTCTTTACGGAGCCTACGCTAATATATTACCCTTTATTTTATTTTATTTATTATTATTATTTTTTTTTTTTTGCGGTACGCGGGCCTCTCACTGTTGCGGCCTCTCCCGTTGCGGAGCACAGGCTCTGGACGCGCAGGCTCAGCGGCCATGGCTCACGGGCCCAGCCGCTCCGCGGCATGTGGGATCTTCCCGGACCGGGGCACGAACCCGTGTCCCCTGCATCGGCAGGCGGACTCCCAGCCACTGCGCCACCAGGAAAGCCCTACCCTTTATTTTAGACGCAGTTCATCCCTCTCCTTCCCTAACTCTCCTCCCTGTCTGCAGCCTTTTTTTCTCTCCTCTGAGTCCCCCTAACCCAGACAGTTTCTATCACTCATCTGACACTCAGATTCTCAGCCTTGTCTACTTGTTGTGACTTTTTAATGGACATTAATCAGTATTCTTCCAACTACACTGGAAGTTCCTTGAGGGTAGGGATGGTGTCTTCCGTGATTTAGGGGGAAAAAAAAGCAACTCATAATCCCTTGGGCATAGCAGTAACTAATAAATATTCTTATTGTATTTGATCCAATTCCTAAGTATGTTAGGGAAGACTAGGACATATGAAAACACCGTTCCAGGAATTCATGGTGTTGCCAGAGACTTGCAGTGTGTCTGCAGAAACTGACTCTCGACCATCTCCACCTATCAGACCATATCCATACTGGGGACACCTCTTTCTATATGGGCCAGACAGGTAATTGAGGACTCTGCTGCGTGGAGTACAGTCCCAGCCCTGTGGTACTGAGTCCAGTATCAAAACCTAAGAATATGGCAGCAACTCCTGCAGCACCTTCAGAAACTTGGACTGGCAAGTATGCACCCTCAAGACTTTGTGGACCTGGAGCCCACTCTCATAGATGCCTATGGCTGCTGCACAGTTTAAAAAAAAAAAAATCATTGATCCAATGCTGGAGTTTATCCAGAAACTGACAGAGCAGTGCATAGGGCTATAGGATTTCATGATCTTCCCCAACTCTGGGGATATCTCTGCCCAGGCTTCACTTTGCTGCTGGTGGAAGAGCTGTCCTTGACTATGGCAAGAAAAAGTCCAAGCTGGTATCACCCAGCCCCTGGGTGCTGCCAGCAGTGGAGGAACCCCTGCTGCTCCATTGTGACTGCCACACCACCCTTGGAGTTCCTGGACTGTGTCTTCTTGGGAGACAGTGAGACCAACATCTTTTGATGCAACCTGTACCTGGACAGCTCCTCCTATACCACCCTCAGTCACTGCTTGGCCAGACCTCCATCGCTGCCTCCCTGTACTTTGGTGGTGCCCTGAAAGCACACCTCCCAGAGTCCCAGGCCAACCTGGTGCCCTCTTTCCAAATCCACTTCTTTTTGAGGACGTACTAACCAGTTACTTTGATTCAGCAGTACTTATGTTGGGGGATCACTTGCGCCTACTTTGAACTCTCTCTCTCATCAGATGGTCAGATGTGACACTCATCAAGGCAAATTCATAGCCTGCTCTGCCTGCGCTACCCCAGGGTTGTAGCGTCCAAAGAACTAATGCTGCAGTTATACCACCAAGACCATTATACCACCATTATACCAGCGTACCGTAGAAGGTGATGACTGGTGCCCCACTGGTGTCAAGATTGGCTTTAATTTCTAGCCCCTCAACAGTGATTCTCCAGGAGAAATGCTGAACACCACCACGGCCGTCAGAGAGGGCTGGGCCTTTATCACAAGTCTGCCAGGCTAGCACTTGCAAACCAGAATGAGGATAAGGGCATGAAGGGTTTTCTGAGGACTTCGATGGCCTTGCTGCCCTGTAAATGTTGATAAAGTGCTGTGATTAAACGGAGTAAGAAAGCAAGTGTGGCAGGGAAATAATAAGGACGTAGGATAGTAAGGGGAAATGATAGCTGGATCCAGGGAAGGGCTGGATACCAGTCAGCTGTATGACCTGGGGAGGTTTGGAATCACATGATTAGGGCTTCTCAGACGCTAACCTGCATCCACACTTCCTGTGGATCTTGTTAAATGGCAAATTCAGCCTCTGTAGGTCTGGGGTGGTGCCTGAGATTCTGTGTTTCTAACTGGCTCCCAGTGATGCCTGTGTTCCGGCTGCTAGTCAGCAGACCACCCTTTAAATAACAAAGCTCTCGAGCAGCCCTGTCCACTAGAACTTTCTGCAATCATGGAAATGTTCTAAATCCCCTTTCCAGTATAGTAGCCATGAGTCACATGTATCTACAGAGCATTTGAAATGTGACTAGTGTGTCCAAATTTTTCATTTTAATTAACTTTAAAGCCACATGTGGCTAATGCTACCATGTTGGACAGCAAGATGTAGATTTATGAAAATGAGAGTTTGAGACCAGACAATTCCCACGGTCCCATCTGATGTCCTGTGTTTCCAAGATGTTGTTTTCAAAGTGTGTGTGGAGGGTGAGGATAGGAGTTTGATGAGGGGACGGATGTTAAAGTCTGGAGTAAAGCATGAAGGGTTGGCAGTTCCACCAAATGGAAAATAGTTTGAGAGTTACCTGTTTAAAATGTAGAATATTTTGTCTTTTGTACCTAAGTTGTCAAATTTATTGGCATAAGCTCTTTGTAATGTTGCCTAATTCTCTTTCTAATGTTGTTAGGCTCTGTAGTGATAGCCTCTTTTCAAACCTGATATTGTTCACTTGCACTTTCTTTTTTTCCCCTGGTCAGTTAGCTAAGAATTTATCAATTTTATTAGTCTCAAAGAACCAACTTTTGGCAATTTCATGGATTTTGCCTTTTCTACATATGCTCAGGAGAGCTTTCCATATTAGTGCATATAGATTTACCTCATTTTTCTTCATTGCTACCACGGTATTTCATATTATGGGGGTACTGGAATTTATTTAATCATAGGCATTGTCATTCATTTTTCTTTTCTTTTTTTCTATTAGAATACTGAAGGGAACCTCCTTTTACACGCCTCTGTATGCACATGAGAAAGGCCAGGACCTTCCCCTCCCCCGCAGTTATATAAATGGAATCATACAATGTATAACCTTTTGAGATTGACTTTTTTCCTCTCAGCATAATTCCCTGGAGATTCATTAAAGTTGTCAAGTGAACGAATAGAATAGTTCATTCCTTTTTAGAGCTGAGTAGTTTTCCACAGTTAGTTTAATCAGTCACCTGTTGAAGGACATCTGGGTTGTTTCCAATATTTTTGGATATTACAAATAAAACTGGCATAGACGTTTGTGCACAGGTTTTTGTGTAAACCTAAGTTTTTCATTTTTCTGGGATAACTGCCCCGGACTGTAGTTGCTGGTCACATGATAGTTACATATTTAGATTTTTTAAAGAAACCACCAAATTATCTTCCAGAATGGCTGTACCATTTTCTGTTCCCAACAGCAAAATATAATTGATCTCATTTCTCCATATCCTCACCAACATTTGGTGTTGTCTCTATTTTTTATTTTAGCCATCTTGATAGACCAGTAGTAATGTCCCATTGTGGTTTTAATTTGCATTTCCCTGATGACTAGTGATGCTGAGCATCATTTTACATGCTTATTTGCCGTATGTATGTTCTTTCCAATGAAATGTCTGTTCATGTATGTCTTTTGCCCATTTTCTAACTATTAAGTTTTGAGAATTTTTAATATTCTCTAGCGACTAATCCTTTGTCAGATACGTGGTTTGCAAATATTTTCTCCCATATGCAGCTTGTCTTCTTATCCTCTTCACATGGGCTTTTGCAGAGAAAACATTTTTTAATTTAATGAAATCCAATATATTGATTTGTTTTATGGCCTATGCTTTTGATGTTGTCTAAGAATTATTTGCCTAACCTGAGGTCTTGAAGATTTCCGCCTTTGTCTTTTTCTAAAAGTTGTATGGTTTAACATGTTACATTTAAACATTTAAGTCCATGATCCATTTTGAGTTAATATTTGTATAAGGTGAGAGGTTTAGGTCAAGGGTTTTTGTTATTTGCCTATGGATATCCAATTGTTCCAACACCATTTGTTGAAATCACCAATGGTTTTTTTTAGTTTTTAAAAAATATTTATTTATTTTATTTTTGGCTGTGCCGGGTCTTAGTTGCGGCATGCAGGATTTTCATTGCTGCGCACGGGCTCTTTGTTGCAGCGCATGGGTTTAGTTGCCCTGCGGCACGTGGGATCTTAGTTCCCCGACCAGGGATCAAAACCTTGTGCCCTGCGTTGGAAAGCAGATTCTTAACCACTGGACTACCAGGGGAGTCCTGAAATCACCAATGGTTTTTAATGTATTACTAGGTAGCCTCTTTTTGCTTTCTCCTATTTTTTTCTTTTTTTAAAAATTGAAGTATAATTGATTTACAGTGTTATATATATTCTTTTTCATATGGTTTATTCCAAGATATTGAATATAGTTCCCTGTGCTCTACAGTAGGACTTGGTTGTTTATCTATTTTGTATAGAGTAATTTGTATCTGCTAATCCCAATCTCCTCATTTATCTGCCCCCCTTTTCCCTTTGGTAACCATAAATTTGTTTTCTGTCTGTGAGTCTGTTTCTGTTTCGTAAGTAAATTCATCTGTATCATTTTAGATTCCACATATAAGTGAACTACTTATACTAGGTAACCTCTTATGCTCTTATAAAGGATGTCTGGTGTGTGAATAATGATAGGTGTTTTTCTGGGTTAGGAGATTTGTAGTGGTGCACATGGTGGTGGGGTGCTCAAACCCCTCTTCAAGGAAGGACTTATTACCCCAGCTGCTGTGAGAGCTTCAGTAGAAAAGCTCCCAGCTTACAGTCCTTTCAGGGAGCACATCAGCTACAGACAGCCACCTCACCAAGGTCATGCCCTCTGAGGAAGGCTCACAACTAATGAAGGACGGAGGTAGAGATGCTAAAGGACCAACCATTTCCACCCAAAGTGAGATGATTCTGATGAGCCATTTCTGCTCCAGAACTCCCTGTGGCTGAGGCTGTCTAGCCTACATCACGGCTCAAACTTCTCCCTCTGTCGGATCCCACTTTCCCCCCTCCTTTCCACAGGTGTGATCTTGAGGGCACTCCCTGAACATTATCTCAGAGACTGCTTCCTCCAGATTCCAAACTGTGATACTCGTTTTCATTTTTCTTTAATGATAAGCATGACATTTGGCTTAGGTACTGAGAATGGTGAAAAGGTTATAACTTGGTGGTCTTTACACCAGTATTATAGGAATCAGTAACAACAGGAAAACTCGCATCAGAAACTCTACTCTCAAAACACACCACTGCAAAAAAGGAGCAGTGAGCTGAATGGTAGGGAAAGGATAGGTGTGAGAGGTAAGATTAGCACAGGCACGCATATGAGACAGATCACAAGCGAGATAGAGTGAGAGTTGCATGACGCTGTCCCCTCCTCTGTCACCATGGTTTATAGAGGTTCCAACACTAGAAAGGTAGATGTGTGGGTGAGTATCCAGACGTACAGCAGACCAAATCTCCCCATCGACGTGATCAGAAATCAGGTAGGCCTAACCCTTGAAATAATTTCCAGGCTTATACCGGTTCCCATTCTAATGTGTTTCTGATACTTTTCATAACTTCTTAGGAAACCCAAATGTGGATAGATAGGGAAGTCATAGACGTGATTGTCCAGTTTCTACCTCAAATGCCGTTGGAGTTGGAGGCAGGAAAGAGAGAGAGGAAAAGAAGCCAGAGGGGCTAGCATTCAATTTGCAGTCATGTCCCCTGGCCCCAGGAAATTTGAAGTAATGATGATCTGGGGAGAGAATTTTTAACGGTGGCCCTTTTCTCCACCTTCCACTTCTTTTGATTACAATCGAAGAGTCCTAGATTTTTAGTTTCAGTAGAATCAGTGTTTTTAAAAAGGACTTTTCTCACACTATTTGACATCTTTTAACTTTTATTCTAGTTGTTTTTTCTGATCAGTCCATGCTGAACTAATAGACATTCTCATAAACCAGGAAAAATGTTGCCCTCCAAACTGCTGACACTGCAAATGTCAGTGGCCTTTCTGTGTTTCAACTTCCAAGAGCAAAACTCATCTATGTAGTTATTATGCCACTGAACACTTTTATCAGGGGCTGGTTTATACAGTAGTAGAAAGAAGGTGTTCATACCCATAATTCCCTCTGACATTTATGTTGCCTGTTTATTTACCCCCTCCCCATTTTGAAAATGCATCCTTCAGTGTAAAACAGTTTACTGAATATCCATTCCGCTTAGTCTGCACTTAGGGCAGAAAACAAACAGCAGTGGGTGTCTTGGCTCTATTACATTTTCTGACAAGTGGGAAATATGTTTGTAATGCAATAAATACTTGGTTCTAAGTAATTCAGCAAAATGGCTTATTTAGCTTTAACTCTGAAGGGATGCACAGAGGCAACAATTTTCACCCATCATTGATTCCACACCGAAATATGATTGTACGCCCGCAGCTGGGGGAACTTTGTGGTGGTATGAGTGAATAAGCAGTTAATGAAAACGCTGTTCGGAGTCAGTGCAAAACTAACAAAGACCTTACTGCTTACCTGGATGGCTGGAGCTGACTCTTGTTGGTTCATGAGCATCTACTGTTAAATATTCAAGAGTTTTGTGGACTTCCCTGGTGGCGCAGTGGTTGGGAATCTGACTGCCAGTGCACGGGACATGGGTTTGAGCCCTGGTCCGGGAGGATCCCACATGCTGTGGAGCAGCTGGGTCCGGGAGCCACAACTACTGATCCTGTGCTCTAGAGCCCACAAGCCACAACTACTGAGCCCGCGTGCCACGGATGCTGAGGGCTGCGCGCCCAGAGCCCGTGCTTCACATCGGGAGAGGCCACCGCAGTGAGAAGCCTGTGTGCCACGGCGAGGAGTGGCCCACGCTTGCTGCTGCTAGAAAGGGCCTGCACACAGCAATGGGGACCCAAAGCAGCCAAAACTAAATAAATAAATAAAAATTTTAAAAAAGTAAATAATTGTTATGGGTACTGTTTCTAAAAAAAGACAGTTTTGTGAGCTGGATGTTAAACCTTGCGGGACTTTGAAATTGGGAGTATTTACACCCCAGAAATTGGCAATCACTTCAAATCAGGGCTCTTTTTTTTTCCTTTTGAGAGCTGGTTTACCAACACACCATTGCGTACTCTATCTCAGTGTAGAAGAATTATCAATACAAAGCAGATGGCAGGCCAAGAAATTAAGTTTTCACAGGGAAGGGGGAATAAACACAAGTCAACTAAAAATACACAAAGCAATGGATGACAAAGGTATAACAACCTTCTGTAAAGGTACACGAGTATAGATTAGCACATTTAAGCACTGGAAAGACAGAGACCTGGTTATTAGATCAAGCAAGTGTGGTAATGATTTATGAAAGTGAGTCTCATAAGGCTTGTTTTCTTTTAGGTTGAAATATACAGCACAGATCATAATGATTATCACAAAGTGATAACACACCCACATAAACACAATCCAGATTATTAAGCAAATTTTCTAGGAGAAAAGGGGACGCTCTGATACAGATTAATGGAGTGGGCAATCCAGGAAGGCTTGCACCAGAAGAGATGGCTTGCAGCTTCACAACACATATCGAGCTTCAAGAATGTCACCTAGGCAATATAACCTACTCTGGATTTTTATTTTATTTTAATAGATGCTGCAAATCAGTTTATGAAGATTTTTTTGCTGTGCTGATGAATATACGTTTAATAGCTAAATGTAGGGCTTTTCTCCTTTGAAATTTGAATGTGTCGCTTAGCTACCCTCCTCTGTTTTTTGTGTAGTCTCTGATTTACTATAATTTCTTCAGCTGCAGGTGAGGAAAATGGGCTGTTATTAAATATCTTCCAAGTTCAGTAGCACATGCAATGTGTATATTGCTCTCTGATACTTTCGTGTTATTAATGTCTCCCAAAACTAGACATTTAAACTATCATTTATGTATATATGTGCATTATTTTCTTGGGGAGAAGTTGTATGTAAACAAGAGGGATAATGTTAGTGATGACACATGTCTATATGAGAGTTAATCTATCATTTTTTGTAATAAAAATTTGTTTTTTCAGTACAAACCTTTCAAACAAAAATTACACAGTAATATGAGATTATGCTAAAATGATTAACCAAAATAATTAAACTCTCAAAAGTGAACCCATCTTACATGCCCAGTTTTCCTTCCTTGAGTCCAGTAGACCTTCCTGTTCATCACATCTGAATCTAGTCACAGAGCATTGGAGGAACATCAGAGTCCTAGTCAGTGGCTGCAATTGGTTATATTTTCATTAGTTTGCTTACCAGCTTTCACTGGGGTTGGTCCTATCTCACCTGAAGTATAATAATTCCTTGAGAATAGAAATGTGTCTTATACTTCCTTTACAAGTCCCAGAAGTACTTAGAACTTTATTGTAATCTATATACTGTGGGGACCAAATCCTTTTAGTTGACTGAGTTACAAGCAGATTTAAATAACACCTGCAAGGAATTAAAAATGCTACCTGATTAAGCCAACTGATCTTTCCATCGCTCTCAACAGCTCATACAATTTCCATCATACAAAAGAGAAATCAGGGATTAGGGGGGTTCCATTGCTTACCAACAATTATACAGAGAGAACGAAGAGGACTTTTCTCTGTCTCTTTGTGTCATGTGTCCTAGCATGATGGTGGCTGTTCCGTGAAGTGACAGTAAGTTGATAAAAGGCTATCCCACCACACCCCCACTGCTAAGGCACTCTCCTGGAATTGTGTTTCTAACAGTGGTAACAGATTTGCATCTATTGCAGTGCAGTTGAAAGGAGCTAGCAATTACGGCTTTATCTATGAACCTGAAAGACTAGTTTTGTTGGCCTTTTTAGTGGGAAGCAATAACCACTGGTCTACCAGCTAAAGATACACTTTAGAGCCATAATGCAACTGTCACCAGCCAGAGACTCTGTTCCCATTGCCAGTCAGCCCATGCAAGTAATGCTCTAACTAGTAAATTAGAACAACTGAGACCTCAGCTATCCATTACATTTGTAAATCAGTTATACACTTGGGCCATTTAATTATAAGAATGCTGAATCCTCTGTTTTTGCCCAGTTTCACTTCTGAGGATTGGAGCAGATGGATTATTTTTCACCCTAATTGGAAACTTGGAAATCAAGTTGGTGTAGTCATATAAACATTATGTAAAAATATCACCAAAATCTGCTAAATAAAAATGTAGGCTCTTAACCATAAATCTCCCAACCTGTTAGAAAATTAGGAATGATCTCCAGATTTAGGCCATAGAATTTCATTTAAAAATAAACTAAAAATTTGCTTTGATTATGATAGATGATAGATTAATATCTACAATAAAGATGTATGTAGATATAGCCACTGTTTTTTTCTCCTCATGAGTATCCTGTCAGCATAACATTATCTTTTTTTTGGTTGAAAATGAAAGAAAGGAAAAGAAAGCAATTATCTCTAGACAAAGTATATAGAATCCTGGTTGAATTCCAAAGCAAGAGAGAATTTAGGTCTCTTATATTAATTTTTAACCATTTTAACAACTTACAGAAAAAGTAATTGCCAAGCTAACAATTCAATCCCCCAAATCCAGGATGAGATGTTTCATTCTCCTTTTAACTGTGATTCTTAATCTTTTCTTAATTTTTGAATTATCACTGCAGTTTAGCCTTTATTCAAGTGGAAGACTTTTTTTTCTCTTGCGAGAAAGAAAACAAAGAGACGTTAAGTACTTTTGTTTTTTTGGCTGTGTTGGATCTTCATTGCCGTGCACGGGCTTTCTCTAGTTGCAGGGAGAGGGGGCTACTCTTCTTGGAGGTGCGCAGGCTTCTCATTGCAATGGCTTCTCGTTGCAGAGCACAGGCTCTAGGCGCTCGGGCTTCAGTAGTTGTGACACATGGTCTCAGTAGTTGTGGTGCACGGGCTTGGTTGCTCCGCGGCATGTGGGATCTTCCTGGCCCAGGGCTTGAACCTGTATCCCCTGCATTGGCAGGCAGATTCTTAACAACTGTGCCATCAGGGAAGCCCAAGTACTTCTTTCTGAAGTACTCAAAATATAGATTTAATTCCCAGACCAATGTTTGCACTTTAAGAGCGTACAGATCAGGATTTGAATTTAAAAACCCTGAACCTATGACAGAAAGATAGTATTGTTCTTTAACATGTAAATAAACTACATTAATTTTTTTTTCTCATCTATGCATGCTCTTGTTTCTTTGGAGTTATTAGATTAAAAATGTACTCAAAACAAAACAAAACAAAAAACCCAGTAACACTGAAAGCACCTGCTAGAAACTCTTTATCATTGTATCATTAAACATCCCCAGGTTGGGAAATATAAAAGTAAACTTCCAGAGAGCAGTCACCTCACCATGTTAGTTACAGTGAGTGCATTACCCAACTTTGCTCACAATGATTTGAAAATATAATCACCTTTAAACTAGTTGGTTGAATTCTCAGAGTTGGAGCTATGGCCAAACAGTAAATAATGAGAATTTCGCTGGTGCCTCATACTCTATCCTTGAGCAGGAGCAATATGTTTTTAGAGAGGTGTTGATAAAGAGAGTGGAAAGTAAATGAAAAGGGCGACAGAACAGTTAATAAAGAGAAATTTATTGAGTTTTCGGTAATAAGCTGCCTTAAGAATCACAGTACTAGAAAGCCAAGATTTTTTCTTTAAAACCAAAAAATATATATTATTTTAAAAGATACTACCGGGCTTCCCTGTTGGCGCAGTGGTTGAGAGTCCGCCTGCCGATGTAGGGGACACGGGTTCGTGCCCCGGTCCGGGAAGATCCCACATGCCGCGGAGCGGCTGGGCCCGTGAGCCGTGGCCGCTGAGCCTGCGCGTCCGGAGCCTGTGCTCCGCAACGGGAGAGGCCACAACAGTGAGAGGCCCGCGTACCGGAAAAAAAAAAAAAAAAAAAGTAAAAGATACTACCTTTTTTCCCTCATTTTAAATTTTTTCTACTGAAATACATATGCAGAAAAGTGCACGAAACAATTATCCAGACCAATGCTTTATCATAAAGCAAACTCTCATGAAACCACCACCCAGGTCAAGAAATGGAACATGCCAAACATCCCTAATACCTCCGCCATAGGCCACTCAGTCATTACCCCTCTTCTTTAAAGGTAACGCCTCTCTTAACTTACAATACCACAGTTTAGTTTTGCCTGGTCTTGATCTTTACATCAGAATATGAGCTTTGGTGTCTGGCTCTTTTCACACAGCATTCCTTCACGTGACTACAGTTCCTACAGATGTTCCTATCCATGGTACAAAGACACCACAATGTATTGATCCAAGCAACTGCTCTTTCTTCAATGACTTGCTTTGTGACTTTAGATCTATTTTAATAGGTTCTTTTTAATATTAGCTTATGATCCTTCCTGTGCCTTGATGAACTGTCCATTCCCATGGAGTTTAAAAAATACACCTTAAGATATATTCATCTTGATTGTTCAAATTCCCTAGAGGCAATTTTAAAGCTATTTCCAATATAACTTGTACTACTATGATAGTTCATATTGTTTCCAAGGACTGTTTAAATAGCAGCGGTTGTGTGCTCTTATGGTGGGTTTTACCTAGGCGGAAGTGGGACCAGCAGGCAAAAGAGAAAGAAGAAAAATCAAAATATGAATATAAATACAAAATACTTATGTTTAACCCTGGGAAGAAACAGCAAAATGTCCAGATTGAATACACATCTTATAGGAAAGAATCAAGGGCTGTGTAATTTGTTTAGATCTTCAAATTTTCCCACACAATAAATAAAAACATAGCTCTTTCCAAGTTGACATTTGTGAGGCACTGACACTCTCTGTACCAGTTCCGTTCTTCGGCTTCAATCGTAGCAACTCCCTCGGGCCATCGTAAGCAAGAAGAAAGGTACCTGAAGGGTACCAGGGGCTATAGAATAGATGGGAGGCTGGATAATGGGGTTAGAATAAAGGCTGTCCTAGATTCCAGAAAGATCCTCAGTAGCCATTTGATAGCAAGAAGAATATGGGCAAGTGCTACGAGTCAGATGGAATTAAATTAGTTTTCAGTCTCTATTCCTCAGCTCAAGATTCACATTCCAAGGTGGGAACAACGAATTGCTTTGACTTGGGTCAGATACCTTCCCTTTAGCTGGGCAGAGGGGGTAGTGGGAGGAGGAGAACTTCAGTGACAGCCCCACAAAACCCTATGCACTAAGAGAAATGAAAACTTAAGTCTGAAAACAAAAAAAAAAACCCTCTGCAGTAATTGAAGGCTAATCCTAATAAAGGAAACTGAGGGGCAGATAGGAAAGGGAAATGGATGCAAGGTAGCCCCAACTCTGTTTTCTTCTGGTAACTCATTTAAATCCTTTTAAATTGTTTTATTGAGATTTAATTCACAAACCATAAAATTCACCCGTTTAAAGTGTAATGTCCAGTGGTTTTGAATATATTCATGGGGTTGTAAAACCATCACCATTATCTACGTTTAGAATATTTTCATAGCCCCCCAAATGATTTGAATACGTGATTCATTTGGAGTTAATTTTTTACACGGTGTTAGGTAAGGGTCCATCTTCATTCTTTTGCTTGTGAATATCCAGTTGTCTGAGCACTAATTTTTGAAACAACTATTCCTTCCCCATTGAATTTTCTTGGCATTCCTGTTGAAAAGCAACTCACTGTAAGAGTAATGGTTTATATGTGCACTCTCAATTCTATTCCATTGATCTATATGTCTATCTTTATGTCCGTACCACCCTCCTTGATTACTGCAGGAAGTTTGGAAATCAGGAAGTGTGAACCCTCCAACTTTATTCTTCTTTTTCAAGATAGTTGGCTATTCTGAATCCCTTGCCTTTCCATGTGAATATTGGGACCAGCTTATCAGTTTGTGCCAAAAAGAAAAACAAAAACAAAGGGCAGCTGAGATTCTCATAGAGATTACATTGACTCTATAGGTCAATGTGGGGATATTGCCATCTTAAGAATTTTAAACCTTCTGACCTAAGAATGTGAGATGTTTTTCCATTAATTTAAATCTTCTTTAAAAAAGAAGGCTGTTGTGTAAGAAACGCTGCCTTATTTATAGTCCTGGCCCCCTTTCAACTCTGGAGGAGTAGAACCAAAGAGAGATACGAAGCAGTCCTGCAACCGCCAGCTCTAGGCTGTGCTGTAGGAAGGAGGGAGGTAGAATCTGCTTCTGATGTTATTAAGGGTCAGGCCAGGAAGATTCAACCATAGAAATGTTGAAGCCTGATTGGAAAAAATAAAAATATTTTTCACATTTATAACTCAATGGGTTAAGACTTCAGTAAACCTGTTCACACAAAGCTGAATAGGAGAAAAGCTCTGCTCTCAAGAAATTCATCATCTTACCTGCTCCAAGTGACTTTGCTAAGGCTGCCTCTAGCCCCTTGTGACATCTCTGTGCTAGTTTAGAAGAAAAGCCCCATAGTTTCTCAAGACACTTTGCTTCCATCTTCAAAAAAATGTTGTAATAAATTACAGACCTACAACATCTACCACATGAACGGTGCCCCTTCCACTGTGATATAGAACGTGCAATGCACAATTGAACACGTGGCTGTTCTTAGAGGAGGAATTTCATAACGTTTTACAGCATGTCTTTATGACATAAGCTTGTTATCGTTTTAGCTGGCTTTTTAAGTCATCTTTTGTAGGTTTTTCTTCTGTGCAAGATTATAAATTCTGTGAAAGTGAGGACAGTGTAGGACACATAGTAGATATTTATTATTTGTAGACTTGGCTTGGATAGAACTGAATAAAGTCTTTTGAAAGAGGTTATGAATGGTCCTTTCATCCTAAACTTCGTCCAAATTTCACATCCATTATTTCACCTAATTTTATTGACTTTCAAAAATATCACATTTAGTGCCAAACACCTTTTGTGCAAGAAGCAGAATATTAATTGAACACAGACTTGCTGACATATCAGAGGGACAAGGAATAAGTGATGGGATGAGCACTTATTATTCATTTTATCAAAACATGCTGCCTGAAGGAGAACGCTGTTGTGTTTCTTGTCAAGGAAATTAACACAGGTGTTTGTTATTATAAATACAACTTCCACGAGTGATTTGGAAGCTGTTGACTTCTCTCAGAGATAGGAAAGTACTCATTTATTACATTTTAATGTATACAACTTAATACACACTATTTGTCAGACAGGAAATAAAAGAAGCTGAATTAACACAAAGTCAGAACACAGCTGCCTTAAGATAATTATTTAGGGCTATGGGGAAATGCTCAAAACAGCCTAAAACCTAGAAAATAATGATCCAGTACTTTAATTCTTGCATGTGTACTTTCCCTAAGCCCTACTCTAATCCCTACCCAGAAACCCTTTGATGACAGTCTTGCCTTTTACTGAAGCTATTTTTTGAACTTCCACAAAAGAATTTCTGATTGCATTTTTCCTGTAATTCTTTACGATTTACCCCCCAAAAGTTCAAGTTACTGCAGCTTGTCTCTTTTAAGTTTGATTTCCTGTTGCTTCTTTTTCTAATCACCCAAAAAGGCCACCAGACGATATCCTTGATGATTTTGCTCTGTAAATCAATGGTTTACCTCCATTTTCAAAACAGTTTCCTTTCTATTACTTGTTATTTTTCTTATCTTGCACCCACCATGTCCCTTTACTTACGTAGGACATTCCAAACACCTCTGTCTCCAGCCCAGACAGTACAACCCTGTTGTACTTGGTGAATTCTGTGTTCTCACTGCTCAGCTCCACTACTTGTGAAATCCTCTCTCCTCATGTGGTGGTGTGTGTATCACAGGATGATGTGTATGTATATGGGTAAGAAGGACTTTGTCAGGTTATGTATGTGTACAGCCATAACGGGAGTCATGACTAACTCAAAGTGGAGTGGACAAGGGACTAGTCTTATAGGCAGACATCAGCACTGGATACTTTAACATAGGGTATGCATTCTTCTTTTTCTTCCCTAACAGATTTATTGACATATAATCTACATGCCATAAAGTTCACCCTTTGCAAGTGTCCAGTTCAGTGGTGTTGGGGATATTCACAGTGTTACAGGCCTATCACTAGTATTTAATTTCAAAACATTTTCATCTGAACATTTGCATGTTCAAAAGAAAACATTAGCATCTCTCCTTCCCACAGCCTTACATGGCCACTGGTTTATTTTCTGTCTCTACAGATGTGCTTATTCCGGATATTTCATACAAATGTTACCGCACAACATTTGGCCTTTTGTAAATGACTTCTTTTTTTTTTTTTTTTAATTAATATATTTATTTATTTTTGGCTGTGCTGGGTCTTCGTTTCTGTACGAGGGCTTTCTCTGGTTGTGGCAAGCGGGAGTCACTCTTCATCGCAGTGCGTGGGCCTCTCACTGTCGCAGCCTCTCTTGTTGCGGAGCACAGGCTCCAGACGCGCAGGCTCAGTAGTTGTGGCTCACGGGCTTAGTTGCTCCACGGCATGTGGGATCTTCCCAGACCAGGGCTTGAACCCATGCCCCCTGCATTGGCAGGCAGATTCTCAACCACTGCGCCACCAGGGAAGCCCTGTAAATGACTTCTTTAACTTGGCATTTGCCCATGTTATATAACGCATCGATACTTAATTCCTTTTTATGGCCAAATAATATTCCATTGTATGGACATATCACGTATTATTTATCCATTTATCAGTTGATGGACATTTGATTTGTTTCTGTTTTTTAGTTACTATAAATAATGCTAATAAGAACCTGCTGTATAAAAGAATAAATAAAATTAAATTAAAAATAAGTAAATAAATAATGCTGCTATGAACATTCATGTACACATTTTTATGTAGACACACGGTTTCAGTTCTCTTGGGTATATACCTAGCAGTAGAATTTCTGGGTTGTATAGTAACTCTATGTTGAGCACTTTGAAGAATAGCAAAAAAATCTTCCAAAGCAGGCACAGCATTTTACATTCCCACCAGCAATGCATGAGGGTTCCAGTTTCTCCACATCCTCAGAAACACTTGTTATTGTCCTTCTTTTTGATTAAAACCACCCTACTAGATGTGAAATAATATCTCATCATGGTATTGATTAGCCTTTCCCTAAGTGCTAATGATTTTGAGCATCTTTTCGTGTGCTTGTTAGCTCTTTCTATATCTTCTGTGAAGAAATATCTGTGCAAATCCTTTGTCTATTTTTTTTTTTTTTTTTTTTTTTTACGGTACGCGGACCTCTCACTGTTGGGGCCTCTCCCGTTGCGGAGCACAGGCTCCGGACGCGCAGGCTTAGCGGCCATGGCTCACAGGACTAGCCGCTCCGCGGCATGTGGGGATCTTCCCGGACCGGGTCACGAACCCGTGTCCCCTGCATCGGCAGGCGGACTCTCAACCACTGTGCCACCAGGGAAACCCTGTTTTTAAATTATTTGTCTTTTTTATGTTGAGTTGCAAGAGTTCTTTATAAATTCTGGATATGTCTCTTATCAGATAAATATCCTGCACTTTCTCCCATTCTGAGTGAGAGCTTTATTGATGGTATTATTTGTTACAAAAAAGTTTTAAATTCTTATGAATGCCAGTTTATCTATTTTTTTCTTTGACTGCTTGCGCTTTTGTTGTCATATCTAAGAAACCATTACCTAACCCAAGGTCATGAAGTTTTAATCCTATGTTTCTTTCTAAGAGTTTTATTGTTTTAGCCCTTACGTTCATGTCTTTGATCCATTTTTAGTTCATTTTTTTATATATGGCATGAGCTAGGGGTCCAACTTCATTCTTTTGTATGTAGGTATCCAGTGGTCTTTGCATCATTTGTTGAAAAAGCTATTTTTCTCCATTAGCTCCCTTGCCAAAAATCAATTGACCATAAATGTAGGGGTATATTCCTAGACCCTCAATCCTATTCCATAGATTTGTCTATCCCTATGCCCGTACCACGATGTCTTGATTACTGTAGCTTTTTAGTAAATTTGAAATCTAGATGTGTAAATAAAAGAACTTTGTTCTTTTTCAAGATAGTTTTGACTCTTCAGGGTTCATTGCATTTCCATATGAGTTTTGGGATCACTTGTCGAACATTGTGAAAAAAGGCAGCTAGAATTTTGATAGGAATCGTTTGAATCTATAATCATTTTAGGGAGTAAAATATGAAATGAGATGTACTTCCATTTATTTAGGCCTTCTTTAATTTCTTTCAATGATATTTTGTAATTTTTAACATCCAAGTATTCAACTTCTTTTGTTAAATTAATTCCTAAGTATTTTATATTTTTGAAAAAGTTGCACATGAAATTGTTTCTTAATTTCCTTTTCAGATTGTTCATTGCTAGCATATAGAGATACAATTGATTTTTGTATATTGACCTTGTATCCTGCAACCTTGTATCCTCCTAACTAGTATAAGTCTTGTATTAATTGTAATGGTTTTATTGTGAATTCTTTAAGATTTTCAATATACAAGGTCATGTCATTCTGTGAATACTTCTTCCATTTCAAAGTTATTGTCTTTTATTTCCTTTTCTTGCCTAATAGCCCTGGTTAGAAATTCTAATACAGTAAACCTGTTAATAATGAGCCCATCACTAATATCCAGTGTAAACTTTAATACGGTTTGACAGTAAATAAATGTGAATTTTTTCAAGTTAAAAAAAAAAGAAATTCTAATACAATATTGAGTAGAAGTGGGAAGGTGGACTTCCTTGTTTTGCTCCTGCTCTATGGATGAAATCATCCAGTGTTTCACCATCAGTGTGATATTAGCTGTGAATGTTTCTTAGCTGTCCTTTATCAGGTTAACGAAATCCCTTTGTATGTCTAGTTTGGGGAGTGTTTTTATTTGTAAAGGCTTTTGCCAAATGCTTTTTCTGCTTCTACTAAGATTATCATGTGGATTTTCCTTTTAATCTATTAATAATGGGTGTGTGTGTGTGTGTGTGTGTGTGTGTGTGTGTGTGTATTGGGTGGGCCAAAAGGTTCATTCGTTTTTTTGCATAAGATGGCTCTGGTAGCATTTAGTTGTCTTTTTTAAAATTATTATTTATTTATTTATTTTTGGCTGCATTGGGTCTTTGTTGCTGCATGCGGGCTTTCTCTAGTTGTGATGAGCGGGGGGCCACTCTTCGTTGTGGTGCGTGGGCATCTCATTGCCGTGGCTTCTCTTGTTGGCTCACAGGCTCTAGGTGCGCGGGCTTCAGTAGTTGTGGCTTGCAGGTTCTAGAGCACAGACTCAGTAGCTGTGGCGCATGCCTTTAGTTGCTCTGCAGCATGTGGGATCTTCCCAGACCAGGGCTAGAACCCGTGTCCCTTGCATTGGCAGGCGGATTCTTAACCACTGCACCACCAGGGAAGTCCCACTTAGTTGTCTTTAACTTCATTCAAAACAATTTTGTTAGACTGTATGTGACAGTTGTCATATCAGCGTACATTTTAAAAAAAGACATCAGAATTGGTGAATTATTGTGTAGCTATTTTAATATTGAAGATGGAAGAAAAACAACATTTTCGGCCTAATATGCTTTATTATTTCAAGAAAGGTAAAAAAGCAACTGAAACGTACTTAAAGATTTGTGCTGTGTATGGAGACGGTGCTGTGACTGATCAAATGTATCAAAAGTGGTTTGTGAAGTTTTGTGCTGGAGACTTCTCGCTGTACGATGCTCCACGATCAGGCAGATGAGTTGAAGTGGATAGTGATCAAATTGGGACATTAACTGAGAACAATCAGCGTTATACCATGCAGGAGATAGCCAACATACTCAACGTATCCAAATCAAGTGTTGAAAATCATTTGCACCAGCTTGGTTATGTGAATCGCTTTGATGTTTGGTTTCCTCATAAGATAAGCGAAAAAAGCCTTCTTGACCATATTTCTGTATGCAATTCTCTACTGAAACATAATGAAAACGTTCCATTTTTTTTTTTTTTTTTTTTGCGGTACGCGGGCCTCTCACTGTTGGGGACTCTCCCGTTGCGGAGCACAGGCTCCGGACGCGCAGGCTCAGCGGCCATGGCTCACGGGCCCAGCCGCTCCACGGCATGTGGGATCCTCCCGGACCGGGGCACGAACCCGTGTCCCCTGCATTGGCAGGCGGACTCTCAACCACTGCGCCACCAGGGAAGCCCAAAATGTTCCATTTTAAAACAAACTGTGACAGGCGATGAGGAGTGGATACTGTACAACAATGTGGAATGGAAAATATTGTGGGGCAAGCGAAATGGACCACCAACAACCACACCAAAGGCCAGTCTTCATCCAAAGAAGGTGATGTTGTGTATATGGTGGGATTGGAAGAGACTCCTCTATTATGAGCTCCTTGCAGAAAACCAAACGATTAATTCCAACAAGTACTGCTCCCATTTAGACCAAGTGAAAGCAGCACTTGACAAAAAGCATGCGGAATTAGTCAACAGAAAATGCATAACCTTCCATAAGGATAACACAAGACCACATGTTTCTTTGATGAGCAGGCAAAAACTGTTACAACTTGGCTGGGAAGTTCCGATTCATCTGCTGTATTCACCAGACATCGCACCTTCAGATTTCCATTTATTTTGGTCTTTACAAAATTTTCTTAATGGAAAACATTTCAGTTCCCTGGAAGACTGTAAAAGGCCCCTGGAACAGTTCTTTGCTCAAAAAGATGAAAAGTTTTGGGAAGAAGGAATTATGAAATTGCCTGAAAAATGGCAGAAGGTAATGGAAGAAAAGGGTGAATACGTTGTTCAATAAAGTTCTTGGTGAAAATGAAAAAGTGTCTTTTTAAATTTTTATTTTATTCATTTATTTATTTATTTTTGGCTGCGTTGGGTCTTCATTGCTGCGCCCGGGCTTTCTCTAGTTGCGGCAAGTGGGGGCTGCTCTTCGTTGCGGTGCGTGGTCTTCTCATTACGGTGACTTCTCTTGTTGCAGAGCACGGGCTCTAGGCGTCCGGGCGTTAGCAGTTTTGGCTCGCAGGCTCAGTACTTGTGGCTCATGGGCTCTAGACCACAGGCTCAGCAGTTGTGGCACGCGGGCTTAGTTGCTTTGCGGTATGTGGGATCTTCCTGGACCAGGGCTTGAACCCATGTCCCCTGCATTGGCAGGCGGATTCTTAACCACTGCACCACCAGGGAAGCCCTGAAAAATGTGTCTGCCATTTTTACTTAAAAAACCAAAGGCACTTTTGGGCCCACCCAATATATATATATTATATATTATGTAATATATAATATATACATTATATATTATATAATATAATATATATACACACTTTATGTATGTATGTATATTTTACAGATTAAACTACCTTTACATTCCTGGGGTAAATCACAATTCCTCATAGTGCATATTCCTTTTAATATGTTGCTGCATATGGCTTACACTATTTTGTAGGGGATTTTTATACATCTACATTCATAAGCGATGTAGGTCCAGTTTTCTTTGTTTTGTGATGTCTTTGTCTGGTTCTCTTATCATGGTAATATTGGTCTCATATATTTAGTTGAGAATTGTTCTTCCTCATATTTTTGAAGGAATGTGTAAAGGCGTGGTGCCAAAACTTCTTTAAAGGTTTGGTAGAATTCACCAGGGAAGCTATCTGGACATGGGAAATTTTTAAAATTACTAATTCAATCTCTTTACTTCTTATTGATACAGATTTTAAATATTTTCTTGAGTTAGTTTTTGTCTTTCTAGTAATTTGTACATTTCATCTAGGTTATCTAATTTGTTGTCATACAATTGTTCATAGTATTCTAATATTCTTTTTTATTTCTTTTCTTTTTTTAAATTAATTATTTTGGGGGGAGGCTGCGTCGGGTCTTCGTTGCTGTGCGCGGGCTTTCTCTAGTTGTGGCGAGCAGGGGCTACTCTTTGTTGTGCAGCGCGGGCTTCTCATTGCGGTGGCTTCTCTTGTTGAAGAGCACGGGCTCTAGGCACGCGGGCTTCAGTAGTTGTAGTGCACGGGCTTAGTTGCTCTGCGGCATGTGGGATCTTCCCGGACCAGGGCTCAAACCTGTGTCCCCTCCGTTGGCAGGTGGATTCTTAATCACTGCACCACCAGGGAATTCCCAATATTCTTTTTTATTTCCGAAAGGCTAGTAGTGATGACCCCTCTTTCATTCTTGATATTAATAATTTGCATCTTCTCTCTTTTTTCTTGTACAGTCTAAGTAATGGTTTGTCAATTTAGCTGATCTTTTCAAAGAGCCGATTTTTGGTTTCTTTGATATTCTTTGTTGTTTTTCATTTATCTATTCATTTATTTCCACTTTAATATTTATTACTATTTTCCTTCCATTTGATTTTTGTTCAGTTTGCTCTTATTTTTTTTAAATTTCTTAATGTGGAAAGTTAGGTTATTGATAGGAAATCTTTCTTCTTTTTTAATACAGTTAGTTACAACTATAAATTTCAGTCAAAGCATTAGCTTTATTCCATAAGTTTTGCTATTTCATGTTTTCATTTGCATTCATGTCAAGTTATTTTCTAATTTCCCTTGTGAGTTTTTCTTTTATGTATAGTTATTTAAGAGTGTATTGCTTAATTTCCACATATTTGAGAATTTACCAAATTTTCTTTTTTATTGTTGATTTCTATTTTTATTACATTGTTGTCAGAGAATATTCTTTGTATGCTTTACATTATTTAAAATGTATTGAGTCTTGTTTTATGACCTAGCATACAGTAAATCTTGGAGAACATTATATGTGCACTTGAGAATAATGTGTATTCTGTTATTGCTGGGTGGAGTATTCTGTAGTTTCTGTTTGGTCTCATTGGTTTGTAGTGCTATTCAAGTCTTCTATTTCCCTGTTTATCTTCTCTCTAGTTATTCTATCCATTATCGAAAGTGGGATATTGAAGTCTCTAACTATTATTGTTGATTTTCTCCCTTTGATTCTGCATTTTGTAGCTCTCTTGCTAACTACATATATGTTTGTATGTGTTAAGTCTTCCAAAGGGATTGAACCCTTTATCATTGTCAAATGTCCTTCTTTTGCACTAGTAACAACTTTGGGCTTAAAAATCTGTTTTTTTCTGATATTAGTATAGCTATTTCAGCTCTCTTTTTGGTCTTGTTGACCTGCTATGTGTTTTTCCATCCTTTTACCTTCCATTTATTTATGTCTTTCAATCTAGTTGAATCCTGTTTTTGTACCAATTTTTGCCTTTTGATTGGGATATGTATTTCATTTGCATCCCATACTATAACTGATAAGGTAGGATTTGCATCCGCCACTTTTTATTCTGCACGTCTGATGTCTTTTTTGTTCCTGTGTTCCTCTATTACTGCCTTCTTTTCTGTTAAATATTTTATAATATATCATTTTAATTCCCTTATTTCTTTTACTGTATTTTGGGGCTATTTTTCTCAGAGGTTGCCTTGGAATTACAATTAACATCGTAACTTAAACCTATCTAGTTTGGATTAATACCAACTTGATTTTAATAGTATACAAAATTCCAACATGGCTCCAATTAAATGTTGAACAAAACTCCAGCATAGCTCCATTCTCTCCCCCTTCCTTTGTCTATTATTGTTAGGCAAATTACATCTTTACACATTATAAGCACATCAACACAGTCTTATAATTATTGCTTCACGAGTTGTCTTTTCAATCTGAAGAAAAGTACATTTATACTGTCTTTTATGTTTACATATGTATTTACCTTTACTGGTGATCTTTATTGCTTCATGGGAATCCGAGTTCCTGTCTAGTGTCCTTTCATTTCAGCCTGAGGACTCCCTTTAGCATTCTTCTATGGTAGGTCTGCTAGTGATTAATTCTCTCAGTTTTTGTTTATCTGGGAGAGTCTCAATTTCTGCTTCCTTATTACAGGTTAGTTTTGCTGTATATAGAATTAGTTGACAGTCTTTTTTTTTTAACATCTTTATTGGAGTATAATTGCTTTACAATGGTGTGTTAGTTTCTGCTTTATAACAAAGTGAATCAGCTATACATATACATATATCCCCATATATCCTCCCTCTTGTGTCTCCCTCCCAACCTTCCTATCCTACCCCTCTAGGTGGTCACAAAACACCGAGCTGATCTCCCTGTGCTAAGTGGTTGCTTCCCACTAGTTATTTGGTAGTGTATATATGTCCATGCCACTCTCTCACTTTGTCCCAGCTTACCCTTCCCCATCCCCGTATCCTCAAGTCCATTCTCTATGTCTGCTTTTTTATTCCTGTCCTGCCCCTAGGTTCTTCAGAACTACTTTTTTTCTTTTTCTAGATTCCACATATATGTGTTAGCATATGGTATTTGTTTTTCTCTTTCTGACTTAACTTCACTCTGTATGACAGACTCTAGGTCCATCCACCTCACTACAAATAACTCAATTTCGTTTCTTTTTATGGCTGAGTAATATTCCACTGTATATATGTGCCACATCTTCTTTATCCACTCATCTGTCGTTGGACACTTAGGTTGCTTCTATGTCCTGGCTATTGTAAATAGAGCTGCAGTGAACGTTGTGGTACATGACTCTTTGAATTATGGTTTTCTCAGGGTACATGCCCAGTAGTGGAATTGCTGGGTTGTATGGTAATTCTATTTTTAGTTTTTTAAAGAACCTCCATACTGTTCTCCATAGTGGCTGTATCAATTTACATTCCCACCAACAGTGCAAGAGGGTTCCCTTTTCTCCACACCCTCTCCAGCACTCATTGTTTGTAGATTTTTTGATGATGACCATTCTGACTGGTGTGAGATGATATCTCATTGTACTTTTGATTTGCATTTCTCTAATTAGTTAGTCTGTTTTTCAGTACTTTGACTCTATCATTACACTGCCTTTTGGTTTCCATGGTTTCTGATGAGAAATCAGCTGCTAATCTTGTTGAGGGTCTTTTGCACATGCGTTTCTTCTCTCTTGCTGCTTTCAAGATTTTCTCTTCCGCTTTTGACAGTTTAACTCTAATGTGTCTAGCTGTAAACCTCTTTGAGTTTGTTATAATTGGAACTGGTTGAGTTGCTTTGATGTGCAGATTAATGTTTTCATCAAATTTGTGACATTTGGACCATATTTTCAAAAAATATTCTTTCTTTCCTCCTTTTTTCTCTATGCTCACCTTCTGGGACTTCAATGATGTGTATTTTGTCCCTTTTATAATCATGGAAAATAGAACTCCTGGAACCTTCTGTTTTTATATTATATAATAGTGAAACCCTTATGATTTATTCCCAAGGTCAGTAGTCACTGAAACAAACGTAAGTCATAACTTTGAACATGACTCAGCAGTAGAATAATAAACCTCCCATGCAAGTTTCCCACTGGTCAACTAAGCAACTTATAACTGGCAGAGCTATTTGAAAACCTTTGCTAGAGCCTTTTAAAAGCTAAGTACAGAAATATCAGGGTAAAGAAATATACTCAGGAAATAGCATCTGGGGCTTGGCTATAAGTGATGGGACTAGGGGTTTTGTTTTTTAAGCAAAGATACCAGAGCCTGTACTTGCTCCTGTCTGACTTCAAAGCAATCGCCCCAGAGAAGATACCAGCACAGAGCATTTTAGGAATGCTTTTTAGTGGAACTGTCTTCAGAGTCAGAGAACACTGTCTTTAGTGTCCTAGGAAGAGTTCAACCTTAAGCCTTTGAAGATGGACTTGATTTGTGAAACCAATCACAAATTAGACCAGAGCCTTGTATAGCAAATTAGGAAGATAATCAAGATAAATAATACCACACTGGATTTCTAAATGAGGTGTGACATAATTGAGTGTTTTTCAGCTTTACTCTGTAACATTTCTAATTTGGGGATGGTGGAATGGAACCATACTGCCTACCTTTTTGCTGATAGGTTGGTGTGTATTTGTGATGCCATTGGTATATCAGGCTCTGACAGGACACAGACTGCATGCTCAAAGGGCAGAGAGGCATAAGTGAAAATGGTTTAGGAGGACCTTTTTACAGTGGTGTGGGCGGGACTGAGACAGCAACTGGGCAGGACAGAGCATGGATCTAGAACGGCTAGTGGAGGACCACGCATGTCTACCATTGTGAGCATTGTTTCTCTCCATTCCAAATAGTGAAGGAGTGTTTCTATTCCACACTAGAGTTAAAATGTCTATTTGTGGGTCTCATTTCTCCCTGATGTTTGTTCCTTAGTCTCTGTGTGCTGCATTATATCAAGTTAATGTCCAAAAATAAATCAAGTTATTCCTATCTGAGGAAAATATGGGCTTTTTAATAAATGATGTTGGGACAGAGAGAAAGCCATCTGGAAAAGGATGAAAGTGAATCTAAATCTCACACTGAAATAAACTCCAAATGAATCAGGGACCCAAATGTAAAACATGAAACCAGAGACCTATGAATTACAGGTGAATTATTTTATAACCTGGAAGTGAGGAAAGCCTCTCAAAATCCAACAGTAACATAGGGAAAAGACTGATAAACTTTACTACCTAAAAACAAACAAGCAAAATGAAACACCATAAGCAAAATCAAAAGACAAATGATAAACTGGGAGAGAATATTTGCAAGTTATTTCACAAATGAAGGCAAGTACACAAAGAGCTCTTAAAAATGGAGAAGTCCCATATATCCGGAAAAGACAAAAGCTCTTAACTCAAAAAGATACATGCTGTGTAGCACAAGGAACTGTGCTCAATTTTTTGTAATAAGCTGTAAGGTAAAAAATTCTGAATCTAAAACTGAATCACTTTGCTGTATACCTGAAACTAACAAAACATTGTAAATCAACTATACTTCAATAAGAAAAAAAAAGATACATGCACCCCAATATTCATAGCAGCACTGTTTACAATAGCCAAGACATGGAAACAGCCCAAGTGCCCATCAACAGATGAATGGATAAAGAAGATGTGTTATCTATCTATCTGTCTATACACACAATGTAATATTATTCAGCCATAAAAAAGCATGAAATAATGCCATTTGCAGCAACATGATGGACCTAGAGATGATCATACTAAGTGATGTAAGTCAGACAGAGAAAGACAAATATCATGTGATATCACTTATAGGTGGAATCTAAAAAAATGATACAAATGAACTTATTTACAAAACAGACTCACAGACATAGAAAACAAATATATGGTTACTAAAGGGTAAAGAGGGGGAGGGATAAATTAGGAGCTTGGGATTAACAGATACACACTACTATATATAAAATAGGTAAACAACAAGGACCTACTGTATAGCACAGGGAACTATATTTAAAATCTTGTAATAACCTATAATTGAAAAGAATCTGAAAAAGAATATAAATAAAAAATATATATATATAAACTGAATCACTCTGTTGTACACCTGAAGCTAACACAACATTGAAATCAACTATACTTCAATTTTAAAAAATGGAGAAGCCCCAAAATTGTATATAAATATGGACAAGATTCATGAACAGAGAGGAATGTGGTAACAGAGAAAAATAAATGTGAGCAGTGAGGAATATGGTAACAGAGAAAAATAAATGTAAGTCGCTCCTTACACATATGAAATGATGCTCGCTTTCCCTTATAATAAAAGAAACACAAATTTGAATTTTCCTGAATCTAAAAGTTTGATAACATGCTCCGTTGAGAGTGGCAGTGCAAAATGGAACAAACCCTACAGAAGGGGATTTGGCAAATTTTAACAAAATTACATATGCATTAACCTTTGACCCAGCAATCCCACTTTTAGGCCCCTACCCTGAAATTTCCATAAACTTGCACAAGGTTATACAATATTGTTTGTAGTACCAAAAGATTAGAAGCAACTTAAATGTTCACCAACAGGAGAGTGGGCAAATAAACTATAGTTCATAAATGAGTTGGAGACCAGGCAGTCATAAAAAGACAGGAAAATGTGAACTGAAATAATCTCCAGAACATACTTTTAGATGAAAAAAGTTAGCAAACCTCAGTATATAGAGTATGCTATATTTTGTGTTTAGGGAAAAAAGGAGGACAAGAATATATTTAGATATTTGCTTATATTTTCAAAAAGAAGCAATAAAAATGGTTACCTAGAGGAGATGGGAGGAATGGAGTGAAGAGAGAGTTGGAATTGATACTTCTGTGAGTTTGGTTACCTTCTCACACAGTTTTTCTCCTTTTTATTGATATAGTTTTTATTATATAAGTTTCAAGTATACAGAATTATAATTTGACATCTGTATGTACTACAAAGTGATTACCACCACAAGTCTAGTTACAATCCATCATCATATAGTTGACCCCCTCTTCCCATTTCCCCCAATCCCCTTTCCCTCTGATAACCACTGATCTCTGTATATATGAGTTTGGTTTTGTTTTATTTCGCTTGTTTTGTGTTTGTCAGATTCCACATATGAGTGAAATCATTTGGTGTCTTTCTCTGGGTGACTTATCTCACTTAGCATAATACATTCAAGGTCCATCTATGTTTTCACCAATGGCAGGATTTGATTATTTTTTATGGCTAATATTCCACTATATATATATAAAGAATATAAATAGAATGTGATATATAATATAATATAGAATATTCCTTATCCATTCATCCTTATCCGCATCTTTGTCATCCGTTCATCCATTGATAGACACTTAGGTTGTTTCCATATCTTGGCTATTGTAAATAATGCTGCAATGAACATAGGGGTACATATATCTTTTCAAATTAGTGTTTTAATGTTCTTTGGATAAATACTCAGAAGTGTAATATCTGGGTCATATGGTAGTTCTATTCTTAATTTTTTGAGGAATCTCCATACTGTCTTCTATATTGGTTGCATCAGTTTACAGTCCCACAAACAGTGTGCAAGGGTTCCCTTTTCTCCACATCTTCTCCAACATTTGTTATTTCTTTTCTTTTCAATTGTCATTCTAACAGGTGTCAGCTGACATCTCATTGTGCTTTTGATTGTGTTTCCCTAATAATTAGCAATGCTGAACATCTTTTCATGTGCCTGTTGGCCATCTGTATGGCTTCTTTGGAAAAATTACTATTCAGGTCCTCTGCCCATTTTTTTTTTTTTTTTGTGGTACGCGGGCCTCTCACTGTTGTGGCCTCTCCCGTTGCGGAGCACAGGCTCCGGACGCGCAGGCTCAGTGGCCATGGCTCACGGGCCTACCCACTCCGCGACATGGGAGATCCTCCTGGACCGGGGCGCAAACACATGTCCCCTGCATCGGCAGGTGGACTCTCAACCACTGCGCCACCAGGGAAGCCCCTCTGCCCATTTTTAAATCAGGTTGTTTGGTTTTATTTGGTTTTATCAGTTGTTGAGTTGTATGAGTTCTTTATATATTTTGCATATTAACCCCTTATTAGATATATGATTTGCAGATATCTTCTCCCATTCAGTAGGTTGCTTTTTCGTTTTGATGTTGATTTCCTTTGTTATTCAGCTTTTTAGTTTGATGTAGTTCCATTTCTTTATTTCTCCTTTTGTTTCCCTTGCCTTTAGAGTCAGATCCACAAAGATATTGCTAAGACCAGTGTCAGTGAGGTTACTGCCACTTTTTTTTTCTAGGCATTTTATGGTTTCAGTTCTTACATTCAAGTCTTTAATCCATTTTCAGTTAAATTTTTGTGTATAGTGTGAGATAATGGTCCAGTTTCATTCTTTTGCATGTCATTGTCCAGTTTTGCCAATGCCATTTATTGAAGTGACTTTCCTCTCTCCATTGTATGTTCTTTGCTCTTCTGTCATAAATTAATTTCCATATATGTGCGGGTTTATTTCTGTCCTTTCAGTTCTGGTCCATTGATCTGTATGTCTATTTTTTGTGCCAGTACCATACTGTTTTGATTACTATAGCTTTGTAATATAGTGTGAAATCGAGGAGCATGAAACCTTCAACTTTGTTCTTCTTTCTCAAGACTGTTTTGGCTATTTGGGATCTTTTGTGGTTCCATAAAATTTTAGAATTGTTTGTTCTAGTTCTATGAAATATGCCATTGGAATTTTGATAGGGATTGCAATGAATATATAGATTGCTTTGGGTAGTATAGACATTTTAACTATATTACTTCTTTTAATTCATGAGCACAGAATATCTTTCTATTTATTTGTGTCTTCTTCAATTTCTTTTATTAGTGTAATAGTTTTCAGTGTACAAGTCTTTCACCTCCTTGGTTAAATTATTTATAGGTATTTTATTCTTTTTGATGCAATTGTAAATGGAATTGTTTTCTTAATTTCTCTTTTTGATAGTTTGTTATTAGTATATAGAAAGGCCACAGACTTCTGTATATTGATTTTGTATTCTGTGACTTTACTGAATTAATTTATTAGTTCTAACAGTGTTCTTTTTTTACATCAATCCTGTGTCAAGTTCTTTAAACATGTTAGTATGGATAAGGGCAACAAATGTTTCCCTTCACTCAGTATGACAATCTCTAGGTCCATCCATGTCACTGCAAATGGCATTATTTCATTATTTTTAATGGCTGAGTTAATATTCCATTGTATATATGTACCACATCTTCTTTATCCAGTTCTCCATTGGTGGACATTTAGGTTGCTTCTGTGTCCTGGCTATTGTAAATAGTGCTGCAATGATCCTAGTTCAGAATTATAACACTATAATAAGTCCCCTACATATGAATGAGTTCCATTCTAAGAGTGCGTTTGTAAGTCCAATTTGTTTGTAAGTCCAACAAAGTTAGTCTAGGTACCCAACTAACACAATCAGCCATATAAATAGTACTGTACTGTAATAGGTTCACAATACTTTTCACACCAATAATACATAAAAAACAAACAAACACAAGAAATAGTGAAAACATTTTTACTCTTACAGTCCAGTACCTTGAAAAGTACAGTAGTACAGTACAAGAGCTGGCATCGAGTGAGCAGGCAAGAAGAGTTACTGACTGGAGGAGGGAGAGGAGGTAGGAGATGGTAGAGCTGAAGGATCGTCAGCAATAGGAGATGGAGGGCAAGCTGCAATTTCACTCATGCCTTACATGATTGGACATGTGACACACGTTTGCATCTTTGAAAGTTTGTAACTTGAAGGTTCACATGTAGGAGACTTATTGTATTAACAATACATTTCTGAGTGAAGTTTGAGATTTCATTCTATTCATTTATCCGTAGATCATATCCCACAAAGGGTGGATAATCAGAGTACTGAAATAATTCTGTTCTCTGTGTAGCTATGTCGCCACATTTCAAATAAAGTTAGGCTCATTTGTCGCAAATTGTTTTCCACTTTAGGGGTTTATTTTTATCTTTTTAAAAAATCTTTTGAATATGTAAGATATTTACATGATTCCAAAGTAAAATCTGTGTGAAAAGATGTCCTAGCTACAGTAATGAAGCAAGAAAAGCAACAAAAAAAAATGTTATCCAAATAAGAAAGGAAGGAGAAAAACTGTCACTATTTACATATGATATATAATATAGAGAGAGAACCCTAAAGACTCCTAACTTCTCCGTGATTCTCTTGTTTTTAATTGACACCTTTCCAATGGAGAAAGAGGCTCGGGTTTTGTTTTTTCGTTTTTGTTTTTTTGGTGTGTTCGTTTCTGCTTTATAACAAAATGAATCAGTTATACATATACATATATCCCCATATCTGCTCAGGTTTTTTTAAAGCTTTTGAGGCTCCCACTATATTAGACAATAAACAAAAAGTCAAAGCAGGGTTATAAAGTGTTTAAATTGTTAATTAAATACATTAAATATCCACATTTAATGCAGTGCATCCTTTAACACAAAAGTACAAGACAATATAATTATACTAATTACAAGATAATGAAAAATATTAAATTCATCGTATATAACCATTACTATTGTGGTCTGTTAAAGGGACACAAACTAAAAGTTACTTGATAGGCGTGTTCTTTCATATCTCTATAACTACTTCTGTACCCTTAGAGATGATGTTTTGCTTAAATCTGGAGACTTTTGTGAATGTAGATTATGCACCAAAGGACTCCCTAGGCCCTGTTAATGACCCTTGTAGCAGGTGCAGGCATAACCCACCTATATTCCCTCAGGGCTGTCCAATGGCCAGCACTGCATCTGGTAGCCTCGGGGTGCCTCTGGTGCTCCCAACAGAAACTTTAGCCAAAATACCAGAGAAGAAGCCTCTTCCAGCCAGCAGTCCTCAGCCAGCTCCCTCATCCATCAGGCAGGAAACTGCGGTGTGTTCTCCACTGGCTCCCAGAGTTGCCCGGGAGTTTCAGCCCCTTCTACCCACAGAGCCACCTGCTTGACCACACCCCCTGCATGCCCCATCTCTCTCCTTCACTCCCCCACCTGTGCTCCCTGGCTTTCCTCCCAAATAAACTGCTTGCTGTGAATCCTTGTCTCAGGCTCTGCTTCTGGGGAAATCCACACGAAAACAACACTGATTTGGGTTTATGTTTTTTGCTTATTTGTTTGTTAAGCATTCACCACATGAAAATACTTACCTGTCACACACTGGGCTCCTCAAAAAGAAGGTGTCAGAGCTTCTAAATTATAGGAACAAAATAAACCCAAACTATAAGTCACGTCAAGTCAAAGACCTTCCAAACATTCCCTTTTTCTACTTTATCTATTTCATATCCCATTCTATTTCCATAGGTTAAAGGACTATATTTACTTTATAAAAGTCAGAATTCATTTTCGTCTGTGGACTTAGGTGTACTGGACAATACTTAAATAGAGAGTAATATCTATAGCATATATTGGAAGATGTCAGATGAAAGGATTTTAAATTACGTCCTGTATACATGAAAGAAGACAGAGAGATGGGTAGGGCTTTCCAGGCTTCAGTGCACCAACGTTTGACATGAGTGATGAGCAACAGTGGGGGCTCAAGTTAGCCTTAGGCTCAGAAACTTTTGCTTGCCATGAAGGAAGTAGATGCCAGCGACAAGGTGTCCTAAATGATGCGTGAGTTGTTACACGTGGGTTCAGGACCCTGGTCTTGTAGTGGGACCAGTGATCATTTTTGCCGCACTCATGCCCAAGAAGACCATGGTTGGCAGCAGCACCATGTCTGAGCCCTCACCATGAATGACTCCTCCTTCCATCCCTTAATTCCTCACCTACCTTCTGCCCAGCTCCATGGACTGTTCCTTGTTTCCCTATTGCATGATTTACTTTCCTGCCTCTGTACCTTTGCTCATGTCTTCCTTCTTCCTAAATGCCTGTCTACTCCTCCACTCCCCACCCCCTGCCCAACTCACGCATGTTCCCATCTCCTTTCACTGAAGCCACCTTGGGTGTCACACCTGCCATCGATCCTCCCAGCAGTCCTTCCAACTCTGAGTAATTTATCCCTCCTCTGATCTCCTATAGTACATTTCTTTTTGCTGCTCTACCTGAAGTTGACACTTGAACAATACAGGTTTGAACTTCACAGGTCCACTTACATGCAATTTTTTCTCAATAAATATGTACTACAATACTACACTATCTGGTTGGTTGAATCTGAAGATACAAAACCACGGATACAGAGGGCCCACTGTAAAGCTGTTCACAGATTTTTGACTGCTGGTGGCCGTTGACCCCTAACCCCAGCGTCGTTCAAGGGTCAACTGAATTCTTTATATTATAATTGTGTGCGTAGGCACCTTGCTCCTAACCCCAGCGTCGTTCAAGGGTCAACTGAATTCTTTATATTATAATTGTGTGCGTAGGCACCTTGCTCCCCTACACATGTAAGCTCAGTGAGTGGTCACCAGTGGGGAATGCATGAGTAAGGGAATGCAAGAATTTTGAAAGTCACTGGATGGAACTGGAGTATTTGGGGTTTTAGATTTTTTGGTCTGTCTTAATTTTTACTGTTTTTGGTGTGTGGGGATGTGTGAAGAAGGAAATAAGATTTTAGGTAAAGGAAACTTTTTTTTTTAAACTAAAAGACATATAAAGGAGAAATCCAGTAATCTTTTGTCCTCTTATGAAGTGTGTGTAACTCTGAGGTTTGGCTATATGTGCAGGCTGTAGGATATACTTCCATTGGGAAAACTCATGAGTTGGGCTGGTAGCAAGGCTACTCCTAATTGTTGGGAGATAATTCTACAGGGGCGTGTGTCTGCATATCTTCTGAGTAAAGGTGCTGACATGTTTGTTCCAAACTATCTTTTTGAAGGATGTTTGCATAGCAAACGGCCTTGAGATTGAGCTGGTTTCTCCCTGTGGAGCAGAGGGCAGACCTTACTAGCTCACAAGTATGGTAAGATGTCATAGCATTTGTAGTTCTTGACACTAATGATATAGATTTTGATAGTTGAACATACTCATCTTCATCAAAATCTAATATTTAGGACGATCAGTTCTCCTCAGGTGAGCAATTTCATAGAGGAATTCTGTTACTTCAATGGCTTTATTCCAGGAGTGTGTTAGATACACAGAAGACACAGAAGAGACCCACGAGCCATTTAGCCTGCTCTCTGCTAAGACAAGAAATTGAAATAATTGTGTCCTTGGTTACTAGGCAGATGTCAAATTGTCATTTCTCTACATAACGTAGAGGTTTCCAGTAAAAATAGAGTGGAAATAAAACAACACTTTCCCCAGGATATTCAAAATACTTATATGATCCTTCATCTACTCTAGCAAATAGGTGCTTGTATTCAACACTTACAGGAAAGATGGAAACAGTTTATATATTTCTTTCTAGGAGGATGAGATAAGTCTTTCAATATGTGAAAGTAAATTTCTGTTTTTCATTTTTAGATATCAAAATGGAAAACATCAAAAAATATTTTTGTTTAAGTCACCAGTCTGTGATTTTTTGTTTGTTTGTTTTATAGCAGCCAGAACTGACTAAAACACTCATCTTTGACAAAACAAGGAGACACTGAAGCTCCAAACCATACAAAACTGATGGCAGTGGTCCCCAGGGCAGTGAGGATAAGTAGGGACACTGGCAGAAGTAGAAAGAGCACACCCATGTCATGAGAGCAGATCTCAGATGGGGCTGGTGGATACTCCAAGGTAAAGGGCTCAGGGTAGACGGTGCACAAAGCCAAATCCCAGCTAGAGGAGTGGCATGCAGAGAATAAAGGTCGAAGCAAAGAGGGCAGGGCTCAGTGAGGACACAGGCAGAAAAAACATATATTTGCAGGAAGCAGCCTGCCAGCGAACAGGGAGAGGGGAGGACCGCATTGTGAGCAGCCCTCCGAGCCCTCCAGCTGCCTATTTTTTCACTGACGAGGAGTAAAGGCTGAATCAATTCACTCACCTAATACTGAGCCATAAGAAAAACTCCTTCCAGCCAGGAACCTGGACCCTATCAATATCTACATCCTGCAAGTAGCTCACGTGAGAGAAGGTGAGACAGAAAATAAAACATGAACTGGTAGCACTTCAAAAAGAAGTGAAAGGAAAAAAAAAAAGGCATCAAAGAATTGAAGGAAAACTGGAGGAAGTCCATGAAAGAACAGACACTAAAGAAAACCCAGCAAGGGCCATGGAGATCAGGAATGAAAATAGCAAAATAGAGTTTAAAAGGATTAGAGAGAGTAGGTTACACTTAAATAGGGAGATCAGAGTAGGACTCACTGAGGAAATGACATTTTGAACAAAGTCTTAGATGAGTGAAGGAGTAAGCTGTTCTCTAGGAAAGAGTGAGCACCTTAATGTCAGATATAAGACAAGAAGGAAGGAAGGAAAATTATAATGGTTTTCAGATTATGGGGCTGTAAAATTGGAGATCCTAATGGAATAAACCACTTATAAACTGCAAAAGATTTTATTCAGGGCATAAAATTAATATGCATAAATTAATGTTCATACAACAGGCAACAACCAAATAGAAGCTATAATGGAAGAAAAAAATCTCATTTACACTAGCAATGAGAAAGGTAAATTACCTAGGAATAAACTTCATAAGAAATGGGCAAGATTTATATGAAGAGGTGCTGGGTATAGGTGTTGGAAGCCTAAAAATAGCATCAGTTTCCCTTGTTAGATGCACTCACTTGAGATCAGGTAGGTGGGAGTTAGGAAACCATCCTGCTGTGGCTCTTGGCCTTGCTACTGGAGAAGTAGGGTGTGGTTTCTTTGCAGCTAGTTCCCGTCTTTATTCTCAAGCTTCCTGGGTGTCAAGAAGCAGCAGTGATTGTGGCAGCTTCCTGATCTAACTCTGAGATCCTAGGATCACAGGATGAGGTGTCCATTCTCTACATTCAGCCAGTGGCTGTGGCTCCAGCCCTGGCACGGATCAAGTAGCCTCAAAAGTTGCAGCTCCCAGTTCAGCAGTGTTGCTCCCTCCAAGATACACGTCTACAAGTGCTTTCCCAGCACTTCCTGATGATTCGATAAGGACTTAATTCTCTTTATTAAATCTCTTCCTGTGTAAAATACGCAGAGTGATTTCTGTTTTCTGTACTGAAATTGGTCTGACATATTTGATATTGGAAGTGGTTGCAGAAATCAGGCCCTCAAGATGGGAGTCTGGGATTGGATCTGACCCGGCTAGGTTTGAAGATAATGGTGAACTTGCCACCAGGGGAAAATGGGATACTGCAAATCTAGGACATGCAGTGGAAAAAGTTCTGTAATCACCTGTGGTTACCTGGAATGAACAGTTTACTGAAGGCAAAGAGGCTTCAGTGGCTGCCCTACTAGATAGCTATGATGGGAATGAGGGATTCAAGAACTTTTGGGATGGGTTGGCCTTTTCCGACTGTATTGGAGAGTTTAAAGAAAGAAAATGATATATGGTGAAAGTCCAAAAATACAGAAGTAAATTTAATTATGATAACAGTGGCATTTAAAATCAGTTGGGGAAAGACGGATTATTTAGTAATTGAGGTTGGGCAAATGCGTAGATATCAAAGTTGGATCCACTGTACTTAACTCACATCAAAACAAATTTCTGAAGGGTCAGATTTTTAAAGGAAAAAAGCAAAATCATGAAACATTAAGAAGAAACCATGGAAGGATTTTCAAAGTAATCTAAGAGAGGTGAAGTCCTTTCTAAGTCTAATATACCCAAAAGTAGTAAATAGTAAAACAAAAGCTTGATAAAAGTTGACCAACTAGAAATGAAAAAGGTCTGCATGGCCAAAAAAACAAAACAAACAACAAAAGCAACCCAACAAACAAAAAATAAGCAAGTAAAACAGTGTAAGAAAAGTCAAAAGACATGACAAACTGAAAAAAATTTTTGACATTCATTTCTTTTTTTTTTTTTTTTTTGACATTCATTTCTAAGGAAAGGACCATTCTTACTATTATATAAAGTGTTTCTATATCCAGTAGAAAAGTAGACAAAATACATAAATGGATAATTCATGGCAAATGAAATACAAATGTGCTTTATCACTCATAATAAGAGAAATACAAATAAAAACATTTTTTCATTTATTAAATTGATCAGTTCCAGTTCTGGCTGAAATGGACTATGTCCACTGCAGCCTATGTCCACCACAGATGACTATTAAAACCTCTGGACAAAATATGAAAAAAAGGCTACCACAAGCTGGAGAAAGGAGTGAAAACTCCTGATTGCTTTTTCTTCTCCCCACTCTGTCCTGAGGCCACTCCCAGTCACAGAGCTTCCCTGCTATAGTACAGTGACATGGATAACTAGACGCTGATAGAAAACCTGTCCCTCTGGTCAGAGGAAATGGGAAAAAGGACACATTGTGCAGAGTATGGGGAGAATCCCTGTCGTTTTTTCTCTCTTTCCCCTCAATATTGTCCCGAGGGCAGCCCCAGTTGCACAGAGCAGCACAACAGATATAAAGTATGGCAGACTCCAGGAGAACCCTATCTCTCTGGCCAGCAGAACTGGAAAAAGGGGGTTCTGGGTGCCAGAGATTATAAAGGAAATGCCCAAAAGGAGAGTGATGCAAAAGGGAATCCTTAATTCTGTGTAGCGGTTTGTTACACAGCAATAGCTAACTGATACAGGAATCCACGTCATTAACTGAAGTCTGCCCTTTGTGTTGTCCAACAGCTAATTTGTCATACTTAACACAAAGTTTTAATGTGCTAATTGTGGAGATGAAAGGAGACCATCTGTGTGAAACGCATTTTTAACATTTCCATTCAATCTTTTTTCCAATTCTTCCAGTCATATAAATATTAGAAGATGACATTATATGGAGGGATGGCCATAAATTCAAGGAATGAGAAGTTAGGAAGAGTGCAATTAAAAAACAAAAATGTACTGAGTAATCAATGTCTAAACCTGTTGAAGCGCATAAACAATTTGTCCAGATTTTCAGAAGAGAAAGAACTTCTGGCCACACCCATGATGGCCACAGGGGAACTGGCCAATAACGTTATAAGCTGCTATGACAGGCATCTAGAAAGATCAACAAAGGGCCCCTCGCAAGTAATTAGGCTTCTGTGCCTTGCCCCTCGTCTCCCTGTCTCCTGTCTTGAGTCTGGAAGACACAGAGAAGGGGCAGAGGATGAAAAAGCAGACACGGCTTTTCTGGCGTTGTAGGACCTTGAGGCATCTGTCTAGACTGAACTGCGTGTACGGAAGGATAAAGGGTTCATACATTGTTTTCTTTCATTCCTTTGAGTTATTGCATGCCTACTGTGACTCTAACGCTGTTCTAGGCACTGGGGATGTATCAGTGGATAAAACAGACAAAAATCCCTGCCCTTGTGAAGCTTACATTCTAGGGAAAGACTGACAATAAATATAATAATATAAAACGTTAGAAGGTGATGAGTGCTGTGGAAAAAAGAAATATGCTAAGGTAAGATAGTGGGATAGGGAGGAGAGCAGGTATTAAATAGGATGATCAGAAAGGGTTCTCAGTGAGAAGGTGAGATTCGGTTCCCGCTTCCCGTGAGGGAAGGGAGGAAATAAATCATCTTAATTAACGAAGAGCTTGCAAGGCACTGGGAACACATTCCCAGGGCACAGATCCCGAGGTGGGCGGGGGGATAATATATTGGAATTGGGTTTTTCACTGCCTGAAAGTGAATTACAACTAAAATGAGACTTGTTCTTATATTTGAAAGTGACAAGGAAGTTGGACTCTGGACCCTAAGAGACGGAAAAGAGGAAAATGTGAACGGACATATTTCTTTGCAGGTCGCCCCTCCATACTCTAGGAATGACAGCCCAGCCCCGCGAGGCCCCGCCTCTCCACCGTGGTGCCGCCCCCACGCGGAGTGACAGCCCATAAGGCACGCCTCTTCCTTAGCAGTCTCAGCTCTCACTCCCGGCGACAGCCAGTCTAGGCCAGTCTAGTGTTTCTCTGGAGCAGCCTGGTCTCTGCCGGGAGTGACTCACCCCTAAGCCCCGCCTCCCCCACCTCGGCCCCGCCCCCGCCTGCGTGCGATCGCGTCTCGGCCCCGCCCTGCACGCCCGGCGCTAGGTGGTACCCGCCCGGCAGGCCGCGGCTCGCCTCCCGCGGCGAGAGTCGGTTTCCCGGCCTGGGGGACTAGCAGGCTCTCGGGCCCGCCCCCGAAGACGTGGAGTGCTGTGGCGGCAGGTGAGTGGGGGAGGGACCTCGGACCCCCTCGCTCTCGGCGGCGCAGAGCCTGGGTCAGTGCAGGTGGTTGAGTCCGGGCTGTCGGGCGGCGGCGCGACGCTTCCAGTGACTCCTCCCGGCCGCCGCCCTTCCTTTCCGGGGTACCTCCCGGGGTTGGCAATTCTGGGAATGGGAAAGTAGGACCGGGAGGGACGCCGAGGTTGGGTGACGTTCGGGTGGGAGTGGCAGTCGCAGGTGGAAGCTGCAGAGGGCCGAGGTTGGTCTGAGGGTGGAGGGTTGATAGAAGAAAGTGGTGAAACTGAAATCTGGTGGCTGGTGGAGTCAGGATGCGAGGGCTTGGGGGGCTCCAGAGCAACGGGGAATGAGATGAGTGGGGGTGGAGGAGTCGACGAAGCCTAGTGAAGGGCGTTTGAGGGAAGGACCAGCTCACGGGGGCCCATGAGTCACGCTTCCCCGACTGTCCGGAGAGCCTGGAGCTTCGGGTATCTCGGCACGGGCGTGACGCTAGTGAGCTTGCGGGGTTGTGCTCTCACATCGGGGTGATCGGGTTTCCAGGCTTTCGACTGGGACACATAGTACAGCTTAAGTATTAGATGAAAGTCAGGGGCAATGCCTGGGACACCTGAGAAACGTGGCTGGAAGGGGTGCTTCTCCTATGGAATGCTTCTAATTTCCCTGGAGCCTTGGCGGCGCCAGCGTTGGTGCGGCGCTGTCTTCTGTGAAACCCTATTCCGGCAGCCCAGACGGTGTATGGAGGTCCTGCACAAAGTTCAGAGTTGAGGTTTTTATTCAGACTCAAAAGCAGTCGTATCACGTTCCCTTAAATCCTGCGGAGTTTTAATATTAAAAATATCTAATCCTGTGGGGTTTTAAAAAAAAATTTAAATCTTTCTTATCTGGCTACTTTGAATTTTAAAGTCACACCGAGCTAGAGAACTAGATGTTTTCTAAGAGCCTATTCTGTGAGTATGATAAACAATTTTAAATTAGCTGTGGAAAGTAGATCGTATCTGTTCTGACCAGTTATTGCTGAAAGAATTGTAGAATTGCAGATAAAGAATGAAATTGAAAAGATTTAAACTAATGGAAAGGGATAGAAAAGTCCTGGTAAATTGGAGACTGTGTGTGCTTAAAAAAACAAAAAACAAACTCAGTGAAACTTTTTTTCACTGTAAGAGAACTTGGAAGATAGAGAAAAGTATAAGAATGAAAATGAAAACTCCATGTAATTTCACCAACCCTAACATTTTTGTGCAATTCTTCTTAATTCCTTTTGTATTTTTTTGTGTATCTAAATGTACGTATTACATAGTTGGGGTCATATTGTTGTATTACTTTGTATTTTGCTTTTTTTCCCTTTGTATTTTTAGCATTTTCCTGGATCATTAAAAATTCTCCCTAAACATCTTTTTAAATGGTGGTATGTTCATCACGTGAATTCATTCTTTTATCACATATTAGCATTTCAGCTGTGTGCCAGGTCCTGTGCTTGGGGAGGAGATTCATTGTTGCTCTAGGTTTTCAGACATTATTCCAGCTCAAATAAGCAAAATCTTGGCAGTGTCTGGGGTACCAAGTGTAGAAAGAGAGTATGAGTGCAGCATCTAATCAGGCCTGGACCTGGGCTGCTGTGGCGAGGCTGTCTTCATTGTGTCGTGTCTCATCTCTCCTACACCTTCCTGTGGAGGCCTGAGGCCACGAGAGGTTCCTAGGTATGTTCCTCAGGGAATGGGCATCACCAGCTCCCCTACATTGTGGGTGTCACTGAGAAACTCTTTAGTGAGGGTGCATGTGTGCAGTGTTGATGTTTCATTCTCAAATCTGCCCTCATCTTAGGTGACTCTGAGAGACAGCTGCCCTAGGTCTCGAGGACGACTGTCCCATAATTGCTCTCATAATTAACTGCCTCTAAGTTGTCTTACACCTTAGAGGGGGCCTCCGGAGGGGTCCTGTCCCTTCTAGCACTTGCCATTAAAATTGCAAGTTTTCTTCTAGGAAATCCCGCTCATCTTCCTCCTTGATCAGTGTGGCCCTTCATTTTGCTCTCACTGATGTGTTCCTATTCTGCCTTACGACTGAGAGTAATTTTGGATTGTGTTTCTCCTTGAGTCTGAAATAAGGTGATTCCTAACCACAGCCTTATGCACTTACTTATTAGTCTTTGAATTTATGATAATTCCATTGATGTTTTTACTTTACCCAAACTCAGGAAGAGAATAAAGGGTCCCTTATTCTTTTTTTGAACCGTGATAAAATATGTGAGCCACCCCCCTCCATGCTTGAACTCCCAGTGAGTTTCTTTTCATATGTGCATTTCAACCACCAAGGTCAGGATTTAACGCTTACTATAGGCAGGTGATTCCAATAGCTAATGTAAGAGCCACAGGGATCCAGTTCCTTTGTAGGTCTCCTTTAGCCCTGGGTGCAGTTCAAAGCGTGATTAAGAAGACCAGAGTCTGAGATGGCTATCTACTGGTCCTGTGCCCAGAGCATATGGAACCTAGCTGCTCTGTGCTTTACAGTTATTGCTGGCTGCTGGCCTGGCTGACAGTCTGGATAAAAGGGGGAAATTGGCTGTGGAAGCAGAAATCATTCTACCCTCTAGTGCCCAGGAAGTCTGTGTGTTGAATCATTGCTTGTTTTCAGATCAGCCCCAACAGGAACCGTGAGGCCCTCTGCTGTGTCCACGCTTAAAGTCCTCATGTCCCCCCAGGTGGTATTTTGGTCCCATGTACTAGTCTAGTGTGCATGGTAATGGTGGAGCCATCCTCTGTTAAGACCCTCCAGTGAAAGTGGATTGCAGAAGTCAGGTTAGCCCATGCTGCCATGAGGCTTCTTATTTTCACCACCTTACACTTGGTATTCACACCGTCGGGCTAGCCAACGTGAAGAGGTGGGATTGGAGCAGGCCTGGATCGCGCTGGTCGGTGAACTGCAAGAGTGATGTTGCGTGCAGAACACAGAGGGGGCAGGAATCCCCCAAGGAGAGGGCGTCCCCAGAGGTGTTACTGTATAGTGAGGGCAATTCCCTGAGCAGAGGACACAAGAAGGACACACAGGGTTTCAGGGATGGGAACACGCGCAGTGTAAGAGAGGTTCCTGCCACTTAGGTCACCCAGCCTGTAAGTACCCTGTGGCCCAGTGGATGGCACAGGTGTGAAGCAGCTGAAAACAAGCAGTGTTGAAACTTCCAAGAGCATCTTATATACTGGAGCCTTGAAGGGGTTGAGGCTTACCAGGCTCCACTGAGCTGCTCAGTGCTGGCGCTTGGGTTAGTCTGTGAGACTCTTAACAAGTGAAAGCCCACAGCTCCACAGCTGTGGCGAGGCCAGCGTTACTTTTGATGGTGAGACTTTAAATTGGCTAAGTTCAAAAAAACGGGGAAGAAAGGTCTTCTGCATACGGTATGGTGTCATTCAAAGAGCACTGGATTTCAGTCTTATCTCTTGTCACACTGGTTGTGTGACTTTGGGTTTTATTAACATGAAATAGTGTGGTCTTGGGACTAATTGACCCCTAAGGCTCCTTCTGCTCTAAAATTTTCTCCTAGTCCGACTTCTGCGCTGCTTTTGCCAGTCTCATGGATAGGACGTGCCTAGGTCCCGAGTCCTTTCATTCTATATGCCGTTAACTTTTACCCCAAACCAAACAATCTTTGAAGCTAGGCGACTTCTTGTATACAAAGTTAGTATGTTTTTAATCTGAGGAATAACGCGAAATATTATCTTGTATTAGGTAATTTTAAAAGTATCATTTGGTCTCTACTACAGTGTATATTTTACACTTACGTTGAAAATGTGAGCCTTCTATTTCATGAACATAGAAGCCATTTTTTTCTAATCATAAGAAATACCTGCTCACCAAAATTCAAATCAAAAAGAAAAATGTAAAGAATAAAACTCATCGTAAATCCTACTACCTAGAAATGGGGATGGAGAAATATATCTGACTAATCACTGATGGAATTTTTATTAGACACACATACCTACACCGTGACTAACACAAGTGTGTGTAATACACTCATATCACATGTGATGAATACATATGTATACACAAATGTGGTTAAGGATGTCAGCTCTGGCATCAGGCTGCCTGGTTTTGAAGCCCAGCTTCCCCGCTTGAGACTGCATGATGTGGACAGGCTACTTTTTACTTCTTTCACCTCAGTTTTCTCATCTGTAAGATGGAAACGTTAAAGTTCCTTCTTCATGGGGTTGCTGTGAGAAATGACTGAGTTAATTCACATAAAAATGTGTAGCCCATGCTTTGATGCAGTAAATCCTCAGCAAATGTTAGCTAGTGTTGTCATTTTGATATTACTGTGGATGATATATATTCATAAATGGGGCCATACTTTGCATTTTTACCTTATAATGTGTTATGAAACATTCTCCATGTTAATTTAGTTGGATCTGTATCCTAGTATTAATGGTTCTGTTGTATAGTTATACTTTATTTAGCCAGTATCCTGTTGTTTGACTTTATAGGAAAGAGAGGAAAGACAGAAAAAAAGAAAGCTGTAATGAACATTTATGTACATTTTTGATTTTATTATATGTTTGGTATAAGTTCCTAGAACTAGCATTGTTCTGTTGAATGGTATGAGTATTTAATATTGTTTTTCAGATTGCTACTCTGCTTTCTGGGAAGGCGGTATCAAATCACAACATCTGGCAGCAATATGTGAAAATGCCCAGTTTTCTACTCCCATGCCAGACCTGGGTTCTGTCCATCTTTCAACAAATCTGAAAAGGGAAAAATAACTCATTGTTACTTTGCGTTTCTTTCTTAGTAACTTTAAACATCTTTTCAAGTGTATAGTTCTTCTTTGTGACTTGTGATTTTAGTTTTTTGTATTTTTTGTTATTGATTTATAAGAACTCTTCGTATATCAGAGATTGTGACATTTTTGTCTGTAATATATTGGAAGTCTTGGTAAGGTCATGCTCTGAGTCATGAAAGGCATACAGTATCTCAAATAAGAATAAATCATGAGCAAGTATTTACTGTGAGCTTCTAGATAATGCTCATATACATGTTGAGAACTGAAACCTGCCTTACTTTCTCAGAAAGATTGTTTCATGACCTGGTAATTGTGAATAATTCTCACTCACATTAGGCAATGCATAAAGGCTAAAAAACTTTGACCTTTGATTTGATGCCTGTGATGCCCTGCTGAGCCCTGTATTGTCCCTTTAACCTCACCATTCCTTCCATCTTTGCTATTTGCTAACTCCCATGTCCCAGGTTAGAAACCTTGGAATCATCTGGGTATCTTTTCCAAATTGCAGCCTGTCCCATTCTCAGCCTCCCTTCTCAGGCTGCCCCAAGCCCTCAGGTTACTGCAGTTGTACTGTTATACTTAGCCCTGTGTTAGAATGATTTGATGCACACCTGTTTCTCAAAACTAAGATGTAAACCTTATTTACTTTTGTATCTTCAGACTCCGTCATGGCCTGGCTCATAATAAGCACATGATTAATGTTTGTTGTATTTGATATTTCCATGTAAAAGATGATGATGGTAAGCCTCTGCAGTCTACTGGTAGATTAACATTTTCCCCCAACTTTTTAAAAAAAATTAATTTATTAAATTGATTTATTTTTGGCTGCTTTGGGTCTCCGTTGCTGCACGCAGGCTTTCTCTAGTTGCAGCGAGCGGGGGCTACTCTTCGTTGCGTTGTGCAGGCTTCTCATTGCGGTGGCTTCTCTTGTCGCGGAGCACGGGCTTTAGGTATGCGGGCTTCAGTAGTTGTAGTGTGCAGGCTCAGTAGTTGTGGCACACGGGCTCAGTTTCTCCACGGCATGTGAGATCGTCCCAGACCAGGGCTCAAACCCGTGTCCCCTGCATTGGCAGGCGGATCCTTAACCACTGCACCACCAGGGAAGCCTCCCCCCAACTTTTTGTTATGAAAAATTTCAGAAGTTCAGGGGAGTTGAAAGAATACCATGAAGAACACCCCCTAAACTTACCTGTTGAGATTTCTGTCACTCTGACACATAGCCAGTCCTCTGCTCAGAAACCCCCAGTGACTCCTTACTGGCTGTCAGGTTAGATATAAACGGCAGCATACTTTCTCAAATGGTGGTAGCTTACAAACATGTTACCACTCTGCTCTGGTCGGGCCTTTACTCTCAAGCTTCATTGATAACTTTTGCACATGAAGTGTTCTGAGTTCCCATAGCTTTAATGGCTATCTGTTACCATTCTTTCCTTCTTTGTAATTCCTGATTATATCGTTAGCTATTTGGAGGTGAGAACTCAGTCCTATCTTTTTTTTTAACATCTTTATTGGAGTATAATTGCTTTACAATGTTGTTAGTTTCTGCTGCATAACAAAGTGAATCAGCCGTATACATACATATATCCCCATATCCCCTCCCTCTTGCACCTCCCTCGCACCCTCCCCATCCCACCCCTCTAGGCAGTCACAAAGCGCGGAGCTGATCTCCCTGTGCCATGCAGCTGCTTCCCACTAGCTATCTATTTTACGTTTGGTAGTGTATATATGTCCATGCCACTCTCTCACTTCGTCCCAGCTTCCCCTCCCCCCTCCCCGTGTCCTCAAGTCCATTCACTAAGTCTGCGTCTTTATTCCTGCCCTACCCCTAGGTTCATCAGAATCTTTTATTTTTTTAGATTCCACATATATGTGTTAGCGTACGGTATTTGTTTTTCTCTTTCTGACTTACTTCACTCTGTATGACAGACTCTAGGTCCATCCACCTCACTACAAATAACTCAATTTCTTTTTTATGGCTGAGTAATATTCCATTGTATATATGTGTCACATCTTCTTTATCCATTCATCTGTCGATGGACACTTAGGTAGCTTCCATGTCCTGACTATTGTACATAGTGCTGCAATGAACATTGTGGTACATGACTTTTTTTTTTTTTAATTCTTTATTGGAGTATAATTGCTTTACAATGGTGTGTTAGTTTCTGCTTTATAACAAAGTGAATCAGTTATACATATGTTTCCATATCTCTTCCCTCTTGCGTCTCCCTCCCTCCCACCCTCCCTATCCCACCCCTCTAGGTGGTCACAAAGCTCCGAGCTGATCTCCCTGTGCTATGCGGCTGCTTCCCACTAGCTATCTATTTTACGTTTGGTAGTGTATATATGTCCATGCCACGTGACTCTTTTTGATTTATGGTTTTCTCAGGGGTATGCCCGGTAGTGGGATTGCTGGGTCATATGGTAGTTCTATTTTTAGTTTTTTAAGGAACCTCCGTACTGTTCTCCATAGTGGTTGTATCAATTTACATTCCCACCAACAGTGCAAGAGGGTTCCCTTTTCTCCACACCCTCTCCAGCATTTATTGTTTGTAGATTTTTTGATGATGGCCATTTTGACCAGTGTGAGGTGATACCCCATTGTAGTTGGTCCTGTTTTGACCTGGCTTCCCTTGTAGATCCTAGCCTGGGGAGTTTGATTGGGCAGATACCTTGAAATAGCATTCCTGATGTATTTGTAGTATTATTTGAATCCAGCATTGATTTATAACACCAGTATTGCCCCAAACAAAACTTATACTCTGTTAGAGAAAAACAAACCTTATCAGTCCAGGCCAAACAAGCTGGATCTGTTTGATCAGCTTGCTGAAAGATTGTGAATTCCCCCAGAGAAAGGAAAGATGTTCTGTGTTGTTGGTCATTCCTTTTGTGATTGTTCCCAAGAATTGCTTTGCACTTCAACTTTGGAGTCATTAAAACTTACATTAAGCACAAAGTTAGAGTAAATGAGTCTAAAGTCTGAAAATTGCCCCTGTTGAGAATCATGGAGTTAGAGAGGTCCACATGAGAAACATTTTCGAGGGAGGCCATCAGGCCTTAGTGACAGATGCCATTTGTGGGTTTCCAGGTTGACTCCATTATCTTCCCAGCTTGGTGACAGAGATAAAGATGACATCCCTGAGAAAGTTAGGGACACTGGGAAGGGAAGCTGATGCTGGGGACATCAACTCCACACAAAAATATGAAATTGGGCTGTGTCAATTCCCTTCCCTTAATGAATTGGTGATTACCATTGTTTGTTGGAAAAGGCCCAGTTAATTTGTAATAATCAGGGGCCTTCATTAGATACCAGCTCCCATCCTCCTTTCCTCTAACTCATAGTTAACGCTCTAGCTGTACCTACTCACTTGTATTTCTCTGAGTCTCTTGGCTATTTTTTTTTTTTTTTTTTTGGCGGTACGTGGGCCTCTCACTGTTGTGGCCTCTCCAGTTGCGGAGCACAGGCTCCGGACACACAGACTCAGTGGCCATGGCTCACGGGCCCAGCTGCTCCGCGGCATGTGGGATCTTTCCAGACCGGGGCACGAAGCCGTGTCCCCTACATTGGCAGGCGGACTGTCAACCACTGCGCCCCCTGGGAAGCCCCATCTTGGCTATTTTTCATCATTGTTTTATAGGGGAACACTGTTTCCTCTGCCTAGAATGCCATCCATTGTCAATCTGGCAAACTCCTATTCATTCTTCTAAATCCTGTTCAGGTCACACCCTTTGTAAATACTTTCTTAGTCCTCTTGTGTGAGCACATTTTACACTGTTATCCTTCACTTACCTGAATGTACCCCCTGCCTTATTCTGAGCTGCTTGCGGATACGAGTGGTGTTTCCCTCGTTTTTGTATAGGGCCTGGCTTGCACAGGTGCTGTGAGCCATTGGGGGAGCCTGTCATGTAACCCATCTGGCTCGTGAGAAATTTTCTTCCATCCAGGAAGCCAGAATTAGGTTTAATTAAGAGAAAATACAAATACAGTCTATATTTATTTTTCCCATTATAACCCATCTTTGCTTTTTATTTTCAGCAAGTTTGTCAAAGATGAAAGTGACCTTGTCAGCTCTGGATACTCATGAGAGCTCTTTCACGCCTCTGGTTGTCATAGAACTTGCTCAGGATGTCAAGGAAGAAACCAAAGAATGGCTGAAGAACAGAATTATCAGTAGAAAGAAAGATGGAGGTGAGTAAAATAAATATCACTCAGATTTAGTCATGCCAGTGAGTAAAACTGTGTTTTCAAATGTGTTTCACAGTTTTTTAATTGATATATTTTTAAAATTAATGTTCATTTCTTTGCTCTTTATTATTTATCTAGGACTTGAAAGGAGGTCTTAAATCAACATTAGATTGTAAGTCTCTCTTATACCGTAAGCAACGTGAGTGATTTTGTTCACAGCTATAAACTCTGTGCCTATGTACAGTGCCTGGTGCATAGTAGGTGCTTAATAAATATTTGTCAAATGAATGAATATCTTTGAGTATTCTTTCTGTGTTGGTTATGGTGCTAAGGGAGAGAGAAACACACTTCTGCCTGCAAGGATGTTACTGTCAGGGTAAAGAGACTGAACGCTAGTTCCAGGAAATTGAAGGAACAGGAAGAAAGGCTAAGGAAAAAGCTGTTACAAAATACTGCATGATACTTAAAAAAAAAAAAATCATTATGTATACTTGCTGTGAAAGTAAAGGGGGTCTTCCCTGGTGGTCCAGTGGTTGAGAATCCACCTTCCAATGCAGGGGACGCGGGTTCGATCTCTGGTCGGGGAACTAAGATCCCACGTGCTGCAGGGCAGCTAAGCCTGCGTGCCACAACTACTGAGCCCACATGCCACAACAAGTGAGCCCACATGCTGCAACTAGAGAGCCCACATACTCTGGAGGCCATGCGCCACAACTACAGAGCCCACGTGTTCTGGAGCCCGTGCGCTACAACTTGAGAGCCTGTGTGCTGCAACTACCAAGCCTGCATGCCACAACTAGAGAGAAGCCCGCGCGCTGCAACAAAAGATCCCATGTGCTGCAACTAAGACCCAACACAGCCAAAAATAAATACTTTTTTTAAAAAAAGAGAGAAGATGATAATTACCAATAGGAAGAATGAGGTATGTAACATTGCTACAGTTTCTACAGATATTAAAAGGAAAATAAGGATGTATAATTAAAAAAAAAAATAAAGGGAAGGACGAGGTGACACTTGGTGATGCTTTTTGGGGTGGTAAGGGATGACTTTATAGAAGAAGCCGAAGGTTAGCCCTCTCCTGTAGGGCACAAAAAGGGGGCTAGATCTGGGTAAGAGGGTGGAGGGAGTTTTACATGAGCAGACACTTCATAAAACTACACAAAACAACCCCTAAAACTTCACTAAGTCTCGAAACACTGGACAAAATGTAAATAAGACTCTTTTAAAAAACGATTTTGACTGTAAATGGAAATGCCTTCTTAAAAATAAAACTTTGAGTCAAAGTGGAATTTTTAATTTTTTTCAAACAATTGAACCAAAAAAAAAAAAAACCTTTAAAAAGAAGAATACTTGATTGCTGAAATCTGAGGTGTTTCACTGGACTGGAGTCTCTTCTTTAAAATCCCTGTGGTGGGACTTCCCTGGTGGCACAGTGGTTAAGAATTTACCTGCCAATGCAGGGGACACGGGTTCAAGCCCTGGTCCGCGAAGATACCACATGCCTTGGAGCAACTAAGCCTGTGTGCCACAACTACTAAGCCTGCACTCTAGAGCCCTCAAGCCACAACTACTGAGCTGGCGCACCTAGAGCCCATGCTCCGCAACAAGAGAAGCCGTCACAATGAGAAGCCCACGCACCACAACGAAGAGTAGCCCTGACTCGCTGCAACTAGAGAAAGCCCACACGCAGCAACGAAGACCCAACGCAGCCAAAAAAAAAAAAAAATAATAAATAAATTTAAAAAATAAATAAAAAATAAAATCCCTGTGGTGTAAGAACATTTGTAGTGTCTTAGAGTGAGAGAGGCCAGTGTATTCCCAGTCGTCTTCTCTGCTCTTTGTGTGGCTTTAGCAAGGACACATGAGGATGGGGAGGGGATGGCATCCTCCTACAATGCTGGGGCAGTCATAATAGAACCTTCCAAAAAAGTATTCTGGGTCTTTCAGGTAAAGGTATTGGATTTAACACTCATGTTTACTTTTATTCTCTTACAAACTCCTATTAAAATGACAATAAAAGGATCTTTTAAAAAAAGACCTAAGTCCACATTGACAAGAAAGGAGAAGATGTAACAGCAGCACCGTTCTAGAAGCTAGTAAACAGGTGATGAGTAGTGAGTAACTTCTCAGAGTTGAGAAATCCAGAGCTCGAGCTGGCTGGGGAGAAAACTGAGATACAGTTTGGTTTACACTGCAAAATATTCCTAAAGACTCAGGAATTAGAGACATTAGGGGCCTATAGAGGTAGAAATAAAAACGGTACCAAGAAAAAAAAAAAGAATTGGCTGAGATCTGTTTAAGAAATAGTCTGATCCCTAGGTCCCTTCTGTATTCTACCACCCCAGCAGAAGTCTCTGTTATTCTCTGGAGAGGGTCAGATGCATGGATTTGGGCATGGGGCCTTTATGTACAGTTGGTAACAGATTCTGTACATAAAGCACATACACATTCTGTACGTAAAGATAATTAATTGAATCTTGTTACCCCCGTCCTCCATCCCACCAGTCTCATACCTAATTAAGTTTCCACAATGTAATCATCTCGGAAGGAGATTTGAATAATCTTTCCTTGAGGAATCTGAGCAACTCAAGACAAAGGTGCAGAAATCAAGAGTTGCCTATGGAAAGTAACCTGGCCAGACTACCTTGCATTAAAGGCCATTTTTTAAAATAAATTTATTTATTTTATTTTTTTATTTTTGGCTGCGTTGGGTCTTCATTGCTGGGTGTGTGGGCTTTCTCTAGTTGCGGAGAGCGGGGGCCACCCCTCGTTGAGGTGCACACAGGCTTCAGTAGATGTGCCCGTGGGCTCTAGAGTGCAGGCGCACGGGCTTAGTTGCTCCGCGGCATGTGGGATCCTCCCGGACCAGGGATCGAACCCACGTGCCCTGCATTGGCAGGCGGATTCCCAACCACTGCGCCACCAGGGAAGCCCCAGAGGCCATCTTTGATGAGTTCCATCTAAACCTTCAGAACTTCGGTTCCACTTCTTAGAACTGCTTTCTTAAACATGAGCTTATAACAAAAGATCACCAAACATCTGAGGAAAATCCCTAACGTGAAAGAGAAAGCTAAAAAAGATAAAAGAAAACCATGTAGGAGAAAACCAAAAGAGAATTAAAAACTCAGTTCTCAGCGTTATGAGAAGACAAACCACCTACACATCAAGAGTAGGATATTATAATCATTTAGGAAAAAAAGCAGCTCATAAAATGAAAGTATGAGAGCAAAATTTAAAAACTCAGTAAAAGGGTTAGAAGACAATTTTGACAGAACCTCCCAGAAAGTAGAGCAAAAAGGTCAAGAATTGGAAAATCTAAGAGAAAAAAAATAGGGAAATTAGAGGACTAGTCCAGGAGGTATACCTCTGAATAAAAGTTCTAAAAAGGGAAGAGAGAAAAAGGAGAGGAAGAAATCATCAAAGAGAAACTCAGGGCTGATGTGTGCTTTTTCAGACTGAAAGGGCCCATGCAATGCCCAGCACTGTGGCTGAAAATGGCATATCACTGGAAGGTTTCAGAACCCTGAGGACAGGGAAGATACTACAAACTTCCAGAAAAAATAAAGTAGGTTAGAAACACTGGAAGCTAGAAGGCAGTGGTATAATATCTTCATTTCTGAAGGAAAATGATTTCAGTCCAGAATTCTGAACCCACCCAGCTGTCAACAAGGTGTGAGGGCGGAGTGAAGAGAGATTTCTCTAAGAAGATAATGTTAACAGCCTATCTCTCTTGGCAGTGTATTGAGGGAAGACTTAAATAATTGGCAGAGCTTGGGGGATTGAATTAGCAGTAAGTGCATAATAAACCAAGCATATGATAAGATACCAATTTTGGGGAAAACGGTAAGTTGTAGGGAAGGAAAATCATAGCAGGTCGTAAGGCTCAACTATAACGTATGTAGTCATAATAAGGAAAATACTGTTGATGGGATGAGAAGGATGATATGACGATATTGTGAGAATGGGATGATGGAAAGGGTGGGTGGAAATGGTGAAGGTGGGTTGGAAAGAGAGCTAAATCCTCATTTGCCAAGGTTTAAACAAAAATAAATAGCTCTATAAGCATGTTGTTTGGTGACGTGAAAAGAAATCACAAAGGAATCACCTGAACGAGTTGAAAGTCTTTGCCTTGGTGGGCGGGGTGCCGGTGGCGGGGATGGGGACTATTTTTCAGAACAAGATGTTGACAAATGTTTCTCTGTGAAGGTTATATCCTTTTATACTCCCCTAGTGATGTCTCAGAGTGCCTTTCCCCTCTCACTCCGTGTCAGTTTGCATCGTCCAAGCAAGAGATGCCAAACGGGATTATTTTATTTTATTAAAATTTAAAAAAAATTTTTTATTTATTTATTTTTGGCTGTGTTGGGTCTTTGTTGCTGTGAGCAGGCTTTCTCTGGTTGCGGGGAGTGGGGGCTACTCTTGGTTGCAGTGTGCGGGCTTCTCATTGCTGTGGCTTCTCTTGTTGTGGAGCACGGCCTCCAGGCGCACGGGCTTCAGTAGTTGTGGCTCGCGGGCTCTAGAGCACAGGCTCAGTAGTTGTGGTGCACGGGCTTAGTTGATCCGCGGCACAAGGGATCTTCCTGGACCAGGGATCGAACCCATGTTCCCTGCATTGGCAGGCAGATTCTTATCCACTGCACCACCAGGGAAGCCCACCAAATGGGATTTAATGCACAAGAGGTTTGTTGAGGGGAACATCTGTAGAAAGATAAAGGGAGAAGCAGCAGGCTTAGACATTGAGAGCCTTCAGACTTTCGTGTAGGTCTAACACTTCAGAAAGGAGAGAGGGAAGAAGGAGGCTAGGATAGGAAGAGCCTCCGACTGCAGCATGGTTCTGAGAACGTATGAGCCAGGCCCAACATTGCCCTTTAAAGGAAACGCATGTTGAGCAGAAATGGCCACATTCCAGTGTCCCCTGCGTGTTCAACCTGTGGCTGGGAGCAGCTAGGGGAGCATGGTCTAGGTGTGAGGGTGCTGTGGCCAAAGGGGGCAGCAGGAGGCTGCAGTCAACTCTGCTTCTCACAGCAGATTCTTTTGATGGGAGATCTGGGTGGAGCAGGGCACTTCCATGGCTACCATACCCACCAACCTAGTTTTTAACCCTACTTTTGATTTTTGCAGTGTGAGAAGTGAAAAGTAGCATATTGGTGTTGGTTTTTTTTTTTTTTTAATTAAACAGAGCACCCAAATGGATTTATTCAGCTGACTTTTGTTTTATAGCATCATTTTCTGAAGAGGTGACTCATGGACAGTGACACTTGAAGAAATTCTGTTACGGGAACAAAGGACAGATTTCTTAGGTCAAAAAGACTGCACATAATGCCCTACGCTTGGAGACTTAAAATGCAAATAAACATAAAATACGTTTTGAGTAATTTCACAGTAAAGAAATCTGTTCAACTTTGTTTAACCCAATTTTTTGATGGTATTTAATCACAGATCCCCTTTTCCCATGCAGCATCTAGTATGGGTCATCGAATATGCTTTGGGCAACACTATTGAGGTAGCATTTAAGAAGAGTGGAACTTTAGAAGGGAAAATAGAAAACATACATAAAAATCAATGTGATAACTTACAGATAGGTTTGCAATTCATATATAAAATACAACCAAAGTCCAAAGCACTAGCCCTTAATAGCAGCCAGATTAGCAGGACTCACTTTCAGAGAACATGGAGTTAAAATTCTTAACCGTGTGCATTTCCAAAATGCTGCTTCTCAAGAACACTAGGCTAATGCCCTATCCATGGAAGAGAAGAATCATACAAGTTTTTTTCTCTCTCCTTAAACACACACATTGCATTTATCTTAATATGAATGACATTAAGGATTTTATATTTAAGAGACATTTGTGTTTTCTTTAAATTGAATATCTTTTATTGTATTTTATTTATATCTTTTATTGATTTTTTATTAAAGTCTTCAGTACCTCTGTTGTAAATTACCTAAATAATAGTGCCATAGTACGTTAATCTGTTAATCCTTTGGGTAAGTGAAATGTAAATTCTGCTATTATCCTGTTACCATCTGATTAGTAGTTTATAATTCCTGTCAATCCTCTAGAGAGGATAAATAGTAAAGAAATAAATGTACCTTAAAAAGTTTGATGTAGGTAGAAATTAAAAATAAGGAAAAAAATTCCTTTTTCTCCATAATATTTTAAGTGAAATAATTCCATATACAGTATCAAATCACAATATCTACTCTTAACATTTTGTGAATCTGTTTAAGAAAAATACCTTTAAACGTAATTGCATGTACTTATGGGAAAAATCATTGAAAAATTATTTTGCTCTTTATTATTTAGTATTTAACGTTCACAAAATCTGTTGTAGTCCGATGTAATTGTGTTACATTTGCAGCATTTTTATTGGGATATTTTATTTCAAATTAATTTTCTTAAATTTTGGTATTTTATTTTTATATTAAACTATATCCTTTTGCTCCATATTTTTACTGAGAGCTAATAAATATTCGATTCCTGTCTCATATTCTAATTTGAGTAACCGGCAAGCCACTTATTATTCCATTTTCCAATTTTGGCATTTATTTCAAAAAGCTATAAAGAACTGCCATCCCCAGCTTACTCACATTTCTTATTTATTTGGAAAATAGATTTAAATTGTTAATATAATTTATTTGCCTACTACCAAACTAGGAACATAATATTTATTTAGAAGGCTTTCATTTTTGAAACTTTTATGTTTATCTCTGTCTAAGATTGTGCTTATCTTTTGTTTCTGAAGGTGCTCAGCTGTTGTTTAGACCGTTGTTAAATAAATATGAGAAAGAAACACTAGAAAATCAGAACTTATATCTTGTCGGTGCCTCCAGGATTAGATTGTTACTGGGGGCAGAAGCAGTGGGATTGGTGAAAGAGTGCAGTGATGACACCATGAGAGCCTTCATGTATGGAACCCGACACAACTTCAAAGGTTTTGATGGTGAGTTCCAAGATTGCTTCTACCAGAATCAATTTATCAAAAAGAAGTTTTTGATGAATAGATCAGGGGTCAGCAAACTTTTTCAGTAAAGGGCCTGATATTAAATATTTTAGGCTGTGTGTACGGTATGATCTGTCGCAATTATTCAGCACTGCCACTGCAGAGCAAAAGCAGCCTTCAGCCATAAGAAGTGAATGGGTAAGGCTGTGTTCCAGTAGAATTTTATTTATCAAAGCAGATGGGGTCAGATTTGGGGTTGCAGATTTACTTTGTAACCCCTAGAATAGATGAACATAAACTAGGATGACACATGTAACTTATATTATTCTACTTCTTAGAATGGTGAATGTTCACTGGATTGATACAAATAAGAAACAGAGTAGTATTCTAGTGTCCTATAATCCCCTATTCTGATTCTGTTCTGGCTTCAAAGGGGGTTCCAGAATAGAATGGTTTCTGGAAAGAACTGAGAAAGCCAGGGTGGCTATGCTATCAGAGTGGGAGTTTGCTTTCAGAACCAAACTGGTCCCTTTCAGGGCTTTCAGAGTTAGAAGATGTGATTTCGACTTCTTCAGACTCACTCACTCTGGATTTTTATATATTAGTAAATAAATGATCAAGGTGAAATTCACCTCATTTGAGAGGATTCACCTGTCAAGAAACAACACTGTTTTCTTATCAGACTTTCTTCTCCCTCATTTATGGGAGGGATGTTCAGCTGCAGAAGGGAATGGCCTGGGCTTGAGAGTTTGAAGGAGGAGAATTTGCCATGTAGGCAAACTTCAGTTGCATCCCTAGTTAAAAATACTGTTAGAATTAAAGAATGTATTGCCTTCAGCTCATTGGTATTAAATGAGATCAAGCAAGTGTCTGCCATTTGGATGTTTGTACCATATTATAGAATGATTAGTATAATAATTAAAGAATTATATATTATATGAAGGCATTACAGAATATTTTTATTCTTATAAAATATCTAAGGAGCTTTATGTTCTATTTAATTTGTTAGTTTTATACTTTGCTTACTCATGTTTATTATTCATTGTCTATACCATTATTTCATAATCGCATGTTATTTGAATATTATTAATTTTATTTTGGCTATTACTGAGAAAATAACTGTAAATCTTTGTTTTATTTTAGATGATAATGATGATTTCCTCACCATGGCAGAACGTCAATTCATTATCAAACATGAACTTGAAAGTCTTAGAGCCAGAGATGAAAAAATGATCCCTGGTTACCCCCAGGCAAAGTTGTACCCAGGAAAATCATTATGTAAGTCATTGTATCAACTGGCTTCATGAATATACATTCTAATGCAATTATTTTTGCTTAGTAGACATAAATAACAAATTACAGAGGCTTTTGTCCCCTCTAACTGAAGAGATTACGCAACTTTACAGTAACTTATTTTTCATAGTTGTATCTTTTGCCTTTAGATCTTAATTGTATTGCATCTTTAGATCAATTTATTTGTTCTTTATGGTTCTCTGCTTCTTATTTACAAGGTCTCACAGCATTCAGTAAGCTTAAAATTCAGCGTGAACATATTTGCATATTACTCAGTTAAAATTAGCAAAGCTTACCTTATACCCAAACCTTGTAGTATAATGAAAATCTGTGGAGGAATAAAAAGCAGAGACACGGTCTTTTCCTGAAGCTCTCTTCCCATCTCCTCTCATCCCACTGGGTATGAACATGTACAAACATAGAAAGGCTTAAGAAGATTCACAGTGTGACATGATAGCTGAATGCAAATTAGCAGTTTGTAACTTTCTGATTTTTGTGTAATTCCATTTGAACGAAAATACTAGTTTGCAGACTGAAAGTATTTACTACAATGTGTAATTCCAAATTTGCCTCAAACCCGGATAATGGCAAGGCCCAGAGCATTTTTGCTGCCTAAAATATTCTTTAAACATAGAGGTTTCTGTGTCCCCTAGTCTGGTTTCCTTCCAATAGTCAGTGTCATTCAGGAGGACGGATGCCCAAGAGTCAGTCCATATTCAAATTTTCTCCCTTGTCACCAAATATATTTTAGATCTGGTTTGTTGAAACCAAGATCCAATCATACATCACCCATTTTGTTTGGTTATTATATCTCTTAAGTCTCTCTTTTTTTCTATTGTGATGAAATACATATAACATATGTTGTATATGATTTTTAAAAATAAATTTATTTATTTATTTTTGGCTGCGTTGGGTCTTCGTTGCTGCACACAGGCTTTCTCTAGTTGTGGTGAGCGGGGGCTACTCTTCATTGCGGTGGCTTCTCTTGTTGCAGAACATGGGCTCTAGGCATGTGGGCTTCAGTAGTTGTGGCACATGGGCTCAGTACTTGTGGCTCATGGGCTCTAGAGTGCAGGCTCAGTAGTTGTGGTGTGCAGGCTTAGTTGCTCCGTGGCATGTGGGATCTTCCCAGAACAGGGCTCAAACCCGTGTCCCCTGCATTGGCAGGCAGATTCTTAACTACTGTGCCACCAGGGAAGTCCCTATATATGATTTTTAAGTGTACAGTTCAGTGGTATTAAATACATTCATAAAGTTTTACAACCATCATCACCATCCATCTCCATAGCTCCTTCCATCTTGTAAAACTGAAACTCTGTACCCATTAAACAATCTCTGTCCCTTCTCGCCTAAGTTTTGAAATCAGGAAATTTTGTGTTTCTTTTTCGAGATTGTTTTGGCTATTTGAGGTTCCATGAAATTCCATATGAATTTTAGGATGGGTTTTTCTATTTTTGCAAAAGACGTCATTGGGATTTTAATAGAGATTGCATTGAATCTGTAGATTGCTTTGGATAGTATTGACATCTTAACAAGATTAAGTCCCGTGAATGTGGGATGTGCTTCAATTACTTTATGTTTTCTTTAGTTTCTTTTAGCATTGTTTTATAGTTTTTATTGTACAAGTCTTTTACCTCCATAGTTAATTCCTAAGTGTTTTATTCTTTATGATGCTATTAGAAATGGAATTTTTTTCATAATTACCTTTCCAGACAGTTCATTGTTAGTGTATAGAGATGCAACTGATTTTTCTGTGTTGACTTTGTATCCTGCTACTTTGCTAACTTCACTTATTAGCTTTGACAGTATTTCTGTGGAAATTTTAGCATTTTCTACATATAAGATGATATCATCTGTGAACAGGGATAATTTTACTTCTTCCTTTCCAGTTTGGATGCTTTTTGTTTCTTTTTCTTGCCTAATTGCTCAGGCTAGAACTTCCAATAATATGTTGAATAGAAGAGATGACAGTGGGCGTCTCTGTCTTATTTCTGATCTTAGAGAAAAAGCTTTCATTCTTCCACCATTCAATATGATGTTTGCTGTGGGCTTTTCATAGATGGATTTTATTATGTTGAGGTAGTTTCACTCTATACCTCATTAATTGAGTGTTTTTTTAATCATGAAAGAGTGTTGGATTTTGTTAGATGCTTTTTCTGCCTCAATCGAAATGATCATGTGGGTTTTTCCCCCCCTTCATTCTGTTAATGTAGTATATTACACAGATTGTTTTTAGTATGTTGAACCATCCTTGCATTCTAGAAATAAATTGCACTTGTCATGGTGTATAATTCTTTTAACATGCTGCTGAATTGAGCTTGCTAGCATTGAGTATTTTTCCATCAGTGTTCATGAGGGATATTGGTCTGTAGTTTTCCCTTCTTGTAGTGCTTTTGTCTGACTTTGTATCAGGGTAATGCTGGCCTGTGAGTGAGTGAGTTAATAGTGTTCCTTCCTCTTAAATTTTTGGGGAAAGTTTGAGAAGAATTGGTATTAGTTTTCCTTTAAATATTGGTAAAATTCACCAGCGAGGGTATCAGGTTCAGGGTTTCTCTTTGTCAGGAGATTTTTAGTTACTGATTTAATCTCCTTAATACTTACAGGTCTGTTCTAGTCACATTTTCTCTCCCTTCCTGTTTTAGTCTTGGTAGGTTTTGTGTTTCTAGGAATTTGTCCATTTCATCTAGGCTATCCAGTTTGTTGGTATACAAGTGTTCATAGTACATGCTTACAACCCTTTTTATTTCTTTAGAATCAGTAATAATGTCCCCATTTTCATTTCTGATCATAGTAAGTTATGTCTTCTGTCTTTTTTCCTCAGTTCATCTAGTTAAAGATTTGTCAATTTTTTTTTTTTTGGCTGTGTTGGGTCTTTGTTGCTGTGCATGGGCTTTCTCTAGTTGCGGCAAGCGTGGGCTACTCCCCGCTGTGGTGCACGGGCCTATCATTGTCACAGCCTCTCCTGCTGCAGAGCTCGGGCTCCAGGCACATGGGCTTCAGCAGTTGTGGTGCACAGGCTCAGCAGCTGTGGCTCGTGGGCTCCAGAGCGCAGGCTCAGTAGTTGTGGCACATGGACCCAGCTACTCCACAGCATGTGGGACCTTCCCGGGCCAGGGATTGAACCCGTGTCCCCTGCATTGGCAGGTGGATTCTTAACCACTGTGCCACCAAGGAAGCCCCCAGATTTGTCAATTTTGTTGATCTTTTCAAAGAACCAACTTTAGTTTTCTTTAATTTTCTCTATTATCTTTCTATTCTCTATTTTGTTTATATCTGCTCCAATCTTTTTTATTTTCTTCCTTCTGCTAGCTTTGGGTTTAGATTGTTCTTCATTTTCTAGTTCCTTAATTGTAAAGTTAGGTTGTTATTTGAGGTCTTTCTCATTTTTAAATATAAGCATGTATAGCTATCAATTCCCCCCTTAACCTTGCTTTCTCTGTGTCCTATAAGTTTTGGTATGCTGTGTTTTGTTTTCATTCATTTCTAAGTATTTTCTGATTTCCCCTGTGGTTTCTTCCTTGACTCACTGGTTGTTTAAGAATGTGTTGTTTAATTTCCACACATTTGTGAATTCCCCAGTTTTCCTTCTGTTATTGATTTCTAACTTCATCCCGTTGTGGTCAGAGGATACTTTTTATGATTTATATCTTTTTAAACCTGTGAGGCTTAATTTATGACCTAACATATGGTCTGTCTTGGAAAATGTCCCACATACACTCGGGAACTAAGAGTGTGTTGGTTCTTTACTGCCTGACTTACATGGAAACTGCATTTTGTAGTCTCCCCTGTCTCTGAGTTATACTGTAGACATGTATCATGGATGCTTTTGCTTGCTTTCCTTTTTGACCTGTATGGCTTTTAGGAGGTGTCTGGAAATCTGAGTGCAGGTACTCATCATTCATGTTTGTCTGCATTTCCAGTTATCTGCATATGTCTTGATATTAATTATTCTGTAGCAGGTTGTTTTTGGACATATGTTCTTTCAATTTGTGGATTAAAGATTACCATGATTTCAGAAACATTTTCTTCAGTTACCTTTGAAGATTTCTTTGGCTGTATTTTCTCTCTCTTGTCTTTAGGTATGCCAATTATATATATGTGAATCTTACATATTCTCTGAAATATTTTAAAGTTTTAATGTAATTTTCTTAGTCTTCTTCACCATTTTCTGGCTTTATTTGTTCAGTTTTTTCTTTTTCAGTAGCTTTTATTGACTTTGTATCTATAGTAGTTTTATTTTTCTCTTACTTCACTTTTCTAAGATCCCACCTTCAGCTCTGGTAGGTCTTCCTCTAGTTTTAATTTCAGAGGTGTGACTTGCTTTAATTTCTTTAATTCCTTGAAGAATTCCATAATTTTTCATTGCTTTATGCTTTAAATTTTTGCTATGTTTCTTCTCTGCCTTTTTTTTTTAAAGGTCTTCCTTTTTTCCCTTGTATTCTTGCATAGTTCTATGCCAGTTTCTTTGTGGTGTTTACTTATTTTTTAATGAGTCCCTATTTTTTTCAGACCAGCTATTTTGGGAGGAATTGTGTGTGTGGGGGAGAGGGGATGTTGGGGGCCTCCATTCGGGAACTGTGGTGGTCAGGAGGTTGGATTTTGCCTGGCAGTGTGCTCTCCTTGAGTCGTCTTAGAGCCTCCATGGAGCCCTGTTTCTTATCAGGAGTTTTTGCTGGGTTTGGCCTTTAGGTCTGTCTTTAGCCAACAAAGACCCACAGCTCCTGAGCTGCTCACCTCCATCCCTGGGTTCCAGCGGGCAGCTCTTTTCCCAAGACGGCAGACCCACGCTTTCCTTCCTCCAGCCTCGTGTCTCTTGTCTGGCTGTGGTGCCCGGCAGGGAGCAGACACACGTCAGGGGTCTGCCAGGCGTCCCCTTTGCCTTCATTCTGGGCAAGGAGACAGTGGTTTCCTACCCCTCAGTGTCCAGGAGAACCCTGCCCTCTGCCTGCTGGCCCTGGTTTGCAGGGGCATGGGTGCTCTTAGCTTACCCTGGGCTGACTTTTAAGGCCACTTTTCAAAGTTTGTGATTTCAGTTTATAGTTTGTTTTGTTTTCTTTTGTTCTACTTTCATCAAAGGTAGGGTTTCCTTTTATGTTTCTTGTTTACTTTGTTGTTTTGAATTTGGCCTCATGAACAAGAACAGGGTAGGGGTGTCTTTCTGCCACCATTTGTTACCAGGAGTTACACATTCTGTTTTTAGGCCATTGTTTGGTGCCATTCCAAAATTTCAAGTCTTTTTTTAATCTTAGTGGGAGGGCATGTTTTCAGACACAGCTGTGCCCTGTATCAGTTAAAAGGCTAAGCCAACTGAGGTACTGTCCTAGTTGTTAATGTGAGCATCTCGTTTCTTCTTGTTCATCATGTTAATCAGACCATCACGTGGAAATCACTGCTTCCACCTGTTAAAGAGTGAGTGTACGCTTTCATCAGATGGGACTCAGGAGCAGCACTTTCCCAAGTGCTCCCAGTTGCTTCAAAGACATTTTCACTGAGCTAAAACCTTGCCGAAAATATGTAAATGGATTTCTCTTGGGTGTGTAGGTAGCCAGTCTGGCGTCCTGAAGCCGTAATAGAAATAACTTTCTTGTGGGCAGGATGAGGCTTTTGTAATCAAGGATCCCTCCTCCCTCCCTTCCTTCTTCTCTTCCTTTTTTGCAGTAAGTATGAAAACAATAAAATCATCTCCGTCGGGATCGTTTGAAATTTTGAATGCCATCCGAGATAAGAATCAAATTAAAGTTGTAGAAGTCTGGATTTTGAAATTCTGCATTATTCTCTTCCTCTGTGTCTTTGAAAGTGTGATCATAATATTTGGTTGAAGAAGGAATGGTATACGCATAAAGTGTGAACTATTTTCAGAGTGCAAATTTTCGAATGAATGAAACTTAGAGTAATTTAAAATCCTAGATGTTCATGAAGTTAATCCATAGAAATGGAGCTGGCCAGGGCTTTCATGAGAGACACTCTCCTTTAGCTTAGGTTTAAGTTAATTTTACACACAATGATTATAATTTTATTTGTCATAATGTTGTGTTTTGATGGAAAGCTTTCATTAAGTAGAGAGCAGCTTGCGTGGTTGTAAACACGAGCTAGGAGCAGTTGACGGTGCTGTGAGCTCTGCATTTCAGGGCTCCCTCCTTCCATCAAACAGCAAACACGTGGAGAACTAGGAATTGGTTATACGTGTGTCTTAGTCATCAGCGGTCATCTTGAGGGGCATCTCCTTTCCAGTTTTCTGTGTGAGCTATGATCTCTTCATAACCTCAGACTGCCTTTGCCAGTTGATTCCTAATAGTTAATAGTCATGCAAATAACCTAACGAAAGATTTTCTTTAAAAAGAGGAGTTGAGGGAGCGGAGAATTTCTTATGTATTAAATTTATCCTAAGGGATATTATTTAGCTTAGGTAAAAGCTCTGTCTCAAAGTGTCTATCAGATGATTCTGATGTTTTGATTGATGGGATATGGCAATCTCATGGTAGGTCTTTAATATTATATTGTTACTCTTTTAGAACATTACAGTAACTACTTCTGAATATCTTCTATATACAAATGGTTAGATTTTTAGAGTAATCAGATATAATCTGTCTTCTAAAATTATTTATTGACCATATGAGAATAATAGAGTGGATGTCAAGTAAATATCATGTAGCACGCTTGTGTGTAAGACAGTGAAACCATCGATGTATGTGTGTGTGTGTATGTGTCTAGTGCCGGGTACAGCACCATATATCTATATATCTATATCTGTGTATCTCCACACACGCTGTGTTTTGCCACGTACATACTTGCAGTTTTTCTGTTAAGCAGGGATGAAAACAATGCAGGAATATGAAAATGTATTTTGAAAACACAGGTATCCCTGAGAAGCAGTTTTTTCCTCTTTAAGACAAGATTGGTCTGTTCACAGCTGAGAGCTAGATGCAGGCGGGCCCTGGGGCAGGGTGCTGGGCACAGCAGCGGCTGCAGGGGCAGAGGGACTCTGTCTTCACTGTGTGGCCTCCACTCCCAGTCGGAGCTGATCACCCCTCTGCTGGATCGGAGGCAGCATGACCCGCCCCTCCCTGCTGCACAGAAACGCCGGAAGGAGTTGTGGGAGGGATTTGTGCTTCTATTTTTTTTTTTTTTTTGTGGTACACGGGCCTCTCACTGTTGTGGCGTCTCGTTGCGGAGCACAGGCTCCGGACGCTCAGGCTTAGCGGCCATGGCTCACAGGCCTAGCCGCTCCACGGCATATGGGATCTTCCCGGACCGGGGCACGAACCCGTGTCCCCTGCATCGGCAGGCGGACTCTCAACCACTGCGCCACCAGGGAAGCCCTGTGCTTTTACTTTTACGTCATGTTAAACAGACTGTGTTAGTATTGTTATTGCAATATTTAATTTAGAGGGTCCTACTCACAGCCAGGCTACTCTCCCTTAAATTAGATTTTGGTTAGTTTTGCTAAGTATTAAATGGCTGTAATAGTTATAACCCTAGTTCTTGACAGCAGATCATTCAGCATTCTTAAAGGAAGGAATCTTGGTTTGAATTGTTCCTTTCTTTAAATAGGCCTGCACAGCATCATATTTTCCTTTGAAGGTAAGGCTCAGTTTAATTACATGCTTCACTGACATGAGAAAGTCAAGGGATTGGAAAAAAAAAAAAAAAACCTCTATTTTTAGAAGCTGAAACCAGAACCATGCTTTTGGCATTGATGGTGAAGCGAAGCCCAGTAATTTAGGACTTGTGTGTTATATTCTTTCTGAGTCCCTCAGTTTGCAGCCTTATTTTTAGAGGTATACAGGTGGCTTTTTATGCTTGTCTGGAAAGTTTTCTATAGCAGAATGGAGTGATTTCTTTAAAAAGAGCTTAGAAATAGTAAAATAATAATTTAGATGTTATCAGTCAGTTCAAAGTTCAGAAACTTGATACAGTAGTTGAAAAGGATAGTAATAGAAGAAAGAATAAGGTACAGCTCTGGATCCCTAAATAAGAGCTAAGAATCAGAACCGGTGTGGGTGATTGACTTTCACTCATGTTCGCTGCAAAAAAACCCACTGAAACACTTTAGAATAAGTCACGTACCACAATGTTCATTGCAGCACTATTTACAGTAGCCAGGACATGGAAGCAACCTAAGTGTCCATTGACAGATGAATGGATAAAGAAGATGTGGCACATATGTACAATGGAATATTACTCAGCCATAAAAAGAAACGAAATTAAGTTATTTGTAGTGAAGTGGATGGACCTAGAGTCTGTCATACAGAGTGAAGTAAGTCAGAAAGAGAAAAACAAATACTGTATGCTAACACATATATATGGAATCTAAAAAAAAAATGGTTCTGATGAACCTAGGGGCAGGACAGGAATAAAGACACAGACACACACAATGGATTTGAGGACACAGGGAGGGGGAAGGGTAAGCTGGGATGAAGTGAGAGAGTGGCGTGGACATATATATACTACCAACTGTAAAATAGCACAGGGAGATCAGCTCGGTGCTTTTTGACCACCTAGAGGGGTGGGATAGGGAGGGTGGGAAGGAGATGCAAGAGGGAGGGGATATGGGGATATATGTATGCGTATAGCTGATTCACTTCGTTATACAGCAGAAACTAACACAACATTGTAAAGCAATTATACTCCAATAAAGATGTTAAAAAATATATTAAAAATGGACTTGACAGCACCAGAGGCTGATATAACTTAAACCATACAGCTTTTTACCCTAGTTGTTGATATTTTGAGTATATACCTTTTTCAGTTATTGAGAAGGGGGATTTTATCACAACCCTAGTTTTTTTTTTTTTTTTTCTTATTTTTTGCGGTACGCGGGCCTCTCACTGTTGTGGCCTCTCCCATTGCGGAGCACAGGCTCTGGATGTGCAGGCTCAGCGGCCATGGCTCACAGGCCCAGCCGCTCCGCGGCATGGGGGATCCTCCCGGACTGGGGCACGAACCCGTGTCCCCTGCATCGGCAGGCGGACTCTCAACCACTGCGCCACCAGGGAAGCCCCCAACCCTAGCTTTTTAAGACTTTCTTCCTCTGTATAACTTATGCATGAGATGCAGTTGTAAGAAGATCCATCTATTAAGAATCCTTTTTTTTTTTAAGATCCATACTTTTTCCCAAGTATTTTCAAAATCAGTTTTATCTTTTCTAATCTGATAAGAAAGGACTACATTCACAAACAGCAGATATCAAAATCAGAAGAAAAAACTTCCTGCTTTCAGCAATCGTTTGGTATGATTTTAACACTTGTGCACATATCTGGGAGAGACGAACACATTTAACGAAAGACAATATCCCCTAGTGATAATATTGATAATTTTTCCTACTGTTAGTATCAGATATCTCCTCTTTATTATCCTTTTTTTCATTTCCAAGAAGTTAGGTTTTCTTTTAAATTACTCTGAAGATTTTATAATAGGGCATCTGTCCTGAGAATACCATCTCTCTTTGTTATATGCAGTATTTGTACATCAGATACTTAAATCATGTTTCTCTTCCACGCTGCGGATATTTATTTGCCATCCTCATTGAAGGGCCTACTGCCTGATACGCTCATCACTTGTCTTTGGGAACAAGGTAGATAGGAGATAAGGAAGGCAGGCCCTCAGAAGAGATGAGCTGATTAAAACAGCTGCTAGGAACTTGCGTGGAAAGTGCTCCGTCTCCCCCAGTGTGGCACAGGGCATGCATTTGAGTTCTCCATGAACTGAACACATTTCCTCTTAAAGACCTGAAGACCTGTCTACCCAGTGAGTCATTCTGAATAATTATGGATGAGAGAATGCCCCGTTTTCGTTTATTATCATTAGGGGACATTGTCTTTGGTTAAGTTTGTTTGTCTCTCTGTAACCAACCTGGGTTCTTGGACCCTTCAATCAATAGAAATTGTGAAGAGGCCAGATGAAATTCAGGGAAGGCTTTATTGGGACTCATGCTGCAGCTCAAGGGAACTAAAACAAGTAACAGGTGCCCTTGCTTGTTCCTGGGGGGTGGGGGTTGGGGGGAGGTACAAGGTGGTCCCTTAAATAGGGTGAGGCTGGGGGTGGATTGGTGGGTCAGGCTGGAGGCGTGGCTTAGGTTGTCTGCCCAGCCGCTTGGTGGTGCTGTGTGCAGGGGGCATGTGCAGTACTCTGCTTTTGCTCCCAGCTCCTCAGAAGTGGCAGTTGGTTTGTGGCCTTTTTGAATCTTATTTTTCATAATTTGCCCCAACTGCTCTTGACCTGCATAAGGTAGTTTTTAGTCCCTTATAATTTCTTCGTATTCTGTTGCTGGAGGAGACATTTGTCCAGGTGCAAACACTCCTGTAAAGGGTCCCAGGTCCCAGCTTGTCTCATCTCCCAGGTATGTGCACAAGTGTTAAAATCATACCAAACGATTGCTGAAAGCTGGAAGTCTTTTTAAATTTTGATATCTGCTGTTTGTGAATGTAAGCCTTTGTTAGCAGATTAGAAAAGGTAAAAATGATTTTGAAAGTACTCAGGATCAGTAACAATGAAAGGAACTGAACATTCTCTTACCTTCACTGTAGTGAGAGGACAGATTGGTAAAATTTTTTCTAGAGGCTGTTTTGTAATATGTATCCCAAGTTTAAGATACATATGCTCTGCTCTTGGAGCTAGCAATTCTACTTCTAAGTGTATGTACCAAGGAAATAGTTGACAGGTGGGGAAAGTTATATGTATAAGAATTTTAACATTATTTGTAATAGTGAAAAAAGGAAACAAGTATTTTTCAATAGAGGATTAGTTAAATTATAGCACTTCATACAAGGGAATATTATGATGCCGTGAAAAAGGTCATTCATGTTCTATTTATATTGTCATTGAAAAATGTTCATCATATACTACTACTACATGAGAAGATTACAGAATGATGTGTAGAGAATTATCGCTTTTGTTTCTAAAATAAATATTTATATACGTATATTTTGAAGTCTGCTTACACACTAAATTGCTATTTACAGTGGTTATGTTTTTGTGGAAGGGAGAGAATAAACAAGAGCCTCTCTAAATTCTAACCTGTGCCTTTCTGTAAGGTTTAAATTTTACATCGACTTGTATTGCTTTCATAGCCAAAGGAAATAATAAAGATATTTACATTCTGAAGAACAGAAGAATACACACCTTGGGAGCAGGCAGGATAGCGTTGATCTCTGTGTAGACCTTCTCTCTTCCTGGAGAGTTTGGGTAGCATTTGATGAAGCGTATCATGAGCAATCTCAAACCCGTCTCGCCTGTTCCTTCCGCAGTGAGGAGGCTGCTCACATCTGGCATCGTGATTCAGGTGTTTCCACTGCATGACAACGAAGCCCTGAAGAAGCTGGAGGACACCTGGTATACTCGGTTTACTGTAAAGTATCAGCCCATAGGTATGTGTCAGCGCCTGCTCTCTTAGAGAAGAGGAAGATGCAGCAGTGGTGGTATCCCTCTTGGGTAGATACTTAACGCTGTGCTGGGCAGGGCTCGCCAGCTGCATGTCGGCAAAAAATTGGTGAGGGGTTAGAGGGGTTACATGACCTATTTGTTTATTTTATTTCTGATACCATTTTAGATGAACTGAATTACAGGCTGTTATTAAACTTCACCAACGATACAGGCAATCCAGAGTGGCCTTCATGACTACGTGTCAGATTTGTTGTAGAACATACTTGATAAGAATCTAGTTTGACCGTGATTATTTTGTGTTTGAAAATTTCTGTTTCTTTAGCACTAATCAGTGGGCCAAGCTGCGTTCATTCTTAGTGGCAGACTAGCAGGCCTAAATGTCTTTTGAGGTAGTTTGTAAGGATCTTGGTGTGCATTACTGGAACTGTGCATTTTCTCTGAAGACACTTAGAAGAATAACCGTTAATTTATTCGGTGTGTATTGAATATTACTCTGTGTAAACTTCTGTCAGTATGGATGTTCAAGTGTTTTTGGTTCAGTTATGTCTTTTAAGCAAAAGGATTATATTTAAGATGGTAGTTTTCACCATAAGCATTACTATCAGTTTTTCTTTAAAGGACATTGCCTTTTTCACTTTGTTTAAAGGAATTCCTCTCAAATTTTCTTTCTAATTGCCATTTCTGAAAACAATTATTATAATATTGTAACAGTGAACATAAATCATTTTTAAGGTCAAATTTTGAAATTGCATTTTTTCTTGTATTCTTTGAAAGGAAAAATGTTTGTTTTTGATAGTTCCAGGTGATGTAATAGTCATTTTATGTTACACTTAGGACATTTTTTCACCTTGTTTAGCATTTAGGTGGCAGTAAATTTAAATATTGCCTCTAGGTCTTGTGAGTGACTGTATCCAGGAGCTACTACTTAGAAAGTGAGGGGGAAAAAGTGAGTTGGTGGTGAAGGCTGAGCATGGGTGTGGTAGTGGTTTAGAGGCCTCTGGGAGTGCTGGGACTGAAGATAGTAGCTGGGGCTCAGGAAAATTTTGAACTTCCCACTGAGATCAAAAGAGAGAGGTGGTCTGATATGGAGCCCAGGACCATGAGTGGCTTTTTTTTTTTTTTTTAATCTTTTAACCTGATTCTGATTTGAAGTTACCTCATCATACCCACTGTTTGAACATACTCCTGAGTTAGTAGGAGAATTAAGGATAGGGGAAAATAGGATCCCTGTTTACTGTAAACCATCCACATAGACTGATCTGACACATTATCTTAAAAAAAAAAAGAAAAAACCACTATGTTTTAACTTCATGTAATTAACCCAGAAATACTAACTCTAACTCTTACACCTCCCTCACCCCCTGCATCCCACCTTGGTCCCAGTGCAAGATGCTTTTACAGTCTAGGCAGTCACCCATGTAGATGTGGTCGGCAAAGGACACGGTGTTCATGACCTCTTTTGGGTTAGCTAGCTGATGTTGCTTGGCCCTTCTTCTGCCCAGTGCATTTATCTATATGAAAGTATAGATAAATGTATTCCATGTATTCTAAAAGTTAATGTGTAGAATATTGTTTTGTGCTTTTGAATAATTTTTCTTCAGTGTATTGAAAAGTTTGCCATGACATATTGATGAAAGTTTACAGCTTTGAGTAATGGGGGCAGGATACTATGGATGAGGAGTCTTCTTTGAAAATAAGCTCTATAACTGCAGTATTAAAGTGAGAGAAGAGTGGGGAGCATAAAGTAAACCCCCAAATTAAGCAGGTTCATTGGCCACGGCTGAATTTAAACTAGGACCTTGGAGACTGAGGATGAGCCCGAGGTGAGTTTTTCCTTGTGAAGAAGGCATCCACCAGATGAGAAGGTGAAGAGAAGCAGACCCAAAGCAGCCCCAGCAGCTGTGGCCTGAGCCCTGAGCTGGGGGAAGTGTCAGACTTATTGCTGTAGAGACAAGCGAGGTCTTTGTACTTCATGGAGGATGGATTTACCATCACACACCAATTGGGAAATAAGGGTTTTAAATGATCCCCACTTAAGTGAAAAAGTGGATAAGCTTACTTGAAGTGATTTTTTAAAAAAAATCAAGTCTTTGCCAGTTGGGACTTAAGGTCCTTTTGTTTCCTTTCGTTGTAGATAGTATTCGTGGCTACTTTGGAGAAACAATCGCTCTTTACTTTGGATTTTTGGAGTATTTCACTTTTGCCTTAATCCCTGTGGCGGTCCTTGGGCTACCTTACTACCTGTTTGTGTGGGAGAACTATGACAAGTATGTGGTCTTCGCCTCATTCAACCTGATCTGGTCCACAGTGATCCTGGAGGTGTGGAAGCGCGGCTGTGCCAGTATGACCTACAGGTGGGGGACCCTGGTCATGAAGAGACAGTTTGAGGAGCCCCGGCCAGGATATCACGGGGTCCTGGGTATCAATTCCGTCACCGGCAGGGAGGAACCACTGTACCCCAGCTACAAGAGACAGTTGCGCATTTACCTGGTCTCCCTGCCGTTTGTGTGCCTCTGTCTCTATTTCTCTCTGTTTGTCATGATGATTTACTTTGACATGGAGGCCTGGGCCTTGGATCTACACGAAAACAGCAGGTCCGAGTGGACCGGTATCTTGTTGTATGTGCCCAGCATCATCTATGCCATCGTGATTGAGATCATGAACCGCTTCTATCGATTTGCTGCCGAGTTTTTAACTTCATGGGGTAAGACTCAGTGCTTTGAATTTATGTCTCATTTGCCTATAAGAAATATTGCTTCGATCATAGGATTCGTGTAGTCACTACCTTGCAAAGAAGATAGATGTTGCTCTGGGCTCATTCTAGAGACATAAGGAAAAGTCATCGGCTCTGGGAGCTCTGATGATCTCTAGGTCATGGTTCTCACAGCTCTTATTTATTGTTAGTTACTATGTTCTAGGTGCCCTCCTAAGCACTTTATCCATAGTTCCTCATTTTCACCTGCTCAGGACACCATGAGATAGAAGTTATTTCACAGTTTTATGGCTAAAGATACTGAGAATTAACAAAGTTTAGGCAGCAAATGGTAGAACCAGGCTAGTCCAACCTGTGCTCCTAATACTATATCGTGTTTTATGCTAAGGATAAAATCAGTTGAATTATCTCCATAATCCTCTGGCTGAAAGAACTATGTCTGGGATCTGAAAACCAGTTGTGTAGTTGTGTGGGGCCTGCCGTTGAACTCAGTGAAGGCAGGTGTTCTTGTCTGTCTCTGTAGTAAAAGAGGAACCTGGTTATAGTTTTAAAAAGGTCTTGATGGGCCATTCACTCATTAATTAATTTATTCATTCAAACAAATAAATAGGCTATATTAAGCCCTAGGAAGAAGTCTAGGCCTTAACTTCATGGACCAGAAAGGTATTTTAAATTCTTTTTATTAGTCATGTAACAACAGCTACCATTTATTGAGTGCTTTCCTTGAGCTGATGCTGGGGTTTGGTAGTATTTGTAATCCTGACGGTGACCCTGGGAGGAAGGTGGTGTCAGCCCTGTTTTGTAGGCAAGGAGGCTGAGTGTCAGGAGGTTAAGTGACTTGCCCAAGGTCAGATAGTGGCTGAGTTGAGGTTCAAATCCAGGTCAGCCTAACATTGCCTCTCTGTGCAAGGTGATACTTCTGTTCAGAATCTTCCTTTTTTGTCCTTTTGCCCTGCTGTCTTGGGACCTGCACAGTGTCTCCTTTTCTTAGGGTGGAAATTTGAGTTTCCTTTTAAGTAAATCCTTATAAACTTTATTTATTGCCCTACTCTTTAGAGATTGTTCTCAGTTTTACTATTACCGCTGATACAGGGTCTTTTTTTGGTATCTGTGGGATCATTTGCCAACACTTACTACATTCCTTTATTGCAGTAATATTTAAAAAATAATTTCGGACCACGGTGCTATGGCAGTATCTTGAAAAATGTGTCTTAAATTTAGTTTCTTTTTTGTTTGATGTTCTTGGCGGTAAGCAGTAGCCTGGCACGTTTACTGACTGAGGCTCTGTTTTTGAACATCTCTGCCCTCAGCACAAGTCTCACTTTACTTCATGACAATGCTCCCATTCTGCTTTCTTACCTGAGAGACATTACCTCTCCTTTTTAATATTTTAGAGAATCACAGATTGGAATCTGCCTACCAGAATCACCTAATTCTGAAAGTGTTAGTGGTAAGTAGATCTTTTATATACAAGTCCATTGTACTTTTGAAACTAACACATAGTACTTAATATTTAGGAGTATAAATATGAAGACTTGATTCTGATTTAAGGTATCAGGTAGTTAATATACTTTGTCCAAGTAGGCAAGGATCGATTAATGTGTGTTTACATGAATGTTCAACAGTCTTATTACAAATGTGCACATGGTATAAGACTTTAAATGTAGAAATTAGTATTATAGCCAATTTCCAATTATTTAAAAAAACTACTTTATAGACATGTTTCTGTTATTTTCCTTTTGGTGACTCGGGTTTGAATGTTTCATTATTCAACAATCCTTCCAGTTATCCACCTTCTGTTTAGTGATGGAGCATTAAATTACTATTTTTTAAAAATTTTGTCTAAGAAATTTCCAAAGTCCAAGAGGTTCCCAGCATGTTTTGAAGAGTAGGAGGAAAGGGATGGAGGAAAGGCGCTGTGTAACCTGCTTGCTGTTTGTGTAAAAGCGCACACATTATGCCTCTTCCCACCATTGTTAGAAATAACAAAGAGGTACCATCCTGAAATCACCTTGTTTATCTGGAGATTACCTGAGCCGTCTGTAACATAGCTGAGAATCAAGAAAGAGTGCATAAGGAGTCCTCTGAACTATCCGCTGGAATTGATTTAACCCAGTCCATGTACTTTACTCCCAGGCCCTCGCTTAGAAAGAACCTTTGTTCCAGCTGTAGGAGTCATTCTGAGAAGCTTATTTATCTCGCTTTTCCATCCTCAAAGGATGAAAAACCACCATTAGGAAGGTGATTAGGTTTCTGGAAGTAGGTAAATTTGTAGAGGCAAGAGCCCGGGAGGAAATGGAAAACCTCTCATAAATAGGTAATGAGAATTCAACAATGTCAGCAATTTGGACATGAGAAAAGGGGCAAGCGGCCATCCATATCTAAAACGGCTCCGAAGGCCTCACTCTGGCCGTGTAAAATAATTTATATTCAAAATGTTTGTGCTGAGTCGGCAAGGATGCTTCGTTCCGTGTTCTCTGTGGGAGAAAGCAAGCAGGGGAATGTGTAGTGCATTAAAAGCTTCATTCAGAAAGATCCCAATATGGAGCTTTTGCCCTTAGAGGTAAAACACTCCATTTGTCTTAAAGAATTTAGTTATTTGTTAGACTTGATTATTCTCTGATGGTGCCAGATACAACGTCAGGAGACTGTCTGGTAAAGAGACTGTTCATCCTCCACTGTGTGTGCTAGGTCTCTCCCTTCCTTTTCAGTCTTGTGCGGAGAGCGTTTCTCAGCCTTCCGAGCTTTCGCTTTTCAACTCCTACTCTAACTCAGCACCCCCATCCCTACGCCCACCTCCCCCTACCCTGTGGCCGCATTGGGTTGCGGCTCATTCTCTCCAGTTGACTCCCCCTTCCCTCACTAATGAAGTGCTCATACTGTTCACAGAGCAGTCTTTTGTCTCGGAAAGTGATGCTGCACAGGGGGAGGTAGCCAGCGTGCGGCTGGGGGCCAGGAAGGAAACCCATCATTCCTGGGGGCAATTGCAGGCTCTTGAGCAGGGGAACTACTTGAAGAAATGGCACCTGTTGTGGTGGAATCTCCACCCCACTCCCTGCTCCCCTACCCCTGAACCATGTGTCTGGGCAGGGCAGTCTCAGGCCCATGGTGACAAAGATGCTGCCCGGGCCAGGCTGGTTGTTCTGGCTGATCTCTCTTGCTAGTGCCCCTCGGCTAGCTAGGTGTCTCTCTAGGGGGCGGGGGAATCTCAGGTCCCTTGGCACAGAGAGTCTTCCGGGGCTGGACTGCTTGTTGGGGCAGGGCCCTGCCTGGCCACCCCACCCAGCATCTCTCCGTGGGGCAGGGGAGTGGCAGCGCGGAAGGGAAGGAGAGCACATCCCCTCGCAGCTTATTGTTAGTGGGGGTCCTCGTCAGTCTCCCTGTTAGTGCTGCTGGGCTTGCCTGTTGTCAGGACTCCTATTCTGAGCGGGATGGGCAGGAATGTGTCTCCCTGCTGCCTGGGTTACTAGGTTTGGGGTGGGAGATGCTGGGCCTTGGACTCTCTCTTTTGTAAGAAAGTAGTAGGGATGTAAGATGCGCTGGTGCTGTGTTGTTCCTTCAGCCCTGGGGTCCCAAACCTGATCTTCTTCCTCTTAGCACCTTTCAGAGCTCTCCTTTGGTTGCCTCTCGCGATATTTCGAGTTCATAGATGTGCTTAGCGAGGGGGAGTAGGAGAAACACGTCCAAGCCACCTTCTCTGGACCGGAAGTCCCTCATTACGTTTCTCAAATGCGATTTTTATAGTTGTAATGAAGTACTGTGATGCAATATTAAATATTGCTATCTTTTTTTGTTTTTGCAGTTCAACTTTTTAAATTGCTTTGCCTCACTCTTCTACATTGCCTTTGTCCTGAGGGATATGAAGCTTTTGCGTCAGGTGAGTGTGAAAAACAGAAAGGTATCAATTTTTTAGGTTTTAGAGGTGGTTTCCTATATTCAGGTAATGTAATTGTCTTCCCATTACTATCTTTATAAATAAAATTATTAAATTTTGTGTACTTCTAAGCCCAATTCTAAATAAACAACCATTAGCAATTGCACCGTGTATTATACTCAACTGGAAAGAAATTTGTTGACGCTAACCAACTTGCAAAATAAATCATGTAGAGCACAAAATCAAATACAGAGTTCGTATCAAACCTTGTAAAAGCAATTTTAACAGCAAAATGTATTCATTAATTGAACTTCTGTGTGTGTCTCAGGTAATGGTATAACCTTAAATAGTTCTTTCACATTTCTTTTTTTTTAAATTTAATTTAATTTTATTATTTTTGGCTGCATTGGGTCTTCATTGCTGCATGCGGGCTTTCTCTAGTTGTGGTGAGTGGGGGCTACTCTTCGTTGCAGCACGCGGACTTCTCATCGCGGTGGCCTCTCGTTGCAGAGCACAGGCTCTAGGTGTGTGGGCTTCAGTATTAGTAGCACGTGAGCTCAGTAGTTGCAACACTTGGACCCTAGAGTGCGTGGGTTTCAGTAGTTGTGGTGCACGGGCTCAGTAGTGGTGTCTCTCTGGCTCTAGAGCGCAAGCTCGGTAGTTGTGGCGCACGGGCTTAGTTGCTCTGCGGCATGTGGGATCTTCCCAGTCCGGGGATCAAACCTATGCCCCCTGCATTGGCAGGTGGATTCTTTTTTTTGTTTTTTAATAAACTTATTTATTTTATTTATTTATTTTTAGCTGTGTTGGGTCTTTGTTGCCATGCACGGGCTTTCTCTAGTCGCGGCGAGCAAGGGCTACTCTTCGTTGCAGTGCGTGGGCTTCTCATTGCGGTGGCTTCTCTTGTTGTGGAGCACGGGCTCTAGGCGTGTGGGCTTCAGTAGTTGTGGCACATGGGCTTAGTTGCTCCGTGGCATGTGGGATCTTCCTGGACCAGGGGAGATGGGGTCAAATGGGATCTGTGTCCCCTGCGTTGGTAGGTGGATTCTTAACCACTGTGCCACCCGGGAACTCTCACACATTTCATTTTTAAATTAATAAGTTGTTAAACTTTAGAGACCAGCAGATCCTATGCACTGCTGTATTGTTTCTGAAATGTTTAAGAAAGATGACATATTTTGTTGTGTTACCATTTCTGGATCACATGATAATAGTGAATAATAAATTATTGCCTTCTAATTTCTCTTTTTTATACTTGAGCCAACTACCAGTAAGGGCTCTTCCTTCCTGGTTTTAATATACTGTGATTGTTAGTGAGCAGAATCTCAAAGCCTAGGCTTCTTAATCGTTATATGAGAGCTTGGGATCATTTTTCAAGGAATTTAAAAATTTGTATAACAGAGAAAGTTAAAAGATTTTGTAGTTATGGTTCTAAGAGCTTGCATAAAAGTAAAATTAAATATTGTGTTCTTAGTATTTAAAAAATTATTTTTGAAAATACTACATTTGAAATTGATAGGTTAGATGTACATACCTTTTCCAATCCCACCATTATTGTATTAGTGGGGTATGACTCCTCATTTCTTATACTTTAGAGAGTCTCCTTTATTTAACAGGGGACAGGGGGTTGGGGGAAGTCTCTTTAAAACATAGAATTTTAATATCAGCTAAGGTGGTTTGTGATGAAAACACTGATACCTATCTGGGGAAAGTGGAAATTGACACAGTACCTCTGGAAACTACTTGGGCAACTTTGCCAAGAACGTTAATCCATCCCTAGTAAATCATCAGAGGTGGGGTGAAGATTCTTGTACGTAGGTAAGGGGCAGCATTTATAATAGTCAGGGTTGGGAATAATACTTAGATTCAACAACAGTGCATGAGCTAAGTAAAAAAGAATTATTCATGACATGGGAAAGTGCTCACAATATAGTAAGTGAGAAAAGAAATCTACAAAGCTGTTTATATATAGGATGATTCTACTTTTATTTTTACATATGATTATAAAGAAATATTTAGGGGACTTCCCTGGTGGTGCAGTGGTCAGGAATCCGCCTGCCAATGCAGGGGACACGGGTTCGATCCCCAGTCCGGGAGGATCCCACATGCCGCGGAGCAGCTAAGCCCGTGCACCACAACAACTGAGCCTGCGCTCCAGAGCCCGCGAGCCACAACTACTGAAGCCCGCGCGCCTAGAGCCCGTGCTCCGCAGCAAGAGAAGCCACTGCAGCCAGAAGCCCGTGCACTGCAACGAAGAGTAGCCCCCCACTCGCCTGAACTCGAGAGAGCCTGCGCACAGCAACAAAGACCCAGTGCAGCCAAAAAATTAATTAATTAAAAAATATATTTAGAATGTTAATAGTGGTTCTGACATGGTTGTGGAATTAAGGGTGACTGTTTTTCTTTTAAGTTTTTCTACAGTGAGGGAGGATATATTAATTTTATAATAATAAGCTGTGGCTAAACTTTATTCAAAGTTGGTGACGTCATTTAGACTCACATGTTGCAGCCAGGATGAGATAATAAAAAACGCAATTTCAAGTTAATTTGTTCTCCTACCGACTCATAACCAGTTTTTTATTATAATCTTATTTGTATTATAATCTTTTTGTATTTTAGTCTGTCTTTCCTGTGAAAAAAACAATAAATTAGAACATCATTCTGACACCTAGCTTTTCCAATACTAGTTTTTATAACATAATAGTATACTATTTATTGAAGATTCTTTTCTTTTACCGCATAATTATACACATGCTTTGGTTTTGTTAAGCCACGTCGCCAAGTATCATTTATGTGCTTCTCTTTAGAGCCTGGCTACTCTCCTGATTACCTCCCAGATCTTTAACCAAATTGTAGAATCTCTTCTTCCTTACTGGCTCCAAAAGAAGCAGCATGTGAAGGTAAAGAAGAAGGTGCAGGCTTTAAAGGCAGACATCGATGCTACATTATATGAACAGGTGGTTCTGGAAAAGGAAATGGGAACTTACTTGGTAAGTTTGAATATTGCTGAATTAAACATTGATTGAAAGTGAGTAACAGTCATGTCCAGACTGTATACAACAAATAAGTAACCACTCATTGTCTCAGGTGTGACTATTTTGTAAGTGCTTTCCAGCCAGTTTCCTTACCATGAACTACTTTAAAGTTAAAAAGATGGAACTGTGTATCAAAATGCTGCTATCTTGAACCGGAAGTTATGCCTGACATCGAAAGGATGAGTCCAGTGAATTTCGAGACTGCTCTGCTGAGGGTGGTGGGAATGTTTCATAGATGGCAGAGCAAGGGAGAGGTGAGATGGCTGTGGAGCCATTGTTTGCTCTGGACACTTGAAACTCAAAGAAAAAAATTGAAGCCCATCGTTAAAAATGGAATGCCAATCTGAAGATTAATTTATAATATAGTTTAAATTACTTAGTGCTGTAGTAAATATAAAATAGTTCTTTTAAGACAGAGAATTTCTGAATTATTTTTAGGAACTCCAAATAGGTCATTGGAGGTTCCTGAACCTTAACATGTATTCAGCAAATGTTTACTGAGCTCTGCCTATATTCAGTATATCTCTTTTGAGGGGGTCAGGTGTTGGGGTCATGTTTGCTTTAGGTCATTGTTTCTTATATCCTGCCCCTTCCTTCTGGGTGTGATATTCTTCTTAGTGAAATAGATCCTTTAGTGAGGGTCCATTATCGTTAAACTTTCCTAGTCTTGGTTTTCATCACGAATGCATGAGTCTCCTGATGACTGAATTTCTTGGCTGACTTTCCTAGTTTTTCTTGTATGCCTAAGAATTTTAGTTTGTGTGTTTATGTTGAGCAGTTTATTCTCTCTCTCTCTCTCTCTCCCTGCTCGCCTCTCTGTCTTATTTTTGCAGTCCCCCCTGCCCCACCCCCTAGTCCAGAACCAGGAGTTTGTAGCCCAAAGCTCGCATCCGATCTTGTGGTGATGGTGGAGATTCTGCAGAGCCAGCAGGTAGCATGCTGTTGACCCAAGCTGTAGTTCCAGGGCAGCAGCTGTGGCTTTTTTCAGGCCCCTTCAAGGGTAGGGGCCACTGTTCTCACCCGTGGTTTTGCTCAAACAACCTGCTTCCAGATGCACGCTAGAGGAGTGGTGTGCCTTTGGTTCCCCTGCCTGAAGGATTCAGATCCTGGCCACCGTGCCCAGCCTGTGGACGGAAGCCTGGCCAGGCTTCTGATTACTATCTTGCACTTCGTTCCATTTCTCGCTTGGGCGGCTGATTTTTTTGTTTTTGAGTGATGATATTCTTTTGATTAAAATAAACGTATATGCACTAGCATTTTCTATTATTGCTGTGTTTGGGGGAGAAGATGATTCAGGGTATAAACTTACAGCATATCTTGACCGGCAGCACTGTTTATACATGAAGTATCAGAGAAACACACACGCAGGCAGTTAAGAGTTAAAGAAAATAGCGCTTGGGCACAACGTGCAGCCACCTTGCCTGCGTTGGTCGAGTGCTGGCTTACTGTGGGTTACAAGTCAGTCTAATTCACATAGTGTCAGAAGCCTTTCCTCGCTTGTTCTGGGGGGTAGTATTTTGGGCCGTATTTATTTTTTCCCTTCATTTTCTCACAGAAACTAAACCACCATTCTTTCCCCCGAGTTCTTTATTCCATCCCCTCTCTCATTGCCCCAGGCCCACCTGGAGCTCCCGGGTTTCCTGATTCCCCCTTCTCCCCTTCCTGTTTCAAAGCAAGCAAACCTCTCACGTCGTCTGCTATTTTTGTCCTGTCTCTTTCCTGCCCCTGCCAATTTCTTGAAATAATTCTTCTCCATGTTATCATCTCTACATCCCTCTTCTCTACCCGCTCTCAGCTCTTCTTTTTCTCTGAATCGTTTGGGCAGACAGCGTCATCCCCTAAAGTGACCAGAGCCAAGCTCGCAGTCTTCTCCAGACCAGTTCCTCCCCCTTTCCTCAGGCTCAGCGAATGGTACACAGTAATACAGACAATATGCCCTTCTCAAAGCTGTTTTAATTCATCTAAGAACTGTATGCTGACAAGGTGACAAAATCTTACCTCTTACCTTTTTGATATTTCATGATATCCGATAATACGTTTATAAAGGAAGGTAAGGCAGGCACTGCTTTTCTCACGTTAATAATAGGCAGTTGAAGCTCTGTGTTATTTTTTAAAATTTATTAATTTTATTTATATTTGGCTGGGTTGGGTCTTCATTGCTGTGCACGGGCTTTCTCTAGTTGCGGCGAGCAGGGGCTACTGTTCGTTGTGGTGCGCGGGCTTCTCATTGCGGTGGCTTCTCTTGTTGTGGAGCACGGGCTCTAGGTGTGCGGGCTCAGCAGTTGTGGCGCGCGGGCTCTAGAGCACAGGCTCGGAAGTTGTGGCGCACAGGCTTAGTCGCTCCATGGCATGTGGGATCTTCCCGGACCAGGGCTCGAACCCGTGTCCCCTGTGTTGGCAGGCGTGTTCTTAACTACTGCGCCACCAGGGAAGTCCGAAGCTCTGTGTTATTAATCACCTGGTGACTAAATCGGAAGCAAGGTTCAGGACTTTGCTTTTCTCTTCAGAGTCTATTATTCAGCACGGGCTCTCTGATATGAAGTTAAGGAAATAGTATATTAATTTCTCTCGCAGGCCCTGGGTCTGTGTGTGAATGCTGGGGTTAACAGTGAGTGCCTCTCCTTAGTAACTTAACTTGCTTGCGGGGCCCCGCGTTATCTGACTACTTGTCCTTCCTAATCTCCTACAAGTTCCTCCTTTACTCTCTTCGTGGAAATGACATCAGGTATTTTCTATTTCAACTCTCCCCATATATTTGGAAAGGGGGAGATGCTTTGGGGGCACATTTGTTCTAGATCGTTGTTTGCTATGCGCTCATCCTTCCCTCCGGGTCTATTTTTCTTCTCACTGAAGCCAATGAGCTTAAAATTGTATTTTCTGTAATCTCATCCTGAGTGCTATATATGAATCTAAAACAATGTTGCCAAGCTTTGGGGAAAAGCAGTTTGAGACTTAAAAAACTTGATTCTAAAAAGTCATACTTGCTTACTTACTGTAGAAAACTTGGAAAACATAGAACAGAGTATAAAGAAAAAGACATTCTCCATAATGTCTCCAGCAGGGGTGATCCACTGGGGTCTCCCGACCCTGTTTCTCCAGCCACAGGGCCAGGGCTGTATAACCCCTCTGATCTCACTGTGCGCTGCTGTTCCGTTCCTGGGAACAGTTCACGTGCAACTGCATAGCTGCGTGAGGCTGAATTTTCATGATCAGTATTCCAACTAGAGCAGCATGTTGCCACACAGCAAATGAGCTGCCCTCTAGTGAGCTAGACGTTGACGAGGTTTGCCAAAAACGTAATGGAGCGCCACTCACCGCACTAGACATTTTTTGTTTTGGAAAACATAATGATTTTTCAAACAATATTTTATTAATGTTAATATGCTTTTTATTATTGAAATGAATCAATGAGAAATATTTTTTAAGTTCTGAGTTTTAATTTCTAACACAGTAAATAACACGAGGTATAATAACTCCCATGAACAAAAAGTCTTCGGTGCCCTCAGTGATTTTAAAGAGTTTAGGGCTTTGGAGACCTGAAAGTTTGCAGATCTAGAATAATTCCCACTCGATTTTGTTTTTCAGAGCATTAGCTTTCGTGAAGTGGATTTGTCCCATTTGTTACTCCCTAAGATTCAAGTTCAGCAGTTTTGGAGGTATACCTCCATTGTACCCCATCAGGAGGCATTGATGGCAGGTTGACCCTTGTGTGGGGCTGCCTTGTTAGATCACGTGATTGACTGGGTGACAGTTTGCAAAGGTTCTTTTTCACTTTGTGTTGAATAGGTTATCTGTGGTAGATTCTTTGAGACTATCCTATTCTCTATAAATGGTAGCTCTTTAAAAATAGTTTCTAATCGTTTGTTGCTGGCATATAGGAATGCTGTTGGTTTTTGTATTTTTTATCCAGAAACTCTGCTGAATTCTCCTATGTTTTTGGATTTTATTAGGTTTTCTATGTAGACAGTTATTTCACCTACAAATGAATAATGGCTAGGGATTTCCCTGGTGGTCCAGTGGTTAAGACTCTGTGCTTCCACTGCAGGGGGCACGGATTCAATCCCTGGTCGGAGAACTAAGATCTTGCATGCTACGTGGTGTGGCCAAAAAAGGCTATTTTTTTTTTTTTTTTCAGTACGCGGGCCTCTCACTGTTGTGGCCTCTCCCGTTGTGGAGCACAGGCTCCGGAAGCGCAGGCTCAGCGGCCATGGCTTACAGGCACAGCCACTCTGCGGCATGTGGGATCCTCCCGGACCGGGACACGAACCCGTGTCCCCTGCAATGGCAGGCGGACTCTCAACCACTGAGCCACCAGGGAAGCCCCAAAAAACGCTATTTTTTGATTTTAATTTTATTGAAGTATAGTTGATCTATAATGTTGTGTTAATCTCTGCTGTATAGCAAAGTGATTCAGTTATATATATATATTCTTTTTCATATTCTTTTCCATTATGGTTTATCACAGGGTATTGAATATAGTTCCCTATGCCACACAGTAGGACCTTGTTTATCCATCCTATATGTGATAGTTTGCGTCTGCTAATCCCAAACTCTCAGTCCTTCCCTTCCCCACCCACCTCACTAATGGCCATTTTGTTTCTTCCTGCAGTCCTTATACTTTTTATTATTTATTTATTTGGTTCACTAATATGTTCAGTACAATTTGGACAGAAGTAGTTATAACAGGAATCTTTATCTTGTTCCTGATTTTTTTTTTTCTTCTAACCGTTGAGTATTATGTTTGTTCCGTGTTTTTGGTAGGTAACTTTTTATCAGTTTATGAATGTTTTTTTTCTCTTCCTTATTTGGGAAGAGTTTTTATCGTGGATGACGTTGAATTTTATCAAAAGTTATTTTTTTTGCTTCTGTTGCGATCATCATGTTATCTCCTTTAATTAATATTTTCATTTATATTTGTAAGTTTCCTAATGGAACACCATGTTTGCATTCAAATGATTAACTTCACTTGTTCAGTATTTTTTTAATCTACATTGTTATGTTGAATATGCTAATATTTTGTTTAGGGTTTGTGCCATTTGCTAGTAATTTTCCTTTCTCAGTCACTGGGATAGGGTCCCTGTGTTATTTATCGTACAAAACTCTGTTGCTAATGCAGAGCCTGGCGTTCAGCGGGTGCTCAGTGTAATGTTGCATAAAGAACAGTTTTAGGAAAAGAGCAGCCCAGCCCCTGCTGTCTGTGTGCTGCTTGTTGCCCTCATCCTGTACTTTATCCTCCTCACATACTCAGAATGCGGAATTCTGAGACGTGATGTTTCTCCAGGGATGGTGTGAGGGGCCAGTGGGATGGATCCCCTGGAGGCTGAAACTTTGTGTTCATACATTCTTAGAATCATCTTAGTAAGTTGGTGTTTTCTAACTTGCAGCTGTTGGGGTAGATTGTCTTGTTTAATGTGTTTTTTAGTATGTGATTGTTTACTTTGTTAAAATTGCATTTTTTTTTCCTTCTTGCTGTTGGATTACGTCCCTGGTTTGCTGAATTGACTGACCCCAAAGTGCTCAGAAGTGTGAAAGTACTGATAGAATTACCATGTAAATCCTACACTCCGAATCCGCTTGTTAGATGGGAACACAGAATGGGGGGGAGGGGCTCCCTGGGTGCTGGATGCTAAAAAGGCCAGGAAGACCTTTGCGTGGCTTCTGGAGGCTGCACCTGGTACATCTGAGAGAAACTGTCTACGCATCTCTGCAGAGGCTCACCCTTTTATTTCACGAGCTGAAACAACACAATTTTGAAAGCTGAGCATAGGCTATCACGATTTCTTAAGATCGAATTGGGGTAAAAATGGCTTGATTGCTAAGAGTTTCACTGTTGATTTCTTCACTCTTCAGAGAAGTAAATCGATGCTGTATTGCTGGGCACATTTAAAAACCACATCCGTATGCTGCAGCACACATAAGGACATTCTTTCTGGAGCCAAATGCAACCAAAGAGTTGTTTAGAAACTGCTCAGCACTGAACCCCCAGCTGAGCGTCAACCTGCCAGCTCCCAAAGCACATGTGTTTGGCATTGCTCTTTGGCAAGCCTTGCAAACAGCCAGTGAAACTCACTCAAAACCCCTGGGTTCACACTTCATCCAAATACCCAGAGCATCTGGCAGAAGCACTTCTTGCCATCCCCAGTACTCTGTAATTATGTTTGAGTGTTTTCAATTTTAGTAAAATATAAAATAAAAAAGGAAACCAACTAGAGATAGAATCTGACTTATACTAAAGCTCTCAGCTACTGAGCCTAATATGCCTATCTCGGTGCAGGACTGACTCTGAGATGCAGTAATGATAATTATAATTTAAAGTATTCATGTTACTTTAAAATATTATGATGAATAGTTTTCTTAAACTGAAACTGTTGCTGCCTGTGCACTGGATGATCATGAGAGTGCCTGAGGATGCTGGAAGTGGGTGCCTGTGGCTCCCTCACCCAATCACCGCACCACCTAGAGTGCTGCCCAGCCCCTCTTGGATCAGGATGTGAGCAGCAGGCCCTTGGGTCCAGTCAAGGAGTTACTCAGGTGACAAGTCACAGTCACCAATGACCAGGCATCCCATTTCAATGCAGGCGCCTTTTTCCAGTTATTAAAGATCACGAAGTAACTCACCTCTTACCGTTTATCTCTCTTACCTACAAATCAAGGGTATGTAATGGCTTTTGCTCCTTTCTTCCTTTGAACTAAACCTTTTAAAGCACATCAGAAAGGTTTTTAAATATAGTATCAGAGGGATTTCGTCATGCTTTCCTGGTTTCCCCCTTTTCTTCTGTGGACTCCTTTTTCTTTTTTGCCTCTTTGATGTGTCTGCTACTTCCACTAGGGTGATTCTGGGGAGCTTCCTTGTTACTAACAGCTTTTTTTTTTAACTTCTTTAAAAAGTTGAGGTAATAATTCACATACCATAAAATTAACCATTTAAAAATGTACAATTTAGAGTTTTTTAGTAAATTCACAAGGTGGTACAATCATCACCACTATCTAATTCCAGAACATTTTCATCATCGACCCCCAAACTCCCCATACCCATTAGCAGTAACATCTTCCCCTAGTCTGGCAATCACTAATCTACGTTCTGTGGATTTACCTATTCTCTGCATTTCATATAAATGAAATCATGTAATAGGTGGCCTTTTGTGTCCGGCTTCTTTCTCTAAGCATAATGCTTTTAACGTTTATTCACGCTGTACCATGTGCCAGTACCCCATTCCTTTTTTTGTGGTTGAATAATATTCCATTGTATGGATACACTACGTATTGTTTATCCATTAATCAGCTGGTAGACATTTGGATTGTTTCCACTTTTTGGCTATTATGAATAATGCTATTGTGAACATTTTTGTACAAGTTTTTGTATGAACACATGTTGCCATATGCTAGGTCGTATGTTAACTCAACGTTTAACTTTAAGGAACTGCCAGACTATTTTCAAAAGAGGTGGTGATTCTATATTCCAACTAGCCACGAGTGGGGTCCCATTTTTTCCCACAGCCTCACTTTTTTTTTTTTTTTTAAATGATAGCTATCCTAGTAGGTGTAAAATAGTATTTCATTGTGGGTTTACTTTGGATTTTCCTAATGCCTAAATATATTGATCATCTTTTCATGTGATTTTTGGCCATTTGTATCTCTTCTTTGGGGAAATATATATTCACATTCTTTGCGCATTTTTAAATTGGGTCATCTGCCCTTTTGTTATTGAGTTGCAAGAGTTCTTCATGTGTTCTGAATATAAATTTCTTATCAGATGTATGATTTGCAAATATTTCTTCCCATTCTGTTGTTTATCTTTTTACTTTCTTGGTGGCGTCCTTTGATCCATAAAAGTTTTAAATTTTGGTGAAGTCCAGTTTCTCTCTTTTTTGTAACTTGTGCCTTTGGTGTCATGTCTGAGAAACCATTGCTTAATCCGAGGTCAGGAAGATTTACTACTCTATGATTTGTTGAGTGCTTTTATCATGAAAGGGTGTTGTACTTTGTTTTTCCTGTGTCTATTGAGATGACTAAATATATTTATACATGCATACATGTATACCAAAAAAACTGTTAATGTGGTGTATCACATTGACTGATATTTATATGTTGAACCAATCTTACAATCCTGGGGTAAATCCCACTTGATCGCAGTGTAAAATCCTTTTACTCTGCTGCTGGATCCACCTAGTATTTTGTTGAGGAGTTTTATATCTTTATTCAGGGGTGTTGGTCTGTATTTTTCTTATGAAGTCTTTGTCTGGTTTTGCTATTGAGGTTGTACTGGCTACACAGAATGAGTTGGGAAGTGTTTCTTCCTCTTGTTCTTTTTGGAAGACTTTGAAGAATTAGTATTCATTCTTCTAGTGTTTGAGAGAATTCACAAGTGAACTGTCTGGGCCTGGGTTTTTCTTTGTGCAAAGTTTTTGATTGCTAACTCAATCTTTTTACTTGTTTTAGGTCTGTTTAGATGTTCTGTTTCTTCTCGAGTCACTTTTGATAGTTTGTGTCATTCTAAGAATTTACCCATTTCATCAAGGTTATTTAATGTTATTTTTGGCATATAATTGTTGTCATGTCCAACCGGTTTTTGTCGTATCCTGCTCTTAATGGTTGTATCATTCTTTTAATGGTTTCGCCCTGCCCCTTCCTTTCTATCTCAAATTGTTCATAATTCTTCTTATAATTCTTCCCCTTCCCCTTACTGACCTTAAAGGTCAATAGTAATGTCCCTTCTTTCATTCCTGATTTTAGTAATTTGAGTCTTTCTTTGTTTCTTGCACAGTTTAGGTAATGGTTTGTCATTTTTCGTTGATCTCAGTCATTTCAAAAAACCGAATTCTGGTTTTATTGGTCTTCTTTGTTTTTCTATTCTCTATTTTATTTATTTCATGCTAATCTTTATTATTTATTTCCTTCTGCTTGCTTTAGGTTTAGATTACTCTTCTTTTTCCGGTTTCTTAAGATGAAAATTTCAGTTTTTTAGAGATCTTTCTTCTTTTTTAACAAAGGCATTTACAGCCATAAATTTCCCTGTGAGCACTGCTTTCACTGTATCTTATTGAGTTTTGGTATGTTTCATTCACCTCAGAGTATTTACTAATTTTTCTTGTGATTTCTTCTTTAACTCATTGTTTTTTTTTTAGGAGTGTGTTGCTCAATTTTCACATAGTATGTGAATTTCCGAAATTTCCTTCTGTTATTGATTTCCAGTTTTATTCCATTGTGGTCAGAGAAGATACTTTGTATGATTTTTAAGCCTTTTAAATTTGTTGAGAAGTGTTTTATGGCCTAACATATTATCTATCCTGGAAAATGTTCCATGTACACTTGAGAAGAATGAGTATTCTGCTATTGGATTGAGTGTTTTCTACATGTCTGTTAGGTCTTTGTTATTGTGTTAGGGCATGCCTTCAGTACTAAGCCAGGAAGTTTAAAATTCTGCCCTAGCGTTCACTTTCCGCTTGTGCAGAGCTTCAGGGTCAGTCAGAGGTGAGATCTTAGACCTTTCTCAGATCCTTCCTAAGCTTATGTGTGATCCTCTACATGTGCCTCATCTTCTCAATTCCCAGTAAAATGTGGGAGCTTTGCAAACCCCCTGTGGATATCTCATTCTTCAGCCTTTTCTTTGGGGCTCCCTGGCTAGTCTGTTGTTTGCCCCAGCTGCTACCCTTTACCTCAAGCAGACTGATGTTAAAGCATTCAATTAACATCCCTGGGGGAGGAGCCTTTAGTTCTGGGAAGACTCAGTGCCGCTAAATAGAGACAAGCCTTTTGAGTGGGGTCTTCTAGAGCCAGGTCAGATAATGATTTCCCTCTGGGAATGAGGCTTTCAAAGATGTGTGTCCCCCCTCTCCTCCCTCTGGCACAGGAATGCATGCTATTATTTTTCGAGGCTGCTGCAGAACTCGGGAGCAGGATATGAAACTAGAGTAAGTTAAAGTGCCACAAGGTTGAGCTGTTATTCTTGACTAAATGCTGCCCCGAATACTGCAAGCCTTTAGTTAATTTCCAGAGTACTGAAAAAGTTGCTTTTGACAAATTGTGTCATTTGTTGTTGTTGTTTGCTTTTATGGAGGTGTAAACTTCTGGAGGTTCTCAACTCTGCCAGTTTCACTGGCATTACCACCATCAGTTTTTTAATGGAGGGTCAGGGGCTGAGACGCTGGGGTACGCATGATATGAAGGGACCATCATGTCAGATTTCTAATAATGATCCTGGATCATTTCTTTTTACTTGGTCTAGAGCAAACTTCTTTAGCTTTGCTGTTATTTACCTTAGGGGAACAAATGTAATAATCCAGTGATTTGACATGATATGAGCAGCTAAATCATTTTTTTTATTCTTCATTTCAGGGACTTTATAAAATTGTCTTTGAATTTAAGTAAATTCTGTTGTTGAGAAGGAGGAATTGGGAGAAACTCTGAGGTTTTTTTTTTGGTTAGATGCTCATGCCTTGAATAGTATTGCAAAAGACTGTTCTTATTAAGTGATATTAAAACAATGCCTGTTTTCTTCTTTTTTACATTTTCAGGGCACCTTTGATGATTACTTGGAGTTATTCCTGCAGTTTGGTTATGTGAGCCTTTTCTCCTGTGTTTACCCACTGGCAGCTGCCTTCGCTGTGCTAAATAATCTCACCGAAGTTAATTCAGATGCTTTAAAAATGTGCAGGGTCTTCAAACGCCCATTCTCAGAACCTTCAGCCAGTATTGGTGTATGGCAGGTAATTATTTGAGAAAAAATTATTTCTTTAAAAACAAACAAAATGAGGCATTGTGTTTAAAAAAAAAAGGTCTATGGAGAGATTTGGGAAAACTGGATTTTATCCTTGCCATGCCACAAACTAGCTGTGTAACTTCAGGTGGTCATTAACTTTCTCTGGGCCATGCTTTCCTTGTTTTTAAAGTTGGGGGCGGGGATGAGCTGCAATCTCCACGACTCCTTTCAGGTGTGAAACTTTGACAGTGTTCTTGGAGAGTAGTCAGCTGGGCCTCACCCACTGGTACTATTGAGGCCCTCCCCACTGCAGTGTCGGTGGAAATCACTGACACTGGACTTCTGCTGGGGAGCCTGGACTTCCACTTCCACTCCTACCTGGCAGTAATGAGATTCCCTTTCAGATCCCTGCTAGGGTGGTCTCAGAGAAAGCCCAGTGGAGAGTCAAGACTTTTAATATCATCCAAGAGGCCACATGAGTGCACAAAGGAGGGACTTGTACCCCTCCATCAAAGGAGGTATTAGTGGTAGTCTAGTGGGAAGCCAGAACTCTGGCCCCTCTCCAGCAATAATGACCCCACTCCCCACCTTGGGTGTCAGTGGTGTCCAGGTGGAGAACCTGGACTTCTGCCTCTACCTGCTAGTGACAAGATATTGTCCCCTGCTGGAGTGGTATCAGAGGAACCAACTAAAACAAAAGGTTATACAAAATCTGGAGTCTTATAACACCTAAAGTATCAAGGTTTTTATTAAAAAATCACTCATTATACCAAGAGCCAGGATGATACCAAACTGAATGAAAAAAATGGCAGTCAGCAGATGCCACCACCAAGATGACACACACATGTTGGAAATACTGGACAAAGATTTTAAAGCAGTCAGGTTAAAAATGCTTCAACAAGCAATTGCAAACACACCTAAAACAGATGAAAAAATAGAATTAGAACGTCTCAGCAAAGAAATAGACACAAAGGAGAATCAAATGGACATCTTAGAAGTTGAAAATATAATAAACAAAAAGCTCAGTGAATGGGTGCAATAGCAGAATGGAAGGGATAGAGGAAAGAAGCAGGAACTGGAAAACAGAAAAATAGAAATTACCTGATCTGAACAACAGAGAGAAAATAGACTGAAGAAGTAAATATAGCCTCAGAGACCTGTGTGACTATAACAACAACAAAATCTAACATTCCTGTTATTGGAGTCCAAGAAGGAAAGGAGAAAGAAGGAAGGGCTGAAAAGGCACTTGAAGTAATAATGGCCAAAACTTTTCAAACTTGGCAAGAGACCGAAAACTATAGGTTCAAGAAGCCAAGTGAACCCCAAACAAAGAAGTTCATGCCAGAACACATCATAATTAAACATCTGAAAACTAAAGACAAGGAAAAATATTCTTGAAAGCACTGAGAGAAATGACCTCTTACCTCTAGGGGAAAAACAATTAGAATGACAGCCAGTTTCTCATCAGAAATCATGGAGGCCAGAAGAAAGTGGCACGGTATTTTCCAAGGCTTAAAAAATACTGTCAATACAGAATCCTATATTCAGAGAAAATATCCTTTGGGAGGGAAGGGGAAATCAAGACACTCTCAAACGAAGGAAAAGTAAGAGAATTTTTTGCTAGCAGACCTATCCTAAAAGAATGACTAAAAGTTCTGTAAACTGAGGAGATGATAAAGGGACAATGTCAGGAAGCAAAAACATGGTAAACAAAAACACAAGTAAAAACAATATATTTTCCTTTTACTCCTGAGTCTTTAGAATTATGTTTGACAGTTGAAACCAAAAAATACAACACTATTTAATGGTTCTAAGTATATGTAGAAAAAATATTATGACAATTATATTATAAATGGGGAGTGATAAAGGAAGGTAAGATTTCTGTATTTTACTCAAACTAAATGATACAAGTAGACTGAATGTATACATATATATACACACACATATAAAATATAGTATATATATTTGTGTGTGTATGTCTATATATAGAACAACCTCTAAAAAGCTATATTGTTTGAAAGATACACTCAAAAACATAGTTAAATCAAAATGTAGTAAAAAAAAATGTTGAGGTAACCTACAGTAAGACAACAAGAAGAAAACAGAGAAATGAAAACACAGAAAACGAAGAAATGGCAGACTTAAGTCGATATTTTGATTGATTGTAAAGGGTCTAAAGACATGAGTTAAAGACAAAGATTGACATAATGGATTAAAATGCATAACTCAACTATATGCCATCTACAAGAAACCCAATTTAAACATGATTAAGCAGGTTGAAAGTAAAAGGGTAGAAAAAATATATGTGGAAAAATTAATTGTAAGGAAGCACGAGTGGCTATATTAATATCATATAGAGCAGACTTCTGAGCAAAGAAAATGACCAGAAAGGAACATTCTTTGGTGATAAAAGGGTCAAATTATCAAGATGATTTAGAAATCTTAATATATATTCAGCAAACAACAAGGTTGTAAAATATGTGAACTAAAAACATAGAACTATAAAGGAGAAATAGAAAAATCCACAATTACAGTTAGAGACTTCAACATCCGTTTCTCAACGATTGACAGAACGCTGGATAAAAAATCATCAAGGCTATTGACGAACTCAACAACACCATCAAATTATGAATCTAATCCATATTATAGAACATTCTACTCAACAGTAGAAGATACTGTCACCTTCAACTTGATAAGGAGCATCTATTTAAAAAACTTAAAGCTAACACCATACTTATTAGTGAAAGATTGAATGCTTTCTTTCTAAGATTAAGAACAATGCAAGAACGTCCACTGTCACTACTTTTACTGAATATAGTACTAGAAATTCTAACTAGCATAGTAAGGCCAACGATATCTCCAATTTACCCACTAGCTGACCACAGGTACATGAGCAAACCCAGTCAAGGTCAGCTAGACCAGAAAAATTGCATAGATGAGCACAGCCTAAATTGTCTACCTGCAGAATCATGAGCTAAGTAAATGGTTGTTGTTTTAAGCCAGAGAGTTTGGGATGGTTTGTTACACAGCAATAGCTAACTAATGTAGGAAGACTCAGTATTCTAAATATATCAGTTCTCCATTAATTTACAAATTAATTAATCTACAAATGAGCTTATAAATGTAGCACTATCCTAATGGAAGTTTTTCTTTTAACTAGGTAAACTTATTGTCAAGTTCACAGGGAAAAATAAACGAAATAGAATAGCAAGAAAACTCTAAAGAATAAGGGCAGGGACACTCCTTCCTACATAGTAAAGCTTGTTATAACCTCAGTTGTTAAAGTAGTGTAGACAATCAAACCAATGGAGCAGGATTAAAAGTCCAGAAATTCAGTATATGATATAGGTGTAATGTCAGTTCAGTGGAGAAAATCATTGACTGTCCACCAATAGTTTTGGGATAATTAAGTCTCCAAAGTGTGTGTGTCAAGGGGTAGTTTGCTCTTCAGAAGTTAAGAGGAAAAACGGCAAGACACAGAATGGGAGAAAATGTTGACAATACATTTGTCTGCCAAAGAATTTGTATTCAGATTATATGAAGGACTCACCAACTCAATAATAATACAATTAAATGGAAACATGGACAAAATATTTGAAGAAATGCTTCCCTAAAGAATATATACAAATGGCCAATGAGCTCATGAAAATATTTAGAATTAGCTACCAGGGAAATGCACATGAAAACCACAACACAATAGCACTGTACACCTGTTTTAAAATTAAGAAGACTGGTGATGCCAAGTGTTGGCAATGAGGTGTAGTAACTGGAACTCTCATACATTGCTGATAAGGATGTACTCTGATGGTCACAAAACTAGATTGCAGTTTGTAAAAAAAGTTCAACATACAGCTACCATGCCACCCAGCACTTCTGCTCTTAGAAATCCAGGGGAAATGAAAGAATATGTCCATACAAAGACTACACAGGAGTGTCCATAGTAACTTTATTCACAGTAGTCCAAAACTGGAAACAACCCAACTTGCTGTCAATAGGTAAATGGGTAAAAAAAATAATTATGGTATATTCATAAAATGGAGCACTACTCGGCAGTAAAAAAGGAATAAATTACTGATAACATACAATGTTAAAATCTGTATGCTGCTAAACCAAGATGGTGGAGGAGTAGGAGGACTTGGAGTTCATCTCTTTTCACAAATGCATCACAAATACATCTACAGATGGAACAATTCTCACAGAACACTGGCTGAACACTAGCAGAAGACCTTGGACACTGGAAAGGACAAGAAAGATCCCCACATAACTGGGTAGGACAAAAGAAAGAAGGGAAAAAGAAGAGGAGAGGAAGCAGGATGGGATCTGCGCACTTGGGGAGGAGCTGAAGCAGAGGAGAGGTTCCTGTATCTGGAGAAGCCCCCTCACCGACGAGGAAATCATTTGGGACAGAAGGGGATCATCTGAGGCTCTCGGAGGAGCATGAAACGGCTGGTCTGTGGCAGATAGGACAGAGTAAGATCTACATAGATTGTCCGTGCCACAGCCCTGTGCGTCCCAGACTGGGACGTGAGTCCACCAGTGCACACGGGAGCTGAGAGCTGGAACGTGGGGATTGGAGAACAAACCCAGGGGGAGGACTGCTGTTGGCTGTGAGGAGACAGCCAGAGGGGATGGGAGAGAGGTCATCCACAACTGGGAATGCTTGTGGAGGAAACCCAGACTGCCATAGAAGCAAGGTGCCACTGTTAAGTGACGCGCAGGGGGTGGAACCACCATTGAAGCCTCTCTCTCCCCATGCGCTGGCCCCCTGCCCCGCCAAGTGCTAGGAAAAGCCCCCACCAGAGCTGACCTTCTCATGCCTGCTGCCAGGTGCTAGGAAAAGACCCACCAGGGCTGACCTTCTTGAACCAGCTGCCAGGCGCTAGGAAAGGCTCCCACTAGGGCCAGATCTCTCACGCCCATGGCTGCCAGCTTTCCCATACACTTGTCGCCGGCAGGGCCCCTGCAAACCAGGCAGCTGTGCCACCTCCACGTCCTGTCCTCACCGGGGCAGACATGAGTGCTCCAGGGCAGTCTCAGGAGCAGACTCCTGTGGATGGCCCATGTGCAGAGGTGGGGCTAAAACCACAGATGAGCCCCAGGGGCGGGGCAACTAAGGAAGAGGAACAAAAACCTTTCCATGCAGCTGCACAAACAGCAGATTAAATCCCTGCAATCGGCTTGGTAAACCCTGAGTCTGGAATATCTGAATGGACGAGTGTTCCCATAACTGAAATCAGTCTGGCTCTAGCTGCTGTGGACTTTGGGGACTAGTACACATGGGAGTTGGGCCAGGTCAGAGTCTGAGCTGCCCCCACAGTGCCCGCAGAGGGACCAGAGACTTACTTAGGGGTTTTGGAGGACCTCCTGGGGAGGTGAAGGTTGGCTGTGACTCACGGTGGGGAGAAGGACACTGACAGCTGAGACCCCAGGAAAATATAATTATTACTGTTTTTTTATGTTTTGTTTGGTTCTTTTCTTCTGTTTTTTAAATTTGTTTTTACTTTTTATTTAGTGTAAAAATTTTTAAATATATTTTAAATTCTTTTATATTTCTATGTTACTTTTTTGCTGTTCTGTTTTTTCCTTGTTTTCTTTCTTTCCTTTGTTCTATTTGTTCTTATCTTTTTTATAATTTTTTTTCTCATTTTGGTGTTCTGTTTTCTTTGCTTTTTCCTTCAGTTTGCATTCTGCTTTTTTTCACTAATATATAGTGACAAAAAAACAGATCAGTGTTTGCTTGGGGCCAGGTATAAAGTGAGGGGTGGTTTGCTTGGGGCCAGGAATCTTTGGCGAAAATGGAAATATCCTATTTGTGATGGTGGCTTCACTGGTAAATACACTTATCAAAAGTTAATGAAGTGTATACCATAAGTGAGTACAATTTATTTTATGTAACTTGTAACTCAGTATAGGTGATATTTAAAAACCCAAAAGCTTAGTTAGAAATATATTAAAAATATACATTGCAAGAAAAAGAATAAAATACCTAGGAATAAACCTACTTAAGGAGGCAAAAGAACTGTATGCAGAAAGCTGTAAGATACTGATGAGAGAAATCAAAGATGGCACAAACAGATGGAGAGATATACCATGTTCTTGGATTGGAAAAATCAATATTGTGAAAATGTACTACCCAAAGCAATCTACAGATTCAATGCAATCCCTATCAGACTACCAATGGCATTTTTCACAGGACCAGAACAAAAAACTTTACAATTCGTATGGAAACACAAAAGACCTCAAATAGCAAAAGCAATCTAGAGAAAGAAAAATGGAGCTGGAGAAATCACTCTACCTGACTGCAGACTATACTACAGGGCTACAGTAATCAAGACAGTATGGTACTGGCACAAAAACAGAAATATAGATTAATGGAACAGGATAGAAAGCCCATAGATAAATCCGTGCACATTGTGGTCACCTTATCTATGACAAAGGAGGCCAGAATATACAATGGAGCAAAGACAGCCTCTTCAATAAGTGGTGCTGGGAAAACTGGACAGCTGCATGTAAAAGAATGAAATCAGAACACTCCCTAACACCATACACAAAAATAAACTCAAAATGGATTCAAGACCTAAATGTAAGGCCAGACACTATAAAACTCAGAATGGGAGAAAATATTTGTAAATGAAGCAACTGACAAAAGATTAATCTCCAAAATATACGGACAGCTCATGCAGCTCAATATCAAAAAAACAACCCAATCAAAAAATGGGTGTAGTGCTTCCCTGGTGGCGCAGTGGTTGAGAGTCCGCCTGCCCATGCAGGGGACACGGGTTCGTGACCCGGTCCGGGAAGATCCCACATGCCGCAGAGCGGCTGGGTCCATGAGCCATGGCCGCTGAGCCTGCGCTCCGCAACGGGAGAGGCAACAGTGAGAGGCCTGCGTACCGCAAAAAAAAGAAAGGGTGGAAGACCTAAATAGACGTTTATCCAAAGAAGACAGATGGATGCAGATGGCCAATAGACAGATGCAGATGGCCAATAAACACATGAAAAGATGCTCAACATCACTAATTATTAGAAAATGCAAATCAAAAGTACGATGAGATATCACCTCACACTGATCAGAATGGCCATTATCACAAAGTCTACAAACAAATGCTGGAGAGGGTGTGGAGAAAAGGGAACCCTCTTACACTGGTGGTGGGAATGTAAATTGTTACAGCCGCTATGGAGAACAGTTTGGAGGTTCCTTAAAAAGTAAAAATAGAATTACCATGTGATCCAGCAATCCCATTACTGGATATATACCCAGAGAAAACCATAACTGAAAAAGACAGATGCATCCCAGTGTTCATTGCAACACCATTTACAATAGCCTGGGCATGGAAACAACCTAGATGTCTATTGACAGAGGAATGGATAAAGAAGTTTTGGTACATATATTCAATCGAATATTGCTCAGCCATAAAAAGGAATGAAATTGGGTCATTTGTAGAGACGTGGATGAACCTAGAGACTGTCATACAGAGTGAAGTAAGTCAGAAAGAGAAAAACAAATATACATTAATGCATATATGTGGAATGTGGAAACATTGGTATAGAAGATCTTATTTACAAAGCAGAAATAGAGACACAGACATAGAGGCCAAACGTATGGATATCAAGGGGGGAAGGGGTGTGTGTGGGATGAATTGGGAGATTGGGATTAACATAATACACTACTGATACTACGTATAAAGTGAATAACTAATGAGAACCTACTATATAGCACAGGGAACTCTACTCAGTGCTTGTGGTGACCTCAGTGGGAAGGAAATCCAAAAAAGGGGATATGTGTATTCATATAGCTGATTTACTTTGCTGTACAGCAGAACCGAACACAACATTGTAAAGCAACTATACTCCAATAAAAATATTATTAAAAAATCAGTATGCCAAGTGAAAGAAGCAGACATAAAAGCATGTATACTGGATGATTCTAATTATATAGAATTCTGGAAAGTCAAACTAATATATAGTGACAAAAAAACCAGATCAGTGTTTGCTTGGGGCCAGGTATAAAGTGAGGGGTGGTTTGCTTGGGGCCAGGAATCTTTTGGCGAAAATGGAAATATCCTATTTGTGATGGTGGTTTCACTGGTAAATACACTTATCAAAAGTTAATGAAGTGTATACCATAAATGAGTACAATTTATTTTATGTCAATTGTAACTCAGTATAGGTGATATTTAAAAACCCAAAAGCTTAGTTAGAAATGTATTAAAAATGCAGGAAGCCAGACACTGTCATTCGCTGCCAATGGGAAAGTGAACTGGTCAACCCTGGGGAGTTCAGCTTGGTCTTACCTATCAAAACTATGAACACAGTGGCACCTTTGACTCAACTAGTCCACTTTCAGGAACTCATCCCACTTCCACACTTCTCAAATGATGTGTTTGCAAGTTTACTAATTGTAGCATTGTTTGTAATAGCAAGCAATAAGGAAATGGTTAAATAAACCTTGGTACATTGATGCAATGAAATACTTAAGCAGTTGTGACTTAAGTCTTTCGTTGTGACTTAAGAATGAGGGAGATCTTTGAGTACTGACACAGAATATCCTCCAAGACATTTTAAGTGACAAAAGCAAGGGGCTTGACAATGTGTATTATGCTGAGAAAAGAGTAAGAAAGTATATGTTCAGGTTTGCTTATATTTATTTGCATACAGTGTCTGGAAAGATACATAAGAAATTAATAATAGTGATTATCTTATGGAGAGAACAGGAGGTGACGAGGGGGAGAAAGGGGACAAGGAGACTCTTCCCTATACACTGATAACATTTTATTTTTGAACTAATTTATAATAAATCAATAAATAGAAATTTAAAGCTATTTTAAGATAAAGTCCTGAGTAGATTTGTTGTAAAGAAAACTGGAAAAATAAGAAGATTACACAAAGGATTTCTAAAATATTATAAGATGGTAGATATTCTTCCTGGGACAAGATTTTATTAAGTTTGAATCCAATCGTGTTTTGTTTTGCTTCTATATTTCTAATAGTTAATTGTATTTCTTAGAATTAGACATTGTTATCAAGTAGTGATCACCAAGTGCTGTACATAAAAAGAAAGAAAGAAAGAGAGAAAGAGGGAAAGAAAAGAAAGAACAATGGTCACAATGTTTCCATAGTCCATACTCAGTAATACACACCAGTTTCCTTCATGGGACCCTGGCTCAGTCTACTTAGTAGGTCTCAGTGGGGCCTGGCATCTGTATTTTTCTGAAGTTCTACAGGTGATTCGTTAAATGCCACTAGGAAGGGATCATTATCGCTGGTGCCTTGGGTATGGCCGAACCAGATGTGGTATGTGGTCTGTCAAAGTAGAAGGACAGTTTCACGAAATGAATTCTATTTGAAATCATACCTAACTGCTTTTGAATGTGAAACATTCTCTCTGGCGGCCCTAGTTTAGATTCCCTTTAGCTATGCATAGAGTCAAGTAACTTTAATAGTGTATTTTTCTTGGATGTGTTCCCAGTTCAGGTCCCTGGCCACCTCCATTTGGGAAGATAGAACATACTGTTTGGGATATTCAACCCAAAAGTAACTGAAATACCTCTAACAGTATGGCTTTTTTGAGCTAACGAAAATCATGGCGTTATAGAGAAAAAGTTGTACATGTCCTTGGAATGTTTAGAACTAAGGAAAGACTTTAGATAATACGAAAAAGGATGAGGAAATATGGAAGCAGTCCTTATGGTCTTTAATTTCACATTTTCTTTTTCTTTCAGTTGGCTTTTGAAACAATGAGTGTTATATCTGTGGTCACTAACTGTGCTCTGATTGGAATGTCACCACAAGTGAATGCACTCTTTCCAGAGTCAAAAGCCGACCTCATTTTGATCGTAGTAGCAGTGGAGGTAAGTGAACATTTAGACCTATTTTAAACAGTCTCTACGTCAGATGCCTGTGTTATTCTAAGGCAGTGATGTCACTGGCTGTCAGTGATGGGCAGTTTAGCGACATGCATTTACTGGTAAGAAAGCGAAGTGCTCAGGTAATAGGAACACATGAGGATCCAGGCTGTCCGTTCCTGGTTATTGACTACTACAAAAAAGTCACCGTGATGCTAACAGGACTGATTTTTCCAGCCTTTGTGCTGGCCTGTCTAGCGTTGAGGAGATAAATCCTATTTGAAATAGAATTGTATAGATTTAATGGGTTTTTTTTCAGTCTGTCTGAGGGTGAGGGAATCGGTCACTTCCACTTTCTAAAGCAGATAAATCCTGAGAAATGCTTTTTGATCATGACTTAAGTCTCATTTGCAATAGGTGTGGGATTCATTGCAAAACACTCTAAAACTCCAAAATGTAACGTGTAGGAAGACTCATAATTTCACATACCAAGTACAAGTAGGCTGTCTGTGTACTTTTTAGATATTTGTCTCGTTTATCATGTTTCTGAATACAGATTACCGTAACATCTTGAAAATTAAGCACTAACCAGTTTGCAAATGGAAGAATTTGCAGGAATTTTTTTGTTGCTGGTGATTATAGTTGTCAGGAATATTGTGATCTTTCATTTTTAGATACTAAGAAAATAGAGCAGTAGTGGAGATTTATCAAAGTAGAATTTAGTAGGATCATAGAGCAGTGATTCCGGACTTAGGGCTGACCATAAGAAATGGAATTGTGAACTTGTACATTTCTAATGGTGGCTAAAGAAATATATTCTCCTTTGCTCTGTTTGCTCTTTTAGTGTATTTGATAGGAATCTGTGTTCATGATAGAAGCTGTATGTAGAGTATGCATTTTGGAGAATGATTTTAGACAGCAGCCACTAGGAAGGGAAAGAATGGCTTTGCAGATAAAAGTAGGTCTGTTTTGAATTTTGTGAGTTGAACAGGATTTTGGAGAGCTATTTGCAAGACGGTTTATTACCTGTGGCAGTAAGAGAACAAAACAGAGGTACCTTAGACAGGGGATGGCCAGCTGGCCAGGCTCACAGTGCATCTTCTTGATTTAAGATATGGCCCTTAACTTTGCAGATCTTGGAAGTTGTCTTTGCCAGCACATCCAGAGCTAATAAGGCTTTGTGGCTGACTTACACTTAATCATGAGACTCACAGGGGACTGACCAGAATACCAGGTAGTTAATCTACCATAAGGAGACTTTTCCAGTGCTTATAACCGTAGGTGTTAAAGTAGAAGTGGAGGGTTTCCTTGGTAGCGCAGTGGTTAAGAATCCGCCTGCCAGTGCAGGGGACACCGGTTTGAGCCCTGGTCCGGGAAGATCCCGCATGCCGCGGAGCAGCTAAGCCCGTGTGCCACAACTACTGAGCCTGTGCTTTAGAGCCTGCACGCCACAGCTACTGAAGCCCATGCGCCTAGAGCCTGTGCTCCGCAACAAGAGAAGCCATCGCAATGAGAAGCCCACACACTGCAACGAAGAGTAGCCCCCGCTCACTGCAACTGGAGAAAGCCCGGGCTCAGCAACGAAGACACAATGCAGCCAAAAATAAATAAATAAAATAAATAAATTAAAAACAATAAATAAAAAAGTAGAAGTGGAATTGGTTGTTAGAAGATTTCTTGGTAAATTTAGAAGCAGAGCAGGAGGAGTGTAATAGTCTTGAGAGATGCAGGATACCTGAAATCCATCCCTTCCATCAAACAGAGCAGAGCACTTTCATGAGCCGGATCTTGGTGTCCATCGCCAACTTCTGAGCAATGCTGGATGATTTCAGTACTGCCCACTTCTTGATTTTGCCTTCGCTTGCTCTAGACTCTTGGCTGGCCCAGTCTTCCTGAATATTCCCATTAATTAGACCACTGTCTTCTTTTGTATTGGTGATCTCTTAATCAGATAGCCACACCCTGCTTCTTAATTAATGTGGGAGATTTCCTGGCCCATAAGACTGTCCTGTAAATGGCTAACCTCAAGTGTTGCAGACTGATTTTGCTGGTCTAATCCTCATGTATTCACTTAATCTGCAAGTTTTAATGTGTACTTTGTTGTTCCCCTGAGCTAACCCTTATGCCTCCTCTTACATTTTTAGTCTCTTCATATAGTATTAAAGTAACTGTTTTACTGTCATTATCTAAACTGGTTCCTTAGAGTACAACAGAAATAAGCCTCTATTTAAAACTCTTGTGAGGAGAAACCTTAGGGTTTTTTTTTTTTTAATTTTATTTTTTTGGTTGCCTTGGGTCTTCGTTGCTGCGCGCAGGCTTTCTCTAGCTGCGATGAGGGGGTCTACTCTTTGTTGCGGTGCGCAGGCTTCTCATTGTGGTGGCTTCTCTTGTTGTGGAGCACGGGCTCTAGGTGTGTGGGTTTCAGTAGTTGTGGCACGCGGGCTCAGTAGTTGTGGCTCACGAGCTCTAGAGCGCAGGCTTAGTAGTTGTGGCGCACGGGCTCAGTTGCTCCACGGCATGTGGGATCTTCCCTGAGCAGGGCTCAAACCCCTGTCCCCTGCATTGGCAGGCAGATTCTTAACCACTGTGCCACCAGGGAAGCCCCAGGATTTTTTTTAATTAAAAAGAAAATTTTAGATTTTTTTTTTTTAAAGCTTGATTGAGTATGCAATGTAAAATTGAATAAAAGACAAAACGATCATTATTTTATGTTGGTAACTCAGTGTCATGTTACAACTTTTGTGTATTTACTGCCATCTAGTGTTTCCTTTAAAAACTCATGAGACTTCAACACTACTTTTATTTGTATAATAGTTGCAGAAATTTATTACAGACTGACCAAGAGAATAGCCTACCAGTATGTGAAACCATATGATAGAATCATATGAAATGCCGTTTTCTGGGTTAAAAATAGTCAAATATTGGGAATTTCATAAAATTCAGCCCACAGCATTAAGTCAGTATCTAAATAATTTCTCTTAAATAATCACCATTATCTTCACTTCTGAGACAAATTTAGCTCACTTCTTTGATGTAATTTCAAGGAAAGGATCACTATGTTAAATGCAGAATTACACAAAGGTCTCCATTTCCTAAAAGATAGAAATGGCCTAAAATCCTCTAACTATCAAATGTTTGATAATCTTTCATTTTAGCATTAAATGCATTCACAGTTTTCTTTTAATTTTACACTTGGCAAGATGCAGCAAACATATTGAATGCTAACAATTCACCTACTAAATGCTGTTCTTTTTCTAGGGTGAAAATGAATTAACTCACCTACAAGTTGCACTGCATTTCTGATGGTTAGGTTCTGGTGACCAGCAAGCCAGTCTGCACCATGCATGTTTAATTGGTAGTTTTAAAAATATCACTGAATTGCAGTTTATTTTACAAAAGAATGTAAGTTAGGTAATTTTCTGTCTAGTGCTGCTCAGAAACAGTTGATTCTCTTCTCTTTGTAATGACTAAAGGTGTCTTCTGAGAGTGGACTGAACCCTTAGGGTTGGTTCTTTTGTGCCCCGACTCACAGGCTTTATTTTCCTATTTAAAAAAAAATTCGTTGCATACTTAAAGAAAAGTTGCAAGCATAATACAGATAATCCCTATATATCCCTTTATTAGGAGTCACCAGTTTTGAACATTCTGCCGTATATGTGCTTGCTCTCTGTCTCTTGATGTACATCTGTATATATAGATATTTCAAACTATCGAGATTCTATTTCTGTACTGCCTCTTAATGCACTGTGGCCCTGGGCCAGTCACCTTGTCTCGTAAGCTCGTCTCCTTGACTGCGTACTGAGCCCAGTGCAGCATCCTTTCCAGGGATGCTCTGAGGAGTGTAGTAGAAATGGCACATGTGTAACCCTAATCACAAGTGTCTGGCATGGAGCAGGTGCTGAACAAATTGCAGGTCTTGTTATCACTTTTACAAGGCAAGATACTGTGTATGTAAAATGCCAAACGCCGAGCTGGGCACTTGGTCAGGGTACAGTGGTTGTGAGCTGCCGTTCTAACCATCTCTGCGATGGCAGAATGAAGCTTTTGTTATCTTTATTATCATTCTGTCATCATTTGTTAAGCAGGCAGTATAGCAGCATGGTAGTAGCTTGGGGTGTCAGAGTCAGGAGGTAGATGAATTAGAATTTCAGCTCTTCCCCTTAATCTCGGCACACCTTGGTTTCCTTAGATGTAAAATGAGAGCATTGGTATTGTACACAAGAAGTGATGGCACCAGGTCTGACACAGAGGAGGAGGTGAAAAAGTGATAACTTCACAGTACCACCATTGTTAATGAGTTAATCCTTTAGCAGTTGGGTCATATGTCTCCATCAGCTCATTCATGCGTTTCCATGGGCTTGGTTCTTCATAATATTACTGAATTGGTTTTGTTTGTGCTGAAGTTTCTTACTTAAGTATTAATTGCCTTCTCTTCTGTGCCTGTTTCCATCCTGTGATATGATTCCATTTTTCTTCTCTCTTCCTGGTCTTGTTCCCACATCTGAGTTTAGCCCTCCCTCCCACCCATCCATCACGCATCAAGTCTTGCTGATTCTGACTTCTGAATATCTGTTGAGTTTCTCTTCCCTGTTACCATTGGCATGGTTTGAGTTTAGGCTCTCACCATTTCTCATCTAGACTTATTTTTTAACAGCTTTTGGAGATATAAGTCACAGAACCATACAGTTCACTCATTTCAGATATACATTCCTCGCCTCTTACCTGGACTTCTACAGCAGATCCTCACCAGCCATCTGGTTTTCATGCTTTCCCTCCCCTGCCTCGTGCTCTCTACTTCTGGAGTGGTTATTCTAAAATGAAATTCTGATCATATTTCTCCTCTGCTTACAGAAGAAATGCCCAAGTTGAACATCAGGTTCTTTATAACCTCCTTTTCCCCTTCACCTCCCCTGCTGCCCCATCTCACCCTTGGACATGCCGGAGCCCTTCCTACAAGTTGCTATTAGCATTTACTAAAACTGTACGGCAATCATGTATCTCTTCCACCAGACTGAGCTTCCTGAGAGCAGGGGCAAGGACAAGCACGTAATAAATACTCAAAAACTGAGAAGTGGCCCTTGAATTACTTTAACTCTTTGTTTTCAAGTGATTAAGCAATCGCTTGTTGAATGTTAATGAATGAATGAGTCACATATAGTTGTTGTTTTTATTTCTTCAGTGAACATACAGTTAGTGTTAGCTATTTGAGAATTAACTTCAACCTTTTAATTAAAGATTCTGCTGTACCTTTGGGAAGTACACGAACAAAACCCCTATGGCAAAATATTAAAATTATGTTATTTATAAGAAAAGGTGAACTGAATTAGGCAGTATGGTACAGTGATTAAGAACATGGGCACTGGATTCAAATCCTGATTCCAGTTTGACAGGCTATGTGTCTTTGAACGACTTTGAACAATTCAGTACAATTGGTATGCAGATACTGAATAAGTGCACGGGGTATGCTTACCACAGTGCTTGGCAAGATGAAGTATTCAGTATTTGTTAGTAATTGTTGTTGTCTCAGAAAGAAAGATCTGTTCTCATAGAAGTCTCTTCACCTGGTTGAAAGGTCTGATTAAATTCAGAGATTTCAATTTAAAAACTTGCCTAGGAAGGAACCCACAACCAACTCTTCACCTTCTCCACTTCCCAGTGTGAGACCATGTGTTGGGTTCCTAAGAAGGTAAATAAGGTTTTTGACCTTTGGATTAGGGTACTTGGGATGGAATTATTGAACTGGGTTTTTTCCTTCTTCCTTTTGCTTCATCAATTCCTGTGATAATCTTGGTAATTTTCTCATCTTTCTATGGGCTGCCCCCCTCTTCAGTTTGATGAAACATTGCTCTGTGTTCTCTTAACGGTGTGGGAATAATTAAAGACAGTCAAGGTAAATTCTTTCATTGGATATGTATTCACTGGGTGCTTACAATATGCCGGGCATTACCAAGATACAGCCCTGGCTTTAGAAGTGCTCACAGAGAGAATCCTCTGAGAGATAAATCACAGTGCAGTAGAAGGCCTCTTTCCTAACCTTCCCCAGCTCTCTCCATCCCCTCCTGACAGAGTTCCGACTGGCATAGACCCTCCCAGCTTGCTGGGTGGGAGCCATGGGCAAGATGTCCACTCACTGAGTTAAGTGCTTACCAAGAGGCGCTTTGTTCCCAAATCTGTTTATGTGTGGTATTCTCGTTACTGTGATTGGCATAATTTAATTAAATGGAATGAAAACTGATGAAATGTGTGTGCTAAAATAGAGAAAGCCGTCATTTCCGTGAAAACCTTTGGAAAGACTCCATAAAGACAAATTACTATCAGATGGATAAAGATGAGTCAATTATAAAAGATTAGGGAAAATCATAAAAAATATGGGCAGCTTCCAGATTCTGTTTTTATATTGCTTCACAAGTGTCTTTAAATTTTCACTCTTTGTTAAAGAAAACAAACCTGGGAATCTTTGACATTGTATCACGGGTGTTATTTATGCCTAGAAGACAGTGAGAAGCTCCATCACTGGATCCTACTCAAAGGAAAGGCCTTGGCTCCACATTAAAAGATTTGCAAATAAATGTATACATTTAAATGTTTGTTAAAATAAAATATTAAAGGTAGGCACTTTTTTTAATGGGTCCTCATTTTAGCTAACTTTTTTGGTTAACTGAGGAATTACTGACCCAGGTGAGCTGCCTAAAGGAGCTTCTGTCCTTGGGGAATAGGGGATTAGGGGCCTGGCTTTTTTTATTTTTATTTTTTTTTGCGGTACTCGGGCCTCTCACTTTTGTGGCCCCTCCCGTTGCGGAGCGCAGGCTCAGCGGCCATGGCTCACGGGCCCAGCCGCTCCATGGCATGTGAGATCTTCCTGGACCAGGGCATGAATCCGTGTCCCCTGCATCAGCAGGCGGACTCTCAACCACTGCGCCACCAGGGAAGCCCAGGGGCCTGGCTTTTAAGTTTGTCAATTAATGGGAAATATTGGTTTGTTGAAGGACCCAGTGCCCTTCAAAGTGATGATTAGTATATAATCTGTTTAAATGTGACTTTGTTGATATCCGAGTTTTGCAAATTACATTCTTTTTTTTTTTTTTTCTTACTCTGCATTCTTTCAAGGTGATAACAGGGGTTATAACCTGTTTCTTATCCTGGAAAGTTTAGGAAAAGGCAGGTCTCTGAAAGAGATCAGTTTATACTCGGAATGAAGTTGTTTTCAGATAAGAATTTTGGAAGCATTAAGAATTAGAAAGCTTGACAGTTTCTCTACACTCTTAAGTCATAATTTCTACCTTATTTAAAGTAAAATTGCAGAACATCCTGTATATCCATATTCAAACGTAAATACACCAGATATCCACAAAGAAAATGACTTGGGTTATTCGTCTTTGAGGACTGTCACTCAGGTCTCCTCTCAGTTGGCGCTTTCAAAGCCTCCTGTCAAGTACCTGCTCCCTCTGATATCTCCTATTACATCCTAGCCTGTGCCCCGCCTTCAGCCACAGACCTGCTAAGTGCACTGGCTTCCACTCGAACTTACCTGCTGACTGCCTCTTTGCATGACATTGAACTTCCCTTTCTGATACATAAACCAGTTCACAGTCAAACTTGCCTCCTTTCTCTGCTTTTCTCTTTTATTCCTTTGGAGAATGGGAGATAAGAAAGCATTTTGGTTTCGTTTTTTTTCCCTAAGATGGAAAGCAAGTTGTGCTTCAGAAATTTGAGAGTAGACTTTAAGAACATAAGAAATCTCCACTCTTTATAGTATTGGATGGGATGTTGAGAAGTACCAATCCAAGGGGAATACATTTGGGGAGGCCTTGTATGGCAGGGGACCTCTTTTGAAGGAAGAGTGGGACATTGGGGCAGCTCCAGAGGGAGGAGTGACTTGGGAATGGTGTAGTCATAGGCCATGTGGGTTTGCTTAGGGAGAGTGAAGAGCATGAATTGGGGTATAGGGGTAATGGGTGGGGAAATGGGTGGAGGGCTCAGAGCTCATGAGGAAAACTTTACATTGCATGTACATTTCATTGTAAAGTGGTCCGTTTTAACATGCTCAGAGGCAGAACTGCAATATTCATTTCCCCTCATTAATGTCAACTCTACTTGGCTATTCCCAGTGATATGTGAAAATGAATAGCTTGAAGATTGAATCTACCATATCTCCCCTCCTTTCCTTACTAGGGAGTAGGTGCCGCATGTGGGTATGAGGAGGTTGAAGTGGGTTTATGCCTGAGGAGCCTGACCCTCCGGGTGTAGACAGCATTGGCTGTCCTCTGCCCTGGGCCACACCTGCGCCCTCCTGTGTCTCAGTGGTCCCAGTAGCCGCCAGGTTTCTCTGCTCTTTCCACAAGGGTCCAAAAGCTGGAGTCTGCCACGACCTCTTTTCCATTGTCCTCCAATCCACCTTGTCTTTTTGGTTCCTGCAGTCCTGTTGGTTAGGTCCCACTTCTTTATGCCTGCCAATCCTTATAGTTTATTTCTTCTGCCAGAAATACAAAACTGTCAGAATAGTTGTTCTTAAGGACCTGTTCTTTCAGCTTTCCGTCTGTGTTTTCATATAACTTGTTTTATTTCAGTGTGACATGCTGTTTCTCGGTTGCTGGTCTACACTGGAAAGACAAAGAAGAAAAATTACACTCTTGCCCTCTAAGGAGACCTCAACTCACAGGCAGAGCATTTCAGTAGTCATTTTTGATGCCTATCTTCTTGCTTTTCCCCTCAATTAAAACAGTGCCTTTAAATCCATGTTTCTCAGCATCTGGACCCTGCTTAATCACCCCTCTCCTTTAGGAAAGTTCTCCCACGTTAGCAGTACCGAAATCCAAAATGTTGTGTTTGTCCTCTAGGTCGAATCTCACTTCAAGAAACCCTTCACTGTTTTTTTTACACTGGAATTCTGTATCAAAGATTGAACCAGGTTTGAATATCATTTTTTAGTGCCGTAGATTTTGATGTATTAATTGGATTTGGTAAAATGGTATCAATTTGACCAGTTAACGATTTTTCTAGTTATTTTTATGTCATAATTACTTTTTTATTTTGTCGTTATTTCTGTTTTCCTTCTTCCACCCCCCCCCCTTTAGTCTGTAGCCTAAAAGGTTCAGGGGGCTTTAGTGTCTTTTGTAGTCCCCCAAGGGGCTGTGTTCTAAAGACCGATTAAATTAGAAATCGCGTGAGAGTGTTTTTTGCAGACTCCAAGGTGCTTATAAACGTAAGACGTTAATATTACCACTGTAATTTCTTCCTAGGTAATAAAATGTGTTCCCAATCCCATTATGTTATAAATGTTACTAAAAGTGGACTATTTTCAAAGATGTTAAGAATCATGAAAGGAAGGGAGAGAAAGATTTTAAATGTTGATTACTTTGTAAGAAAACGTCTTTTTATCTTACATATTTTAGTTAAAAGCCCTTCTCTTCCAATTGAAAGAATGTAAATGCCATGTTTTACACCCACACACATTCATACATACATATATACACATATATACATATATGTGTGTGTGTGTATTTTTTTAATAAGATACGCCTGTTCTGAGCCTGAAGATCAAGTTTCTCCTCTGGCAGCCTGAGCACAAGGTGGAGGATGAGCTGCAGAAAACGTAAAGATATGATTATCCCCATGCTTCCGTCAGTGGGCCCCAGCTGGGACCATTTCTGCATGTGCACTAAGACTGTAGTGCTTCCATTATCCTTTCTAGTTCAGCACTTCACGGGAAAACTAATTGGCACCATCTGTGCTAATAATTAAATCTGTGATGTGGTCACTGGTGCACAAGGAATTCAGGTTGAGGGAGTGTTTCACAGCAGAAAGGTGGTGAGATTGGAGCAGAAAAAGAATATAATTTATTAATAGTCTTTCATGATGAGTTGTAGAAAAGGAACCACAAGGAAAAAGAGCAGCTGTCTTTTGGGTCAGTGATATCCTTCCACTGAGGTTTTAGGAAGGATGGAGGAGCAGGACTATGGAGAGAGCTCATTGCAGTGTCTTCTCTTTGCTCTTACATCCGTCCTGTAGATTTTTGTCATCTGCATCCAGTCTAAATTCGAGCACTGCAGTTTACTGAGGGTGGTTGTCAGGGAGTTAGCAGTAAGGTGAGTATTTGACTACGAAGGTACAGCACAAGGGCATTTTTTGGAGTGACGGAATTGTTCTTTATCCTGATTACGGTGATAGTTTCACAGCTAAGAGCATTTGGTAAAACTTAAAGAGCTGTACACCAAAAGGAGTGATTTTTACTCCATGTAAATGAAAAAGTAAAATTTTAAAAGTATAAAAATTTATTGAAAAACATGCTTTGGAAAATCTTTTGTCTCTGCCTCAGAATATGTTCACGATGAAAGAAGTACTTTTTCCCCAAAAGTAATAAAGAAACAACCTAATACCAATTAATCTAAAATTTGACTTTACATAGCAAGTGGCTGTTTTCAAACTCCAAATAAGATTTCGTAATTGAATTTTTAGAGATAGTGCTAAAAGGATTAAGAGAAGTAGGCTTCTTTGGCTTTTCTTTTTTGAGCCCTCATAACTTTGTTTCAACATAAAAGGAAGCCGCTCATCTTGAGTATATTTTTTGCTGATGAGAGGAAATTAATGAGGGTGAGCCACAGTTCTCAGACATTGGAGAATTCACTGGTCATGCTAAGAACAAAAAGGATCAGCTGTTTTTATATTTTATTGTATTCAGACTCTGTTTTCTGAATGTGGGTCATGCAAAAAAATGCAAACAATTATGTGGAAAGTAATATGCACTGCTCTTAAGCCTTTTAAAGGCACAAGGTATTCTTCCTGTGCTTCTAGAATCAGCAAGATTCTAGGACAAATAGGAAGCAGCACAGTAGGAACAAGTAAATGAGGGATGAAGATTGATGTCAGTTAGTGGAATCATTAAAAACCATAAAGTTTGTACTTGGTAATTTTTTTTCTCTGCCATCTATTTTCTTTTCTTTTCTATTCTATACATAGTATCAATAGTGTATATATGTCAATCCCACCTCCCAGGTCATCCCACACCCCCTTTCCCCCTCTGTTTCCATACGTTTGTTCTCCACATCTGTGACTATTTCTGCTTTGTAAGTAAGATCGTCTACAACAATTTTTTCAGATTCCACATATACGTATTAATATATGATATTTATTTTTCTGACCTACTTCACTCTGTATGACAGTCTCTAGGTCTGTCCACGTCTCTACAAATGACCCAATTTCATTCCTTTTTATGGCTGAGTAATATTCCATTGTATATATGTACCACATCTTCTTTATCCATTCCTCTGTTGATGGATGTTTAGGTTGTTTCCATGTCCTGGCTGTTGTAAACAGTGCTGCAGTGAACATTGGGGTGCATGTGTCTTTTTCAGTTATGGTTTTCTCTGGATATATGCCCAGTAGTGGGATTGCTGGGTCACATGGAAGTTCTATTTTCAGTTTTTAAGGAACCACCATACTATTCATAGTGGCAGTATCAATTTACATTCCCACCAACAGTACAAGAGGGTTCCCTTTTCTCCACACCAGCATTTATTGTTTGTAGATTTTGTGATGCTGGCCATTCTGACTGGTGTGAGGTGATACGTCATTGTGGTTTTGATGTGCATTCCTCTCATAATTAGTGATGTTGAGCATCTTTTCATGTGTTTGTTGGCCATCTGCATGCCTTCTTTAGAGAAATGTCTGTTTAGGTCTTCCACCCATTTTTTGATTGGGTTGTTTGTTTTTTTGATATTAAGCTGCATGAGCTGTATACTTTGCAGATTAGTCTTTTGTCAGTTGCTTCATTTGCAAATATTTTCTCCCATTCTCAGTTTTATAGTGTCTGGCCTTACATTTAGGTCTTGAATCCATTTTGAGTTTATTTTTGTGTATGGTGTTAGGCAGTATTCTAATTTCATTCTTTTACATGCAGCTGTCCAGTTTTCCCAGCACCACTTATTGAAGAGGCTGTCTTTGCTCCATTGTATATTCTGGCGTTCTTTGTCATAGATAAGGTGACCATAGTGTGCGTGGGTTTATCTATGGGCTTTCTATCCTGTTCCATTGATCTATATTCCTGTTTTTGTGCCAATACCATACTGTCTTGATTACTGTAGCCCTGTAGTATAGTCTGAAGTCAGGGAATCTGATTCCTCCAGCTCTGTTTTTTTTTTTTTTTCTCAAGGTTGCTTTTACTATTTGAGATCTTTTATGTTTCCATACAAATTGTAAACTTTTTTGGTCTAGTTCTGTGAATAATGCCATTGGTAATTTGATAGGGATTTTTATTGTATCTGTAGATTGCTTTGGGTAGTATAGTCATTTTCACAATATTGATTCTTCCAGTCCAAGAACACGGTATATCTCTCCATCTGTTTGTGTCCTCTTTGATTTCTTTCATCAGTATCTTATAGCTTTCTGCGTACAGGTCTTTTGCCTCCTTAGGTAGGTTTATTCCTAGGTATTTTATTCTTTTTCTTGCAATGGTAAATGGGATTGTTTCCTTAATTTCTCTTTCTGATCTTTCATTGTTGGTGTATAGGAATGCAAGAGATTTCTGTGTATTAATTTTGTACCCTGCGACTCTACTAAATTCATTGATTAGCCCTAGTAGTTTTCTGGTGGCATCTTTAGGACTTTCTATGTATAGTATCACATCATCCGCAAACAGTGACAGTTTTACTTCTTCTTTGCCATTTTGGACTCCTTTTATTTCTTTTTCTTTGATTGCCAGAGCTAGGACTTCCAAAACTATGTTGAATAATAGTGGTGAGAGTAGGCACTCTTGTCTTGTTCCTGACTTTAGAGGAAATGCTTTCACTTTTTCACCATTGAGAATAATGTTTCCTGTGGGTTTGTCATATATGGCCTTTATTATGTTGAGGTAGGTTGCCTCTGTGCCCACTTTCTGGAGAGTTTTTATCATAAATGGGTGTTGAATTTTGTCGAAAGCTTTTTCTGCATCTATTGAGATGATCATATGGTTTTTATTCTTCAGTTTGTTAATATGGTGTATCACATTGATTGATTTGCATATATTGAAGAATCCTTGCATCCCTGGGGTAAATCCCACTTGATCATGTTGTATGATCCTTTTAGTGTGTTGTTGGATTCGGTTTACTGGTATTTTGTTGAGGATTTTTGCGTCTATGTTCATCAGTGATATTGGCCTGTTATTTTCTTTTTTTGTGATATCTTTGTCTGGTTTTGGTATCAGGGTGATGGTGGCCTCATAGAGTGATTTTGGGAGTGTTCCTCCCTCTGCTGTGTTTTGGAAGAGTTTGAGAAGGATAGGTGTTAGCTCTTTTCTGTTTGATAGAATATGCCTGTGAAGCTATCTGGTCCTGGAGTTCTGTTTGTTGGAAGACTTTTAATCTTCCAGTTTCAATTTCATTACTTGTCATTGGTGTGTTCATATATTCTAGTTTTTCCTGGTTCAGTCATGGAAGATTTACACCTTTCTAAGAATTTGTCCATTTCTTCCAGGTTGTCCATTTTATTGGCATATAGTTGCTTGTAGTAGTCTCTTATGATCCTTTGTATTCCTGCGGTGTGAGTTGTAATTTCTCCTTTTTCATTTCTAATTTTATTGATTTGAGTCCTCTCCCTTTTTCTCTTGATTGAATCCGGCTAAATGTTTATCAATTTTGTTTATCTTCTCAAAGAACCAGACTTTAGTTTTATTGATCTTTGCTCTTGTTTTTTTTTTCATTTCTATTTCATTTCTTTCTGTTTTAATCTTTATGATTTCTTTCCTTCTACTAACTTTGGATTTCGTTTGTTCTTCTTTCTCTAGTTCCTTTAGGTGTAAGATTAGATTGTTTATTTGAGATTTTTCTTGTTTCTTAAGGTAGGATTGTATAGCTATAAACTGCCCTCTTAGAACTACTTTTGCTGCATCCCATAGGTTTTGGGTCATCATGTTTTCATTGTCATTTGTTTCTAGGTATTTTTTCATTTTCTCTTTGATTTCTTCAGTGATCTCTTGCTTATTTAGTAGCGTATTGTTTAGCCTCCATGTGTTTGTGTTTTTTACATTTTTTCTTCCCCTATAATTGCTTTCTAATCTCATAGTGTTGTGGTTGGAAAAGATGCTTGATACGATTTCAGTTTTCTTAACTTTACTGAGGCTTGATTTGTGACCCTAGATGTGATCTATCCTGGAGAATGGTCCATGTGCACTTGAGAAGAAAGTGTATTCTGCTGCTTTCGGATGGAATGTCCTATAAATACCAACTGAATCTGTCTGGTCTAATGTGTCATTTAAGCCTTGTGTTTCCTTATTAATTTTCTGTCTGGATGATCTGTCCATTGGTCTAAGTGGAGTGTTAAAGTCCCCCAGTATTATTGTGTTACTGTCAGTTTCCCCTTTTATGGCTGTTAGCATTTGCCTTATGTATTGAGGTGCTCCTATGTTGGGTGTATAAATATTTACAATTGTTATGTCTTCTTATTGGATTGATCCCTTGATCATTATGTAGTGTCCTTCCTTGTCTCTTGTGACGGTCTTTATTTTGAAGTCTATTTTGTCTGATATGAGTATTACTACTCCAGCTTTCTTTTGATTTCCATTTGCATGGAGTATCTTTTTCCATTTCCTCACTTTCAGTCTGTATGTGTCCCTAGGTCTAAAGTGGGTCTCTTGTAGACAACATATATACGGGTCTTGTTTTTGTATCCATTTAGCCAGTCTGTGTCTTCTCATTGGAGCATTTAATCCATTTACATTTAAGGTAATTATCAGTATGTATGTTCCTATTACCATTTTCTTAACGTTTGTGGGTTTGTTTTTGTAAGTCGTTTTCTTCTCTTGTGTTTCCTGCCTAGAGAAGTTCTTTTAGCATTTGTTGCAAAGCTGGTCTGGTGGTGCTGGATTCTCTTAGCTTTTGCTTGTCTGCAGAGTTTTTGATTTCTCTGTCAAATCTGAATGAGAGCCTTGCTGGGTAGAGTAATCTTGGCTGTAGGTTTTCCCCTTTCATCACTCTAAATATGTACTGCCTCTCCCTTCTGGCTTGCAGAGTTTCTGTTAAAGATCAGCTGGTAACCTTTTGGGGATTCCCTTGTATGTTATTTGTTGCTTTTCCTTTGCTGCTTTTAATATTTTTTTCTTTGTATTTTATTTTTGTTAGTTTGAATAATATGTGTCTTGGTGTGTTTCTCCTAAGGTTTATCCTGTATGGGACTCTCTGTGCTTCCTGGACTTCAGTGGCTGTTTCCTATCCCATGTTAGGGCTTTTTTCGACTTTAATCTCTTCATATATGTTCTCAGACCCTTTCTCTTTCTCTTCTTCTTCTGGGACCCCTATAATTCAAGTGTTGGTGCATTTAATGTTGTCCCAGAGGTCTCTGAGACTGTCCTCCATTCTCTCCATTCTTTGTTCTTTATTCTGCTCTGTGGCAGTTATTTCCACCATTCTGTCTTCCAGCTCACTTATCCATTCTTCTGCCTCAGTTATTTTGCTATTGATTCCCTCTAGTTTTAATTTCAGTTATTGTGTTGTTCATCACTGTTTGTTTGTTCTTTAGTTTTCCTAGGTCCTTGTTAAACGTTTCTTGTATTTTCTCCATTCTATTTCTGAGATTTTGGATCATCTTTACTATCATCACTCTGAACTCTTTTTCAGGTAGACTGCCTATTTCCTCTTTATTCATTTGGTCTTGTGGGTTTTTACCTTGCTCCTTCATCTGCAGCATATTTCTCTGTCTTCTCATTTTGTCTGACTTACTGTGTTTGAGATCTTCTTTCTGCAGGCTGCTGGGTCATAGTTCCTCTTGCTTCTGGTGTCTCCCCTCGGTGAGTGAGGTTGGTCCAGTGACTTGTGTAGACTTCCTGGTGGGAGGGACTGGTGCTTGCATTCTGGTGGGTGGAGCTGGATCTTTTCCCTCTGACAGGAAGTGTCACGTCCGGTGGTGTGTTTTGGGGTGTCTGTAGGCTTAGTACGACTTTAGGCTGTCTGTCTGCTGATGGGTGGGTTTGTGTTCCTGTCTTGCTTGTTGTTTGGTGTGGGGTGTTCAGCACTGGAGCCTGCAGGTAGTTGGGTGGAGCCAGGTCCTGGAGTTGAGATGGAGACCTCCAGGAGAACGCTCACTGATTAATATTGCCTGGGGCTGGGAATTCTCTGGTGTTCCAGCATCCTGGACTTGGCACTCCCATCCCAGAGGTTCAGGCCCAGCCCCCAGCCTGGGAACCAAGACTCCACAAGCTACACAGCTTGGCAAAAAAGGGGAAAAATAAGAAAGGAGAAAGGGTGGGAAGAAAACAAATGAAGACAAACAGGCAAACAAAACCTAAGACAAATTGTGAAAGCTAAACCAAACAAAGAAGCAAAGAAAATAACCAAACACATAGATGCACAAAATAAGAAAGAAAAACAGGGAAAGCAAAAAACAAAAGAACACCCAGACAAACAAAAGAATCCCCAAACAAAATCAAACAACTAAAAACAGAACTAACAAACACAAAAAATAAAAAACAGAAGAAAAGCAGAATGCAAACTGAAGGAAAAAGCAAAGAGAACAAAAGAAACACACAAAAACAATAAAGATAAGAGCAAATAGAACAAAGGAAAAAAAAGATAAAAACAAAGTAGAACAAAGGAAAGAAAAAAAAAAGGAAAAGACACAGAACGACCAAGGTGTAATGTAGAAAAAATATATATATTAAAAAAATTTTAAACTAAATAAAAATAAAAACAAATAATAATTTAAAAAACAACAAAACAAAACATAAAAAAAAACAGTGGTAATTATTTTTTCCTGGGGTCCCAGCTGTCAGTGTCCTTGACCGCACCATGAGTCACAGCCAACCTTCACCTCTCCAGGAGGCCCTCCACAACCTCTAGGTAAGTCTCTGGTCCCTCTGTGGGCACTATGGGGGCAGCTCAGACTCTGACCTGGCACCACTCCTTTGTGTACTAGTCCCCAAAGCCCACAGCTGCTAGAGCTAGACTGGTTTCAGTTGTGGGAACACTCGTCCATTCAGATATTCCATAGATGCAGGGTTTACCAAGCCAATCACGGGGATTTAATCTGTAGAGTGTGTGGCTGCAAAGAAAGATTTTTTCTCCTCTTCCTTAGTCGCCCTGCTCCTGGGGCTCATCTCTGGTTTTAGCCCCACCTCTTCATGTGGGCCACCCACAGGAGTCTGCTCCTGAGGTTGCCCTGGAGCACTCGGGTGTGCCCCAGTGAAGACAGGGCATGGAGGTGACACAACTGCCTGGGTCACAGTGGCTCCAGCAGCAACAGGTGCATGGGAAAGCTGGCGGCCACAGGCACAAGAGATCCAGCCCTAGTGGGAGCCTTTCCTAGTGCCTTGCAGCTAGCTTGAGAAGGTCAGCCATGATGGGCTTTTATAGCACCTGGCGGGGCAGGGGGCCGGTGCGTGGGGGGAGAGAGGCTTCAATGGAGGCTCCACCCCCTGTGCATCTCTCAACAGTGGCGCCTTGCTTCTATGGCAGTCCGGGTTTCCTCCACAAGCATTTTCAGTTGCAGATTTCCTCCCTCCTGTCCCCTCAGGCTGTCTTCTCACAGCAAACAGTAGTCTTCTCCCTGGGTTTGCTCCAATCCCCACGTTCCAATTCTCAGCCCTTGTGTGCACTGGCAGACTCATGTCCCAGTCTGGGGCACTCAGGGCTGGGGCACGGACCATCTGTGTAGGTCTCGCTCTGTCCTATCTGCCACAGACCAGCCGTTTCACCCTCCTCTGACAGCCTCAGATGCTCCCCTTCTTTCCCAACTGATTTGTGTGTCGGTGAGGGGGCTTCCCCAGATGTGGAACTGCTACTCTGCTTCAGCTCCTCCTCCAGATCCTGTCCCGCTTCGTCTCCTCTTCTTTTTCCCTTCATTCTTTCATCCTGCCTGGTTATGCAGGGATCTTTCTTGTCCCTTCTGGTGTCCATTGTCTTCTGTTAGCGTTCAGATGGTGTTCTGTGAGAATTGTTCCATCTGTAGATGTATTCGTGATGCCTTTGTGGAGAGAGATGAACTCCATGTCCTCCTACTCCTCCACCCTGTTGGTTCCGTATTTGGTAATTTTTAAACAAGTAATTTCAAATTAAAAGCATTTTAAGCAACTTGGAATATTAAACTTACTCCTGAGTTTAAATTCTGTGAGGACTGTTTGAATAGTCTATAAAATATCCTAAGGCAAGAAGCTATTTAAAGGGTTAACCTGAAGAATAGTTTTTAAAATATAAAAGACTGGGGACTTCCCTGGTGGTCTAGTGGTAAAGAATCCACCTTCCAATGCAGGGGACACGGGTTCAATCCCTGCTTCAGGAACTAAGATCCCACATGCCGTGTGGCAACAAAGCCCATGTGCCACTACTACTGAGCTCGCGCGCCTCAACTAGAGAACCCACGTGCCGCAACCTCTGGAGCGTACACGCTCTTGAGCACATGCCACAGCTACAGAAGAGAAAACCCGCACGCCTCAACAAAGACCCAATGCAGCCAAATAAATAAATGAATATTAAAAAAAGACCAAATAGTATGTTATTGGGATCCAGTTGAAAGCTGATTTAGGGACTTCCCTGGTGGTGCAGTGGTTAAGAATCCACCTGCCAGTGCAGGGGACACGGGTTCAATCCCTGGTCTGGGAAGATCCCACATGCCCCTGAGCCTGCGCTCTAGAACCTGCAAACCACAACTACAGAAGCCCATGCGTCTAGAGCCCATGCTCCTCAACAAGAGAAGCCACCGCAATGGGAAGCTCGTGCACCGCAACGAAGAGTAGCCCCCACTCACCGCAACTAGAGAAAGCCCGTGTGTAGCAACGAAGACCCAATGCAGCCAAAAATAAATAAATTTATTTTTAAAAAGCAAACTGATTTATCAGTTGGTATCATATATTTTCTGAGTACTTATCTTGTAGCTTTTATGCTTTAAAATAAGGGTCAGTGACTTTTTACAACTAGGGTGCCAAGCCCTACTTATTTATTCTTTTGGGAGAAAGAAGGTTTATAATCTGAAGTATTTGGGAAGGGGTTTATCTCAAGCCCTTATCAACTGATATCATAGCTATTAATTCACACATTAGCTGAGATTAATGGTATTTGGATTTTCTGGATTTTCCCCCCTGTTCTTTTGGTCCACATATCACTAAAACTCACTGTCATTTGTACTCATCATAATTTACAGTGATACTGCAAGTGGTCCACACACTGGGCTGGGCTGGGAACTGTTGGTTAGTAGTTTGCAGAAAGATAAGGAGCTCATACCAAAATGTAAATCAACAGGCTGCTTCCTTCCTTGAAAATGTCTAGGTATGGAAAAAACTGTCAGTTGAGCTGTAAGTGTGCTTATTGACAGTTGATTTGCCTTCTGGCGCAAGTCCTTCTTTCCTTGTGGACTGGAAACAGTGCGCTGACCTGCTCTGGTTTGTAGCATGGCAGATGAATACTTTTTTCTCTCCTTTCTAAGCGTGTCATTGGGTTTGGATAACATTCATGCTTCTGAGCAGGAACAGTGCCTGTTTTGTTGTTCCCATCTTGACTCTGAAACTATGGTGTTCCATTGTCCTACTCTGTGGCTGTCCATTTCCAGGTGGACCATGAGACGGTGCTTAGGGGTGGAGGACTGTCCTGCAGAGAGGTCACCTCCACCGTTTGGCTCTGCAGGTTGGAATTGTCCGGATGGTTGTCTGGGTCAAGGAAATGTACTCTTTAGAGACTGTGCTGCTTATGACCTCAGCTGTTACCTCAGCTGCATTGTTCTCTTACACACACACACACACACACACACACACACACACACACACACACGAGTGAACAGAATTTTGAAAACAGCAGCAGATATTCAGTTGGGCATTGCAACCATTGAGAGAAAGAACCAGCTCCAAGCATTCCTTCTAGGCACTTTTTGTTTTAGTTGTATAACTTTTAATCAAGATTTTGGAGAAGCTCTTCTCTCCCATATACATCTTTTGTTTGGATGTTGGTACTTGGCCTCATCTTCCATGTGGCTTGATATATAACAGTATCTTTTTTTTTTTTTTTTTTTTTTGCGGTACGTGGGCCTCTCATTGTTGTGGCCTCTTCCCATTGTGGAGCACAGGCTCTGGATGCGCAGGCCCAGCGGCCATGGCTCAAGGGCCCAGCCGCTCCGCGGCATGTGGGAGTTTCCCAGACCGGGGCACGAACCCGTGTCCCCTGCATCGGCAGGCGGACGACTCTCAACCACTGTGCCACCAGGGAAGCCCTATAACAGTATCTTTTGATATGATTTCACTTCTGTTGTTAGCTGGCAGCATGGAAACTACAAAGCTGTTTTCTTACAGAAGTAATGATCTTCTTTATTTAAATTTTTTGGTGTTTATTCTTTGAATAGTAATACATTTATATGATTTAGAACTTGAAAGGTCAAAAACACAGTGAAAAAAATCCCTCTACCTTTTGCTCCCAGTCAAACAAATTCTCTTTCATGGAGGCAGCCAATGTGATAAGTTTCTTATATATGCTTCCAGGAATATTTAATGTGCTGATAAACAAATACATATGTAAGAATAAGGATTCATGAGCAGAAGTTAGTGAATTTGTTTTACACCTGGCTGTTTAGTACAAATGAGAGTGCTATTGGTAATTTAAAAAATATTTATGTAAAGGAATGCATATGTGAGGACATCCGACGTTACTGAACTTTACAGTTTATGACTTGAATGGTGTTTTACAAAGCAATTTTGACCTTTTCAGGATAGTAGAAGTCCTTGCATCATGAGGAAATGACAGGTTGAAGGATAATGACTGGTGTGCTTGTTATTTCAGGTTCAGGTCAGTTTCACCTACAGTTTAGGAAGAGCAAAAGCTGCTTATTAATAACAAATATTTTGTCCTGCTTTTTGCCAAGGATAGTACCAGGATTGGATTGGGGCCAAAGCAAAGGAGCAGTCTATGTAGTTTGTGCATTTTTTATAATTTTTTTAATAAGAATGAATTTCAAATAGATCATCGTGCAACTACGGGAAAAGAATCAGTTGCAGCAGTCTAATTCAACACAAATGAATTGGATTAGGGAGTTTTCAAGGGTTTTTCCTTTATTAAATAAGCTTCATAAATTTTAAACAAATGTGAAATAGGTATAGTCTTTTTTTTTTTTTTACATTTTTATTGGAGTATAATTGCTTTACAGTGGTGTGTTAGTTTCTGCTTTATAACAAAGTGAATCAGTTATACATATACATATGTTCCCATATCTCTTCCCTCTTGCGTCTCCCTCCCTCCCACCCACCCTCCTTATCCCACCCCTCCAGGCGGTCACAAAGCACCGAGCTGGTCTCCCTGTGCTATGCGACTGCTTCCCAATACCTATCTATTTTACATTTGGTAGTGTATATATGTCCATGCCTCTCTCTCGCTTTGTCACAGCTTACCCTTCCCACTCCCCATATCCTCAAGTCCATTCTCTAGTAGGTCTGTGTCTTTATTCCTGTCTTACCCCTAGGTTCTTCATGACACTTTTTTTTTCTTAAATTCCATATATATGTGTTAGCATATGGTATTTGTCTTTCTTTTTCTGACATACTTCACTCTGTATGACAGACTCTAGGTCTATCCACCTCATTACAAATAGCTCAATTTCATTTCTTTTTATGGCTGAGTAATATTCCATTGTATATATGTGCCACATCTTTATCCATTCATCCGATGATGGGCACTTAGGTTATTTCCATCTCTAGGCTATTGTAAATAGAGCTGCAATGAACATGGTGGTACATGACTCTTTTTGAATTATGGTTTTCTCAGGGTATATGCCCAGTAGTGGGATTGCTGGGTCATATGGTAGTTCTATTCGTAGTTTTTTAAGGAACCTCCATACGGTTCTCCATAGTGGCTGTACCAATTCACATTCCCACCAGCAGTGCAAGGGTGTTCCCTTTTCTCGACACCCTCTCCAGCATTTATTGTTTCTAGATTTTTTGATGATGGCCATTCTGACTGGTGTGAGATGATATCTCATTGTAGTTTTGATTTGCATTTCTCTAATGATTAATGATGTTGAGCATTCTTTCATGTGTTTGTTGGCAGTCTGTATATCGTTTTTGGAGAAATGTCTATTTAGGTCTTCTGCCCATTTTTGGATTGGGTTGTTTGTTTTATTTGTTATTGAGCTGCATGAGCTGTGTATAAATTTTGGAGATTAATCCTTTGTCAGTTACTTCATTTGCAAATATTTTCTCCCATTCTGAGGGTTGTCTTTTGGTCTTGTTTATGGTTTCCTTTGCTGTGCAAAAGCTTTGAAGTTTCATTAGGTCCCATTTGTTTTTTTTAGTTTTTATTTCCATTTCTCTAGGAAGTGGGTCAAAAAGGATCTTGCTGTGATTTATGTCATAGAGTGTGCTGCCTATGTTTTCCTCTAAGAGTTTGATAGTTTCTGGCCTTACATTAGGTCTTTAATCCATTTTGAGTTTATTTTTGTGTGTGGTGTTAGGAAGTTTCTAATTTCATTCTTTTACATGTAGCTGTCCAGTTTTCCCAGCACCGCTTATTGAAGAGGCTGTCTTTTCTCCATTGTATATTCTTGCCACCTTTATCAAAGATAAGGTGACCATATGTGTGTGGGTTTATCTCTGGGCTTTCTATCCTGTTCCATTGATCTGTATTTTTGTTTTTGTGCCAGTGCTATACTGTCTTGATTACTGTAGCTTTGTAGTATAGTCTGAAGTCAGGGAGCCTGATTCCTCCAGCTCCGTTTTTCGTCCTCAAGATTGCTTTGGCTATTCGGGGTCTTTTGTGTTTCCATACAGATTGTGAAAATTTTCATTCTAGTTCTGTGAAAAATGCCAGTGGTAGTTTGATAGGGATTGCTTTGAATCTGTAGATTGCTTTGGGTAGGTGAAATAGGTATAGTCTTTGACCTAGAAATTCTACTTTAAATAATTTATCCTCAGGAGAGAGAGCTTGAGGGTGGGGTTGCTTAGCTTCAGTGATACAGTTCTTTGGATGAGCTTGCTTTAACTGTCCAGTTTTTCAACCCCCTTTTCACTCTCATTTTCTACTGTCATCCCTTTCTCCCTTACCTCTACTATCCCTCAAGTTTCTTCTACCTTTCACTTCTTATTTCCATCCTCTGAAATGTATTGCCACCTCTTTTTTGCTGACAACCCCCTATTTTAGGCCTCCTTGTTCAACTCTTCTCCAGCTGTTTCACTGAGGTCTTAAGCCATGTCTTGGGCTGGGAGCAAGCAGAGGTATATTAAGTCCCTCCTGGATTGGGGCTCTGGGTTTGGCCAGAGGCCATAAACACAGAACAGAGAACATCTGGCTGTTGTGGAACAGGAACCACTAGATTCCTAATCAGAGAGCAGTGCCTTTAGAGCAGGGCACATACTTTGTGTGAATTCTTTTCCTGAGAACTAAAAAAAGGAACTGAGCACAAATAAACTTTACCTTATCCCTGTGTTTTTTGAATCTCTGGGTCGGTGATTGCCAGATGTTTGGAGGGATTGTTTTGGTTTACTCTTTGTTTTACTCTTTTGTGGGAAAAAGCATTAAAATAATGTAAATTAAATTAATTTTGCTTTGAATGACTATAAGATGTAATGAGGGATTTTTGAAGGTGATGGAACTGATCTGTACCCTGATTATGGTGATGGCTACATGAATCTATGCAAGTTAAAATTCATGAAACCGTATCCTAAAAAGGTCAATTTTCTTATATAATATAAAAATAAAATTTAAAAACAAAATAACTTTGTTTAAATAATTTTATGTATTCCTGCAAATAGCGATATAACTGTGTGTGTCATTAATTAAGGAATCACTATTATACTGGATGAACTATCGCATGGCCCTATCATAAATATTGGGATTACCCCTCCTTCCATAGACACACCAGCATGTATTTTCGTATTTAGTATAAAATCAGTTCCAAATTGAATGAAAATAGCAAGTCAGTGATGATGGCCCTTGGAATTTTTCCCCTAAATGCTTAGGAAGAATTTTGAGCCATTTTAAACTTAGCATAAATTTTGAGAATTTATATGCAAAGTTTAAGTGAAGGAAAAGCATTTGCAGTCATCGAAGCGTCAGTTACTCTTGCCTGTTTATTTAGAGAGACTGAGTCCTTGTCCCTTTCACTATTAGATCTTTACTCTCCTCTTTGCATTATTAGTATCTCTGGGAGCATTTGAGACTTTAATCATGGCTGTTTGTGATTCTACTCTTCTTCTTGTTGGCAAGATACAGTTGATGTCACACATGGGGTTGCCAAATGAATCAGTAAGTTACTAGTTGGGGACATCTTCATGGTGTGTGTCAGTAACGTTTATTGGGCAAAACATCACTGGACTTGTGACAGTGCTGTCAGCTGTTTAATTAATATGTTTTTAATTACCTACAGTAAACGAAAGAATTGTGAGGCCACACATTTTATTTTTATTTTTGAGACCTGCTATATGTATTTTTATAGTAGTTACAAAGCAGAAACATAAAATGTTAACTTTTCATATTTTAAAATGTTAATGCAAGAAAAAACTCTGCCATAGACATCAAAAGATAGAGATTTTTTATCTGAGTCATGAGAGGCCCTTATTTTACCTTCCTTCTCATAAAACAATTTGGAAAATCTGGAATAATTTACAAATCTAAGATTAAAATGAAGTAGACCTTGGTGAATTTTTTGGATAAGGATTAAGCCAGGATTTGTAACTTTAAAGAATGTTAAAATTTTTTTCCAAAGTAAAATGGAGTTTGCTTTAAAAATACATGTTGGTTCTTGGGAGTCTGTCATTTTGTTTTGTCTTCAAAATAGTTGAATATTAGTTAAACAGCATGTGGCTGAAGTCAAAAGTTAGAACGCCCATACTTGTGACTATAGACTTATTTTTAAAATTTTTTGCCCAGAGTTTATTAATAATGTGGCACATTTAGGTTTTAGTTAAAATTATATTCAGATTTTGTCTTTTAGATACATACATGCCACTTGAGTTTGAGACTTTTTTGTGACCCAACATAGGATCATGATTTTGAATGTTTCATGTGTGCTTGAGAAGATATATTCCCTGTTAATTAGCATGTAATATTATCAATATCTATATCTATTTCTCCATAAGCTCCACCCTATTAAACATATTGTTTAGGTCTCCTAAATTATTACTTACTCTTTGTCCACTTGTCTTGGTTTAAGAGTGGTGTTAAAGTCTCCTGTTAAATAGTATGTTCCTGTTACAAAGCATCTAAAGCATCTACTGTAGTTTCTGGTTTATGAATGTGGTGCTGTGTTATTTGGTGCATAGAGATTCATAACTGCTGTGTTTTCATTTTGAATTGTGACTTTTAACATTATAAAAATATTTCTTTGTCATTTTTGGTGCTTTTTGACCTAGATTTTACTTTGTGTGATATTTAAATTGTATTCCCTGCTTTCTTAATATTTCCTTTTTTTTCTAGAGTACCTTTATTTTTAGCCTTCCTGAATCCCTTTGATTTAGGTGTATCTCTTATATACAGCCTAGAATTGGGTTTTCTTTTGTAAGAAAATTTGAACTATTTTGCTTTTAATTGGTGTGTTCAGTCTATTTGCATTAATTGAGATTCATGGTGCGTTGGTCTCAACATTGTCGTGTTATTTTACTTATATATACTATGGTATTATGTTATATTTACTGTGTTTCTTTGTCTATATGATCTGTTTCTTTACTCTCATTTTTCATGGGAAGTATTTAGGAAGGTTTCTCTTGTACCTTTATAGTTTTACCTTCTATAATGTCCTTAATTCCCTTTGCCTTTACTTAGATTTCTACTATTTGGTTTGTCAATTTTAAATAACATCCTTTGATTATGTATTCTCTTTTTGACAATTAATGTGTTCTCCTTTATCCTCTCATTATTTCAGTTATATTGTTCCTACTTTGTCAGAATATTCAGCATTTACGTATATCTTTTTTCAGTCCATGGTAAGCAGTTAAACCCCTTCAGTGCTTCCCATCAGTTATCTTGCCAAAGTTTCCCTATTCACCTCTTTTTCTATGAAACTTGTTCTCTAGTAAAGTGCTTCTCAAACAATAATGGGCGTGTTAATCATTTGGACCTCTTGGGAGGGGCCTAGATTCTTATTCTTTACAAAGTCCCAGATAATGTCAATGCTATGGGCCATGAATCCTACTTTGAGTAGCCAAAGATTCCTCAAGAAGAGTATTTAAGTTCTTAAATGTTTAAGACTGGTCTGTTACAGCATTTATGTTTGAAAGACAACTGGCTGGATTAAAAAAAAATTTGGTTAAGTTTTCTTAAAGTTTCTTGAAAATGCTACTGCATTATTGCTTTGGTTTATTGTTGTTTATAAACCTTATGTCAGTCTGATTTTTCTCCTTTTGTGTGTGACTTAGTGATTTTGCTTTGAGGCCCGGGGGTTTAGTATTACTTTTTAAATTTATCTTTAAAATCTAATCATTTTATAGGTATATTTCTCAGAGTTGATGGGTCCAGATCACAGGTACATGGTGGTCCTTTCAATGCAGTTTCAGGTTTCCTTTTATTTCAGGAACATTTTTCTTTCTTTATAGTTTTCCCTATTAATTGTGTTCTGTTGTTTCCTTTGTCTTCAGGGTCTTCGGTTATATTGATGTTAAGATCTTCTATGCCTGTCTTTTATATCAATCACTTTCTTTCATCCTGACATCTCTTTGTTTTATTTTTGTCCTCTAGGCTTCTTAAGCCTTTCTTCAATGTTCCTTACTATATTTTCATTTCCATCCATTCTCCCTTGGCCGCTTTGTAATTGAGTTATCATTTCTAAGATGAGTTTGTCTTTTTATTTAATTCTTTACTGGGTTTTCACTCTCACTTTATAAATTCCTGTTTGTTCATTTGATATTTCTGTTCTGAATTTTAAAATGTCTTACTTAAAGGTTTTCTTTCACATTTATACGTGCTTATTTAAGATTATTTCATTTAGATTCAAATATTGAGTTGTAATTTTCATCTAGTCCATGTTTTGTTTATTTGATTGACTTTTGTTTATTTTTTATTTTGGGGGGAACAAAATGAAAAATTGAAATACCTTGACTCTGAGTGTTTTATTCTTGTAGTAATTTTGTATAGGTGTTATCTGCTGTTTATTTGTTCATTTTAAAATGAATAATTTTCCTGGACTAGCAGTAGTACTAGTTGGCAAGGAGAAGAGGTTTGAGTGGTTAGTCAGTTGCTTAGTTTGAGAGTGCTTCCTTTTCTTGGTAGGGTAAAATGCCATTTTTAAAGTGAGTACCTTCTTTGTGGTGAAAAGTGTGAGTATTGCTCTGGAGTATTTCTGCAGGACCATAATTTCTACCTTTTACTTTCTCCTTTCCCGTAATTACCAGCTTCCCTGGGTGGCTGATCCTTCATGTAATCTTTCTCCCAGAAATAGTGCCTTCCTAAGATTATACCTCTGGTTCTGTTCATTTTCAAGCCCCATCCTTTTGATTCTTCAGAAAACCTCTGATCAGATCTGTTCTCAGTGGTTCCTCACTCACAGTAGAAATTTCTCTTTCTGGGGGTGATTTTATATGTGATCCAACACCATTAGAACTCTATTTCTCTCTACCTTTTTTTTTTTTTCGAAGTCCCTGACTTGACTTCCCACGTAGCTGTGAGCTCTGGAGCTGGTCTTAACTAGATTTGGGTTTTTCCCTATTTTCATGTATCATGAAGTTCATAGCATTCCCCATCTTCTAGTTATGTTGCAGGCATGAATAATGGATGGTTTCATTTGTTCTCCTCATTGATCTGTTTTATTGTTTTGAGGATGTATGGAGAGATTTGGAGTTAGGTGGCCCCATTATCCTGTGAGAACCCAGAATTCTGTAATGATACTTTATATCTGAAAAAAATCATATTTATTTTGGTAACTTTGGACAGTTTTAATATATGATAATTCATTTATGAACTAAAGAGTACTTCATTTCCTGTTTAGTTTACAGCATATTTTGTATTATTTGTATTATCACTATACTTACCACTCTACTAATTTATACCTAGTTTGCTACAAAGTCTATTCTTGTTAATATAACATAATATAGCATAATATGATGTATCTAATATGTCATCTATAAGAAGCATGCTAGGCATGTTGTAATGGTTTAATTGGATAAGGGGCATTTTTAAATTGAATTTTATAAATATATAGCCATTGAACAAGATGTGAAAAAAATTCGCAGAAATTCATTACACTTATGAGTCTGTGAATTTGTGAATTAAATCCTTTGTATCTTTGCCCCAAGCCATTAAAGAACAGCAGTGTGTGTGTGTGTATTATGTCCATTGTATGTATGTATTTTATAAACATACACTGTTTTTCCACACTTGTTGGAATCAAAAAGCAAGTTAGAAATTATTTTAAACCCTAAGAGAATTTAAGGGACCTCTACTAAAAACACACTGATAGAAGACTGTAGATGCTACATTCTATAATATTTGTAGGATATTTTTAAAATATAAATTTATTTATTTATTTATGGCTTTGTTGCTGCACGCGGGCTTTCTCTAGTTGTGGCGAGCGGGGGCTGTTCTTTGTGGCAGTACATGGGCTTCTCATTGCGGTGGCTTCTCTTGTTGTGGAGAACTGGCTCTAGGCGTGCGAGCTTCAGTAGTTGTAGCATGCAGGCTCAGTAGTTGTGGCACATGGGCTCGGTTGCTCAGTGGCATGTGAGATATTCCCGGACCAGGGATGGAGCCTGTGTCCCCTGCATTGGCAGGTGGATTCTTAACCACTGCACCACCAGGGCAGTCCCAATATTTGTAGGATATTTGAAGTCAATGTTCATAATATTTTAGAGAGCTTTTTATTAAAATGTAACATACATATAGTTACTGGTTATGAGTGTCGAGCTCCATGGAGTTTCCAGAAGTGAACATACTCCTAAGACATAGAACATTTTCCCAGAAGCCCCTTCTTGCCCTTTCTATTACTCACCACCACCCAAAAGCACCCACTTCCCTGACTTCTGCTGTCATTTAGTTTTGTCTCTTTTAAAATTTTATGTGAATTACATCATACACTATGTTCTATCAGTATGGTTTTCCAGTTGTCTCAGTCTGTTGAAATTGTTTCCCAACGATGCTGCTTTTTAGCAGTTTTTCCCTCCAACTTGTTCATTAATCATCTAGAATCACCATGTTGGTGTGCACTGTGACACTCAACGTGGCTGGCAGTGAGCTGCAGTGCCCCACAGATGCACCATTTCTAGCATTATAAAGATAATCATAAACATTGCATCTGTAAATCCAGGGAAGAAATTGTCAAAATGATGGCTAATTAGAGACATTAATAAAATATGAAGATATTTAAAGATTCAGTGACAGAACAAGACAATGAGTACGTTGCTAATTCTGAAAGTGAGTCTAAAATGGAAGAGATAATGTTCCACTCCATATGTTAGTCATCTCCCTGACTGAAGAGATGTTGGCAGTCTTTTTAAAGCTTCATCGTTTTCATCATTCGATTGGTTTTATTTCCCTAAGTGTGCTGATTTCAGTGACTTTTTTAACTTAATGCTTTCTAAGTATTTTATGCGACTATGCTAGAGTATATCGAATGTTGTCATTTGAAGATAGAAGTGATAGCTCTGTTGCAAAACAAACAAAATAAATAAATCCAAAGTGCAGAGATGATGTTGGCACATTATAGTGGCAGCAGATCCTTGGATTTGAAAGGAATGGTTTCCAGACAGCCTGAGGTTTATATTGACCAGTCTCCATTTAGTTCCTCATAAATTGCTGGCATTTTGATGTTGAAACAGAAGAAGAAAAGTTTGTTAATGGTGAGGAGCAAATTTGAAAACGGGGCCCCTGTTCTTCCTAAATGCATCAGCTCCTGTCCTCTGCCATTTACAGGTTTATTTTAGGAACTTGGAAAGAGGAGAGGAGACAAAACATCTTTTCCTACTTAATAACTCTACTCCCTTTGCATTACTTCCTCCTCACCAGATGTGGTTAAAGTGCTTTGTGGTATCGGAGAGGGCAAGGTCATTGGCCTCTGACCATGGGGTTGACAGTGTCCCGTGAGGGATGTTTACCCAGCGGATTTGGGGGATTGCACACCTTGTGCCAGGCCCTGAGCAGAGGCAGGCTTGGTCCTTGGCCTCTTGGATCCTTAACTAGTGTGGATACAAAGCACCAGATGGTCACACAGATAGATGCAAAATGGCTGAGGTGCAGAGTGGAGGATGGTTCTCACTCATGCTCAGATGGAGGATGTTTCTGGGGGTCAAGAGTGAAAATGAATTATGCAGTAACTGCAGGGTGCAGGGGACAGATCCTGGTAGCTTGGACCAGGGCAGGCAGTGGCTTTTCTGGAGTGGCACATGTGGGAAGCAGTATTCAGAGGCCTCAGTGACGTGTTGGGTGTGGAGTGTGTTAGGGGAGAGGAGATGTCACAAGTGACCACAGGTGTCCAGCTTGGGTATCAGGTGGAGAGCCAGTCACTGAGACAGAGGATGCTAAAAGAGGACTGTGTTTTGGCAGAAGATCCTGAATTTGCTTCTGGTCTCACGGAGTCTCAAGTGTTTGTGAGACAGGCAGGAGGAGGCCCGTGGGCAGTCTGATGAGCCAGAAGGCCATGTCTGTGAATTGCCTGCATGGGGAATCCATGCTCCCTTTTCCCTCCTCCTTGCTCTCCTGGCCGAACTGATGCACATGGGCCATGCACAGAGCACTTGGAGAAGAAAAGATGTATCTTGGGGAGACCTTCCTGGTCTCTAGGGCTCCAGGAAAACTGCAGCCAGAGTAGGTAAGGTGGTGTGTGGTGGACTACAGGTGCTAGAATTACCACTTTGAAGTCATGTCTCAGACCCTACGTGGAAAAAGTTCGGGTTAAGGGAGTTGGAGCACTGACTTAGAAACTTGACAAAACTGCTTCCTGAAATTTGCTTTGGATTTTTCCCCCGCCAAGAACCCAGGTCTTCAAAACTAGGTAGAAAATATACTCTTAATTAGAAACGTACTCACACAGCCATTACAGAAACTTGAAGTTTTATCATTATCTGTGTGGAGAGCTGCTTAAAGCCTGGGAGGATGACTAAACATGATCCTTGCACAGCGCTTGTTTGAGGTGAATGACCCAATTCATCCTTTGCTCTGAGAGATTGGTCTCCTGGTTTTCTTCCCACCTCTTTGACCTGTGCCTTCTCCAACTTCTTCCAGGATTTCTCCTCCTGAGGACTCATCCCATTCCTCCTGTCCTGTCCCTCATCACTCCCTGGGCGTCCCCTGCCCTGGTTTGCAGTCTTCCCTGTGACTTCCGCTTTGCTGCAGTACCCCCTGTTGATCATGTACCGGGCATCTGCACCCAGACTGCCTCTACCTGAGTGTTACCCGGTGCTCTCAGTCAGCCGGTCCAAAGCCGCGTTCATCTGTCACATCCACCTGGTCTCAACCAGAAGTTGGAGGTGAATCACCCTCACTCCCCAGTCCAGCAGTCGTTTCATCTGGACTAAAGTCTTCTCCACTCACTGCCCCGTGTGTAGCCTTAGAGCAGGCCCTTGCCGTTTCTTGCCTGAGTTACAGCAAGTTCTTAACTGGCATCCTGGCCGGGGGCTCTCCTATCCATTCTGCTGCTAAATGGTTGTTCTAAAACACAAATCTGATCTCATTCTCTCCTTAAAAGCCTTCACTGGCTCTCCAGCATCTTCAGGATTCAAGTACAGATTGAGTTTTGCAGGCCCCGGATGGAAGCTTGCAGCCCTCCCCAGCTGTTCTCCTCCCCATGCTTTATCATATTCAGCTCCTCGTGGCTCCTCCAAAGGATTGAGCTCTTGCTTGCTTGGTGCTCTAGGTGGTGCTTCTTCCTCTAATGAGAACTCATTTCAGGCATATTTTGCTTGAAATGTTAATTTTGCACATTGGTTGGCCTGAAGACATGGTGCAGTGAACATGTCATTTTCTTTGGTCATTGAGTGTCTAAGCCCCGTTCCTGTGTCCAGAGAACCTCTGACCTTATGAGGCAGAGACCCCTTCCCATTTTAGAAGCAGACAGTGCCAGATGCTCCCTTCGTGGCCTCCTCTGCTTCCAGGGCATGGACATGGCACATGATACGTATTCAGCTGGTTTTAACCTTGCCACTCCAGACTTTGCACTGGAAGCCAGTGACCCCAAGAAGCAGGTACCATGCAGGATCCACTGTGGGGAGGAAGGCTGCAGTGGTGTCTGTTGTCGGGGGTGTTCCGTCTATGCCCAGCAGCTGGGGCCCTGGCATCCTTACTGGATAAGCTCTGGGCGTGATTGTGGACATTGCTTCTGGCTGTGTGACAGCCACACCTGGTGTTGTAGACTTTGGAGGGTATGTGAGCTGCCTGATACCTTTTTTTTTTTTTTTGCGGTACGCGGGCCTCTCGCTGTTGTGGCCCCTCCCGTTGTGGAACACAGGCTCTGGACGCACAGGCTCAGCGGCTGTGGCTCACGGGCCCAGCCGCTCCGCAGCATGTGGGATCTTCCCGGACCGGGGCATGAACCCGTGACCCCTGCATCGGCAGGCGGACTCTCAACCACTGCGCCACCAGGGAAGCCCTGCCTGATACCCTTTTAACACATACTTTCTTTGCTCAAGTAAAACAGAATTGGTGTTTGTGGCTTGCAGATAAGAACCCTGCCTGACTCAGGTAGATCTCCAGCATCAGTACCTGCAAGGACAGAGGGCAGAATGCCATCATCTGTATAACTGCAGTGACACATCCCCACATTGCTACGGTACTAGAGATGGTTGAAGCGTGTGTGTACTAACAGCTGTGGACCTAGTTTTAAAATATATATGTGTATATATTTTATTGTGGTGAAGTATATATAACAAAATTTGCCATTTTAAGTGTACAACTTCGTGACATTAATTACATTCACAGTGTTATGCAACCATCACCACTATAAATTTCCAAAAATTTTTTAATCACCCCAAGCAGAAACTCTGTATCCATTAAGCAATAACCCCCCAGTCCCCTGTCGCCCAGTCCCTTCTAACCCCACCTTTACTTCCTATCTCTATGAGGTTGTCTATTCTAGACATTTCATAAAAGTGAATTTGTATAATTATTTGTCCCTTTTTGTCTGGCTTATTTTATTTAGCATAATTGTAATAATGCTTCAGTGAACATCAGCATACAAGTATCTGAGTCCCTGCTTTCAGTTCTTCTTTTGAGTATATGTCTAGGAATGGAATTGCTGGATCATATGGTAACTCTATGTTTAATGTTTTGAGGGAACTACCAAACTGTTTTCCACAGCTGCTATACGATTTTACATTCCTACCAGGAGTGCACAGGGATTCCGGTTTCTCCATATCCTCATCAACACTTATTTTCTGTCTTTTGTTTTTTGAAATTACAGCCATCCTAGCGGTGTGAAGTGGTATCTCATTGTGGTTCGGATTTTTATTTCCGTGATGACTAATGGTGTTCAGCACTTTTTCATGGGTGTGGAGCGTCTTGACTGTCTCAGCTGTGTCAGGAGCATCTTGCTCAGCTAATCCATTTCTGTAACTGGCATTTTTCCTAGAAGTAAGCATATGGGTTCTCTACCATATATCATTTTATGGCCAGGCCCAGCTCTCAAACGTAAAGGTCCCCTATAAATACTAGTAAAGGCTCGACAGTGAGTAGCATTTACAAAAGTATCCCTTTTCTTCAAGCTGAAAAAGGGCTGCTATGCAAAACTTACAGCTAACATCATACCTAATGGTGAAAGACTGTCTGCAGCTGACATAATCTAGTAAATAGAAATTCCTAAGGAATCTACTTAAAAAACGATTAGAACTACTAAATGAATTCAACAAGATTACAGAATACAAAAACAGTATAATTGTATTTCTATACAGTAGCAATGAACAAACCAAAAATGAATTAAGAACACAATTCCATTTACAATAGTATAAAAAAGAATAAAATGGAAGACTTAATACTGTTAAGATGGCACTATTCCCCAAATTGATCTACAGATTCAACACAATCCATAAGAATATCCCAGCTAATTTATTTGCAGAAATTGATCCTAAAATTCATATGAAAATGCAAGGGACCCAAAACAATCTTGAAAAAGAAAAACAAAGCAGGAGGACCTACACTTCCCAATTTCAAAATTTACTATAAAGCTACAGTAATCAAGGCTGTGTGCTGACGTAAGAAAGGACATATAGATGAATGGAATAGAATTGAGAGTCAAGAAATAGCCCTCACATTTATGGTCTGTTGGTTATTTTTTTGTTTTGTTTTTTTTTTTTTTACAAAAGTGCCAAGGTAATTCAATGGGGGAAAGAACAGTCTTCTCAAAGAATAGTGCTGGGACAACTGGATATCCACATACAAAAGACTGACGCCCACCTAACACCATGTACAAAAATCAACCCAAAATGGATCAATGACCTAAATGTAAGAGCTGGGGAAGAGGGCCATGCAGGATGGCAAGAGAGAGGATTTTATGGACCAGGCCTGGAAGGAGCACATTATCACTTCTACTCACAGTTTACCGGCTGTGAAAAATAGCCATGGCTGTTAGGAAACAACGTGGTCACTGGGAGGCTGGGAGATGTGGTCCAGCTGTGTGCCCAGAAAGAGGAGGTGGTTTAGGTGCACGGCTAGCCTTCTCTGTTACAAGGAGGTTGCCATTGATTCATCTCTGGGGTGTTCACAGTTTTGAATTTCCGTTCTGTATTGGCTCTCTCTCTTTGAGTCCTACACTTATAGGAACTGAAAAGAAGTAAGAACAATAACACTCAAGTCCCTTTTCCTTGGATATGAAAAAAAGACTCAAGTTCAGCCAGCAAAGTTTTACACAGCAGTCCTGTTTGCAAAAAATAAATTCTGTGATCTTGTGCATCTGTGGCATGATGCAAGCTTGAGACCATGATCATCTCTCTTGATCTCTGGCCTGTTTCCATGTGAACGGAAAGGATGAATGTGGTTCTCATTTATAGTATAGAAGCTATCTGAAGCTTTGGAAGATGAACAAGCAATACCTTATAGGAAAAGCAAACACACTAATAATTATTCATAATGAAAACCGAGTGTATGAATTAGATTTCATTGAAGATCCTCTGGAATGGCCATCAGGAAGTTAGACATCTCTGCATCGGGACCAGAGGGTCCTCACCTCATCGTCAGGATCATGGGAGTTAATTTTCTCATCTGTCTAAGTCAGAGTCTCTTGAGGGCAACTGTTTTGTGAGTTTGTATGTATATATATTGTCAGTTGAAGAAGAAGTAATACTCCAGCTATGAGTTTGTAATCAAGTTGTAATGTGCTTTGTAGATATGATTATGGAGACTGATGGAAGAGCTAAAGAGAAACAGAATTCCAGGGGCATCATAAGCAAGGCCCAGTGTTGTTCATTTTTAGGAACCTGCACTCTGCAGTGTCTTGAGGAATCTTGCCTGCGTATGATGTGATGGAATCCTGAGCTTCTCTGTTACTCCCCTCACCCCAAGCATACATCTGGTTCCTAACGTGTTTAAAATGTATGCCTTTATTTCTAGTTCTATGTTTAAGCCAAGTGTTGCATTTTAAAAAAATCATAGAAAGACTATAAAGCAGTGCTGGCTGAAGCATGGTCTGCAGACTGGTGTTACTCCACAGAATGTTCATTGCTGGTCCACAGTGAGATAAGCACAGAAACAGAGGGTAAGCATTTAGAAACTCCTAAGGCAGTTCGACATTGCGGCTGCATTTAAGTGTACGATCAGTGGCCTCATCTTGTTGAATGAGGTATAAACCAGTTAGAGAAGTGTTCAGCTTGCGTGGAACTTGCGTGACGAGCTGTGTGTTGTGCAAGCTCATTTGGTCATAGGCAGTATGGATTAGTCTCCTCTGGCTGCATAGCCCGGTGCCACAGACTGGGTGGCCTAAACAACAGAAGTTTATTTCTCACCATTCTTGAGGCCGGGAAGTACAAGCTCAAGGTGTCAGCAAGGTAGAATTTATTCTGAGACCACTTCTTTTTGGCTTGCGGGTGACTGCCGTCTGGCTGTGTGCTTACATGCCCTCTTCTTTGAGTGCATTCAGAGGAAGGGAGAGAGAGAGAGAGAGGACCGCCCCCGCTTCCCAGCCACCTCCCACACTCTTTGGTGTCAAGAGGCTAGTTCTGTTTATCAGGGCCCTACCCTTCTGACCTTATTTAACCCTGATGACCTCCTTGTAAGCCCTATCTCCAAATATAGTCACACTGAGTGGGGGAGGGGGTTTGGGGGCTGGTTAGGGCCTCACCATATGAATTTGGGTGGGACACAGTTCAGTCCAAGCGCATAGGACTGTAGATAGGTCCATAATGGACTGGGAATTTTAGAAATTGGTCCTTCATCAGATGTTTGTGAAGCTCTGCAGGAGACATACATGGGGCTAATTAACCTAACCGCAAGTAAATATTGCTAATATACAGGCAGGAAACAATTTGCTTTAGCTTAAAAATGTTTGAATATTTATGAAATTTATGTATCGTGACGTTCAGTAAAATCGTTTTGTGTGAAATGTCGAATCTTTAGAAGAGATTAGATTAAAAACTGGGAAAGATGTATTGCGTAGGTAATTCCTGCAGAGGCCTGGGCTTGATGTCATTATAGCGCGGTAGCTGCTCTTGTAGCATAGCCGTCCTGTCTGTGAAGCCGACTCATAAATCTGTGCCCCCGTTTGTGCGCTCTGGCCTCTGGCTGTCTGAGGACGCCTCCTCGGGGCCAGTCTGCCCACACCACCATCTCAGCCATTCAGAAGGGAGCACAGCATCCTCCCTGGGAGCCCCTGTCCCCCATGCTTGTGCTTTCTTCTTTCTCGGGATTTTAGATCTCAACAAACAGCATCGTATCTTCATGATGACTCACTTTGAAACCAGGGGACATTTTTTACTTTTCCTCTTTCCCTTTGGAGATTTCTTCTGTCTACTACTTGCTGATTCTGCTTCCGGAATGACCCCTCCGTTGGTCTCCTCCTTTCTAAGGTGCAGGCCACCTCGCACCAGGCCACTGTTGTCATGCCTTGGTGGGGTCGTTCAGTGAACCCCTAACTGCTGTCCTTGACTTCAGTTTCTTCCTCTGCAGTCTCACGTTTGTAAAGCACAGTCCTGACTCTATTGCTTAGAATCTGAAAAGATTTTGCCTGTTTCCCTTTCTTAAAAAATAAAGTCCAGGGGCTTCCCTGGGGCCTCAGTGGTTAAGAATCCGCCTGCCAATGCAGGGGACATGGGTTCGAGCCCTGGTCCGGGAAGATCCCACATGCTGCAGAGCAACTAAGCCCGTGCGCCACAACTACTGAGCCTGCGCTCTAGAGCCCGTGAGCCACAACTACTGAGGCCCACGTGCCACAACTACTGAAGCCTACGCCCCTAGGGCCCGTGCTCTGCAGCAAGAGAAGCCACCCGATGGGAAGCCCGTGCCCCACAACAAAGAGTAGCCCCCGCTCGCTGCAACTAGAGAAAGCCCATGCGCAACAACGAAGACCCAACACAGCCATAAATAATTAATTAATTAATTAAAATAAAATAAAGTCCAGCCTCATTAGCAAGGGGTTTCAGGTCCTCTGTAATCTGCCTCTTAGGTACTGTCCTTCCTCCCCTCTGTGCCATCACCCCAGCCTTTCAACATGCACACCACATGCATAGTTTGGTATTTTCCTGCCTCTGTGTGTTTCCCTAAATTTCCTTTGTCCTGGATTTTTCTCCCACCCAGCTTCTGCTTGTCACAGGACCCCTGGTCCTTCAAGGACCAGTTCAGACATGACCTTTCCCACAGTTTTCCGTGGTCTCCCCATTTAGGATTAATGATTAATTAATGTGCTCCCATAACATGTTGTGGTCTCATGCAGTGTTCCACTGACTCCAGGATGGGACTACAGCTTCAGCTGCAGCCCTTCAGCTATGTGCTTCAACTTTTCCCCATCACCAGGATGTGTCTTTCTTATTCCTGAGATTGGTGATTTGTATCTTCTCTTTTTCCTCATCAGTCTGGCTAGAAATGTATCAATTTTATTGATCTTCTAAAAGATCAAAAAACTTTAGTTTTCATTGATTTTCTGTATGTTTTACTGTTTTCTGTTTCTTTGATTTCTGCTCTGTTCTTTATTTTTTCTTCTATTTACATTGGGTTTAATTTGTTCTGTTTTTTTTCCCCAGCCTTTTAAAAATTTTTTTATTTTATTTATTTACTTTTTATACAGCAGGTTCTTATTAGTTATCTATTTTTACATATTAGTGTATATATGTCAATCCCAGTCTCCCAATTCATCCCACCACCTCCCCCCTCCCCCCTTTCCCCCCCAAAGGTGTCCATACCTTTGTTCTCTATATCTGTGTCTCTGCTTCTGCCTTGCAAACTAGTTCATCTGTACAGTTTTTCTAGATTCCACATATATGCGGTAATATACGATATTTGTTTTTCTCTTTCAGACTTACTTCACTCTGTATGACAGTCTCTAGGTGCAGCCACATCTCTACAAATGACCCAGTTCCATTCCTTTTCATGGCTGAGTAATATTCCACTGTGTATATGTACCACATCTTCTTTATCCATTCATCTGTCGATGGGCATTTAGGTTGCTTCCATGACCTGGCTATTGTAAATAGTGCTGCAGTGAACATTGGGGTGCATGTGTCTTTCTGAATTCTGGTTTTCTCTGGGTATATGCCCAGTAGTGGGATTGCTGGGTTGTATGATAGTTCTATTTTTAGTTTCTTAAGGAACCTCCATACTGTTCTCCATAGTGGCTGTATCAATTTACATCGCCACCAACAGTGCAAGAGGGTTCCCTTTTCTCCACATCCTCTCCAGCATTTGTTGTTTGTAGATTTTCTGATGATGTCCATTCTAACGAGTGTGAGGTAACACCTCATTGTAGTTTTCCTTTTTTTTTTGTGGTATGCGGGCCTCTCACTGCTGCGGCCCCTACCGCTGTGAAGCACAGGCTCTGGATGCACAGGCCCAGTGGCCATGGCTCACAGGCCCAGCTGCTCCATGGCACGTGGGATCCTCCTGGACCAGGGCACGAACTCACGCCCCCTGCATCGGCAGGCAGACTCTCAACCACTGTGCCACCAGGGAAGCCCCCTCATTGTAGTTTTGATTTGCATTTCTCCAATAATTAGTGATGTTGAGCAATTTTTCATGTGCTTCTTGGCCATCTGTATGTCTTCTTTGGAGAAATGTCTATTTAGGTCTTCTGCCCATTTTTGGATTGGGTTGTTTGTTTTTTTAATATTGAGATACATGAGCTGTTGTGTATTTTGGAGTTTAATCCTTTGTCCATTGCTTCATTTGCAAATAATTTCTCCCACTCTGAGGGTTGTCTTTTTCACTTGTTTATAGTTTCCTTTGTTGTGCAAAAGCTCTTAAGTTTCATTAGGTCCCATTTGTTTATTTTTGTTTTTATTTCCATTACTCTAGGAGGTGGATCAAAAAGATCTTGCTGTGATTTATGTCAAAGAGTGTTCTTCCTATGTTTTCCTCTGAGAGTTTTATAGTGTCCGGTCTTACATTTAGGTCTCAAATCCATTTTGAGTTTATTTTTGTGTATGGTGTTAGGGAGTGTTCTAATTTCATTCTTTTACATGTAGCTGTCCAGTTTTCCCAGCACCACTAATTGAAGAGACTGTCTTTTCTCCATTGTATATCCTTGCCTCCATTGTCATAGATTAGTTGACCATAGGTGCGTGGGTTTATCTCTGGGCTTTCTATCCTGTTCCATTGATCTATATTTCTGTTTTTGTGCCAGTACCATATTGTCTTGATTACTGTAGCTTAGTAGTATAGTCTGACTTCAGGGAGTCTGGTTCCTCCAGCTTGTTTTTTTTCCCTCAAGATTGCTTTGGCTATTTGGGGTCTTTTGTGTCTCCATACAAATTTTTGGATTTTTGGTTCTAGCTCTGTAAAAAATGCCATTGCTAATTTGATAGAGATTGCATTGAATCTGTAGATTGCTTTGGGTAGTATCGTCATTTTCACAATATGGATTCTTCCAATCCAATACCATGGTATATCTGTCCATCTGTTGGTGTCATCTTTGATTTCTTTCATCAGTGTCTTACAGTTTTCTGCATACAGGTCTTTTACCTCCTTGGGTAGGTTAATTCCTAGGTATTTTACTCTTTTTGATACAGTGGTGAATGGGATTGTTTCCTTAATTTCTCTTTCTCATCTTTCATTGTTAGTGTATAGGAATGCAGGAGATTTCTGTGCATTAATTATGTATCCTGCAACTTTACCAAATTCACTGATTAGCTCTAGTAGTTTTCTGGAGGCATCTTTAGGATTCTCTTTGTATAGTATCATGTCATCTGCAAACAGTGACAGTTTTACTTCTTTTCCAATTTGTATTCCTTTTATTTCTTTTTCTTCTCTGATTGCCGTGGCTAGGACTTCCAAAACTATGTTGAGTAATAGTGGCTAGAGTGGACACTGTCTTGTTCCTGATCTTAGAGGAAATGGTTTCAGTTTTTCACCATTGAGAATGATGTTTGCTGTGGGTTTATCATATATGGCCTTTATTATGTTGAGGTAGGTTCCCTCTATGTCCACTTTCTGGAGAGTTTTTATCATAACTGGGTGTTAAATTTTGTCAAAAGCCTTTTCTGCATCTGTTGAGATGGTCATATGATTTTTATTCTTCAGTTTGTTAATATGATGTATCACATTGATTGATTTGCATATATTGAAGAATCATTGCATCCCTGGGATAAATCGCACTTGATCATGTTGTATGATCCTTTTAATGTGTTGTTGGATTCTGTTTGCTAGTATTTTGTTGAGGACTTTTGCATCCATATTCATCAGTGATATTGGTCTGTAATTTTCTTTTTTTCTAGTATCTTTGTCTGGTTTTGATATCAGGGTGATGATGGCCTCGTAGAATGAGTTTGGGAGTGTTCCTTCCTCTGCAATTTTTGGAAGAGTTTGAGAAGGATGGGTGTTAGCCCTTCGCTAAACGTTTTATAGAATTCAGCTGTGAAGCCATCGAGTCCTGGACTTTTGTTTGTTAGAAGATTTTTAATCACAGTTTCAATTTCATTACTTGTGGTTAGTCTGTTCATATTTTCTTTTATTCTTTTGCGGTACTTGGGCCTCTCACTGTTGTGGCCTCTCCTGTTGCGGAACACAGGCTCCGGACGCGCAGGCTCAGCTGCCATGGCTCACGGGCCCAGCCGCTCCGTGGCATGTGGGATCTTCCCAGACCAGGGCACGAACCCATGTCCCCTGCATCGGCAGGTGGACTCTCAACCACTGTACCACCAGGGAAGCCCGGTCTGTTCATATTTTCTATTTATTCCTGGTTCAGTCTTGGAAGGTTATACTGTTCTACAAATTTGTCCATTTCTTCCAGGTTGTCCATTTTATTGGCAGAGTTGCTTGTGGTAATCTCTTAGGATCCTTTGTATTCCTGCGTTGTCAGTTGTAACTTCTCCTTTTTCATTTCTAATTTTATTGATTTGAGTCCTCTCTCTCTTTTATCAATTTTGTTTATCTTCTCAAAGAACCAGCTTTTAGTTTTATTGATCTTTGCTAGTGTTTTCTTTGTTTCTATTTCATTTATTTCTGCTCTGATCTTTATGATTTCTTTCCTTCTACTAACTTTGGGTTTTGTTTGTTTTTCTTTCTCTAGTTCCTATAGGTGTAAGGTTAGACTTTATTTGAGATTTTTCTTGTTTCTGGAAGTAGGCTTGTATTGCTATAAACTTCCGTCTTAGAACTGCTTTTGCTGCATCCCATAGGTTTTGGATTGTCGTGTTTTTGTTGTCTCTAGGTGTTTTTTGATTTCCTCTTTGATTTCTTCAGTAATCTGTTGGTTATTTAGTAACGTATTGTTTAGCCTCCATGAGTTTGTGTTTTTTACATTTTTTCCCCTGTAATTGATTTCTAATCTCATAGCATTGTGGTTGGAAAAGATACTTGATATGATTTCAGTTTTCTTAAATTTACCGTGGTTTGGTTTGTGACCCAAGATGTGATCTATCCTGGAGAATGTTCCATGAGCACTTGAGAAGAAAGTGTAATCTGTTTTCAGATGGAATGTCCTATAAATATCAATTAAATCTATCTGGTTCATTGTATCATTTAAAGATTTTGTTTCTTTATTAATTTTCTGTCTGGATCACCTGTCCATTGGTGTAAGTGAGGTATTAAAGTCCCCCAGTATTATTGTGTTACTGTTGATTTCCTCTTTTATAGCTGTTGGCATTTGCCTTATGTATTGAGGTGCTCCTTTGTTGGGTGCATATATATTCATAATTGTTATATCTTCTTCTTGGATTGATCCCTTGGTCATTATGTAGTGTCCTTCTTTGTCTCTTGTGAAGGTCTTTATTTTGAAGTCTGTTGTATCTGATATGAGTAATGCTACTCCAACTTTCTTTTGATTTCCATTTGCATGGAATATCTTTTTCCATCCTCTCATTTTCAGTTTGTATGTGTCCCTGGATCTGAAGTGGGTCTCTTGTAGACAACATGTATACGAGTCTTGTTTTTGTATCCATTCAGTGAGCCTGTGTCTTTCGGTTGGAGCATTTAATCCATTCACATTGAAGGTAATTATCAATATGTATGTTCCTATTACCATTTCCTTAATTGTCTTGGGTTTGTTTTTGTAGGTCCTTTTCTTCTGTTGTGTTTCCCACTTAGAGAAGTTCCTTTAGCATTTGTTGTAGAGCTGGTTTGGTGGTGCTGAATTCGCTTCGCTTTTGCTTGTCTGTAAAGCTTTGGATTTCTCTGTCGAATCTGAATGAGATCCTTGCTGGGTAGAGTAATCTTTGTTGTAGGTTCTTCCCTTTCATCACTTTAAATATATCGTGCCACTCCCTTCTGGCTTGTAGAGTTTCTGCTGAGAAATCAGCTGTTAACCTTATGGGAGTTCCCTTGTATGTTATTTGTCTTTTTTTTTGATTACACATAGTTTGATTACTATGTGTCTTGGGGTGTTTCTCCTTGGGTTTATTCTGCCTGGCAGTCTCTGTGCTTCCTGGACTTGGGTGGCTATTTCCTTTCCATGTTTGGGAAGTTTTCGACTACAATCTTTTCATATATTTTCTTGGGTCCTTTCTCTCTCTCCTCCTTCTGGGACCCCTGTAATGTGAATGTTGTTGGCGTTTATTGTTGTCCCAGAGGTCTGTTAGGCTGTCTTCATTTCTTTTCATCCTTTATTCTGTTCCATGGCAGTGATTTCCACCATTCTGTCTTCTGGGTCACTTATCCATTCTTCTGCCTCAGTTATTCTGCTATTGATTCCTTCCAGTGTATTTTTCATTTCAGTTATTGTATTGTTCATCTGTTTGTTTGTTCTTTAATTCTTGCAGGTGTTTGTTAAACATTTTTTGCGTCTTCTTGATCTTTGCCTCCATTCTTTTTCCGATGTCCTGGATTATCTTCACTATCATTATCCTGAATACTTTTTCTGGAAGGATGCCTATCTCTACTTCATTTAGTGGTTTTTCTGGGGTTTTATCTTGTTCCTTCATCTGGTACGTAGTCCTCTGCCTTTTCATTTTGTCTGTCTTCCTGTGAATGTGGTTTTCATTCCACAGCCTGCAGGACTGTAGTTCTTCTTGCTTCTGCTGTCTGCCCACTGGTGGATGAGGTTTATCTAAGAGGCTTGTGCAAGCTTTCTGATGGGAGGGACTGGTGGTGGGTAGAGCTGGGTGTTGCTGTGGAGGGCAGAGCTCCGTAAAACTTTAATCTGCTTGTCTGCTGATAAGTGGGGCTGGGTTCCCTCCCTGTTGGTTGTTTGGCCTGAGGCGACCCAGCACTGGAGCCTACAGGTTCTTTGGTGGGGCTAATGGCGGACTCTGGGAGGGCTCACGCCAAGGAATACGTCCCAGAGCTTCTGCTGCCAGTGTCCTTGTCCCCACGCTGAGCCACAGCTGCCCCCCCCCTGCAGGAGACCCTCCAAAACTAGCAGGTAGGTCTGGTTCAGTCTCCTATGGGGTCACTGCTCCTTCCCCCGGATCCTGATGCACACACTACTTCGTGTGTGCCCTCCAAGAGTGGAGTCTCTGTTTCCCCCAGTCCTGTCGAAGTCCTGCAATCAAATCCTGCTAGTGTTCAAAGTCTGATTTTCTGGGAATTCCTCCTCCTGTCATCAGACCTCCAGGTTGGGAAGCCTGACGTGGGGCTCAGAACCTTCACTCCAGTGGGTGGACTTCTGTGGTATAAGTGTGCTCCAGTTTGTGAGTCGCCCACCCAGCGGTTATGGGATTTGGTTTTATTGTGATTGCACGCCTCCTACGATCTCACTGCGGCTTCTCCTTTGTCTTTGCATGTGGGGTATCTTTTTTGGTGAATTCCAGTGTCTTCCTGTCGATGATTGTTCAGCAGTTACTTGTGATTCTGGTGCTCTTGCAAGCGGGAGTGAGCACACGTCCTTCTACGCCGCCATCTTTAACCAGTCTCTCGGGTTTAATTTGTTCTTGTCTTTCTAGTTTCTTAAGGTGGAAGCTGAGGTGTTTCCTCCCAAGTTGCGCTTTAGAAGCAACCCACAGATTCTGGCAAACGTTGTTTTCATTTTTACTCAGTTCAAAACATTGTCTAATTTTTGATTTCTTCTTTTTCTTTTAAATTTTATTTTATTTATTTTTATACCGGTGGCTCTTATTAGTTATCTGTTTTATACATATTAGTATATATATATGTCAATCTCAATCTCCCAATTCATCCCACCACCACCACCACCACTCCACCCCCACTTTCCCCGCTTGGTGTCCATACATTTGTTCTCTATTTCTGCCTTGCAAACTAGTTCATCTGTACCATTTTTCTAGATTCCACATATATGCGGTAATATACGATATTTGTTTTTCTCTTTCTGACTTACTTCACTCTGTATGACAGTCTCTAGATCCATCCATGTCTCTACAAATGACCCAATTCGTTCCTTTTTATGATGAGTAATATTCCATTGTGTATATATATATATATAGCACATCTTCTTTATCCATTCGTCTGTCAATGGGCATTTAGGTTGCTTCCATGACCTGGCTATTGTAAATAGTACTGCAATGAACAGTTGGAGTGCATCTGTCTTTTTGAATTATGGTTTTCTCTGGATATATGCCCAGTTGTGTGATTACTGGGTCATATGGTAATTCTATTTTTTGTTTTTTAAGGAACCTCCATACTGTTCTCCATAGTGGCTGTATCAATTTACATTCCCACCAACAGTGCAAGAGGGTGCCCTTGATTTCTTCTTTGATCCATAGGTTATTTAGAAGTGTGTTATTTTTTTTCCAGATGTTCGTGGGATTTTCCGGAAATGTTTTGCTGCTGATTTCTAGTTTAATTCTTTTGTAGTCAGAGAATACACTTTGTCTGATTTGAATCTTTTTAAATTTATTGAGACTTATTTAATGTCCCATAATATGGTCTTGCTTGGTAAATGTTCCACGTGCACCTGAAAAGAATGTGTATTCTGCTGTTGGTGGTGGAACGGTCCATAAATGTCAAGTAGGTGAGTTGGCTGATGGTATTAAGTCTGTGTCCTTGCTCATTTTCTGTCTACCTGTTGTATCAGTTGATGAGAACAGTTTTGAAATTTCCTATTATAATTGTGTGTCTATTTTTCCTTGTAACTCCGTCACTTTTTGCTTCCTTTAATTTGAAGCTCAGTTATTAGGCCGTTAATTCTTTTGTCCTCTTCATGAATTGATGCCTTTATTTTTATATGACCTCTTTATCCCATGTTCTTTGTTTTGAAACATGCTTTGTCTAATGTTAATATAGTAACTCCAGCTTTGTTTTGACTAGTGTTACATGGTATCCTTTTTTTTTTTTTTTTTTTTTTTTTTTGCGGTACGCGGGCCTCTCACTGTTGTGGCCTCTCCAGTTGCGGAGCACAGGCCCTGGACGTGCAGGCTCAGCGGCCACGGCTCACGGGCCCAGCCGCTCCGCAGCATGTGGGATCTTCCCGGTCCGGGGCACGAACCCGTGTCCCCTGCATTGGCAGGCGGACTCTCAACCACTGCGCCACCAGGGAAGCCCTACATGGTATCCTTTTTTAAAACATCCTTTTACTTCTAAGTTATTTGTGTCTGTGTATTTTAAGTGTGTTTCTTTTAGGCAGCATATGATTAAGTCTTACTGTTTGAAATAATCTGACAGTTTCTGCCTTTTAATTGGGATATTATAGCATTTATATTTAACCTGGTTATTGACATGGTTAGATTTAAGCCTGCCATCTTGCTATGTATTTACTGTTTGCCCCATCTGCTGTTTGTTCCCTTTTCGGCCTTCTTATGAATTCATAGAGGTTTGTGTGTATGTGTATGATTCTGTATTTTTCTCCTTTGTTGGAATTAATAGCTATAAATCTTTGTTTTATTGCAGTGGTTAGTTAGGGCTTACAGTATACATCTTTATTTTATCACAGTCTACAGTACATCAAGAGATATAGCACTTCATGTACAGTATGAGACCCATTTCCCTTCTCCTCCTTAATTATTTTCTGGTACTGAATCAGGACTCTCTGAGTATTCTATCTGATCACCCCTGAGTTAGGTTTTCTTATCTGGCTGGTGGAGAACAGACAGTATTCCAAGTCCTTTGTAAGCAACACGCACTCTTCCCTCCAACCCATTCAGATGTTGCTTTCCTGGACTGCAGGTGGTTTCCTCACACACGTGGGCTGGTCATTTGTCCACTGAATACTTGAGGGATGCTGGCTGCGGGCCTCACGAGATGTCTCTTTCTGTGCAGTGCTCTCCTCTTTTGTAGTCACCCTTCAGACAGTTGGTGCCATATTCTCCCTGGACTCTTGCCCTAACTCAGGGGGTCTGCTGGGCTCAACCTGGCCTCCTCTCCCCATGCTGAGGCCTGGAGACTCTAGGCCATAAGCTGAAGTGACTGCACACTCACCTTGTTTCCCATCTCTCAAGGACCACGGTCCTTCATTGCCTGATGTCCAGGGTCTTGAAGAGTGTTGTATCATAAAATTTTGGTTGTTGTTGTTTCATGTGGGAGGGTTATTTCATCTTGGTGGAAGTTGAAGTCACCCATCAGGGTATTTTTAATAGGTAAGAGTGTAATATTTTCAATAAAGATAAGTGTGTAAAAGAATGAAAATAAAATCTTTCCCATTTCCGTAAATGGCAACTCCATCTTCCTAATTGCTAAGGCCCAAGACCTTGGAGTTGTCCTTGACTCATCTAACTCCAACCCCAAATCCCAAAACTTGTTTACTCTGCTTCAGAATATATCCCGAGGGACTTCCCTGGTGGCGCAGTGGTTAAGAATCCGCCTGCCAGTGCAGGCGACACGGGTTCAAGCCCTGTTGCGGGAAGATCCCACATGCCCCAGAGCAGCTAAGCCCGTGCACCACAACTACTGAGCCTGCGCTCTAGAGCCCACGAGCCACAACTACTGAGCCCACGTGCAACAACTACTGAAGCCCACGCACCTAGAGCCACCGCAATAAGAAGGCTGTGCACCACAACAAAGAGTAGCCCCTGCTCGCCACAACTAGAGAGAGCCCGTGGGCAGCAACGAAGACCCAACACAGCCATACATACATACATACATTAAAAAAAAAGTCCAGAATCACCACCTCCACTGCTAGCACTGTGGTCCAGTCACACTCTGTAAATGTGGACAGATTACTGAACTTCTTTGTACCTCTGTTCCTGATCTATAAAATAATGCATGATAATAGTTCCACCCTTATAACATTGTTATGGAGAAAAAAATAAGTCAATATTTTTAAAGGGCTTTGAACAGTGCCTGGCATTATATTATATTATGTTTATTAAATGAAAAGGGGCAGGTCTGGGATTCTTTCTTGTGTCTGGGCTGGCTCCTGACGTGTTGATCTTCCATCTTACCTCTGCTTTTCTCCTGTGCCCAGAGCTATGATCAGTGCTGGAAAATACAAAACAGTGAGAGGGTGGCCCCCTTCCCAAAAGACACTTGCCCGTTAGTTGGGTGACAGAGCCCAGAGGCATGAAGCCAACAGTAAAGCTGGTAGAATCACGCACTGATGTGAGTGAGACGTCGTGGGCTGCAGCCATTTGTCGCAGCAAGCATGTTCTCCCATGGGGGGCTCTCACCCTTCTCCCCACTCCCACTCCAGCCTACAGACTGGGCAGTTCTCTAAGGAAAGCACAGTTGGAGCTCGTGACACCCTGGGTTTATGTGACGAGACTGTGCTTCTTTGCAGTTTAGCCCTTGCCCCATGGACCTCATTGTCCTGTGCCTGTACCCAGGAACACACCTTAGAGGGGGGCAGTGCCCCAGCGGCCGTGAGGAGCTGGTGCCCTGACCCCCAAGGGCACAGTGAAGAGCCCCCCACACTTTGTGAGAGGTTTCTGAGTTCAAGAAGGCATTTTCTCCCTCCAGAGAAGCCTGCAGGTCTCGTTCTTGTCAGACTACAGACACGAGCTTCTCCGATCCTCTCAGGTATCAGGGCTGGTTCAGGCTGCACATCTGAGAACTGAAAGTGGGAGCTGTGGTGGCAGCCCGGACAGGAAGGCCAGTGACACTAAAAGACGAGTGAAATCCTGACTCCATGTGTCCGCAATCATGATTTACAGGTGAAGAGAGAAGCTTAGGGTTATTTTATAAAAGATTATTTTCAGGCAGAGATAGGGATTAGACATTAGACAGACATTAATTTAATATGGAAGAGTGTACGCAGACTCCACTCTTGGACTAAATAGAATTGGGAATGTCAGTCTAGAACTAGGACCTTGTTAAAACATTTTTCTGAGATTTTGCAGATACCGTCAAATCAATAGCGTGATATGTAGGCTATATTTTGTGAATTTAAAAAAATCGAATTTGTGTTACTAGAGCAGCAGTAAAAAAGCTAAAGAACCATAATGTATAAGTAAATTATGTTGGAAATATAATAATACTTTTTATTTTGTGCATGTTGCACTCCATTATTTTATTACTGTTAACTCTTTTTGCACTAACTATCTTCATATCACTTAAAAGCTCTAGTCTTTAAAAATGAAATCATTAAAGTGATCGTGAAATTTTGAATGTTGCATATAAAAATTCACTAATTGGACACAACCAAACTATACCATCCTTGCTTATTAACAATTTTAATTAAACCACAAAATGGGATAAACATTATGTAGTTAATTTTTGTCATCTTGAAAGCAGTATGATTGTACTGAAACAAAATATGATTGTGTCCAACTATTTAAAAAAGATAACCTTTTTTCCAATCTAGCTGGAGATATGAATAGCAGCACAATGTAATCTCTGGCTGACTTAGTAGGATTATTGGAGAGTTTTAATGTAGATCTAGTGGGTTTAATTAACTTTCAGTTGAATCAAATACATTTTCCAACTCTGTAAGCTTGCTCTCTTGCACATAGTGAAAAATTTAGTTAGGTCCAAGGCATTTGGAAGAAGGCGCCTAGTCAGACCATGTCAAGCTAATGACTTCATGATTTTTCACACGGAAATTTTTGAGATAATTGTAGGTTCGCATGCAGTCACAAGAAGTAATATGCGGAGACCTGTGTACCCTTCCCCCAGTTTCCTCCAGTGGTAACATTTTGTGGAACTACAGAGCCATTTCACAAGCCAGGATATTGACATCGAGACAACCCACTGATCAACCCGTTTTACTTGTACTCACCTGTGTGTGTGTGTGTGTGTGTGTGTGTGTGTGTGTGTGTGTGTGTTTAGGTCTATACAGTTTTATCACCTGTGGAGGTTTGTGTATGCACCGTCACCGTCAAGTTACAGAACAGTTCCATCACCATTAGAATCTTGTCCTTTTAAAACCACTGCCCACCCCCCTGCCACCTCTTACCCCTGGGAACCACCAGTCTGTTCTCTGTTTCCAAAATTTTGTCTTTTGAAAAAGTGTTATGTAAGTTAAATCATATAGTACATACCCTTTTGAAATTGGCTGTTTTCACCCAGCACAGGTCCCTGGAGATTCATCCAAGATATTATGTGTATCAATAGCTGTTCCTTTTTACTACTGAGTAGTTTTCCATGGTGTGGATGTGCCACAGACTTGTTCAGCCATTTACCCACTGAAGGACATCTGGGCTGATTTCAGTTTGGAGATACTACAAATAAAGATACTATGAACATTTTTGTACAGGTTTTATGTGAACATGCTTTTATTTCTCTGGGTAGATGTCCAAGAGTAACATTGCTGGGCTGTATGGTCATTGCATATTTAGTTTTATGAGAAACTGCCCACCTGTTTTTCAGAGTGGCTGTAGCATTTTACATCCCCACCAGCAATGTATGAGTGATCCAGTTTCTCCACATCCTTGCCTGGATGGTGTCATCACTGATTTTTATTTTAGCCATCCGCATAGATTTGTATTGATACCTCATTTTGGTTTTAATTGGCATTTTTCTGATGGCTAATGATGTTGAACATCCTTTCAGGTGCTTATTTGCTATCTCTGTGTCCTCTTTAGTGAATTGTCTGTTCATGTCTTTTGCCCATTTTTAAACTAGGTTTCTTTTTTTAAACAGTTGAGTTTTAAATGTTCGTTATGTAGTCCTTTGTTGGATGCGTGGTTTCCAAATATTTTCTTCCTGCCTGTAGTTCGCATAAGCTTTCACAGAATGAAAGTTTTCAATTTTGATGAGGTCTCCTTTGTGACTTTTTAATGTTTGGTTTTTTTTGAAAAAATAAGGAGATGTACCTTTAGTAAGATTGGAGCATTTTTCTCTTTTAGTTATTTGTTTTCTCTTAAGCATCATAAACATTTTCTTGGTTGTGAAAAATATTGTATATTATTCAAACTATAATTTATTTCCAGTGTTCTTAAATAAATACCTTTACATTTTTCTCCTACCCTTTACAAACATCTAGAACGTTTCTTCCTCATTTGACCACATTATTTGTAAGCATTTGTTGGTGACTGTTTACTCGCTTCAGTATTCACATGCTAACTGTAGAATCTTCCCTTTCTTTTCAAAACCAGACCCATGTGCCAGTGGCATTTCATTTTTATCACAGTTAATAGTGACCGAGCGGCTCCCTAGAGCCCACAGAGGAGTTCCCTAAGTTTAATATATTCATGTTCTCTGCTTAGGAGAAGGCCGCCACATCCATTGGGATTTAGAGACAGGCCTTTCCTGAGTGTCCCTGGTTACCGAGCCACCAGTGACTGTTCTGCACTCCAGCCACCATCAGAGATTTTTGTTTCCTTTCCTCAGGCCCTTTGTAAAGGGCTCAGTCTTAACTGTGAGAACATCCAGGCAGTGCCGACCCTACAGGGAGGGGCTGGCGGTGGCAGGGGTCGTGCTGGGGTCCCTCACACGCTTGATTGTCTGCGTGCGGTGCTGGTTGAGGAAGCAGTCTGGGCAAGGAGGGTCCCGCGTGAGCCCTGCACTGCGGTAGGGCCTGAGCCTCGCTGAACCCCTGTTCCTCCCTCCTGTAAAGCAGGGCTGGGGGGACTACAATACCGACCCTGCTTCCCTCAAACATCATTTCAGAAAAATTCTCTCCTCTTTTTTCCTACCTTACCTGGACTCTGGTGAGAGGAAGAAGAAAGTACCCAGTGACCTTCCCTGCTGCTAGGGATGCAGAGAGAAACTGTTCATTAACTCTTGGGCGAAAAAGTAACAACGTCAAGTCTATTAGGGAAAGAAAAAAAAAAAAAAGGCACTGACATACTTTGTCTTCTTATGAAACTGAGGTGACCTCTAGACTCTTCCAGTAAATAGGAATTGTAACTCATTCAGTTAATTCAAGAAGGATTTATTAGCACCTACTCAGTGCCAGACATTTTTCAAGGCAGAGATGACACAGCAGCAAACAAAAAAAAAGAAGAAAATATTCTGCCCTCATGGAGTGTATTTTAGGGGAGAAGATAGATAATGAATAAGGAAATAAAGTATGCAGCACATGTGAGTGGTAAGTGCTAAGGGGAGGGATTAAGTGAGGAAGGGAGGTGGGAGTGTCGTGATGGGGGTGGGGATCCAGTTTCTGGGAGTTCAGTCTGAGAAGGCTGCCCAGAGAGGGTGACACTGACTCGGCATCTGGAATGGGACCCGGTGGTGGACCTGGGCCTGGCCTGTTCAAGATGAGCAAAGAGGCATGTGTGGCTGGGTCGGAGTGATTGAGGGACAGTGTGGAAGGAGACGAGTCCAGAAATACAGCGGAGGGGGAGGCAAGGCAGATCATGCAGGGCTTTTCAGGTCAAGGGTAAGACTTCGGCTTAACTCTGGGTGACGGGAGCCTCTGGAGGTTCTAAGCAGGGGGTGGGTGGTCGGACTTATGTGTTAATGAGGTCACTGTGGCTGCTGTGGTGACAATAATGGGACGAGGGCAGAGGCATAGAGACCAGTTAGGAGGCCGTGGCAGTGACATACGACCAAGATGATGGCGTCCTCAGCCAGGGTAGGAAATGTGGAGGTAGCAGAAGTGGGCGGGTTCTGGATGTATTTTCAAGGCAGAGCCAAAAGGCGGTGATAGCAGGCTGCAGGTGGGATGCAACAGAAGCGAGGCATCAAGGATGGACCCCAGGTTTGGCCTGAGTAGTTTAGAGAATGGAACTGTCACTTCCGAGATGAGAACAACATGATAGATGAGTTGTGGCTGATGAGATCTAGATAATACTGCAAGAGCGTTTTCTTTTTTTGAAAAGTGGAGGATTAACAAGCATTTGGTGAAGTGTATTAAAGCGTGCTCATTTTAAATTGCAGTTTAGCAGGGACACTGTATCTTAAATATATTTTATTCATCATAAAAATGGAAGGAATGGTTTCTTCTTGAATTATTTACATGTTAAATGCTTTACCTTTTCTAGCTCTTCTGAGAAACAAGGTACATCTGTCTCTGCTACAAATTGAAACATAAACTTCACTTGTTCTACAAGTGTGCTTTATTCCTATTATGCATACTTGTAATATCCTGGCCCTGTGGGAGGAATAAAAAAGGTATAACCTCTGCCCCAAGGGACCATATTATTTTGTTAAACATAAATACAAGATGGGGAAACTGCAGAATAACGACCAGATAGAAACAAACCCCACTGGCTGACGGTTTTGGTGCCTTGACTCTGTGTATGTATGTCACCTGCTCTTCTGGAATATTTGTCACAAAGTGACAATGTTTTGGTTCTGTGACCTGAAAGATGACCGACTGAAAAGAGCATGTGAAGAAAATGTCTTAGCTCGCTCCTGATGAGTAAGAAGGCTAGGTGAGGTTTTGCAGCACACCTCTGGTAAAGGGCTTTGATGCGGCATAATTTGGGGTGTCACTGTATGTGAGTAAACCCTTGGCGATGATGGCACCTCGTGAAAACACATGCTCCTCAGTCAGTCCACGAGTGACGTAACGTCCAGGGCATCCAGCCTGTAGGCAGTCCTTGAGCTAAGCTGGAAAAATTCTCTGGTAATTAAAGCAATTTTAATTTGATTCTGATCTTCCCGTTGAAAAAATATGTGAGAGAGAATTTTTATTCTGACCAGGGATCCGGTATTCAACATTTTATAGAAATTACCAGACACGTTGGATTTAACTATATTTATTTTCAACTATAAATGGCACTTTTTAGCATAAACCTTATACAGTATTAAGAAACCCAGTTACCAGTCACGGAATTTTACGAATGCTGACACCGTCTCATACTGTGCCAGAAAGCTGCTTTTGTGTTCATGTAGTCTATCTTAGTTTCACTAAAACAAATCAGAGAAACTGTCATTGTACTTAGAGAATTCAGAAGAACTTCATTCAGATTTTTACTGTTATCTTTGAAACAGACTTCGGACTATTTGGTAATTTTTTGAGAAACTGATTCAAGAATAATTTTCTGAAAAGACTTTCTCCTCTAAACTAGGTGAAATAACCTGATTAAAACAACAACAGCAGCAGCAAAAAGAACACCTTTCTTAGCAGTGGCAGAAAATAGACACCATCACAGCCAGAGCTGTAATCAGTTAGGTACCAATTACATTGCCCACCTGTTTCATAATTGGTATTTACATTTCTTAGTGGAGGGATTTCATGCTTTTTCCCTTGGTTCCTCTATGTTTTTTGTTTGTATTGATTTTTTTTGCACCTGTAGATCCCCAACACTTTGTTGTATCGTTATGTAACAAGACTCAAAGCTTCAGTGCAAATGGCAGCCATACTCAGTTTTGTTAAAAAAAAAAAATCCCTTTACCTCAGCCGTAAAAACCGCCTCACTGGAGTGCAGTCTTTAATAGGATGCATGACTGGGCAGTGATGAGAACTTTCTGTACCTGACAGCACTGAAAATATCAAGCAGACTTAACTCTCAGAGCAGCCACAGCAGCCTACAGACTGAGGCCGGATTACCCTGAAGCCTGTTAGAAATGAATCCTTTTTAGTTTCTTCGGAGATGATTTCATAGCCATGTGAGAAAATTAATTTTTTACGTCGTGGTACAGCTCACTTCCCTTTGCATAGTGCAGGCCTCTTTCTCCGGTCCCTTCGCATCACGTGGCTTAGCTGTGTCTGTCCCCAAGCTCTTCATTCACTGCTGCTTAAGCTTCTGACTGGTCTTGAAGGGAGCAGATAAACTTGCTTTGTGACTTGGGAGCCATCACATTTAGTCTCTGGGCCTACTCCCCCCTCCTCATCTACTGGGATGACTGTTTGCAGTGAACTATTTGTTAGATTTGGATTTCCCAAGAGGAAAGGAACTAGGCGATACAAAAAATAAGAATAAAAGTAAATGACCAAAATACAGCAGAAACATCCTTTTAAGGATCTGAGGGTATGTAAAGGTGTTTTTAACCACTAGAGGGAGCCCATACTGTTCTGATTTCTGAATCCTATACCGTTTATCAGTTTGATTTTTTTGGCTGTAGAAAAGGATACCTCCAGCCAGCGGTTTACACATGTGTGATTTCAATGGTCTTCTTCAGTTTGCTTTTAAGAGGAAAAGGGAGATCACCAGATCAGAACCACTGTCTACGCTGATGTTCTTGTCCCCCTGTGCTCCATGTCACGGAACGTGATGCGGGTGAAGTAATTTGAGCGAGGACCCTGCACTGGCTCTTTGGCGAGGGTCCCTGGCTCTCCTCCGTCTTCCCCATAACACTCACTGTCATCTTCCACGCCCCCCCTCCCCACCCCAGGCACATGTAGTCATTCAGCAGACGGTCTGTCATGTGTAGACATTACACCGGCCTCTGGCCAATTGGAAGGTGAATAATACAACCATCTCTCTCATCAGGGTAGGAATCTTAGTCTTACGTGTTGTGTTATGGCCTCTTTCAACCTCTCCTCCCTTTGCTCTCCTCTGAGGAGCTTTGTCCTCGTGATTTCTCAGATATCCTTTACCTCTTCAAATTCTTTAGGTTCTCTATCTTTCCATCAATGGAGTTGTGTTTGTGTTTCATTGTCTGAGTGCGTGGAAAGGATTACTCAGAATACTTGTGTTAACATTCAAGTTACTAAAACCCGTGAATGTAAAAAAAACTGTTTCTTACACTCAACTTATAAAGCTTACTTTGTTTGTAAACCTAGTAAATTTTACACGAAATCATCCTCACTTTTATTTATATTTTGATTAATATTCAATAAACTTATAAATAAACGCATTAGGACTCCCTAAACTATTAACCCCAACACAAAATTAGTTAACATTTAAACTTAATTTGCAGGCTTCATGTGTCTGACTCAAACCTGTCAAAGCTTGACAAAGCATCCTTGGAATCTAACAAGCGGAATCTTCGGAGCGTCAGGCAACTCAGATAAAATACAGCTAACTCATAAAAGTAGTAGATTAGATTCTGTTAAGCATTTCAAACATGTTAAAAGAAGGACGCACAAAATGGCCCAGTAATTTTTAAAAATGTTGTTGCACCCTTATGATAGGACTTACCCAAAGTTGTGCTATCTGTTTCATCCCAGGTTCCTCACTCACCTGACGGGAACAGAATTACTATTTCTGCTGTAACCCATACAGCAGCTGAGGTTATAGATTTGGTGAGGCTGTACCAGGTCACAGGGCTGGGGATGCTTCCAGTTTTTCTACCAAAGCCACCGTTTATTGAACCCATCTCACAGGAATGGTCTTACAGTAGTAAGACTTCGTTCACCTTTTTTAAAAAAATGTTTGGAATTTATAAAATTTTATAATTTTATAATATATAAAATTATAAAATTTTATATTTTATAAAAAAAATATTTATTTTATAAATAAATATTTTATAAATATTTATAAAATAAGTAAAATTTTATACTTCCTACCCCAGCGTATGAGTAAGTTCTTCACTGAGAAATTCGAGTTGATTCAGTTTGTTGTTCCCCTCCCCCCATAAGCCTTTTACCCACGCTTCACCTTTTACTTGTTTCTTTGGCCACCATTCTATATTGACCTATAGGAAGTCATATAGATCTGGAAGCTTATGTAAACCTTCATAGCTTATACCAATTCAGGATACATAGACTGGAAAAGCTAAGATATTTATTGGGATAATTTCTGTAACGGGGGTGTATGTATGTGTACGTGTGTGCATGCCCATGTCTGTTCAGGGTTTAAAAGACAAATTCCATCTTCAGGTTAGTTACATCCAAGGGTGGTTTTGGTACCAATATCTGTTAAGTTATAGCTTAGGATAAAAGCTCAACAGATTATACCACCTCATTTCATTGATTCTGAGGGCACATTTTTTCACATTTTAATGTCTCTGAAATTGGCTGCCTTTTACAGTGGCTGTCATCAGGTGGATGCCATGAGATAGTTGCCATTGTCAGTACATGGGCAAATTGAATCTTTCTGCCGGTAGTGTGATTTGGCAACTGTAACTTCTCATGGTTTCAGCCAAAAAGCTGTTAAGAACTCTTTGAAAAAGGGGCAGTGAGTCCTAGGTGGTGCTGAATACCTTACTAGTATAAAGAAAAACTTTAAAAATATATTTGTATCCAACAACTACTTTGCTGTCTTATTAGGGATGATTGGTTGTTCGTTGTATCTTGAGTTTATACTCAGATGATGTTTTCGCTCCTCTGCCAGTACTTACACTATTTATTTTATATCTTGTTGCATTAGCTAGGGCCTCCAAAACAATATTGAATAGTAAACATCTCTGTCTTAGTCTTGACTTAAATGGTAGTAGCCTAAGTATTTCACTGTTTAATGAGATGTTATAGGTTTGTAGTAATGACCTTGATCTTATTTAAGTATCTTTTTCTACTTCTGTTTTAGGTAGTTAGTTTACATGCTTGTTTTAGTTAGGAATGACTATTGAATTTTCCCAAATGATTTTTTAGCCCCTGTGTTTTATTGATATGGTTTTAATTTTTTTTACTTTAAGAAAACGTAAATGTAATAAATTATGTTGACAGCTTTCCTAATGGTGAGTGCATTTTTTTCTGCATTCTTGAAATAAACCCTGCTTGGTCATTTTATATTATTCAGTTAATTCACTGCTGGATTCCATTTACCAGTAATGTGTGTGTGTGTGTGTGTGTGTGTGTGTGTGTGTGTGTGTGTGTATATATATATATATATAGGACTTTGGCATCTCTATTTATAAGTGAATTTGGTCTTTTTTTAAAATCAGGTTTTAGTATTAAGTAGATTCTAGCTTCTTTGAATGAATTGGGGTAGCTTTTCATCCTTCTCCATGGTCTAGACTGGTTTGGGTACATAGCAAGTACCTGTTCTCTTATGATATCTACTGACCAGTGTTAGTAAAGTGTGGGGTTTTACCAGGCTTTTAATCTTTACCATTGTGATTTTAAAATATAACCTCATTGCTTTAAAGGATGATCTCTAAAATTCTTTTTTCTCTGTCTCTTCCAAACTGCCAGGATATGGGTTCTTTTAATGTTTTGCTTCTCATTTTGTTTGTGTCTACGGGAAAGTTTTAGAGTTTCAATAACTCTAAATAATTTCAGGCTGAATGCTTATTGCAAGAGGAGGGAACAAATGAAGGGAAGAGCTATATATATACCATCTAAAGCTTTTGCTGTTAGAGATGTGAGTAGATTTAGTAAGAAAAGGAGAACAGGGCTGGAAGTCAGAAGCCTGCTTCCAGCCCCAACTCCCTGAAAACTGGGTGACATTAAGCAAGCCTTCTCTGAGCTTCAAGCTGTTTTTTCCTCATCTATGTGTCATGCTGATAACTGCTTAATACAGGTGCCTTGAAGATCAGAAGAAGTAGTATTCAAGGGCTTCCAAATCCTTAAAGCACCGTATTGTTGCAGAAGGTACTTTATGGGATTATTCATTTTTATGTGGGATTATGATTAGCTATAATAGAAGACCTCTTCAGCAAAAGGAGATTTTTGTTTGTAAATGTTTAGGTAGTTGTTTATTTGTTGTAAGACAGTCTTTTTTGATGAGGACCACTAATGACCATGAGAGAATAAAAACAGGTTTTAAATTTTATTAAGTAATCTCAATTTTTAAAGATGTTACATTACGCCAATGAGCCAGGCCCAGTAACACTTTAATTTCCTGGCGCCATTAGCAACATTAAGAAAGTGAAAAAAACACTAGCTCATTAATTTTGGGGGTGTCACTATACTTTTCTTGTCCTCATAGAGAGAGAAAGACTTTTTCGCTGACCTTTATTTAGTCACTCGGAAGTAGATACCCCCTTTTTTTTTTGGTAGCAAAATGCTTCTTTAGCACACACACACAAATAATTTTCTCTAGCGTGTACTTAGAATATTAGCTAATTGAATCACCACATGTTTTGAGCGCCTGAAATGAAAATTATTGAAGAATTCGTCCTGTCAGCCTGTGTGCTCTCCACAGCATTACTGTGAAAACCTGCTGCTTCCTCTTTCACCCTTGGTGTCTTTAGTGGTCCACACACCAGGTCCCTACTCAGCAGTGCGATACGCTGCAGACACGGAAAGTCCAAATACGTGGCCAGCTGGTCATGCCGTTGGGGGAGAGTGCAGTCCTTTGTCTGTAATCAAGCATGGACGACATTGGCTTATGAGTCCGCCGAGCGGTGCAAGGTGCCAGGGCATTGATGTTAGTCGTTCGTGTCTGTTGCGTGGTTGGCAACCAGGCCAAGTGCTGAGTGTCGCCCCAGGGTGCATCCACAGGGGCTGTTAACGCGAGTCTAGTGTGGCTGCTGCTTCAGTGAAGTGCGAATGAGAAGAACAAAACCTGTCACCTGAAGGAAAAGTTGTAAGATCCCCCAAACACTGTAAAAATATATGGTTACTAAGCTCACTGGGAAAAAGGCCTAGGGCCTGGAAGCAGACCTTTCTCACTCTGGCTCGAGTCACGTAGGAGAACATTCTTTCCACTACCAATGAACAAACAAAGACAAAGAAGAGAATGAATTTTTTCCCTAAAGAGCGATCGTCTTGTTGGATTTCTGCTCTATGGCATTTGGTGCTGCTCACTCATCCGCGTGCCGAGCACAGGAAGCTCAGAGCATACAATCATTTGTTCCTAAGAGAAGATGTAATTAAATAATTCTTGAACATGGCCCCAAATTGAATCTCTCAAGGCATAAATTCAATAAACAGTCTCTTTCCCTAATGTCGGTGTCCTATTTATTGGATTGCCTGTCCATTACCCATTTCTTCTGGAAGCTGGCCTCCCTGGTCCCTGACTCAGTGGGTGCAGCCAGGGCTCCTGGTGGGAGCTGGGCCCCCGCCCCCGCCCTGTTCCCTGCCCAGTGGTGAGCTTGTGAACACCCAGCCCAGGCTCCTCTGTACGACCTTCCTTGGAGGGCTTGGAATGGCCAGCGAGGGGTGCCCGGCTTCGTCTGGCTGCTCTCCTGGCTAGGGGAGTTAACTCAGGAACTGTTGTTCTTGGCCGTTTGGGTTGCACATTTGGGGAAGCGGAGAGGGCCCCTCAGGAGGCAGAGAGCGGCCAGAAGTAGGAACTCAGAAAAGGAGAGACTCAGGGGCCAGGGCTGGTTGTTAGCATGTTCATCTGAGTGTGTTGTCCACTGAGATGCCCATTCCAGAGGGCGGGGCTGTCCTGGGAGCAGTTCCTGGAGCGGAGTTGTTCATGAAGTAGCTGGTTTCACGCTGGGGGCAGGTGGCATACGTCGGATGACTGTTCTCGTGCTTCTAGCCCTGAGTTACCGTGGTTCTCTACAGGCACAAATTGTGTCTGCCTTAGTACTTGCTATAACTTAAAAACTAGATTTTACACATTTTTCTGCTTATAATCGACCACACGCTCAGTTTCCTTTTCTAATTGTACTTTATTTTTGAAAGTAGCACATACTCATAATTTAAAAACCTGAATATTCTCTTGAGAAGTAATAACAAAATAACAGGTCACTTCCCCTTTCTGATTTCCTAGAGTCAGTGACTTAGCATTTTCACCCTTTCTTCTGCTGGTTACCTGTACATTTCTAAATAGCCTGTTTCTAGTGTTACTGACTCCCTGCTGTGTAACATAAATGCTTTTACACCCACCACATACTTCTTTTTTTTTTAATTTAATTTTATTTTTTTATACAGCAGGTCCTTATTAGTCATCAGTTTTATACACATCAGTGTATACATGTCAATCCCAATCGCCCAATTCATCACACCACCACCACCACCACCCCGGAGCTTTCCCCACTTGCTGTCCATACGTTTGTTCTCTACATCTGTGTCTCAGTTTCTATCCTGCAAACTGGTTCATCTGTACCATCTTTCTAGGTTCCACGTACATGCGTTAATATACGATATTTGTTTTTCTCTTTCTGACTTATTTCTGCTATCAGATGTTTAGCATCCAAGAGCTCTTCTTTGTTCTCTGAGTGTTTCCGCCCCCTTTTAAAACTAATATTCTGTATTTCTTTTCATGAATGCAGTGTCATCTCTCTGAAGTTTTTTTCTGTTCCCTGCCTGGTCTCTGTCTCCTGCTCCCCGCTTTCAGTGTAGTGGCATTTTCCCTGGTATGGTCTCTGGAGACGAAGTCTCTTGCCTTTCACTGGGCTGGAGGCCTGGCTCTCAAGGCTGGGAGAGAGGGGCCAGCGGGGAGGCTCCTGTCCTCCTCCTGTCCTCCTTCAGCTGGCCCTTCAGAGGTCCCAGAGCCCTGTCTCCCATACTTCACTTGGGTGTGGGCACTGTGGATGGTCATTTTAGTGAGATTTTTGAAGGAGAGGAGAGTAGAAATAAAAGTTCATCTGTTTATTCCAGAAGGCTCTCAAATCCCAGTATTAGATTTTGATTTTAACCATTTGGTAATTAGCTTTTCTCGTACATAGTCTATTTAATACTGTTACTTAGAAACGCCTGCAACCGTTGACTCCCCACCCGTCAAGCTCTCTTCGGGTCAGACGTACCAACCCCATTTTACTAAAGGTCATTACTTCTGTGGTTCTTTCCTTATCATTGAGCCCTAGGAATTTGTTAATTTTGGCTACATTCTTGAGTTTTAGATTGGTCAACTTCTGAATTAATTAGCATCAACATTTAATATTTATTTCTACCTTTACCTACTTGAAGAAGAAAGTAACAACAAAGTTAAAAATATGAGTAGGATAATGAGGTTAAGAAACTTGGATAGACTATCTGGGATGAAAGGGACAGTATGTTCTTACTTATCCACAGCAGACGAAATATTTAATACAGTCGGGCTTTAAATCTTGCCCTTAATTTCTCCTGTCAACTGAATTAAAAAAGGAAAGGTAGTACATCTTTTTTTGTTATTAAGCAAAAGAAAGCATAGAAATTCTTGAGACAATTAAAAAAAAAATTAAACTCAAAGATGGTAATGCATGGTAAGCACTGTTTTGAAGCGTTAACTTAAAAAGCAATTACTGCTTCCCCAGAGACTGGCTGTGGTGAAGTAGCTTCAGGACGTTCCCACCCTCACCCACCTGTGCCTGTGCTGTGCAGGTTGGCTGTCACCTGCCAAAGTCAAAGGCTTCTGTCCAAGTGGAAGTGATTCTTCTCCTTTTTGTGCTCGTAACCAGCAGCAGGCACCCTCTGTGTTGAGATTATACTTTGTCCAAACACTGAGGCCACGTCAACCCATCTTCCTGGGTGCTTTGCACATGATCACACCCCAAGTTCGTCTGACAGTCAGGGAGCTGTAAGGACATTACCGATGAGGGGTGCTTTGCCATCAGACCATGCCGGCCTGCTCTGAGCTTACCACAAATACAGTGTTGTGGTCCAGCATCTGGAGGAAGCATTTGAGCCTTGGATCTGTGTTGAGATTGTTTCATTTGATTCATGAGTAACGTGTACGTGATGATATGGTGCTCTAACACAAAAAATAACCATCAGCTGGTCTTAACTTTGTTCTTAGTAAGATGAACTGGAGGGTCCTAGTGGGTGGATCATGTCCTGTTTCATTTTCTATCCCTACCTCCTAGGAAAGTGCCTGGTATATGGTAGATGCTTAATAAATGTTTGTTGAATAAATAATTTATAAGTTTTTTCCATATTCATAAATACAAAGGAAAACATACTACATCTTTTCTGCATATCTGGATAAATCTCAGCCAGTACAATGCTTTTGATATGCCAGCTTTCTTAACAGTTTGTAATACCCTCTCTTCTCAATGGCATGTAATAGGTTGAGTCACCAATTTTAATTTGAGGGATAATGAAGGATTTCTCTATTTCCAGAACAGATGAATACAGGACTTGTCTCTAGGGAGAGCAGTGTAGGATGGGGGTAGGAGACAGGTCAGGAATGGATGGAAGATCTCCTTCTCAGCGTACCCTTTGTCTATTTTAAAAATCACGTGTACACATTACTTTCTCAAATGAAAACAAATCTGACCCATGCTAAAAGAAAAAGAGTGCTATTATTTATGTCTAAGCTGAGGAGAATGTACTTACCCCGCTAATTACATAAATAGTTGGGCAACAACTGTGTAGCTCGCCTTTCAGAGCATGCCCAGTTGTCCTGGGGACTGGAAGGTTTATCAAGGAGACTTTTTTTTTATAGATTGTTCAGTCAGTTGGTTATTATAACATAGTGAAACTCTTGGCTTTTCTCTGGGAAAGACCCCACGATCTGCCCACTCAGGAGATCTGCCTCTTGAGCAGACCAGGGAAACTACTTACCAATCAGAAAACGGGTTGCCATCTTCTATTTCTTCTTCCAAAACCCATAGTGTCGTCATCCATGTATTCAGAGCTAGACTTTTTTTAACAGTTAATCTTAGGTTACCTTATCATTTTAGTGTTTATTAGTGGTACAGTTGGCTTATACACATTTCCACAAAGCGATCTAACTCAGGATTTCCTGATAAGATGGTGAGGTAAGGGGAGAAGATTACAAAGAAAAAGAAAAGTCAGGGGAAAACTCCACTGGTACAGAAACAGTGAGCTAGTAGGGAAGTGGTGCCCACCGCATCCCACGAGCACTGATGAATTTTCACCTGCCGTAACACGCGAAGGAAGGAAGGACAGATCGGCTACAGGAAGACACCAAGAACCAATCTGTGACTTCCCTTCCTGAGAAAGTTGGTGCACTGTCATGAGAATTAACTTTCACAAATTCTAGCAGACCACTACAAACCCTAGTAACTGGAGAGACAAGAGCTGGCCTAGGAGAAGCAGGGGCCATTTCTACCCCAGGATTCAGTTAACATTCGGAGACTTGGCACAAGGATACTGCCATGATAAACCAAAGCTTAGGGACAGCCATCAGGTCTACCAACAGTTATTTAGTTATTTTATGAAGCTTTCTTTTGTCCCCACCCCCTTTGTTTTTCATTCGTGCTGCGCAGCATTCAGGTTCTTAGTTCCCCGACCAGGGATCGAACCTGTGTCCCCCTGCAATGGAAGTGCGAAGTCCTAACCACTGGACTGCCAGGGAATTCCCTCCTTTTGGTTCTTAATTAAATGTGATTTAAGTACGTGACAATTTCAGGGAAAAAGTAGATAAGCTAAAAGAAAAATACATCACTCAAATCTAATACCAGAGAAGACCAGTTAACAAAATAAAATAACAGTGAATAAACAGTGTATCAAAACACCTGATTTTAAGGTAAGTCAGGTAGAATAAATGGTGAAATAATGGTCATGAACATTTTTGGAGAAAATAATGCAGTGGAAGGGGTTTTTCCTTTCATATGTTATAAAGCTACAGTCACTAAAAAATCATGGTACTGACACCAGAGTAAATAGACAAATAAGTGGGACAGAATAGAAAGTCCAGGAGCTGTCAAAGTGTAGATATACACAATTTTGGTATATGTTATGGTAGGTATTTCTTGTCAGAAGAAAAAGATGAACTGGTTATTGAATGGTGGTGGGACAACTAGCTAGCCATTTAGGGGGGATAGTTAAAGTTAAATCCCCTCTTTTAATTATATATTAGATGTAAATTCAGTAAAATTAAGGATATAAATATAAAGGTGAAACCAATTAAAGTACTAGAAAGAATTATAGGTGAATATTTAGCTGATCTTTGAATGGGGAACCCTTTTACTATAAGAATGACACCAAAGGAAGAAACTATGAAAGACTCACAAGTCCTTCACAATGTTGAATGTAAGGTTCAAGACCGAAAAGGAGCTATCTGTCCAACATTAGACAGTTGATTAAATGTTGGCCTCTCCTATGGTATACCTTGCCTCTATGAAAATAAAACTGTATATAAAGCTTTATTATTGGGAAGAGGGCCATGATATAATGCTAAGTGAAAAACTTATAAATGTGTGTATTTACATGTATGCATTTCTATAGGAAAAGGCCTGGATGGTTCTAATCCAAATGTTACTAGCAATATTTTTTCTTTGGCTATTAAGATCTGGGTATTTCTTTCCCTTTGAATTTTCTGTGTCTTCTTTCCTTTTTGTAAAGTTGTGATTATATGTTTAATTAATTTAGTTTAAAACCAGAGGACAAAAAAGTTTTACAAAATAATTGGTGATAATAAAATTGGAGAGAAAAATGGAGATTTAAACTACCCTCTCGGCTAGACTAGATAGATTTCTTAGAAGGATTTTGGGTATCATCTGTTTTATTGCATAATAACTGCATTGCATTATATGGCAACTTGAATCTCTAAATAAATAAGTAAATGCAAATTAGTTTAAGCATAAAAGCCAAACGTATATATTGCTTCTAAAATAACTCTAAAAGATTGTATTTTTAAATGGTGATTTCTCTTATAGTTGATACTTGATTTATATGTACATTCATTCCCTTTAACCAGTCTTTGTTTTGTTTAGTTTCTCTGAATTAAGAAGCAAAGAGCTGTATTAACATACAGAGGTATTATAGTGCACCAAAATTAGTGAATGTGCCTCTGAATGAAAGCTTTGGTGTAGGCAACTTAAAATGTTTTTAAGTCAAAACGGTAATCAAGGAGAGATTGTTTTGGCTCATAGTCTACCAAGAAGCTTTCAGCTGCCAACAAGAAAGCGCCTCATTTCTGGAGAAATGTTGCCCCTTCTGCTTTGAGTCCTCCAATAGTTTATTGACTTGGAGGAACAGTATTGTTTTTGGATAATTGAGTCTGGTAGATTCTTTTGAGCCCACCAGCTTTCTCTCTTGAGCCATTGTGTTGACAATCTTCCATTAAGAAAAAGGAAGAGATTAGAAAAAAGAGAGCGCAGATTTTCTCTGTACTGAAACCTCCCCCTACTCTTTAATCCCTGGTAACCACTGATCTGTTCTTCTCTACAGTTTTGCCTTTTCCAGAATACCTTATGAATGGAGTCATATAGTATATAGCCTTTTGAGTCTGTTTTCGTTCTCTTAGCATAATGCATTTGAGATTCATCCATGTTATTGCACTTACTAAATAGTTCCTTCGTGTTGCTGACTAGTATACCATTGTGTAGGTGTACCACAGTTGGTTTGTTTCTTTGGTAGAAGAGGGAGATTTTGATTGTTTTCAGTCTTTGCTGTTTTGGACAGAGCTACTATAAGCATTTGACTAGAGTGTTTTGTATGAAATAGGTTTTCATTTGACTTCGGAGTGGGAATGCTGTGTGATATGTTAAGGGAATGTTTGAATTTGTTGAAATGTTGAAATGTTTGAAATTGTTGTCAAATTGTCAGTTGTTTTCCACAATGGCTGTAACATTTTGCATTCTCACCAGGATTGTGTGAGTTCCAGTTGTTCCACATCCTTGTCAGCACTTGGTATTGCTAGTTTTTTTTCTCTTATCCATTGTAATAAGTGTGTTGTGGTGTCTGCCCTTGTGTTTCTCTAGTGACTAATGATGTCAAACATGTTTTCAGGTGTTTGTGATCACATATTTTCTTTGATGAAGTGCCCATGACATTGACTTATGAAGCATCTAGGTCAGTTTTCCTATAGACCGTTCCACAATGTGGATCTGTTCCTTAAGGTACATATTTTTCTCTTTCTTCTTTCCTCCTTCCCTCCCTCTCTCCCTTCCTTCCTTTCCTAAAAACTGGTTCCTCCGTTCTTATATTGGAAATTAGATCTAGAGACTTGATTAGATTAAGTTTAAACAATTTTGCTGAGAATATTTCATGAATGATGTATATGTGAAGGATTTTAAAAAAATGAATTGGAGCAGATTCAAAGCCACACCTTGATGCTGTCACTCACTGCATTGCAGCAGCTTCCCTAAGGGTGAGAAGAGCTAGAATGATGTCCTTGACTATGTAAGAGGCACAAAGGAGATCAAACACAAGTGGAAAGTTTGGATGTCAATCCAGAGGGAGCAGAGGAGGGTATGGGTCCGGGCAGGTAGTGGGAAGAAGTGGTGATGGGAGCTCACACATGTTCTCTTCTGAAAGCTTCTGTTCTCTCCATGAAATTGCAAGGTCGGTGCTGAAAATGAGGAAGTAGAGAGAGGTGTTAGATGTTTGAAGAGAGAGGAGAAAGTGTAGAATCGAAGAGAGAGGAGAAAGTGTAGAATCAAATAGGAGAGTGGGAGATTGAATGGACCAGGGAAAAATACAAACGCCAGGCCCTAAGAGCCCTCTTGAGAGCATGAGTTTGAAGCGGGGTCAGTTGAAGTTGTGAAGTTGTGTTTCTTCCTCCAGCCATTGTTGTAAGCATGTTAATAATTAGAGCCGTTCCAGTTAATCGTGGGCTTTCACTTTTGGCGATTTTATCAAAATGTGGGAGTACCCATGGAGTGTATCAGTAAAACTGGTTACAGTGTAGAATTTTGACATCCTTGATGTTCAGGCAGGTGGCCTGAACACCCATCCTCTGCAGGAGACGGGCATTAAGAGGTTTCAGATCAAGAGCAGAAAATCTAGAAATCTAGACTTGCAAGGAATATTCCATTTCCTAAGCGTAGAATTTTGAAAGTTTGAAACTTAGTACTCCCAAAATAGACATTTTATGGTAAGTAAAGAAAAAAATAAGGGTTTTATTTATACTTGATTTTTTTCCCTGAATATTGCTTTTTGAATTGGATATGCTTTTTCTGTTAGTTAAACCTGGGATTGAATGTTTTATGGTACTTTAAATAGGTTTCCAACTGTGGGAAAGTGTTTTCTGAACATTTTCTGGGCCATTACAGCAGTGTTATGTAAGAGTGGAAATCATTATAACAAGTTGCATGGTGAACCATGTGCAGACATGCCAGGTGCTCTGGGGCTGATCTCTCCCTGGTCTTTGCTGCTCCCTGTGCTCAGTCACTCTGGGTCCTGCAGAAGAACCTGCCATTCCTCCAGGGCATTTCCTGTTGGAGGAAAGTCTTTGGGTTAGAAACGGTTCCTTCATCCATCCTTTCAGCGTTTCTCAGGGGCCCGTGTGCCCACGCTGTGCTGTACGCTGGGCATACAGCGGTGACTGAAACAGTTGTGGGAATTATGAAATTAACTTGTACAGTAGAATAGACCAGTGTGGAATCCTTTAGAATTATCTGCCCATCCAGCATAGTGCCCACAGCTAATTCTTTAAGCAGTGATATTACAAAATGTATATGAGAAGGTGCTGCTAAAAATTATAAGACATCATAGCCAAGGCAGGAAAGTAATTAATTTTGCTCTGAAGTAAACAGCTTGTGGAGTGAAAAGATTTATAATTAAAACTTAAAATATGACCCAAAATACTTACATTACACTTCCTCAGGCAACTCAAAAGAATACCTGTGTTTAATGCTAAGAAGTCCATCACTATGATGAAAGTTAATTAAAGTGTCAGTGTCTTCCCATGTAGTTTCATAGCTGTATATTGATGGAAGACTCTAAATTCCTCTGTACCTTTACAGTTTTGTTTGTGCATATCTCAATCTGACGTTAATTATTAATTACTAATATTGCAGATAAAATTAGAAGAGTTAAGGATTCTCTGCATTATTTTGTTATGTAGTATTTTAAATTAATTTTATTGAGGTACAATTTGCATACAATAAAATGCACCCATTTTAAATGTTCAGTTTGATTGGGTCTTGACAATTGTATACACCCGTGTAAGTACCACCACAAAAAGATGTAGACTATTTCCATCACTCCAGAAAGTTCCTTCCTTTCCCTCTGCATTTAGTCCCTCGTACTCCCTATCAAAGATTATCATTGAAGTGCTTTCTATCACTATAAATTGAGTTGTCTTTTCTATTCATATAAATGGAATAACACAGTGAATACTCTTTGTGTCTGGCTTTTTAAATTCAGCATAATGCTTTTGAGATTCTTCCATGTCGTTGTGTATAGTGTCTTTCTTTCTATGCTGAATAGTGTTTCATGGTATGAATATACCACAATTTTCTTATCCACTCATCAGTTGATGAACATTTTGGTCATTTCCATATTTTTACTATTATGAATGAAACTGCAATGAACATTCTTTTTTTTTTTAACATCTTTATTGGAGTATAATTGCATTACAATGGTGTGTTAGTTTCTGCTTTATAACAAAGTGATTCAGTTATACATATACATATGTTCCCAGTCCCTTCCCTCTTGCATCTCCCTCCCTCCCACTCTCCCTATCCCCCCCCTCTATGTGGTCACAAAGCACCGAGCTGATCTCCCTGTGCTATGCGGCTGCTTCCCACTAGCTGTCTGTTTTATGTTTGGTAGTGTATATATGTCCGTGCCACTCTTTTTGTCACAGCTTACCCTTCCCACTCCCCATATACTCAAGTCCATTCTCTAGTAGGTCTGTGTCTTTATTCCCGTCTTACCCCTAGGTTCTTCAGGACTTTTTTTTTCTTCTTAGATCCCATATATATATGTTAGCATACGGTATTTGTTTTTCTCTTTCTGACTTACTTCACTCTGTGTGACAGACTCTAGGTCCATCCACCTCACTACAAATATCTCAATTTTGTTTCTTTTTATGGCTGAGTAATATTCCATTGTATATATGTGCTACACCTTCTTTATCCATTCATCCGATGATGGACACTTAGGTTGCTTCCATGTCCTGGCTATTGTAAATAGAGCTGCAATGAACATTTTGGTACATGACTCTTTTTGAATTATGGTTTTCTCAGGGTTTATGCCCAGTAGTGGGATTGCTGGGTCGTATGGTAGTTCTATTTGTAGTTTTTTAAGGAACCTCCATACTGTTCTCCATAGTGGCTGTACCAATTTATATTCCCACCAACAGTGCAAGAGGGTTCCCTTTTCTCCACACCCTCTCCAGCATTTATTGTTTCTAGATTTTTTGATGATGGCCATTCTGACCGGTGTGAGATGATATCTCATTGTAGTTTTGATTTGCATTTCTCTAATGATTAATGATGTTGAGTATTCTTTCATGTGTTTCTTGGAAATCTGTATATCTTCTTTGGAGAAATGTCTATTTAGGTCTTCTGCCCATTTTTGGATGGGGTTGTTTGTTTTTCTGTTATTGAGCTGCATGAGCTGCTTATAAATCTTGGAGATTAATCCTTTGTCCTGTTGCTTCATTTGCAAATATTTTCTCCCATTCTGAGGGTTTTCTTCCCATATTAGGGAAGTTTTCAACTATAATCTCTTCATATATTTTCTCAGTCCCTTTCTTTTTCTCTTCTTCTTCTGGGACCCCTATAATTCGAATGTTGGTGCGTTTAATGTTGTCCCAAAGGTCTCTGAGACTGTCCTCAGTTCTTTTCATTCTTTTTTCTTTATTCTGCTCTGCAGTAGTTATTTCCACTATTTTATCTTCCAGGTCACTTATCCATTCTTCTGCCTCAGTTATTCTGCTATTGATCTCATCTAGAGTATTTTTAATTTCATTTATTGTGTTGTTGTCGTTGCTTGTTTCCCCATTAGTTCTTCTAGGTGCTTGTTAAATGTTTCTTGCATTTTCTCTATTTCCAAGATTTTGGATCATCTTTACTATCATTATTCTGAATTCTTTTTCAGGTAGACTGCCTATTTCCTCTTCATTTGTTAGGTCTGGTGGGTTTTTACCTTGCTCCTTCATCTACTGTGTGTTTTTCTGTCTTCTCATTTTGCTTATCTTACTGTGTTTGGGGTCTCTTTTTTGTAGGCTGCAGGTTCATAGTTCCCGTTGTTTTTGGTGTCTGTCCCCAGCGGCTATGGTTGGTTCAGTGGGTTGTGTAGGTTTCCTGGTGGAGGGGACTAGTGCCTGTGTTCTGGTGGATGAGGCTGGATCTTGTCTTTCTGGTGGGCAGGTCCACGTCTGGTGGTGTGTTTTGGGGTGTCTGTGGCCTTATTATGATTTTAGGCAGCCTCTCTGCTAATGGGTGGGGTTGTGATCCTGTCTTGCTAGTTGTTTGGCCTAAGGTGTCCAGCAGTGTAGCTTGCTGGTCGTTGAGTGAAGCTGGGTCTTGGTGTTGAGATGGAGATCTCTGGGAGATTTTCGCCGTTTGATATTACGTAGAGCTGGGAGGTCTCTTGTGGACCAGTGTCCTGAAGTTGTCCCTCCCACCTCAGAGGCACAGCACTGACTCCTGGCTGGAGCACCAAGAGCCTTTCACCCACACGGCCACTCAGAAAATGAGGAAAAGGGGGGAAAATACTATATCTTGCGCCCAAAGTCCACCTCCTCAATTTGGGATGATTCGTTGTCTATTCAGATGGTATTCCACAGATGCAGGGTACATCGAGTTGATTGTGGAGCTTCAATCCGCTGCTCCTGAGGCTGCTGGGAGGGATTTCCCTTTCTCTTCTTTGTTCGTACAGCTCCCGGGGTTCAGCTTTGGATTTGGCCCCGCCTCTGCGTGTAGGTCGCCGGAGGGCGTCTGTTCTTCGTTCAGACAGGACGGGGTTAAAGGAGCAGCTGATCTGGGGGCTCTGGCTCACTCAGGACAGGGGGGAGGGAGGGGCACGGATGCAGGGCGAGCCTTGCAGCTGCAGAGGCCAGCGTGACGTTGCACCAGCCTGAGGCGCGCTGTGCGTTCTCCCGGGGAAGTTGTCCCTGGATCACGGGACCCTGGCAGTGGCGGGCTGCACAGGCTCCCCGGAAGAGGGGTGTGGATAGTGACCTGTGCTCGCACACAGGCTTCTTGGTGGCGGCAGCAGCAGCCTTAGCGTCTCATGCCCGTCTCTGGGGTCTGCGCTCTTAGCCGCAGCTCGCGCCCGTCTCTGGAGCTCCTTTAAGCAGCGCTCTTAATCCCCTCTCCTCACGCACCGGGAAACAAAGAGGGAAGAAAAAGTCTCTTGCCTCTTCGGCAGGTCCAGACTTTTCCCGGACTCCCTCCCGGCTAGCTGTGGCGCACTATCTCCTTTCAGGCTGTGTTCACGCTGCCAACCCTAGTCCTCTTGCTGCGATCCGACCGAAGCTAGAGCCTCAGCTCCTGGCACCCCGCCCGCCCCAGCGGGTGAGCAGACAAGCCTCTCGGGCTGGTGAGTGCCGCTCGGCACCTGTGCGGGAATCTCTCTGCTTTGCCCTCCGCACCCCTGTTGCTGTGCTCTCCGCCGAGGCTCCGAAGCATCCCCCCTCCGCCACCCGCAGTCTCCGCCCGCGAAGGGGCTTCCTAGTGTGTGGAAACCTTTCCTCCTTCACAGCTCCCTCCCACTGGTGCAGGTCCCGTCCCTATCCTTTGGTCTCTGTTTATTCTTTTTTCTTTTGCCCTACCCAGGTACGTGGGGAGTTTATTGCCTTTTGGGAGGTCTGAGGTCTTCTGCCAGCGTTCAGTGGGTGTTCTGTAGGAGCAGTTTCATGTGTAGATGTATTTCTGATGTATCTGTGGGGAGGAAGGTGATCTCCGCGTCTTACTCTTCCGCCATCTTCTCCGACCGCGCTTTCGTCTTCGTGAACATTCTTGTGCACACTTTTTCATGTATATATGTCTTCGTTCTCGTGGGTGAAAACCTCAGAATGGAATTGCTGAGTCGTATTGTTAAGTATATGTGTCACTGTATAAGAAATTGTCAAACTGTTTAACAAAGTGATTTTAACATTTCACACTTCCACCAGCAATGGTTGACAGTTCCATTTGCCCCAAATCCTTGCCAGTATTTGCATTTGTCAGGTTTTTTCTTTCTTTGGTTTAGCCATTCTAGTGGATAGCGATATCACATTGTGGCTTTAACTTGCATTTTCCTGCTGACTAATGATGTTAAGCACTTACAACTCAATATGAAAAGAAATGCACTAAAAAGATGAGCGTGATAGTTGGATAGAACATTGACAAAAGGTATATAAAGTGCTAATAATCACATGAAAAGATGCTCAGCATTATTTGGCACCAGTCTAGCAATCTATAATAAAATATGGCCAAGTAGGGTATATTTCAGTAATGCAAGGTTGGTTTTACAGTAGAAAATTAATTAATTTGTATTTATAGATTTGATTTCCTAATATTATGCTAGGGATTTTTATTTTTATGCTAGTGGAGGATATTGGTCTATAATTTTCTTTTCTTGCGCTATCTTTGTCAAGTTTTGGTATCAGAGTAACACTGTCCTCCTAAGTGTATTGTCCTCCTCTTTTTTTCTGAGAGAGGTTGTATAGGGTTGGTATTATTTATTCCTTAAATGTTTGATATAATTTCCCAATAAAACCATCTGGGCCTGAGAAGTTCTTAAATTATAAATTCAATGTCTTTAATAGATGTAGAAAGCTGTTCAGATTTTCTGTTTCTTCCTGATATTGTAATTTGTGTCTTCTTTTTTATTGTTAATCTGTTTAGCTAGAGTTTTTATCAATTTCATTGATCTTTCAAAGCACCAACTTTTGGTTTTATTGATTTTTCTCTATTGCTTGTTTTCTATTTTACTGATTCCTGCATTTTCTGTTCATATTTTCTTCATTCTGCTTAATTTGGTTTAGTTCTTTCTCTAGCTGCTCTTAATTCTGTTTATGAATTTCTTACCCTAGATTCCCTAGCTCTTCTACTGAAGTTTCCATTTTGACAAACATTTGGTAATTTCCAAGAATTCTTTCTGGTTTTCCAATTTTTCCTTTTTCATGAGAGGCTGTTCTCACTGTATGAACACAAACTTTTCTTAGTTCTCCTTGAGGCGGTTATCTTTTTTTTTAACTGTATCTTCTGTTCCCTGAATTACCTGAATTATGTTTTCTCTGAGGTTCATTTTCTTTCTTTCTTTCACCCTGGGGTATGTGTCTGTCTGTTTCTCTGTTTTTATGAAGGCTTTTCTCAAGTGTCTGGTGATTCTTGGCTATCTGTTTATAGTATATACAGTAATAACTAAATAAATTAAACAAATTAAATTTGTAATGGGAGTTCCCTGGTGGTCCAGTGGTTAGGACTCGGTGCTTTCACTGCTGTGGGCTTGAGTTCAATCCCTGGCTGGGGAACTAAGGTTCTGCAAGGCACGCGACACAGCGGAAAAAAAATTGTATTTAGAATTCCTAATAGTCTCGAGGTGTGGAGCAAGGGTTCACATAGAGTGTGCTCATGTAGCAAACCGTGGTGGTGGCAGACTTAGAACTAGTCCAGCAGCCTGGAATTCAGTCCCTCCTGTCCTAGGTAAGCCCTCAGCAACACCCACCATCCAGGGCTGAGCTTTTCCAAGGCCCAGAAGGTAGCCTTTCACTTGCAGCTGTTGGAAGGCTGAGTAGAAGCTTCTGACAGGCATGGACGGGAAGCACTCACCAGCCTCTGGTGCCAGCTCAGAAACACCTTTCTCAGGAGGGTCCCAGGCGGAACCCAGCGGTTCCGGCACACTTCTCAGCCAGGTCACCTCTTTGCCCACACTCACCACTCCCTGCTGCGAGCTTCGCCCACAAGGCCTTCTTCCACTTCAGCCCCCACACGGGTATTTCCACAGGCCCTCTGGGACTATATTCCATCACCAACACGCCTCTCCCAGCCCTCGGCCCCTTCATGGACGACTCTGTGTGAACCTTGCCCCTCCCTGGTAACACCACCTTGTCTGTCACCCACCGAACGGGTGGTGCTCAGGTTTGTTGCCCTCCCTTTACTGGGAAGTGCATGGGGTAGAGCTGGGATCCGAGTGCACGCCCAGTGCTTTTCACTCAACCACACTGACTCCTGAAGGGGTGGGAGTCGTGGCTTCCAGCAGGATAGAACAAAGATGAAGCGACACGGCAGCAGGAGTGGGCCAGGGAAGGAAAAAGAGAAGCGGCACACTAGGTGGAGAATGACAGGGCCAGACAGCCATCGCTCTTGGAGCCACCAGATGGCCTTCAGGTGGAGTTCGCCCACCTTGCACTGAATGGTGCTGCCACTCTGCTCGTGTGTTCTTCGGTTCTGCCTCGTTCCATGCAACTCGGATGCTTAGAGATTTTGTCTCATGCCTGTGGAAACATGGATTCAGAAGCTCATGGCATACAAGAGATTGGTTCAAGATTGATGGGAGATTTAATGCTCTGTGTTTCCTGTCTACTTTTTCATTTGTTGTCAGTGAGAATTCATAATTCATGAGAGAATTCATGTAGAAATATTTTCTATGTAGAAATATTTTCAGAATATTTCCTTGTTACAGTAAGTGAAAGGAGGGTGTGGAGGAATTTTGTGGAGCATATCAACTTATTTCAACTTAAATTCAAAAACTTTTCAGGGCTTCATTGTTCCTTCTAAGAACAGGAAAGCACGTTTAGTGGAATCTTTGTTAAACTTCTTCTTAGAACAGATTTTTTTCTAAAGTGTGTCTGTCTTAGCCCTTAAAGGAGATTTGGCTGCTGTACAGATCTTGTTGAACAATAGTTGCCATTGTAAGGGCTTTCTTGACAAGGACTCCAGGATCAGCATTTATAACAGGTCTCCAGGGTTTTCATATTTCTATTTTCCAAGTAACAGAGGTCATATGTAGCCCAGTGTGGATTTGTTGTAATCGCCCCTTTTATAGGTAATAAGCTGGGAATGAAATGAGAGCTCCTGACCCTTCTTCCAGCACTCATTCATCCACTGTCTTTGTTGCCAGGAACTCAGTGTCGCTCAGAGAAAAGAAGGCAGAGAAACTTGAGCGATTGTTCCAAGATCACACAAAACTCCCACAGGAGTAGGAATGATTGATCAGATCGAGAGCCGCTCTGGCCCCAGGTCTCCCATCGTATAGTCTCCCCGGAGCACCAGGCCTCGTGAGTGGCAGCTTCTCACAACACACAAGTTCATTTGATTGCCACCTGTGCTGATCTCCTCCTCGCAGCAGGTTTTTACTTTAGGATGTAATTTGTAGTTTAGAGATGGAGAGCAAAAAGCGTGTTAGGAACTAGGAGCCTGTAGGAAACATATTTATTCTACAGCGAAACACGAGCACATTTTTGCAGTCAGCTCTGCCTGTCGGGGTGAGCTCGGACACATGTGGATAGCAGTGCCGGCTGTGTGGTATTTCGTGTGCTAAGCTACTCACCACAGTGGCAAGTTCAATTCTATAGGAGTCTTTTATTCTACTTTTCTCTCTGAATTTATTTCAAAGCTTTACTGTCCATTAGAGAGCATGAGCTAATTTAGCTTTCTAGTTCCTGTTAGATACCATCCCTACATTGAGATAACGATTGTACCAAAACATGGCAAGTTTACAGAATGGTGATAGACTGTTGGGTACCTTGTCACGGTGCATCATAGATGTCTGTGGAGCATGATTTACAAGTACTGGAAATACTGGAAAGCTTCAAGTACAAAAAATCCGTACTTATTAACTGCTGTTCCCTTCCCCTATGACCACCACCACCTCAGACACACAAAATCAAGTTGATGCTACTCGTTAATTCACGGCACAGGCATCTTTGCTTTTATTTTATTTACTCCCACTTCTGTGGCCCTTCCCTGGGATAGGCACCCATACTGGCATGTTTAGTGTATGTCCCTCCCCGCCACTTGTTTAATTAAATTGTGTTGTCCGTGTGTGTTTGTTAGCTTATGTGCATGGATCTGGGCTCTGAATCTCTACGTAATTATTTTTTGCTCAGTGTTATGTTTATGATACTCATCTATGTTGTCACATGTAAATCTGGTTCATTGCATTCTACTGCTGCATAAATGTCCATCGTTTGAATGTACCAGAATTTATTTATCCATTCTCCTAGTGATGGACACCTGCCTCCAGCCCTTTGCTCCTAAAGCCATTGCTACATGAGACTGCACAGCCTGGTCTGTGCTCCCTCGTGGATGTGCACACGAGCTTGCGCTGAAGCACAGGTGGAGAGAATGTCCAGGTCTAGGAGATGTTTAGCATCCTGAAGGTAAAACTTAGTGCCACCAGTGTAATACAGAACTTTTGGAGCTTTCAAATATATACATTTTGTATAAAAGATGGCATTCAGAAGTTCAGTTGAGATTCCTGTTCATTATAGACTGCACTGTCTGAAGATTCTATTTTCGTAGCGGCCTTTTTCTTTTCTCCTAATGGCTCTGCAGGTGTTGGTGACTGTCGCTCCTTGCTGGGCACCTGCTTCCCAGGGAGGGAGCCAACCTGAGTTATCTGAGGAGTGGGTAAAGTAGGACCTTGAATTCTATTTAAAGAAATTAATTATTTCATTATGTAGCAGGGACTTGAGTGTTTTATTTTTAATGTTAAAAATTCTCTTTGCTTTTCTTCATCTCCATGCAACAGAAATTATAATGAACACAATTCTTTGTCCCTGTTGCACTTGGACCTTGCTGTGGAATGGCTGTGCTGGAGGACATTGCTCTACAGAGTAAATGCTGCCTTGTGGACCACAGGACATTATAATTTGCTTTATATGTGTTTTTTTCATCTTTGTGCCCTAAGACCTAGAGTCAGAGTCTGGTGCCAAAAATGGAAAAAACGTTTGGAACCAATGTTTGATTGATTATGACGTTATGCTTGGAAATTTTGCACACACAGCTTACTCAGAGAAGATGAAACAGGCAGTGCCCATGCAGTTCTGGGAGGGGCCCTCAGATGGTAAAAGGGGAAAAAGAATAACCAGCCAGTCAGATCAGTTAAATTCAGCTGACCCTAAGAGGGATCAGTGGGACGGAAGATGCCCAGGGAGATGGCCCTGTTATTCCACCAACCAGCCGATTTCCAGTATGCATCCTTTCTCCCCCAGGTCACTCCCCGCCTTCTTTGGGCACTTAAGGGCCTGGCTGCAGACCCCTCTCTCTAATATATATCCCTCTCCATCCTGCACTACCATAGCAGCCAACTTCTTTAACCCCTTTCCTGACCTGTCTACGCCCTGACCTCAGCCCCTCACCTCCAGCCACCCTTGACCTTGTTCCCTCCATATAGCCATGTGACTAGTTCAGTTTAAATTCCCAGTCGCTGACCTCAATGGCCCTCCATGCTGCCTGGCAGTTGTGCATATCTTCCTGGTGCATTATCTTTCCTGCTCACTGAGATGACAGTTTCATGTCTTCTCCTCTCTCAGACCTCCAGCACCTCCTTCCCCTTCCTCACTCTTGGCTGATGACCATGCTTCTCACCTTACTGAGAAAACAGAAGCATCAGATGAAAACTCCCACCACCTGTATTACTTGCATTTGTCCCCATGTGTTTGGCCACCTTTCCGGTAACTGCGAGGGAACCAAGTCTAAGGACACCTCCCTGCTCGTGAACTGGGTCCCATTCTCACGTCCCTCCAGCAGTGCCCCAGCAGTCACCCCACTCTCGCGTACATCATCTCGTTCCCCCTCTGCGGTATCATTCCCATCGGTGCACGCACATGCCAGTGTTTCTCCCATTTTGATCTCCCTCCAATTTTTGCTCCATTTTTCTTTAAACAAAACTCCTCTTAAAAAGTTGTCCATGGGCTTCCCTGGTGGCGCAGTGGTTGGGAGTCCACCTGCCGATGCAGGGGACATGGGTTCGTGCCCTGGTCCGGGAAGATCCCACATGCTGCGGAGCGGCTGGGCCCGTGAGCCATGGCTGCTGAGCCTGCGCGTCCGGAGCCTGTGCTCCGCAGCGGGAGAGGCCACAACAGTGAGAGGCCCGCGTACTGCAGGAAAAAAAAAAAAAAGTTGTCCATGATCACTGTCTCCAATTATTCTTCATTTTCTCTTGAACCATCACTCCACCTAAATGCCACTTCCCAAGGTCACTGGAGACCAGCAGGCTGTTAATACACAGTCATCTCACTCTCTATTTTTTTTTTTTTTTTTTTTGCGGTACGCAGGTCTCTCACTGCTGTGGCCTCTCCCGCTGCGGAGCACAGGCTCCGGACGCGCAGGCTCAGCGGCCATGGCTCATGGGCCCAGCCGCTCTGCGGCATGTGGGATCCCCCGAGACTGGGGCACGAACCCGCGTGCCCTGCATCGGCAGGCGCCACCAGGGAAGGCCCTCTCTCTCTTTTTTTTTAACCATTTGTTTCTCATCTGACTTGACTCCCCTCTCCTGGAAACACTTTTTTCATTTGGCTTCCAGGACCCTATTATCACCTGCTTTTCTTCCTGCCACTCTTCGTTAGCTTGGCAGTTCCACTCCTAGGTGTATGTGCAGTAGAAATGTAGTATTTTTTATAATAGCGCCAAAATGGAAACAACCCAAATGTCCATCAGCTGATGAATGGATAAGTAAATGTGGTTGATCCATATAATTGAGCATTATTAGACAGTAAAAAGAAATGAACTACTAACACATGCTGTACAGTATGGTTGAAACTTGAAAACATTACGCTAAGTGAAAAGCCAGTCACAAAGGACTGCATATTGTATGATTCCATTTATATAAAATGTCCAGAATAGACAAATCTATAGATACAGAAAGCAGACTAGTGATTGCTTAGGGCTCAAAGGGATAGGGGATATTTAAGGGATGATGGCTGAAGAGAATGGGTGTTTATGGAGGTGTAAGGAAAATGTTCTAAAATTGATTGTGGTGATGGTTGCACACTTCTGTGACTATACTAAAGGCCATTGAATTGTACACTTTAAATGGGATAATGATATATCACTAAAGCGGTTTTTTAACAAAGGAGAACCAATTTATAAGCCTAGAGTGTTAGGTAAGTTTGTTTTAGAATTGCGCTTCAGCCTGTTTTATTAGTAATGAATTTTTAGCCTTTGAGGGTGGATTTTTTAATTTTTAAATTAAAAAATTTTTATTTTTTAGCATCTTTATTGGAGTATAATTGCTTTACAGTGGTGTGTTAGTTTCTGCCGTATAACAAAGTGAGTCAGCTATACATATACATATATCCCCATATTTCTTCCCTCTTGTGTCACCCTCCCACCCTGCCCATCACACCCCTGTAGGTGGACACAAAGCACCAAGCTGATCTCCCTGTGCTATGTGGCTGCTTCCCACTAGCTATCTATTTTACATTTGGTAGTGTATATGTGTCCATGCCACTCTCTCACTTCGTCCCAGCTTACCCTTCCCCCTCCCCATGTCCTCAAGTCCATTCTCTACATCTGCGTCTTTATTCCTGTCCTGCCCCTAGGTTCTTCAGAACCATTTTTTCCTTTTTAGATTCCATATATATGTGTTAGCATATGGTATTCGTTTTTCTCCTTCTGACTTACTTTACTCTGTATGACAGTCTCTAGGTCCATCCACCTCACTACAAATAACTCAATTTTGTTTCTTTTTATGGCTGAGTAATATTCCATTGTATATATGTGCCACATCTTCTTTATGCATTCATCTGTCGATGGACACTTGGGTTGCTTCCATGTCCTGGTTATTGTAAATAGAGCTGCAATGAACACTGTGGTACATGACTCTTTTTGAATTATGGTTTTCTCAGGGTATATGCCCAGTAGTAGGACTGCTGGGTCGTATGGTAGTTCTATTTTTAGTTTTTTGAGGAACCTCCGTACTGTTCTCCATAGTGGCTGTATCAATTTACATTCCCACCAACAGTGCAAGAGGGTTCCCTTTTCTCCACACTTGAGGGTGGATTTTTAAATAGGAAAAATAATTTAGTATCAAACCTTAGGGGTTTACCACGTCGCCAAACTGCCTTACACCATTGGGAGTAGAAAACCACTGACAACAGAAAGCCACTTTCATTCACTTGCTCTGGCTGTACATCTAAGAGTTCCAAAACCCTTTCGTGATTTTGCAATTCCAGCTCCCTGGAGTAAGGATGGAGCCTCCCAGATGCCTGGCTACCAGTTTCCTTGGGAAGCAAACCCTGAGAGGAGCCTAGTATGCAGGACATTCATTAGGGAAAGCTCTTGAGAATCAACACAGGAAAAGAGGAGAAAGAAGCAGGAATGAGCAGAGGGAGAAGGTGGGCAGCAGTGCAGTCTCAACAAAGACCTCTGCTGATCCCACAGGGAGCTCTGAAGCTGGGCTGGCCCTGCACAGTCGTCCCAAGTTGGGACGAGGTGGCCAAGCTTTTGGTCACCACTCCTCATGAACTAGTCATTGGGTGCAGGCTGCCTCAGGTGCAGGGGGTGACCACCAGCAAGGTGGGTCTCTTCAGTTGAGGTGTGCTTCCAGCAGCTGGGGGAATAAGTCCTTCAGTCCTGATGGGGCATGCGGGTGGAGTGTCCCAGCATCCTGTTCAATTCCCTTACATTCTGAGTATTGCTCCTCTCAAAAGTCAACTCCTTAAGCGCCTGTTTCTGTGAGAATGGACTTAGGGGACGTAACCCAGAGTAATGTTGACATTGCAGACTTCACATTTGTGCTGTGATATACTTTGAAAATAAGGAAAGTTTCTTCTTGTTATATTGGTCTTAATTTTAAGACTACGTAGTATATCTACTGTTAGTACTGTGTATTATAAAGCCTAGGCAATAGAAAAGAATACTGGACTTGTCAAACATATAATCCATTCACAGAAGTTTTTCAGAACTATTCCACAGTTTAATAGAAGTGCTTTTTAACCTGTTGCTCTGTTGCGTCACAAGAGACTACATAAATGTGCTCATTCACATTTTCTAATGTACAGTGTTATGACTTTAGCTCAGGTGGCTTGAGTATTTTGTTCAGGAATCTTATTACAAGCTGGTCACTTGATTTTTAAAAACATTTCCAAAGTGGCAAAGTTATTAATATAAAATTTCTTTATCATAACCAGGGAACTCTCTAAGATGTCTGATTCTGGTATGGGTAAAAAGCCGGATATGTAATTTTTCACCAACTCAGGGATCAGATTTTCTATATTTTTGTTTTACATTCACAGACATCTAGACAACTGTTTTTCTGTTTGACTCAAAAAACAGTGGTAAAAACTAGCAGATCAAAAGTCAATTGCTTACCTATATACCAGAAATAAAAATTGGAATTTGAAATAAAAAACATAACACCACTTACACTAGTACCCCCCCCAAAAGTTGAATTACTTAAGTATAAATTTAACAAAATATGTACAAGATCTTGATAAGGAAAACTATAAAACTCTGATGAAAGAAATCTAAGAAAATCTACCTGTCTGATAGTCCATGTTCATGGATGAAAAGACTCAATATTGTTAACATGTCAGTTTTTCCCCAACTTGATCTATATATTCAGTGCAATCCCAATCAAAATCCCAGCAAGTTATTTTCTGGATTTCAACAAAGATTCTAAAGATTTTGTGGAATGGCAAAAGACCCAGAATAGTCAACACAATAATGAAGAAGGAAGAACAAAGTCAGAAGACTGACACTTCCTGATTTCAAGACTTACCATGAAGCTACAGAAATCAGGACACTGTGGTATTGGTGAAAGAAGAGAGAAATATATCAGTTGAACAGAATAGGGAGACCAAAAATAGACTCACATAAATATAGTGAACTGATCTTTGATAAAGTAGCAAACGCAATTCGATGCGGAAAGGATAGTCTTTTCAACAGAGGGTGCAAGGGTGCTGAAACAACTGAACATTTACATGCCAAAAAAAAAAAAAGAATATACAAACAGACCTTACACCTTTCACAAAAATTAACTGAAAATGGATCAGAGACCTAAATGTAAAACACAAAACTATAAAACTTCTAGAAGATAATATAGAAAATCTAGGTGACCTAGGATTTGGCAACGACTTTTTAGATACAGTTCCAAAAGCGTGAAAGAAATAATTGATAAGATGAACTTTTTAAAAATTACAAAATTTCTCTGCAAAGAATAATTTTGAGAGACTGAAAAGATAAGCCACAGACTAGGAGAAAATACTTGCAAAACACATACCTCCTAAAGGACTTGTATACAAAACATACAAAGAATTCCTAAAACTTAGCATAACAGCCTATAAATAAACAACCCAACAGTTTATTTGTGGCTGGTCGGAATGCAGAATGGTTCAGCCACTTGGAAAAGTTTGGCCGTTTCTTACAGAGCTAAATATAGGTTTACCATACATTCCAGCAATTGCCCTCCTAGATATTTACCCAAGTAAGTTGAAAACTTATGTCTACACAGAAAGCTACACATGAATGTTTATGTCAGCTTTATTCATAATTGTCAAGAATTTGAAGCAACCAAGACATCCTTCAGTAAGTGACTGGATAAACAAACTGTGGTACATGTATACAATGGAGTGCTTTCACTGTTAAGAAGAAATGAGCTATCAAGCCATGAAAAGATATAGAGGAACCCTAAATGCGTATTACTAAGTGAAAGGCTCCCGTCTGGAAAGGCTTCATGCTCTACGAGTCCAACTATATGACATTCTAGAAAAGGAGAAACTATAGAGACAGTAAAAAGATCAGTGGTTGCCAGGAGTTTGTTAGGGAGGGAAGAAGGATGGGATGAAGAGGTGGCCCACAGATGTTTAGGGTGGTAAAACTATTCTGTATAATACTGCAGTGGTGGATACATGACATTATGCGTTTGTAAAAGTCCACGCAATGGACCTGAATGTGAACTATAGACCTTAGTTAATAATAATGTATCAATATTGGTTCTTCAGTTGTAACACGTGCCACACTAACACAAGATGTTAATAATAGAGGAAACTGGAGGAGTGAAGGGTATATGGGAACTCTCTGTACTTTCTATGCAAAACTAAAATTTCTCTAAAAATAAAATCTCTTAATAAAAAGTAATAGTAAAAAATCATTATGGTTTAACATGTTCTAGTATAAATTACATTAAATTTAAGCCAGAAGTCAAGTTCTTTGTACTTGTACAGAACTTAGCGTACTTTCTTCTTCCTCTCCTTCCTTTTCCTCCAATCCCTCAGTCTTCTCCGATGCTTTTCATTATGAACAGAAAGTTCACAAATAAATAAAAGGCAAATGGCTCTTAAGCATAGAAATAGATACTTAACACCACTGAGTAAGAAATGCAAAGTGAAACTAAACTGAAATATTAGTTGTCACCTATCACTGTTGCAAATCCGCAAGAGGGATGTTACCCTGAGTCAACAGGCTGTGGGGAAGCAGGCACCCTCATACACAGCGAGCGGCTAGAAGTGCACACTGGCTCAGCGCCACAGATGAGACAGTTTGGCAAAATCTACTTAAATTACAACAGCATATATCCTTTGACCCAACAATTCTACATTTGGGAATTTATCCCACAAATATAACTGCATGTGTGCAAAATGATAAATGTGTGGGGATAGTCATTGCAGCGTCCTTAATAATAACAAAATATTGGAAATAACATAAATGTCCATCACTGGTTAAGTAAATTATGGATGCTTTCTATGTACAAATATGAAAGCACTCTAATATTAATAAGTACAAAAATCAAAATGCAGAACACTATTGCTGTATGTTCCTTTTGTGTAAAAATGGAGAATAACAATAATATAGTCCAATTTACTTGTGTTGACTTGAAAAAACCACATACAACATGAGAGCTGTAAACTGAGATTATTCAGTGTTTTACTGAGGATTATGGCCCAGGGATAGTCTCTCAGATAGCTCTGAGAAACTGTTGTGAAGAGGTAATGGGGGAGGTCATGCACGATACCGACCAGAGTTCTTGGCCTTCCCCAATCAATAGAAATTGATAAAGGGCCAGACAAGAAATTCAAGCAAGGCTTTACTGGGGCTCCTGCAGGGAGCAAAAACAAGTAACAGGCTCCGTTGCTCACTCCCTGAGGGAGGGCGAGCTGGTTCCTTCCATGGGGTGAGGGTAGGGGTGTGTCCAAAGGTCGGGCCAGAGGGTTGGCTTAGGTGTTTTGCCCACCCTTTTGGTGCTGTTGTGTACAGGGGGCTTGCACAGTACCCTGCTTTTGCTCTCGACACCCTGTTTTTGCTCTGACACTCTTCAGGAGTGTCAGATGGGTTTTTTTGGTCTTTTTGTATCTTGTTGTCCATAATTTGCCCCAACTGCACATGCATGCAGTTTTTTTTTTTTTTTTTTTTTTTTTTTTGGTACGCGGGCCTCTCACTGTTGTGGCCTCTCTCATTGCAGAGCACAGGCTCCGGACGCACAGGCTCAGCAGCCGTGGCTCACGGGCCCAGCCGCTCCGCAGCATGTGGGATCTTCCCGGACCGGGGCATGAACCCGTGTCCCCTGCATCGGCAGGCGGACTCTCAACCACTGCGCCACCAGGGAAGCCTGCATGCAGTTATTTTTCGTCCCTTATAGTTTCTTTGTATTTTGTTACTTGGAGACATTTGTCCAGGTGCAAGCCCTGCAGCAAAGGATCTCAGGTCCCAGGTCCCAGGTCCTAGCCTGTCTCGAGCATATAGGTGATCTTGGCTAAGGATATGTGTAATCAAGCACGCATCTCGTTACAAGGTTGCTGCTAGTCACAGGGAACAGGTATCTTAGTGGTTTTAACGCTGGTCTAAGTGTGGGAAGATGTGAGAATCGAGGTTCATAAAAGACTTCTCCTGAAAATGTCCATTTGCAGGCCTATTCTGCCAGTTTTCCCAGAGCACTAAGCGCCTCATTCCTGATCTGTGCCATTCCTTTCAGGGTGTGTTGAAGGTCAGTGACTGCGGTAGCAAATGACTTATCAATAATTCTCATAGAACAGGATGGTGAGTGACCTTCTTTAGTTGGCGCTTGTACATTGGGCACTGGGCACAGCAGGGCACTGGGCAGATAGATGCAAGGGCAAGCAGGAAATTTTTCACTATATGCCTTTTTCGCCCTAACCACATGACTGTACTACAGTCATGTTTTGAAACATGCATTTCAAAAAACAAAGAATTATAAAATGTGAATATTTACTATAAACTTAGAATACCTAGGAAAAATTGCTTTTTGCTATTGTCACACCTTAGAAATTATTTTTATCTGCGTATGAAAATCCTTCCCTTGGGTGTTTGCAGTATGATGAGTTGTTAAAGTTATTTTTTAACTGTGAGGGTCGTTTAATGTTCCCAGTGAAAACCTGACTTTGCCAAAAAAGTAGTTCAGATTTTTTTTTTTTACTTTTCTAACAGTAATGTTCATTAAGCATATCTAGTCGATTTAAGAAGAGAAAAAGTAGCAAGATATTATTTCCTTTCAGAAAGTATGTCAGTGGAAAATGTCAAATTTTATCTTCGATCTGTTTTTTAAATGTGTAGCTGTTAAAAGTTCTAGCCCTTTTCTTCTTTGACACCAACTCCCTATTCAGTTGTATTAAGTTATTCTCTTTTAGAGCAGACTTTCCAGTTGGCTTTTTTTTTCCCCTCCTCTTTCTTCTACATCCACTGCTTCTATGCAACTACTTTTCTATTTCCCTTGCTCTGGCAAAGATGTAAATTGTTACACTAAGGCAATACCTGTCAAACAGGATATTGCTGCTAAGTTCTACAAGGAGTAGGCATGGATGCTGTATCTTAATGAGCCCTGGAAAACGAAAGGTAGGAAGCATTCCTTGCTGAACTACATGGGCTCTTGAGCCCTAGTGTGTAATGATCTTGAGGGCTATCTATATAAATTACTTGGAATTCTTCCACAAGGGAGGTTACTCTCTTCTCCCCATTTATTTATTCAATCATTGGCTCATGGATATTTATTTTATATTTTGGGATACCATGCAATACTACTTTATTTTGTTGCTCAAATTGTTCCAGCTTTGGCCATTGGGGGTTCTTTCGGTTGGCTTTGGAGTCTCTTTGACATACCCCCATTGTGTGTGTGTGTGTATGTATTTTCTTTTTGAGCACTCCCTTATTTTCTGTCACTATAAGATGTTCCAGATTCATTTTATATATTTCCTGCCCCAGTCCTAGAATCACCCAGTTCTCCAAAGAGCTCGGGTTTTTGTTAAATTGGAGAATGGTATTAGAAACCAAGAACTGCATGCATCTTTTTATTTTTAACCTATCTTGAGCCCCTATATTTAAGATGTGTTTCTTGCAGATAGCATATAGTTGAGCCTTGCTTTTTATCCTCTCTGATATTCTCTGTCTTTTAACTGGTGTATTTAGACCGTGCATTTTTTAAATGATTATTGATGTAGTTGGATTAATGTCTACCATGTTTTTCAGTTTTCTGTTTGCTACGTTTGTTCTTTATTTCTTTTTTGCCTTTTTTTTTCCTGCTTTCTCAGGTTTTACTTGAGCATTTTGTATGATTCCTTTTCATCTCCTCTCTTAGCCTATCAACTATACTTCTTTTTTTTTTTTTTTTTTTTTGTGGTATGCAGACCTCTCACTGTTGTGGCCTCTCCCTTTGCGGAGCATAGGCTCCGGACACACAGGCCCAGCGGCCATGGCTCATGGGCCCAGCTGCTCCGCGGCATGTGGGATCTTCCCGGACCAGGGCATGAACCCGTGTCCCCTGCATCGGCAGGCAGACTCTGAACCACTGCGCCACCAGGGAAGCCCAACTATACTTCTTTTTAAAAACATTGTACTGGTTGCCATAAAGTTTAAAATATACATTTTAAGCTAATCTAATCCACCTTCAAATAGTACTATACTACCTCATATGTAGTGTGGTACATGTATACCTTATAATAAAGTATTCCCAATTCCTCCCTCTTGTCCCTTAAAACGTAGCTATCATGCATTTCACTTTTCCATATGCTATAATCACCTAATAACAGTTATTGCTTTAAACAAGCAGTTATCTTTTAGATCAATTAAGAATAAGAAAAATAAAATGTTTTATTTTACCTTCATTTGTTCCTTCTCTGACACTCTTTATTTCTGTAGATCCAGGTTTCTGACCTACATCATTTTCCTTCTGCCTGAAGAACTTCCTTTAACATTTCCTGCAGGGCACGTCTGGTGGCAGTGGGTTGTCATTCATATTCATTCTCGCTCTCTCTTTCTCTCAGACTTCTAGAATAATAACTTATGAAATAATAGAAAGTTTTTACTTCTCTTTCACTTTTGAAAGGTAATTTCAGCTAGAGTTTATCTCTCTAGCTCACTGGGGGTTTCTTTCCACACTTTGAATATTTCATTTTATTCTCTTCTTGCTTGCATGGTTTCTGATGAGAAGTCTGCTCTATTTTATTCTTGTTCCTTTGTAGGAAAGGTGTTTTTCTCCCATCTTCTCTCAAGATTTTCTCTTTGTCTTTGGTCTTCTGCTGTTTGAATATAATATGACTAGGTATAGATATCTTAGTATTTACCAGCTTCGTGTTTTATGAGCTTCCTGGATCTTTGATTTGGTGTCTGTCATTAATTTTGGAAAGTTCTCAGCCATTATTTCTTCTGCTCCGTTCTCTCTTTATTCTCTTTCTAGTGTCACAGTTACGCACGTGATACACATTTTTAATATTGTCCCACAGTTAATGGCTAATTTCTTTTTTGTCCATTCTTTTTCTCTTATGATGTTGGCTGCAGGCTTGTCATATATGCCCTTTATTATGTCGAGGCATGTTCCCTTTATCTACTTTGTTGAGAGTTTCTATCACAGATGGATGCTGAATTTTGTCCAATGCTTTGTCCACTGAGATGATCACATGGTTTTTATCCTTCATTTTGTTTATGTGTTGACTGATGTGAACCAACCTCGTATCCTGAAATAAATCCCACTTCAGCATAGTGCATGATCTTTTTAATGTATTGTTGAATTTGGTTTGCTACAAGGATTTCTGCATCTATGTTCATTGGGGGAAATGGCCTGTAATTTTCTTTTCTTGTGGTGTCCTTGTCTGGTTTTGGTATCATGGTAAAGCTGGTCTTGTAAAATGAATTTGAAGCATTCCCTCCTCTTCAATATTTGGAAGAGTTTGAGGAATGGTATTAATTCTTCTCTGAATCCTTGGTAGAATTCACCAGTGAAGCTGTCTGGTCCTGGACTTTTGTTTGTTGGGAGGTATTTCATTACTGATTCGATATCCTTACTAGTAATTGGTCTAGTAATTGGGAAGTTTCTTTTGACCTATCTTCGAGAGTGCTGGGTTTTCCTCAGCTGTCTCCTGTCATCTGATGAGCCTATCAAAGGCATTCTTCATTTCTGTTAGTCTTTTTGATTTTTAGCATTTCAATTTGATTGTTTCTTAGATTTTCCATTTCTTTGCTTACATTATTCATCTGTTCTTGCATTTTGCCTACTTATACCATTAAAGCCCTTAACATATTCATCATAGTTATTTTAAATTCTCTTCCTGATAATTTCCAAATCTGTTATATCCAAGTCTGGTTCTGATGGTTTCTTCAGAGTGTTTTCCTTGCCTTTTGGCATGCCTTGCAATTTGGTGTTGAAAGTCAGACATGCTCTATGGGGCAGCAGATGAGGTAAATAGACCTTTAGTTTGAGAATTTACATTAATCTGTCTAGGAGTTGGGCTGTATTCAGTGTTTATTCTGCCTATAGGTACCAGAGGCTTTAAGTTCCTCTAATATCCTTGTTTTCGTTTCTCCTCTTTACTATGGGCTTCCCTATGTTTTCCTCCTTAGGGAGAGTCTGTGTCTTACAGCCCACGTAACTATAATCCACTGTTGTTATACTTGAGCCCTGTTGGTGTGTGAGAACATGTTGGGGAGGGGACACACTCTGTAATCTTCCAATTAAATCTCAGTCTTTTAGGGGGGACACTGTTTCAGGACAAGTGTTCATCCCCGGTATAGCTTTTCCACCCATCCCCATCCCCTTCCCCTTCCCTGTCTGCAGAGTTCCCGGTCTGTTTCCTTGAAACCCTGACCTCTGTTGACTATGTTATGTTTTTGTCTTTATTTCTCCCTAGGTGAGACAGGATGGCTGGAGGGGGCTGGAGCAGGGAGGAATTTCCCTATCCCAGTTGAAATCAAGTTTCAGAATTTTCACTGGCTAAGTCCTTACCCCTGGAGGGTAAGCCATTGTTATGGAGAAGGTTCTGAACAGTATTTCCTCATGCCTGTTCTTCTTCCCCTGCAAGACCCATGTGGGGATCCTTCTTGTATCCTCACCCTGGGAACCTGATAAGAGTTCCTGGAGGGAAAGCCTGTGGAAGTGTGGGGACCCCCCTAAGACAGCAACCCTTAGGGGTTTCTCACTCATGCTAGTCTCACTCAACCACTAGCAATTCATCAAAATTACCAGTTAAGTGTTCCTGCTAGTTTATGCCTCCAGCAGCTTCTGTTCCAGCTTCTGTTGCTTTATCTCTCTGGATGCACCTGTCTCTCCAGACTTTTTGGGGTGGTGGTTTGTCCTCACTTCTCAGACGGGTCAAAGAAGTCATTAATTTTCAGTTTGTCCAGCTTTTTCTTGTTGTATTGACAGGAGTGATGTCTTCCAAACTCTTTACATGTTGGAGCTCAAACCAGAAGTGCTTGTAAGTCTTTTTTGAGGAACTTTATTAGGTTTTGTATAAATTTGCCAGTTACAGAAATAGTAAGTTGAAGCATATGTTCAGTAGTAAATATGACAAATCTTGCTTCAGGGAAACATATAAAGCAGAAAAGAAATGTTTAAATAATTAAGCAAACCAATTATTTGCTCAATGACAGTGGCAGTGTAAAGTCCACTGTGGGATAGGCAGAAATCTAACCCCCCACCCTCTCCTGCCCAGTCTTTTAGGCTTTTCTTCTTTGCAGATTCTGAGATGCAGTTTAGGACCTTTCTGTCATCCATCACCCAGTTAATTTGCTGATGCCGCTGGGATGGTTTGGTGCTTGAAATGTAAAGCCCATTATATCCTGGCACAAGTTCTCGATATAGAAGTATATTTTTGTTCGAAACATTTGTTCAGAGTGAAAACTGCAGACAGTGACATTGTGGCCTTCCACAGAACATTTGTATATGTATATAAGCAGTATTAACTGAATTGGAATGAAGACTTATGAAGAGCAGAATTAAGAGTTACCATTTTTCATTTATAAACAGATACGATCTGATTTTTTTTTTTTTTTTTTTTATTGTTTGCGGTATGCGGGCCTCTCACTGTTGTGGCCTCTCCCGTTGCGGAGCACAGGCTCTGGACGCGCAGGCTCAGCGACCATGGCTCACGGGCCCAGCCGCTCCGCGGCATGTGGGATCTTCCCGGCCCGGGGCACGAACCCGTGTCGCCTGCATCGGCAGGCGGACTCTCAACCACTGCGCCACATTCTTTGCAGTAATTTCTTTCTTCAAAAACATAGCTGATTGGTTAAATTGCTGCCACTAAAGTCTAGAGTCCTAAACTAAGTTGAAGAAGGTCAGAGAGTCCAATCTGACAAAGTAGTAACATACTAACTTTAGGAATTAGCATTTCTAGAGGGTGGTTCAAGAGGGCAAGTAGGAAAATCCTGAACTCACCTCCTCTCATGGACACACCAAATCTACAGCTGCATATGGAACAACTCCCTCTGGAAAAGACCTGAAAAACCGCTGAGTATCTCCTTCACATCAAACAAGAAGAGGACCACATTGAGGTGGGTAGGAAAGGGTGAGACACAGTCTCGCCAAAAACCCCACCCCCAGCACTGTGACCCACAATCAAGATGGATCTCACACACTTCAGATGCCAGTCACAGGCTCAGTTTATCACCTTTGCTTTTGACTGTTGAGCTATAGATTAGAGGTTCCAACAACCCCCTCCTTAAGTTGTTATCAACATAAGATAGATTATTCTAAGTACAGGTTGTTCTAGCAAGCTTCATGGTAACCACAAAGCAAAAACTTACAGTAGATACACAAAAGATAATGAGAAAGGAATCTAAGCATAACACTACCAGCAAACCTCAAAGGAAGAGAACAAGAGAAGAAGGAAGGAACAGAGAGGAAAACAAATAACAGTCTAGCAATAAGTACATACTTATCAGTAATTACTTTCAATGTAAATGGACTAAATTATCCAATCAAAAGACAAAGAATGGCTGAATGGATGAAAATTAAGACCCATCATTATGCTGCCTACAAGGTACTTCAGGTGTAAGGTCACATAAACGGAAAGTGAAGGGATGGAAAAAGATGTTCCATACAAATGGAAACCAAAAGGAAGCTGGAGTAGCTATACTTATATCAGACAAAATAGAGTTTAAAACAAAGACTGTAATAAAAGACAAAGAAGGGTATTACATAATGATAAAGGGGCCAATCCAACTAGAGGATATAACGTTTATAAAAATGTATGCACCTAACAAAGGAGTACCTAAATATATAAAGCAAATATTAACAGACATAAAGGGAGAAATTGACAGTAACACAATAATAGTAGGGGACTTTAATACATCAATGGATAGATCAAACAGACGGAAAATCAATAAGGAAACTTCAGTCTTAAATGACACATTAGATCAGATTGACTTAATAGATATATAAAGAACACTGCATCCAAATGCAGGGGGATAGACATTCTTAAGTGTACATGGAACATTCTCTTGGATAGATCATATATTAGGCCACAAAACAACTCTTAATAAATTTAGGGAGTTTGAAATCATATGAGGCATCATTTCTGACCACAATGGTGTGAAACTAGAAATCAATTACAAAACGAAAACTGGAAAAATCACAAATATATGGAGATTAAACAACATGCTACGGAACAACCAATGGGTCAACAGAGAAATCAAAGGAGAAATCAAATAACACCTCGAGACAAATGAAAGTAGAAATGCAACATACCCAAATTTATGGGCTATATCAACAGCAGTTTTAAGAGGGAAGTTCATAGTAATACAGGCCAACCTCAAGAAACAAGAAAGATCTCAAATAAACAATTTAACCTTATACCTAAAGGAACTAGGAAGAGAAGAAAATTTGAAGCCCGAAATTAGTAGAAGGAAGGAAATAACAAAGATCAGAGGAGAAATAAATGAAATGGAGACTAAAAGACATTAGAAAAGATTAGTGAAACTAAGAGCTGGTTTTTTGATCTTAGCTTAACTCATGAAGTGAAAAAGAGTGCTCAAATAAATAAAATCAGAAATGAAAGAGAAGACTGATACCATAGAAATACAAAGGATCATAAGAGACTGCTATGAACAATTATGTGCCAACGAATCAGACAGCCTTGAAGAGGCGGATAAATTCCTAGAAACACACAACCTTCCAAGACTGAATCATGAGGAAATAGAAAATCTGAAGAGACCAATTACTAGTAAGGATATCGAATCAGTAATGAAATACCTCCCAACAAAGAAAAGTCCAGGACCAGACAGCTTCATTGGTGAATTCTACCAAGTATTCAGAGAAGAATTAATACCATTCCTCAAACTCTTCCAAATATTGAAGAGGAGGGAATGCTTCAAATTCATTTTACAAGACCAGCTTTACCATGATACCAAAACCAGACAAGGACACCACAAGAAAAGAAAATTACAGGCCATTTCCCCCAATGAACATAGATGCAGAAATCCTTGTAGCAAACCAAATTCAACAATACATTAAAAAGATCATGCACTATGCTGAAGTGGGATTTATTTCAGGATACGAGGTTGGTTCACATCAGTCAACACATAAACAAAATGAAGGATAAAAACCATGTGATCATCTCAGTGGACAAAGCATTGGACAAAATTCAGCATCCATCTGTGATAGAAACTCTCAACAAAGTAGATAAAGGGAACATGCCTCGACATAATAAAGGGCATATATGACAAGCCTGCAGCCAACATCATATTGAATGGTGAAAAGCTTTCAGCTTTTCCTCTAAGATGAAGAACAGTCAAGGAAACCCACTGTCACCACTTCTATTCAATTTAGTATTGAAAGTCCTATAGCTAGAACAATTAGGCAAGAAAAAGAAATAAAAGGCATCCAAATTGGAAAGGAGGAAGTAAAACTGTCACTGTTTGCAGATGACATGACTTTATATATAGAAAACCTTAAAGACTCCAGCAAAAAACTATTAGAACTGATCAACGAATTCAGTTGCAAAATACAAAATCAATATACAAAAACCTGTTGCATTTCTACACGCTAATAATGAACTATGAGAAAGAGAAATTAAGAAAACAATCCCATGTACAATCACATCAAGAAAAACAAAATGCCTAGGAATAAATTTAACCAAAGAGGTGAAAGACCTGTACGCTGAAAACTATATAAGACATTGATGAAAGAAATTGAAGAAGACACACATGAAAGGAAAGATATTCCATGCTTCTGGATTGGAAGAATTAATATTGTTAAAATGTCCATACTGATGCAGACCGGGGTTCTTGGCCTTCCCCAATCAATAGAAATGGACTAGAGGCCAGACAAGAAATTCAGGCAAGGCTTTGTTGGGGCTCCTGCAACCGCAGGAGGAAGCGAAAACAAGTAACAGGTTCCCTTGCTCGCTCCCTGAGGGGGGGGGGGGGTGATCTGGTTCCTTACATGGGGTGAGAGTGGGGCTGTGTTCAGGGGTCGGGCCAGAGGGGGGGCTTAGGTGTTTTGCCCACCCTTTGGTGGTGTTGTGTACAAGGGGTGTGCGCAGTACCCTGCCTTTGTTCCTGACACCCTGTTTTTGCTCAGTGCTCTTCAGAAGTGGCAGTTGGGATTTTTGGTCTTTTTTTCTAATCTTTTTGTCCATAATTTGCCCCAACTGCGCATGTACGCAGTTGTTTTTAGTCCCTTATAATCTATTTTGTTGCTTGAGAAGATGTCCAGGTGCAAGCACTGCAGCACTGCAGCAAAGGGTCCCAAGTCCCAGCCTGTCTCAGTACTACCCAAAGCAATTTACAGATTCAGTGCAACCCCTATCAAAATACCAATGACATTTTCACAGAAATAGAACAAAATCTTAAAATTCATATGGAACCACAAAAGACCCTGTAATGGAAAACCCTCAGTCTTCTACTTTATGTATAGGGAAAAAGCCAGCTCTTCCCTACTTTCTTTCTTGTGTGTCTCCTTTACCTTCACAGAAAACACTTCACTTCAGACACTTTTGGACACCAAATACGTGGAGGTTTTTCCACTCACCAAGCAATTTTACTCAGTTATGACACTGTCTACCCAGAGGTAGTATCAGATCCCATAGGTTAAGCCTCAGTGACACAGGATGTCCCACCATACACACTTCAGACACCAATCGCAAGCCCAGGTTGGACTTCAGATGCCAGTCTCGAGTCCAGCTTGTTACCTGTACCTCTGACTTACTTGCTATAAATCAGAGGTGTCCACGACCCCCTCTACAGGTTTGATTAATTTGCTAGAGTGGTTCACAGAACTCAGGAAAAGTTTACTTACATTTACTGGTTTCTTATGAAAGGCTATAGTAAAGGATATAGATGACCATCCAGGTGGAAAGGATGCACAGGGCAAGGTATGTGGGAAGGGGTGTGGAGCTTCCGTGCCCTCCCTGGGTACCCACTCTCACAGCATCTCCATGTGTTCACCAACCTGGAAGCTGTCCAAACACTGTACTTCTAGGAAGGCTTTATCACGTCAGCATGAAAGATCATTAACTCCATTTTCAGCCCTTCTCTCTTCTCAAGAGCATGGGAGATGGGGTTGAAAATTCCAATCTTATAAGATTAGCTTGGCCTTTCTGGTGACCAGCCCACATCCAGGAGCCCACCCAGAGTTACCTCAATAGAGGAAAAGACACTCCTGTCACCTAGGAAACTACAAGGGCTTTAGGAGCTCTGTGTCAAAAACAGAGGTCAAAGACCAATATTTGAAAAAGAGATGTTCCTAGTGTTCTTATCACTTAGGAAATTATAAGGGTTTAAGTAGCTCTGTGCCAGGAACCAGAGACAGAGACCAAATAAATATTTTCTATTATCTCACAGACTCTAAATAGCCAAAGCGATCTTGAGAAAGAAGAGCAAAGCTGGAGGCATTACATTCCCTGCTTATAAACTATATTACAGGGCTCTAGTAATCAAATAATATGGTATTGGCATAAAAACAGACACATCAGTGGAACAGAACAGATAGCCTAGAAATAAACCCATTCACATGTGGTTAATTAACTTATGACAAAGAGACAAGGATATACAGTGGAGAAAAAGCAGTCTCTTCAATAAATCGTTTTGGAAAAGCTAGACAGCCACATTCAAAAGAATAAAACCAGACTATCTTATACCATACACAAAAGTTAACTCAAAATGGATTAAAGACTTGAATCTAGGACCTGAAACTGTAAAAGAGAGTGGCATCCTCCTAGAAGAAACCACAGGTGGTGAGCTTCTTGACGTCAGTCTTGGTAATGATTATTTGGATTCGACACCAAAAGCAATGGCAACAAAAGCAAAAATTAACAGATTGGACTACTTCAAACTAAAAAGTTTCTGCACAGCAAAGGAAACCATCAGCAAAATGAAAGGGCAGCTTACTGAATAGGAGAAAATATTTGCAAATCATATATCGGGTAAGAGGCTAATATTCCAAAATATAAAGACCTCATACAACTCAATAGCAAAAAACAATCCAGTTAAAAAATGGGCAGAAGATCTAAATAGACATTTTTTCCAGAGAAGACATACAGATGGCCAACAGGCACATTAAAGGTTCTCAACATCACTAATTATTAGAGAAGTGCAGATCAAAACTGCAATGAGGTATCACCTCACACTGGTCAGAATGGCCATCATCAAAAAGTCTACAAATAATAAATGCTGGAGAGGACATGGAGAAGAGGGAACCCTCCTACACTGTTGGTGGGAATGTAAATTGGTGCCGCTACTATGGAAAATAATATGGAGTTTCCTCAAAACCTTTTAAATAGAACTATCATGTGATCCAGCCATTCCACTTCTGTGTACTTATCCAAAGAAAACGGAAACACTAATTTGAAAAGACACATGCATTCCTGTGTTCATTGTAGCATTATTTACAATTGCCAAGATATGGAAACAGCCTGTGTCCATCGACAGGTGCATGGATAAAGAAGATGTGGTGTATACACACACACAAATGGAATACTCTTAGCCATAAAAAAGAATGGAATCTTGCCATTTGTGACAACATGGATGGACCTTGACGGCGTTATGCTAAGTGAAATAAGTCAGAGAAAGAGAAATACCATATGATTTCACTTATATGTGGAATCAAACAAAACCAAGCTCATAGGTACAGAGAACAGATTGGTAGTTGCCAGGGAGGCGGGTTAAAGGGGGTCAAAAGGCATAAACTTCCAGGTATAAAATAAGTCATGGGGATGTGATTGAGGTACAGCATGGTGACAATAGTTAATAATACTTTACTGCATAGAGAGTAAATCTTGAAAGTTCTCAGCATAAGAAAAATACTTCATTACTATGTATGATGACGATGGTAACTAGACTTACTGTGGTGATCATTTTGCAGTGTATACAAATATCGAATCATTTGTTGTACACCTGAAAGTAATATAATGTTATATGTCAATTATACCTCAGTGAAAGAATTAGCATTTCTATATGTTGACTACTCACCACATATTGGGTGTGACAGTGCTGTATCACACGAGGAAAGTGAGGCTCCCATGGCTCACTGATGTGCACAGCATCCTGCAGGAGGTGTCTGCACGTGGGTCCGCCTGACCTCCGAGCGTGTGCTTTCCCATGGCCACTGTGTGTGTTCACAGAGCACCACCAGCAGGGTCACATGGGGAGAGCATCGTGTAAAATGAAGAATCTAGAACTTGGCTCTCAGCCCTGACGTGTAGTCCCTGAAGGTCAGTTTCTTGCCTTTGAAGTGATTGACTTTAATTTAAAGACTCTCTCAGATTGTTTCAGCTCTAAAATCTCTGCATAGCAGATATGGCAACAGGCATCACTGTCCACCAGGGAGTCCTTACATGGAAGCTGTAGCCCCTGTGTCCTCCTGTACATACCCAGTTGAGCTTCATAAGGACTGGAGCATGGTAGGAATAAAGGAAGACGATGTTCTGGGGGACATGGAAGAGGCATGAACCTTCCAGGGACCCTGGCGGAGAGGGGATAGAAGCAGCAGCCCCTGAAGGGGACACATTTCAGAGGCCAAGTCCAGACAGGGCATTGGCAAATTCAGGCTGGTTCAAAGCGAAACGAGATGGGATAGAACTTAAGCCCAGTAGTGTCAAAGAAATGCCTGTCTTTTTTTTTTTTTTTTTTTTTTTTTTGCGGTACGAGGGCCTCTCACTGTTGTGGCCTCTCCCATTGCGGAGCACAGGCTCCGGACGCGCAGGCTCAGCAGCCGTGGCTCACGGGCCTAGCCGCTCCGCGGCACGTGGGATCCTCCCGGACCGGGGCACGAACCCGTGTCCCCTGCATCGGCAGGCAGACTCCCAACTACTGCGCCACCAGGGAAGCCCAGAAATGCCTATCTTTACTTTACAGTTGGGACTCAAGGAACTGTGATTAAATATAACTAGTTATTAACTCATTTAGTTCTGTACTGGACAAGTTGTTCCCATGGCCACAGCATCTACATTAGAAGGGGGAAAAAAACTATAAAGAAAACAAAGACTTGGAAGGAAGCAGACAGTCTGTGAATGAAGAACCATCTCAGGGGTCACAGGCTCGTGTCACATATGTACTGTAGCCATGAACACATCCTGCCACCACCAGGGTGAAGGGGAAGAACTCCCCTCCCCTCTTGTACCTGTGGCTTGAGATCCCCATTGCCATTGAGCCTTGAAGACTTTTTTTTTTCAGTTTCAGAGATTCTTCCAGTGTCCACTGTACCTATATATGTCTGAATATAAACAATGGTCGGGGAGGCCGGGGAGGAAGGGACAGCTCAGTTGGCCCCAGATTGCACTCGTTTGCTACAGGACTTCACCATCTGGTTTTCTGAGCCTGCTGCACTCCTTGCCTGGTGGGGTCAGGTGAGGAGGCAGGGCTCCCGGATCAACCGCCACTGACCAGCCAAGCATTAGGCAGGTGACCCCAGGAGGCTGATTTTGTGTCCTTGCACTGCGGGAGAGCCACCACCCTTATTATGATCCCTGGCATGCACCGTGGCTGGCCTCTGTGGCTTATGATTTAGAGGTTACAAATGTGTGTTTCTCCAGGGTGAGTTAGATTCTCACTTGATGGTCCACTTAATGTAAATGAAGTAAGTGTACAGTGAAATGAAACCGCAATCTCAGGGTATCACTTTGCTTCACAGGCCTCAGTTAGAGAACATTCCCAGGCACACAGTTGTTAAGTGTGGCTTGATTTTTTTGTTTGTCAAGTGATCAAAATAATTGTTGAAAAAAACAAAACAAACTCCAAGTAAAACATAACCCTCCTACAGGTTGCACTTCCTTTCACAATCATCAAATCTATCCTAGAAATGGCTTGAAATGTGCCTCCGGTCGGGAGGAGAACAAGCCTTACAAGCTTTATGGTGGGTAGTGACACCTGCTGCCATATCAGGAATGCACAGATTTTAGAGATGAGAGAAGCTGAAAGAGCCTTTAAATTCAAGTTAATCACTTCAAGGGCAACAAGCTTTAAGGCTGGATAAGATGTTTTCTTTGGTGACACAGAGGTTGCCAAAGCCTTGAAAGCTAGCTTTCTCATCATCCCAGTGACAAATGACAGTCTCATCACTCAGTGTCCTTCACCAGTGAGGGGCCTCTTCTGTTAGCAAATGCCTACAATGGAGATTATATATATTTTTTAAAATAAATTATTTATTTTTGGCTGCGTTGGGTCTTCATTGCTGTGCATGGGCTTTTCTCTAGTTGCAGTGAGAGGGGGCTACTCTTCGTTGTGGTGCGTGGGCTTGTCATTGCTGTGGCTCCTCTCGTTGCGGAGCACGGGCTCCAGGTGCGTGGCTTCAGTAGTTGTGGCACATGGGCTCAGTAGCTGTGGCTCGCGGCCTCTAGAGCACAGGCTCAGTAGTTGTGGTGCAAGGGCTTAGTTGCTCCGTGGCACGTGGGATCTTCCTGGACCAGGGCTCGAACCTGTGTCCCCTGCATTGGCAGGTGGATTCTTAACCACTGCGCCACCAGGAAAGTCCTGGAGATTATATTTTTAAAGGGAAGAGCTGATGAGGCATTCAGCTTGATTTATTTGTAACCCTTAAAATTATTTCCTTGTATTATTCTAGTTTAATTGACATTTTTTTCAAACCACTGTTTCATTATGTGGTGAGATAGAAGAAGAGGAGGTAAAAAATTTTTCATGTTTTTATAGTAATCAGTTACTCTTAGCTCTCTGTTTTAATTGGCTCTCCTAACATTTTCCTACTGCTTTTTTACCCTGTACACTTCCTTTAGATTCAACTTTCCATTAACCTTTTAAGCCCAACTCCTTATTCATTTGACTGATCTTGGGAAATAGCCATGTGGATAAGAGCAGAGGCCCAGGCTGTCTGTGATGACGGCATCTCCCAGTCCTGCCGTGTGTGTGCATCCTCCACGCACCTGGCGCAGATCCTGATCAGGAGCACAGTGTGCTGGTGTCACAGGTGCTGCGTCTCTCAGGGTCTGGCAGTGACTCGTCAGGGTTAGGGCCTGAAGATGCTGTGAGAAGCCTTCTTTGAAACTCCAGAGAAGGCTCCTATTCATCTGTGTTATCGAGACAAAGGCAGATTTTTGTGAGGTTTTCTCATCTTTTGACAAACATTCATATGAATTAATTGGTTAAATAACTAGAGTTTTCAGTCTTTCTACGCACCCTGTACCAAAGGACAGCAAACTCTGGCCAAAGGACCAGAGCTCTGGCTGCTTCTTAACAGCGTGATGTTGGCGCACAGCCACACCCATTTCTTTATGTATCAACTGTGGTTGCTTTTCACACTGTATGGAACGGCAGGGTTGAATAGTTGTGACGGAGACATATGGCAAGAAAACCTAAAATATTGACTTTGTGGGCCTCTAAGAAGTTTGCTGACCCTGCACCAGACTAAGAGAATCTATCATTTTGTTTTCTTTAGGGAAGTAATGGATACATATGGGGATGGAGGGCAATATCACAAAGTCCAAATAGTATAATAAAGTAAAAACAGTCTCCCCCGCACCATTTTTTTAAAGTTGAAATATAGTTGATTTACAGTGTAGTGTTAGTTTCAGGTGTACAGCAAAGTGATTTGGTGCTCTGTGTGTGTGTGTGTGTGTGTGTGTGTGTACACACACACACATATACTTTTTCAGTTTCTTTTCCATTATAGTTTATTATAAGATATTAAATATAATTCCCTATGCTATACAGTAGGTCCTTGTTGTTTATCTGTTTTATATATAGCAGTTTGTTTCTGCTAATCCCAAACTCCTAATTTATCCCTTCCCCCCACCTCCCCCTTTGGTAACCACAAGTTTGTTTTCTATGTGAGTCTGTTTCTGTTTTATAAATAAGTTCATTTGTATTATTTTTTTTTTAGATTCCACATATAAGTGATGTCATATGGTGTTTGTCTTTCTCTGACTTACTTCATTTAGTATGATCATCTCTAGGTCCATCTGTGTTGCTGCAAGTGGCATTATAGCTTTAAAAACTTCACTTAAAACATGTGTCTCTTGATTTGTCAACTTTAGGTAATATTGTGTCCTCTCGTTGAAGATGAGGCTGTTAACGTAGTTAATCCTCCTTTGTCTTCCACTGCCCTCTCCTCTCCCCATTTTTGCTGGCTCTTTTATTACGTTTACACTGCAAATTATAATTGGCTATGATTTGTCTCCCAGTTGGTGATAAAAACAGAAGAATGAACATTTATAATATTATGAATATTAGATACTATTTAACCATTAACGTTATTGAACCTGAAGAGAAGGAAATATAATCCTAGGATTAACACTTTGCTTCTTAAAGGAGAACCTTGTAAGCATTCAAATCCAAAGGGTTTGTTTTCTTTTAGCCTCTTATAAGTCATGGTCTGCTGCTTGTGTTTCTTATTTTCCCTGTCATTGTCTTAGATTCCATTTACATTTTCCTGGAGTAACTCCTCGAGTAATTTTCTTTTTCATATAGCACATGTGGGCAGTAAACTTTGAGTTCTTATGTGCTCTCCAAATGTCTGCTTTTGTCCTCGAGGGTTAGCTCTGTTTGTTCATCTTGGCTATGGCATTTGTGGTCCTCAGCTTTGTGACACTGTCCGGTGGTTGGAATGGTGAGACGAAGAGCTGCTGCGGCTTCCCTCTGCCAGCGTGGGTGTGCAGATCTGTTCCTCGGAAGGGCTCCCTGTGCTAGGAGATTCTATCAGTACATGAGGAGAGTCCCTGGGAGGTTCATGAGCTGGGAACAGACTGGCCACCCAGGGATTTGACTGACCTCACTCTGAGTCTGAAGAACTTGAGTATCTGCCATCCTGGGCAGCAGTACCCCTCCTTGTTTGGCTTTCTTTTTTGGTAGGGGGGATTGTTGGGGTTTTTGACCTGTGAGTCTGTTAATTGTGGAAAAAGCACATAACATACAATTTACCATCTTAACCATTTTTAAATGTACAGTACAGTAGTGTTAACAATATGCTCATTGTTGTTCAACAGATCTCTAGAGCTTTCTTATCTTGCAAAACTGAGACTCTCTACCTTCTTTTCAAATGGCTGAATAATATTCCCCCATATGTATATACCACAATTTCTTTATCCATTCATCCACTTATGGACTAGGTTGCTTCTACTTCTTGGCTATTGTGATTAGTGCTGCAGTGAACATGGCTATGCAAATATCTCTTCAACATCCTATTTTCTTTTCTTTCTTTCCTTTTTTTGTTTTGGAATATATACTCAGAAGTGGGATTGCTGTATCATATTGTAATTCTGTTTTTAGCTTCCATACTGTTTTCTGTAGCAGCTGCCTAATTACTTCGGCTAGGATTTCCAGTGAGAGAGGTCATCCTCGCCTGTTCATGATCTTAGAGGAAAAGCTTTGAGCTTTTCACCATTGAGTGTGTTGTTAGCTATGGGCTTTTCACATATGAGCTTTATTATGTTGAGGTACTTTCCTTATTTTCTTCTTGTTGATTGTATTTATCATGAAAGGAAGTTGAATTTTGTCAAATGCTTTTTCTTCGTCAATTGAAATGATCATTTTTTTCTTCATTCTGTTAATGTGTTATATAACATTGATTCCTTTTCATATGTTGTACCATCCTTGCATTCCAGAAATAAAAACTACTTGGCTATGGTGTATAATCCTTTCAGTGTGCTGCTGAATTCACTTTGCTAGCATTTTGTTGAGGATTTTGGCATCAATATTCATCAGGGATATTGGTCTGTAGTTTTCTTGTAGTAAGTTTGTCTAGTTTGGGTATTAAAGCAATGCTGACTTCAGAGAATGAAATGAATTTGGAAGTGCTCCCTTATCTTCAATTTTTTGTGGGGAGAGTTTGAGAAGGATTGGTGTTAATTTCTCTTTATATATTTGGTAGAATTCTCAAGTGAGGACATCTGGTTCTGGGCTTTCTGCTGGGAGATTTTTTATTACCGATTAATCTTCTTACTAGTTCTGTATCTATTCAGACTTTTTATTTGTTCATGATTCAGTCTTTGTAGTTCGTATGTTTTTAGAAGTTTATCCTTTTTTTTTTCTAGGTTATCCAATTTGGTGGCATATAATTGTTCATAGTAGTCTCTTACAATCCTTATTATTTCTGGCATCAGTTATAATGTCTACCCTTTCATTTCTGATTTTTGTTATTTGAGCCTTTTTTTTCTTTGTTAGTCAAGCTAAGAGTTTGTTGATTTGTTGGTCTTCAAAAAAACCAACTCTTAGTTTCATTGATTTTTTTTCTATTGCTTTTTGTTTTCTAATTCATTTATTTCTGCTCTAATCTTTTTTATCAATTTATTTATTTTATTTATTTATTTTTGGCTGCGTTGGGTCTTCATTGCTGCATGCAGCCTTTCTCTAGTTGCGGCGAGTGGGGGCTGCTCTTCGTTGTGGTGCGCGGGCTTCTCATTGCAGTGGCTTCTCTTGTTGCAGAGCACGGGCTCTAGGCACACAGGCTTCAGTAGTTGTGGCACGCGGCTCAGAAATTGTGGCTTGCGGGCTCTAGAGTGTGGGCTCAGTGGTTGTGGCACACTGGCTTAGTTGCTCTGCAGCATGTGGGATCTTCCCAGACCAGGGATGTCCCCTGCATTGACAGGTGGATTATTAACCACTGCACCACCAGGGAAGTCCCTCTACTCTTTATTATTTCCTTCCTTCTGATAACTTTGGGTTTAGTTTGTTCTTCTTTTTCTAGTCCCTTGAGATATAAAGTGGGTTGCTGATTTGAGATATGTCTTCCTTTTTAATGAAGGCGTTTAAGACAATAACTTTCCCTCTTAGTTCTGCTTTTGCTGAATCCCGTAAGTGTCGGTATATTGTGTTTCATTTATGTCAAAAATTTTCTAATTTCCCTTTTGATTTCTTCTTTGGCCCATTGGTTGTTGAAGAGTTTGTTGTTTAATTTTCACTTATTTAATTTTTCAGTTTTCATTTTGCTGTTGATTTCTAGTCTCATTCCATTGTTGTCTAAAAAGATAATTGATATGATTGCAGTGTTCTTAAATTTGTTAAGATGTGTTTTGTAGCCTAATAGGGGATCTATCCTAGAGAATATTTCATGTGTGCTTTAGAAGAATGTGTATTCTGCTCTTGTTGAGTGGAGAATTCTGTCCATGTCTGTTAGGTACAGTTGATCTATAGTGTTCTTCAAGTCCTCTGTTTCCTTATTGATCTTCTGTGTGGCTGCTCTATCCATTATTGAGAGTGGGGTACTTAACTCTCCTACTGTTATTGCATTATTGTCTACTTTTTCCTTCAGTTCTGTCAATTTTTGCTTCATATATGTGGGTACTCCAATATTAACAATATATAATTATTGGTGGTCAATTGACCCTTTATCATTGTATAACGCTCTTGTCTCTTATCTCAGTCTTTTAAAGTCTATTTTGTCTGATACAAGATCGCCACTTCTGCTTCCTTTCTTTTTAATTTTTGGTTACCATTTGCATGTAATATCTTTTTCTGTCCTTTCACTTTTATCCTGCATGTGTTCTTACATCTAAAGTGGGTCTCTTATAGATAGCATTTAGTTGGATCTTGTTTTTTGGGGGTTGTTTTTTTGTGTGTGTGGTACACGGGCCTCTCACTGTTGTGGCCTCTCCCGTTGTGGAGCACAGGCTCTAGACGCGCAGGCTCAGCGGCCATGGCTCGCGGGCCCAGCCGCCCCGCGGCATGTGGGATCTTCCCGGACCAGGTCACGAACCCGTGTCCCCTGCGTTGGCAGGCAGACTCTCAACCACTGCACCAGGGAAGCCCTGGGTCTTATTTTTTTAATCCACTCAGCTTCTCATGTCTTTTGATCAGGGAATATAATCTATTTACATTTAAAGTAACTACTGGTAGTAACAAAATTATTATTGCAATTTTATTCATTTTTTCTGTATATCTTATAGTTATTTTGTCCTTTGCCTCTCTTGATGTACTCCTTTGTGTTTTGTTGATTTTTTTCGTAGTGACTTGTTTTTGATTTCTGTCTCATTTTTCTTTTATGTGTTTTCTATAGGTATTTCTTTGTGGTTACCATGGAGAGTACATAAAACATCTTATAGTATATATAGTAATCTATTTTAAAATAATAGAAACTTCAGTCATGTACAAAATGTCTACTCTTTTACATCTCCCCTCCAATTTGTTATTGATGTCACAAATTACACAATTTTATAGTTATAGTTATTTTTATGAATTTATCCTTTAAATTCTATACCAGAATGAAAAGTGATATACACACCACCATTACTGTGTACTGTATTTGTCTATTTATTTACCTTCACCAGAAAGCTTTATATTTTTATATGCTTTTGTGTTGTTGTCCAGCATTCTTTCCTTTTAGCTTAATGGACTCCCTTTAATATTTCTTGTAAGGCAGATGTGGTAGTGATGAATTCCCTTAGCTTTTGTTTATCTGGAAAGGTCTTTATTTCTCTTTCATTTTTGAAGGACAGTTTTGCTGGATATAGTATTCTTGATTGGCAGGTTTTTTCTTTTAGCCCTTTGAATGTATCATCTTACTCCCTTCTGGCCTATATTTTTTTCTGCTAAGAACTCTTCTAATAATCTTACGGTAGCTCCCTTGTACATGACGTGACACAGTCTTGCTACTTTGAAGATTCTCTCTTTGTCCTTTGATGGTTTGATTACAGTGTATCTCAGTATGGGGTTCTTTGGGTTCATCTGAGTTGGAGTCTTTTGAGTTTCTTGAATTTGGATGTCCAATTCATTCCTCCCATTTGGGAAGGTTTTGACCTTTATTTCTTCAAATAAGCTCTCTCCCTCTTTCTCTCTCTTCTCTTTCTGAGATTCCCATAATGCATATATTGGTAATACTTGCTGATGTCATTAAGTATCTTGAGCTTTCTTCATCTTTCTTGATTCGTTTTTCTTTTTGCTCTTCTGACTCAGTAATTTCAGGTGACCTGTCTTAGAGTTCATGGATTCTTTCTTTTGCTTGAACAAGTTTGATGTTGAACCCATATAGTGAACTTCTCAATTCAGTTATTGCATTCTTCGGTTCCAGAATTTGTTTAGTTCTTTTTTTGTTGTTGTTGGTATTTTCATTTTGTTCACACATCATTTTCCTGATTTTGGTTACTTGTCTGTGTTCTCTTATAATTCATTGAGCTTCTTTAAGATGATTGTTTTGCATTCTTTGTCATGTACTTCATAGATTTCTGTTTCTTTAGGGTCTTTTTTTGAGATTTATTATTTTCCTTTATTGTGTCATATTTCTGTTTGTTAGTGTTCCTTGTTATTTTTTTGCTGAGATTTGGGCATTTGAAAAAACAGCCATCTCTCCCAGTCTTCACAAACTAGCTTCATACAGGCAAAGACCTCCATCAGTCAGCCCAGCTAGAGATTCTGGGAATGTCTCAAACATTCTGGAGATGTGTCTTTTCTAGGCTTGTGCCATGTATTTACCCAATTAGGGAAGTCTGCTGGTTTCTTTTTTAGGAGTTTGTAATCTCTTCCTCCCTCTGGTCTCTGTCTTCAGTACTGCAGGTTCTCTGGTATTTCAGCAATCTCTCCTTTGTTTTTATTGGCCCCCCCCCAGGCATCCAAAGTATGCAGGATCCTCTCCAGTGCCCTGAGTCTAATGAGACAGAAACCAGTTCCTAGGGAAGTCCCTTGAAAAGATGGAACGTACATTGAATGTATGTTACACGTCTCTATTCACAAGTTGGGTGTTTTCTCCCAATTGTGCTGAGCTGTGCCAGCTTGGAGGAAAGGTTATCATAGGTGAAATCCAACAGCTTTTCTTACTCACTTACTCACTCTAAAGCAGCTGTTTTTAGCTTTGTGCTTCCCTAGAGTACTGTAGCTTCTTAGCTGTTTTCTGAAGTTCTCACGAAGGCTTTTTGGACTGTATGTTGTTCTTAAGTCAGTGTCTCTGTGGGGGAACAAGGTTTGGGACTTCCTATCCTGTCATACAGCTGACATCACTCTGGTCTCCAAGTCTTTAAATAAGAGTCTGGTATGACCTTAGGCTCAGCTTCTCTCTGGGGCCTGGCAACCCCACATAAGGAACTCTCCCAGAAGATCACATGCTTTCTTTAAAGGGCAGGTTTTTGGCTTTAGTGCAAGTAGAACTTGCAGTCAGTCTGTTATAAGGTGGCATGAGAAAGGGCTTCCTATGGCCCCAGCTTTTCTGAAGGTAGTTCTTTAATGCATTCACTTTGGTGCTGACTCCCTGCCCCAATCCTTTCCTTTTGTGGGGTTGAATCTGACATCTTCTTCTGAGGCTCCTTTGGGAGGACCTGCCTTTGTCTCAGGAGACTTGAGCAGCACTTTCCACTCCATAAGTTCTATATTCAGAAGTTCTGGAAAATTCTCTTGTTTTCCAGTCTTGTTCTTTTTAGACTATATTTCTGTCATTTCAGGGGACCCTGGGGAGGTAGAAGAAGTACATGTGCATGCTTGATCTACCATCTTAAAATGAAAATCCCTGATTTTTTTTTTCCTTAAGAGCCTAATTCCATAATTTTTTTCAGTCTCAGCTTCATTAATCATTTCTTATTAATTGGTACTTCACCTTCACGTTTAGTTTGTCCGATAATCAGCAGAGGATGCTTTTCTGAAGGACTTTTCTTTTATTCAGTAAGCTCTGAATGGAAAGAGGTAATGTGGCAGACCTACCACTGTAGAAATCAAATTAACTTTTCAGAGTTCCATGAATTCAACTCTAATTTGCATATTCTATTTCAGAAGAGACAGGGTTGGGGACACACTGCTACAAACACAGCTGCTACTGTTGATCATATCATGAATTTTCTAGTTTTTTAAAATAAAATGGTTCCTCTCACTCTCTGTGCACCTGGCACGAGACTCCCAAGAGTCTGACAGCCCTGCAGTGGCCACAGGTGAGCGACACAGTGATGGTGGAGTGGGCAGTACTTTACCGCTGGCACCAGAAAACATGTAGCTTCTGAGTGTCAATTTTCTCTGGTCCCGTTCTTTTTCCCTTTCCCAACAAAGACGCCCTGCAATCATCACCTGAAGTATATTGTCATGGGTAGCCAACTTCTTTGTATTTATTAGTTTAAAAATTCTGCCCATCTCCCCACCCCACCCCTCACTGTTTCTCTTCTCCTTTACTTTGTTTAGGATAAATTTTGTGAGTTTCACTCTAAAGGAAGATTGTTGGTGAAGAACCACAATCATGGCCCATAAAATGTCTTCTCTTTTCATAAAGAGGCTATGAAAAGCCGATCCAGCTCTTCATTTTGAGTGTGTTTTTCTTCAAATCTGAGCAGATTTGTATTTTATCTTAGGCTTTCTCTTATTTATGAAAACAAGTAAAAATAGCTAAAATTCTTTTCACAAATTTTTTCCTCTGTTCAGTTAGTGTAAAGTAGTTCCCAGCCTAGAAACAGATTTTCTGTATGAAAAATATAAACGAGATTTTAAACATTAATCTTGTGAAGCACAGTGCTATAAATGTTATTTAGGTTTCTAGGCTAGACTACAAAAGCTTATTTAAATCCATCGTGGTGCTCAACTTGAATTCCGGATCCTGGGTACAAGAACCCACTAAGAAGAAAGAGGGGGGTAATGTATCCTTTCCTGATCATTCAGACAATGTTGGTTCCTCTCTGCTTCTCTTTACCCCCCTTCCTTGAAGCTGATACCCTGTATTGCCTTCCCCGCCCCACTCCCAAGGCCTCAAGGTTATTGGGGAGGGGGAGTACAGAGAGAGAGTGTTTGCTAACCCCAGCCAATTAATTAACAGGTATCTGTGAATGGTGATGCTTCTTAACCCTGCCAGAATATTTTCCCTTTTTAAAGATGGTGTGTGTTACGCCACATAAACCTAAAATTGGTGAAACTTCTGAGAGTGTAGCAAAGTGGGGGGAAAAAATCAGTGTGACAAGGTTCTGATAGGTAAGGTGGGAGAAGGCCACCACTGAAGCAGTCTGGCCCTGCATCGTTGTGCTCCGTCATTTGCAGAATGTGTGATTCCTTTTGCCAGCTTCTTGGACTCCCGATTAAAAGGCAGACTCTCTGAGCTGCAGGTTGTTTGGTCTGGGTCTGTTTACTGGGCATGTGGGCAGTGGTGGCCAGGTGGGTTAGGAGCCTGGCAGGGCACGTGTAGCTCGATTTTTAAATGAGTGGAATCCCTGCGTTCTTTTTCACATAAGTGTTTTTTACCCCGTACAAAAGTAACGCATGTCTGTTAAAGACTAAAGATACAGAGGTTGCCCAAAGTGCCACCATCCAAACAAAATTTCATGTGAAGATGTTGATATTCCTTACAATCTGGTTAACGAAGTTGGCATTTGTATTTTGTTCTCTGAGACACTTTTTTCTCTCTGAACCCTGTGGTCGGCACCTCCCTCCTCCAGCCTTGCCTGCCAGTCCCGTCCCAGCCCACTGAGTCCTGCTTCTGCGACCACTCAGCCGAAGCCACTCCCACCAGGGTCACCAGAGGCCTCCAGGTGGATAAACCTATATGTTCCCCCTCAGGCTTCATGTACTTGACCCTCCGACACCCTCCTTGACTGGCTTCTTTCTCTCCCCTTTGCTTCTGAAACTCCAGAACCTCCTCGATCTCTGCCAGTTGCCGCCTGCTGCTTAAGCACAAGGCTTCTTGCTGGCCCCTCTCGCTCGCTCGTCATGCATGTTTCGCTTCCCCCACTTCCATCCTCTGCCATCGTCTTGCCATCTCGTCTTTCCTCTCTCTCACCACACAGCCTTGCAAATCTCGTCCACTCCCATGGCTTTATCTGCCACTTGCACACATACAGCAGTGACCCAAATCTCTGCCTCCTTGACTCCGCTACCGTACTGCGTGCTGGACGTGTCCACTTAGACACTCCATAGACATCTGAAAATCCACAGCCCGCGCAGACCCCTTCTCCCCTCTGGCCTGCCCCCCGTCCTGTGCTCATCAGTTCAGTGCCTGAGTCATGGCGGTCTGGCGAGTCTGCTGCTAACGAGCCCTCCAGTCACTCCTGGAGCTTCAGCCCCACTGCTCTAACGCACACTCAGGTCACCCTGCTCACTTGCCTGCACTTCCACACTCGTCCACGCCCCTTGCCACAGACAGAGAAATCTGATTGAGTCATTCCTGTGTTTATGCTTTCAGCGCCTCCTCTGCTGCCTGTGTCCCCGGGCTCCTGGTTGCCTCTGCAGCCCCTCTCTTTTCAGCCCCCATCCCTTTGTCCGTTTGCCCTCTCTCTGGAAGCACTTCAGCCCCCTCTCCTTGCCTGGCTAACTCCTTCTCATCCATCATGTCTCTGTTCAAACTTATTTCTTCAGGAAGCCCTCTCTGACCTGCTGGTCCAAGCTCTTGTGGTCTCATGTGTGTACCCTGCCAGTAACACTCCCACGTGGCGTTGTGATGGCCTGTCCTTACCCATCTCCCCACCTAGACTGTGCGCCAGGACATCAGCCCTTTCGCTGCAGTGGCCAGCACAGCAGTCACGAATGGAGCGATGGACACAGGGCTACTGCCCTGCTGGCTTCTGGTGGTGTGGGAACCAGTGAAGAGTGCCGGCTCTGCAGCTCGCGGGGCTCTTCAAGGAGCGTGACCCTGGGGTTGTTACGTGGGACGTGAAAAGCTTGAAATAAGCAGGTCTGCTAGGCTTTTTTGCAAATGTAGTTCCAAAGAAAATGATTTCTCTCCATATGGGCTTTTAAAAGCATTTATTATAGAATATTTGGGGGGAAGTAAACCGTAGAGAACCACTCATAAAAGCTCGTTGCTGCATAAGTGTTTTAACCATGTTAAAATGACTTCCTGTTTTAACTAATACTGTCTAATGAATACCAACGTTTTTTCAATTCAAGAGAGCTTTATGAACATTTCCTATGGAAACTATGAGCACCAAGGTCTGTGGCAGCCTTGCCCAGTCACCCAGTAGCCAGTCCTGGTTCCCAAAGAAGAGTTGACACATCTTACAGGTCCCCTGTAAGGGAAGTGCTTGACAGGGTCTCCTTTCTCAATAATTCCTCCTGAGACTCCAGAGAAGAGAAAATGGGGACAGATTTGCTAGGAGAGATGGGATGGGGCCAGTGACCGTGTCATGGTGGGGCTCTGGCAACTTGAGGACACACAGTTTCTGAAAAATACGTATTTCTTTCCATTCACTAATTTGTTTATTTCTTGTCTAACAATTCTACTGAAGAGTTTAAGTCTTATATAAAGTTATATCTCAGTGCTCCAGTGGAATGATATAATGACACAGTATAGCTCTTTCTAAATTATTCATTTGTTCTTTATTATCTCCAGGTTCCTGTTAATTCAGTTCACTTAGTTCAGAATTATAACACATGATGTCATCTGTTTTCTCTTCTTGTTTTCACACTATAGACACCAAATCAGTATCTTCCAGTGCCTTCTTTGGTCCTGGTAGTCACATTTCAGTGAAGACTGCCCATCCCTGGTCTGCTCCAGATCTCCTGCTAATACCAGGCAGTGCCTGGCCTTCCCTGGGGTTCTGCCGGTTTTCAAGGTTTTGTATTGAATTATTGCTTGTTCCGGCACGATGCTGATTTCCTTCATTATTTCATGCTTCTCCCAGGAGATGTCCGCATGTTATTTATCCTTCATCCCCCTTTTGAAAATATCACAGTAAGGAATTCACTTGTTTCTTTTCAGCTGTCTTCCTTTTCTGTCAATAATTCAATGCAACATTTCTTACAGCCTGTTCCATCTCCTTCACTGATTTTCTTAATGCCTTTTAATTATTTCCTACCTTTAAAATGTGTTAACCAGCCTTTAATATTTAGTAATTCATGCTGTCATCAAAGAGGCAACTTTAAGGATCATTCAGCTTCCTGTGGGTCTTGATCCTGGGTCACAGGATGGAGGCAGAATTAGAGAAACATCGAGTCGAGGCTGTGCATCTGAGGAGCAGGCTTACCAGGGGAAGCAGTCCTGTTGGCTTATTTCTGCAGAGAAAGAAGCATAATTATAAACCTCATATTATTATGTTAGAAAACCTCTGTATGGTGTTGGTGTAGAAGGGAAATAAAATAGCCAGGTTCTAAGTTTCCCATGTTATAAAGGATACGTTTTACATAATATAAAGGATACGCTCTACATTTCTGTGTACATTTCTGCCTCACAATACGTGGAGTCCGCAACACAAGGTAGCACATTACAGTCGATCAACTCATCAATATTTATTGATTGTCATTTCATGAAAGAAACTGCACCAGACACTACTGGGGATGCAGAGGATACAAGGCACCAAAAGGCACATGCACGTTCCACGTAACTCAGCCTGAAGTACAGCACAGGGGAGGATGTTGTTACACAAAGAGCAACGTTTGGCTCTGCACACGTTGCACACTAAATACATTGGGGATTAAGACATGCGTTAAAAAAAGCATTTGGTGGGAGACTTCTCAGAATAAACTTTATTTTTCACTGAGAGTAGCATACGGTATCATTTTAAGGGAATAACTGATTTTAAAAGAATCAAAGTAAGTCCATAATTCTTGAATGGGCCACAGTGGGATGGATTAAATATAACTCATGGACCTGGTTGATCTGTGATACATCCCAGGCCAGTAATTAGAAGTGACCCAAGATTAACGAGAAGGATCACGGTGTTGAGGTGCTAATTTGTCTCCTCGTCCACATGGTCTAATGTGTCCCTGTAACGTGTGCTCTTTCTTGTTTTCAGCACGCACTCCTGGCTTTGAAGTTCATCCTTGCGTTTGCCATACCTGATAAGCCACGGCATATCCAGATGAAACTGGCCAGATTGGAATTTGAATCTTTGGAGGCATTCAAGCAGCAGGTAAGGGCAACTGTCCTGAAAATAAAAATGTATTTCTTTAGCAAATGCCAGGAAACATAAGTCAGAGAACTCACTCTCAGCTTTTACTTCAGCCTTGAAGTTACCAGTTTAAATAAGTATAGAAGATTCCAGTTTTTAATTTTTGTTTATTTATCTTATTTTTGGCTGCGTTGGGTCTTCGTTGCTGTACGCAGGCTTTCTCTAATTGCGGCGAGCAGGGCCTACTCTTCGTTGCGGTGCGCGGGCTTCTCATTGCGGTGGCTTCTCTTGTTGTGGAGCACAGGTTCTAGGTGCGCATGCTTCAGTAGTTGTGGCACATGGGCTCAGTAGTTGTGGCTCATGGGCTCTAGAGCACAGGCTCAGTAGTTGTGGCTTACAGGCTTAGTTGCTCCGCAGCATGTGGGATCTTCCCACACCAAGGCTCGGACCTGTGTCTCCTGCATTGGCAGGCAGATTCTTAACCACTGTGCCACCAGGGAAGTCCCTCAGTTGTGTTTATTTTTTTTAATTTTTATTTCATATTGGAGTATAGTTGATTTACAGTGTTGTTTGTTTTAGGTGTACAGCAACCTGATTCAGTTACACATATCCATATATCTATTCTTTTTCAGATTCTTTTCCCATTTAGGTTATTACAGAATATTGAGCAGAGTTCTCTGTGCTATCCAGTAGGTCCTTGTTGGTTATGTATTTTAAATATAGTAGTGTGTATATGTCAATCCCCAAACTCCCAATTTATCCCTCCCCCTACCTTTCTCCTTTGGTAACCATAAATTTGTTTTCTAAGTCTGTGAGTCTGTTTCTGTTTTGTAAATAAGTTCATTTGTATCATTTTTTTATTTTGGATTCTGCATGTAAGAGAGATCATATCTTTGTCTTTCTCTGACTTACTTGACTTAGTATGATAATCTCCAGGTCCATGCATGTTGCTGCAAATGGCATTATTTAATTCTTTTAATTGCTGAGTGATATTCCATTGTATATATGGACCACATCTTCTTTATCCATTCATCTTTCAGTGGACATTTTGGTTGTTTCCATGTTTTGGCTATTGTAAATAGTGCTGCTATGAACACAGGGGTGTGTGTATCTTTTTTTTAAATTACTTCATTAATTTTTGGCTGCATTGGGTCTTTGTTGCTGCGCGTGGGCTTTCTTTAGTTGCGGCGAGCGGGTGCTACTCTTCGTTGTGGTGCACAGGCTTCTCATTGCGGTGGCTTCTCTTGTGGAGCACGGGCTCTAGGCGCACGGGCTCAGTAGTTGTGGCACACAGGCTTAGTTGCTCTGCAGCATGTGGGATCTTCCCGGACCAGGGCTTGAACCCGTGTCCCCTGCATTGGCAGGCAGATTCTTAACCACTGTGCCACCAGGGAAGCCCGTGTTTATAGGCTTTTTGCTGATGGCCATTCTGACCGGTATGAGGTGATATCTCGTTGTAGTTTTGATTTGCATTTCTCTAATAATTAGCCATGTTGAGCATCTTTTCATGTGTCTCTTGGCCATCTGTATGTCTTCTTTGGAGAAATGTCTATTTAGGTCTTCTGCCCATTTTTTGATTGGGTTGTTTGTCTTTTTAGAGAAGATTCCAGTTTAGGATGGCATAACAAAACCAAATTCCTAATAATATGAGCAACAAATAGGTTTAAAGAACTAAACTAAGCAAAACAAAAAATATTCAAGCAATGTTAAATGAAGACTAGAGCTGGCATTCAGCAAAAGAACCAGACAGAGATTTCCAAGAATCTCCCTGGGGCAGGTCCACAGTTCCCAAGTCTACCTTCTACAGAAACATTAGGGGAGGAGAAATGAGGAATTGGAATCCTGAATAATATCTCATAGAACACGAGAGAGAACGGGAAAGAGTGGGCAGAAGCAGCAAAAAACTGCCGTGGAGGTAGAATCCTCTTCCTGACGATTTCCACATTCTACCAAAGGATCCCCCCCACCCCTGCCCCAAAAAGAAAGAGAGAATTTAAAAAGCCATGCTGGAGTTCACCATTTTGGTGATTTTCTACCTGTAACAGAATGAGAGTCGGGAGACAAAAGATCCCTAGATGCCTAGAGCTGGTCATCTGCAGTCATACATAGGAATTTAACGAATGAGAAAATCAATAAGACAGAGTCATCTGAGGGGACAAGCTCTGGGTCCAGGACCTCTCTGACCCACGCAGTCCTGTATGCTTCCAAACCACCTTTTACAGGAATATTTCCTTTTATATTCGGGGAATTGGGAGAAAACAAACTTGAAGAGGACCCACCCAAGCCAACCTTCTGATAGAAGCCCGGGCTCCAAGGGTGGTGCTCCAGATAGGGGAACCCCACATTGGGGCAGAACCTGACCCTGATTAGGTGGGGTGAGCCCAGCAGAATAAGACTTGTGATCAGAGTGCAGAGAAGAGGGAGAACCCCGGGTCCACCGCGTTTGCTGTTCTGATGTTTGTCACAGTGGGTGAGGAGACTGAATTAGCTGTGTTTCCTAACTGCAGGGCAAATTCACTTTGGGCCTGTGGGCTCACCAGTGTGTTTGTCTCTTAGATGGAAACGCGCGCGGCATCATGCTCAGTAGTGAAACACCAGCGACATTCACAACAGTGTCAGGAGACCCGTTATCACTGCTGACGTTTAGCATTGTCCTGGAGGCGTAACAATGTAGTTACACAAGAGGAAGAGATAAGTTCAAGGAACCTGGAAGAGGCAAAGTTATCATTACTTGAAGATTATAAGATTATGTGTCTAAAACTCACAAGATAAATTCTTATGACAACAGGAAAATTTGAAAAGAAGCAGGTTGTAAAGTTTGTCTAAAATCATTTGTTTCCTTTCAAAAAAATAGTAACCAGTTTGAGAATATTATTGAGAGAAAAGTCCCATTTACAGAAGAAACCAAAATAAAATCTGTAGGTGGTAGTTTATGAAAACTATGTGGGTAATCAATGTGAAGAATACTTTTTAAACTCTACTGGGATCAAAAGATTCAATCTTGTGAAAATGTAATGCCAAGTCAAATATATAGAAATAAGCATTTGAGAATAGCAAGGAAACTTCTGCAAAAGAAGGAAAATGAGGCCTCTAGTTCTGCCATATTAAAGTGTATTTTGAATAATTCAATCGTCATGGTAATTAAATCCATTTTGAATGAGAGGAGAAATGGACAGGTCAGTGGAATAGATCAGAGATTCCATAAATGGACCCAAATAAAAATAGGACTTTATGGTAAAAGTGACGTTTTATGTCAGTAGGAAAAAAGAAAGATTGTTTGTTACGTGGTTTGATGATGACAAACAGTTGTTTGGGAAAATTATTACACTTGATTCTACCTCATTTCTTATGTACCTCTCTCCCCTCCACCCAACAAAGTTCAGATGGTTGAGAAATTTAAACGTAAAAAGCTTAAACCATAAAAGGTCTATTAAAAAGCATGGGTACTTTTTCCAGTGGGAAATGCCTTTCTAATCAGGACACAAATCCCCGAATTTATGAAGGAAAATATTGATACAGTAAGATACAAGAAATTTTTAAACTTCTGTACCACAGAAAAAAAAAGAAAATTGAAAAGATAAATTGGACAAACTGGGGAAATAATGTGCTCAGCTCTCACTTGGAGGAGAGGGCAGAGAGGTAGGATGGACGGGGAGGTTCCTTAGACTCTGCGAGGAACGCAGACTGTTATGAGGGCCTCAATGTTGAGATTCTCAGCTTAGATGAGTCCTCTTTCCTGAACATAGCCGCCTGAGCGCGCTCAGGCGTCCTGCTGGTCCCTCCTGGCTGTCCATGGCCACACCTCCTCACCTCTCACAAGGATCCTTCTTCCACATTGCAGAAGGAAGCCACACCTCTCACCGTTTGGAACCCTACCATGTGCCTTGCCCCCAGAGTTACCCCCCCAACCAAGTAACAGAACCTTTCAAAATGGAGGTGTCGGGCTAAGCTGCATTCGATAAAGGCACCCCAATCTCCTGCCCTCCATCCCCTTAAGAAATGCATTTCCAAAATATAGCTAGAAATTTATGTTCAATGTTTATCAAAATGTGTACTCTGTTTATATAATTTTTATCATTTATGCACCAGTAATAATTGTAATGATCAGTCAGTCCAGAAGAAGATTTTAAATACCTATCGTGACACTTCTGGTCATAGGGAATTTTAAAGGCTTCTTAAGTTTCAATTTTGAGCATCTAATGATTGCAGCAAAGTATTAGAAAGAGATTGATGAAGACTTTCAAGCAGAACAAAAATTTATTAAGTTAAGATTCTTTGGGAGAAGTGGAAAGAAGATATTACTTCAAGGAAGAAAAAGAAGGAAAAGCACAATTTTTACTATTAAGAGCATGTTCATGTATCTTTTGAACGGGTGATGGTGGATATCACGTCACTATAATGTTTAGCCTTTCTTGGATATCTTTACAAGAGTGACCTCATAGTTTATTTTTAAGTGTCAGTGTTTATAGTGTGCTAGAAAATATATTTTTGCAACTGTTTTATTTATGATGAAAATTTTAGATGTCAACTTAAAATTGTGTGGGAGGGCATTTGGCATCCAGAAATTTTAAGGGTTATGTAAGCAAAAAAATTTTTTTTAATTGAACAGCATTGTCTCTGGAAGAGTTTTGGTAAATCAGGTTTCTCCACTGATTACATTTCTAGTGAGGTTTTAGAGATTGGGGCAGGCTGGCCATGTACACACCTTCACTCCAGGTCAAGACAAGATCTTGCTTCATGTTAGGAAAGACTTTCCTCTCCTCTCACTCAGGATTTCACCCTGCCATGTATTTGTCTAAAAAGCAAAGGGTCTTTCTCGATGTTGGATATGACTAACGTGTCTCTTGTTACTAAACACATTTACCTGAAAGTCCTACTTCAGAGCTGTCATGTTTGCTTTGGAGGGACTGGTGGATATTAGTGTTTACTATGGATGTGACTAAATAACCTCCCAAGTCATCTCAGCTCCTAGATTCCCGTATCTTCAGATACACCCCACCTGACAGTAAAGCAAAGTCCAAGGTCGACGACAAGTTCTGTTTATGGTCATCTTCACTGGGAAATGAAACATTAACCAAAATTCTATCTTATATTATATAAAAAGAAAAAACAATCTGAGTGATTTTAAGTCTCTTTGGGGTGTTTTCTCCTGAGGACATAGATGTGATTCTCTGATTAACATCCCCTTCTAAGAAAACGTGATTTTGGTGCCGATTTTGCTGTTAAGGTTCTGGTGGGACAGAGATGTCCGATACGTGTCCACTCAGTATATTTATCAGATGCCTCCATAGAAGGGTGTTCCTGGCTTGTGCTAATAGGTGACTTAAATTTGTGCACATGCAGCTCCAGTGTCTCGGGTCCATCAAGTAGGCAGGAGGCCATGATGAGTACTTGTGGTTTCCTAGGGCCTTGACTGCAAACCCAGGAAAAGCTTTCCTCTCCCCACCTACCGCCCCTGCTTGTTTTTGTTAAAATTACAATCTGAGAATAAAAGGTCCAGAGTAAGACCTGGACAGAAGGTCTTCTTTTGCTCACTCTCTCTCTCCTGTGGGCCCAGGGCTTTGCCGCATGGTTGACACTGCTGCCTGGGCCACCCAAGTTCATGCTGCTGCCAGTCGGAGACAAAGATTTTCTTCACATTTCCTCTTTAGTCTCACTGTTCAGAGGTCCTGAAAAGTCTGAAAGGTCCTAGGTATGGAAGGTCACCCACTTTGTGCTTTTCAAAAACTCAAATTCACTGGCGTGTCTTCAGTTTACTTGCTCAACTAGTGTCATTTCTAGGATATAGATTTTTTCTTTGCTTTTTTTTTTTAACTCTGACATTTAACTATCTGCTTTGTAAACAAGTGGAGCCTCACCTCACTGGGCTATTCCCATGGACCAAAGGCAGAGAGAGCTTCTGCCATGTCTTCTGGTCAGTTGTGGACCGTGATCAAAAATGGAGTCACGGAAAACGTATTTAAGAATAAATCCCATTAATGCCTAGCCTGTCCCCAGACTCTTTCACTGTTAGGTGACTAGAAATTGACGACAAGCTTGTCAATAGAAATGATTACTCATGAATAATTACTGTATTATGTTTAATTTGTATTTGAATTGCTACCTTGCAACTCAGTTCCCATTTTATGGACAAAATGTGATTGGGAAATGTAAGTCATTGGACAGTTCTTAAATCAGGCTGTGCATCTCGAAAGTAGAACTCGCAAAAAATGCATGAGGCTGGGCCACACACCATGAAGACTGGTCCCCTGAAACTAAGGTGGAGCCCAGATACCTACATTTTCAGAACTCCTCCTATTGCTCCACACCCCTTCCCTCAACCCCTACCTCCCAGCAGAGATGGATCCCAAGCGCCGTCAGGTGAGCAAGTTCTGGGCCAAGTCCTGCCACAGGGAATGAGTTGGGTAGTGTCTTTGCACCTCAGCTTTTTTGTTTTATAAAATGAAGGTCAGCGGGAAGGGCCAGAAATGTACGTGTTTTACCCAGCACCCAAGTGATTCCAGTGCAGGAGCCGTGGAGCCCACTGGGGGAAGTGCTCTGTGGTCCTGGCTATTCCTCCAGCTCATGGCAGGGAGGGGGCCGTGGTGAGTGTGGGAACGAACATGGAGAGGAAGGGTACCCCGGGCAGTTAATTTTTTCAGTGTCAGATGGGAAACTGTGGCATTTCTAAATGTATAAGCAAATGAGATATACTTCAAGGTGAGAGGCGAACTGGGGAAAATAAAATTGTTTGCTTTGCAAAGGGCATTTTCAAATGATTAGACTTCAGTTAGTGAGACCTTTACAGAGAATTCTAGACAGTAAATATCATCCTAGTGATGCCCTTTTATTTCTTTTCAAATTGATGTATTCAGCTCTCAGTAGTTTTAAGATCCAGTTAAAAATAGAAAGGAGTCTTATCCAGGTACCACCATTTGCTCCCTGGATGGCCTGGAGCACAAGGACACAGCATCCTCAGTACAGTCATACCTCTGGGCAGCCAGCCCTCTCGGGAGCCAAGCACCCACAGAGGCCAGGGAGCTGGTCCAGATGGAGCCTTTGAGAAAGAGCACAGCCTCAGAAGTCAGTTGAAAGAACAGATAAGGACTCTAAGAAGACACCACAATGTGAATTATGGCCCTCAAGGGCTTCCAATCAAATGTGAGACCTTTGACCAGCAAGCCCGTTGGGCCAGCCTACATTATGTAATGTCTTTGTTTTCTAGGGTTAAGTATATTTAAACTATTTCCAACATTTCCCAAGAGCTTCTGAAGCTTTCTTTCCCTGCCTATTTGTGCTCTCAAGTTATGGTAGCTAGATACACATTTTTAATGGAAGGTTAAGAGTTTCACAACATAGAATGAGGATGCTAAAGTATTTGACCTTTCAATATGTAATCACATGTTGATCTGCCAACTTGTAGTTCGGAATGAAATCTTGAATCCAGATAAAGAATTGGCTTCTGAGAAAGCCAGTGGCAGTCAGTGCTGGAGCCTCGGTCCTTGGGGAGGGGATGGTTCATTGCCCAGGGCCTCCAGTCAGCCCCCGCCTAGTAAGCTCAAAGTACAGGTAAACGGAAGTCCACAGTGTTGCCAGAGTTCAAGTGGCCCCTCTAAGCTGGCGTCTCCCTCTCTCCTGTGTCGGGAGTTTGTCTCACAGCCCTATGCAGCTTCAGGGCAAGTGGCTTGACCCTCCTGTTTCATTATCTCCCCAAACAGTCCTAGCACACATGGGCAGAGTGAGGCTGCAGTGACACAGCATAAGACACACAGTGTGAAACAGGGCAGCGGCGGGGAGATGAGTTTGGTGCTGGAGGAGGAGGACCACCTCAGGCTTGAGTGCCCTACATCACTGGGCAAACCAGGAGGGAATTCTGGGATGAAATGGTACCATAAAACCAGATGGGATGGCAAATCAGAATTGCACCTTTGCAGCGGTCCTACCTGTTTTCATGACCCGAACACAGCCGGGCAGTAATGATGACAGGGGTGGTAACAGATGGCACGCAGTGGGAGGGCACGTGAGCCAGGCACCATTCTAAGCCTTCTGCGTGGGCTGTGACTCCTAACAGCAGTTCTCAGAGGTGGGGTCTGTTAGCCATTTATTTGCACTTGATTTTTCACACAGTAGATTTCTCTCTGATTCATAAATGATAACTGTCTTCAAGGTGATTAATGCACCAACAAATACTGGCTCCTGTGCACCTCCTGAGTCCCTTCTGCTGTCACTTCTTTTTTTTTTTTTTAGTATCTTTATTGGAGTATAATTGCTTTACAGCGTTGTGTTAGTTTCTGCTGTATAAAAGAGTGAATCAGCTATATGTATACATATATCCCCGTATCCCTTCCCTCTTGCGTCTCCCTCCCTCCCACCCTCCCTATCCCACCCCTCTAGGTGGTCACAAAGCACCGAGCTGATCTCCCTGTGCTACGCGGCTGCTTCCCACTAGCTATCTGTTTTACATTTGGTAGTGTATATATGTCCATGCCACTCTCTTACGTCGTCCCAGCTTACCCTTACCCCTCTCCGTCTGCTGTCACTTCTTCCTTACTTTTGGGTCTAGCAGGATTGCACTGCTCATGGATCCCCCAAGCACCCCTGCTGTAGCGTAACCCTGACCACCCAGACACCTCTTCTCCACCGTCAGTGGCATAGACCCTTCCTCCTCGGGAGAGCGGCCCTCTGCTGTGTGACAGAGGGTCCTGGTGCCCATTTCTGTGTATCCGCCCCTCTGCCCTTGGCCAGGTGATGCCTTCCTCACCCCTGCATCTCCTCACCCAGCACAGGGCCTGATGCCCAGTCGACTCTGACTAAATCTCCACTTAATCAAACTGAGTTTGTTGACTCATACATAGTTCAGAAGCTAATATATTAAGTAAATGACAAATGATGTCCTTGGACAAAAAAAGAGGAATCTTAAAATAGGTACTCGGGCAAAAATGGAAACAGTTAGGTCATATTTCTTTCTGGGATCACTAGGGAAGAGAATGCATTCTGAGGAATTACATATGAGCACTTTAGAAGGACTCTATACGTAGCCTTGATGAAGCACGAATCCTTTTTTTTTTTTTTTTAAAGACTGTGATTGATATCAGTAAAAAAGGGTGGCTCCCAAAAGACCATAAAATAACCCCAAATCAAGCCAGATAGAATTCTAAGGTAGTTTGTACTTTGCACAGATTCAGACTCTGGAACAATCCTGTCCTTACCACTGTTGGTTAGGGTTTTCTTTTCTCTGCATCTTTTGTTTTCACTAGAGAAAAAATGATTTAAGGTTCACGGAGGCATCCAGACATTAAAGTAAGATGCTTCACTAAAAGTTCTAGAAAAGCCTCTGATCATTTTTGTCTCCCTAATAAACAATCTATATAAATTGCTACTTATCTCATTCCCCTGGCCTTCTAAGCAAAATTTAAAATTTGTATAAGACATGGCCAAATTAGAACCAGATTTATTTTCACTTGTGGAAATTCCTGAAAAGGACATGAAACAGAATAAAATGTAGCATTTTCCTAGTCACCATAGGAGTTGATGAGAAACAGTGTGGGCAGAAGGGGCCTGGGAGCAGAGATCTATTCCACAGAGAAGGGCCTCAGGTTCACTGTATGGTGGAAGGGATGCCCTGTGCTTTGGACCGTGTATACATATGTCATTAAAATATGTCTGTATTTGTAAAGAAAAAAATTCACCCTATAATAAATTATTCTAGAGATTTCAGAATGCTTAAGGCTATATGTTTAAGAAGAAAAGAAAGATACATTCTGGTAAGTTATTCAAAGTTCTAAGAGTTCCAATCTCAGATTCTGTACTAGATTAGTAATTACATTGCCTTGAGGGCTGATGTGTGTGAGAGCAGGTCTTCCTTCTCCAGGTAAGTGCGTGAGCTGTTATTCATCTATTTAACTTTTTTTTAATATATATACCAAATGTTCTGAGATATTAAAAGACTATATTTTTGGCTTCATCAAGATCAAAGATATTTGTCTGTGACTACCAGACTAGAAGCATCTTAGAGACAGGATTACTCCAGACACAGAATTCATATTTGTTGAATGAATGAACTTGTCAAATGAATGAGTCAGTAATTAGATGATGAGTCGCAGCCCCATCCCTTTGTGCCTTTTTCTGTTATTAAATTCTAGTCCTTTGGCTTTGAAGTTGTCCTCTGTGTGTTAGATTTGAGATTGAGGAAACCATCGTTGAGTACTTATAGTGTCGCTTTTTTTAAAATTACTTTCATTTTTAATTACTAGTAAATTGTTAAAATGGAAAACCTCTTTTTAAGTATAATAAATAATATTCATTTCTGTGGATTTCCAATGCTACAGAACCTCAAGGATATGATTAAATATTACTGTATCATGTAATGAATGTAAACCTAAGAGATTGGGCTGAAAATATAGTGATTGATAGACTAGGAAATTTAGCCTTTAAAGTAAATCCCTAAGAACAGCACATATAGTGATTTGCTTCTTTCTCCTAAGAACAGAATGCAGAAAGCAAGAAATGTTTAGATTTAAGAACTTTTTGAAATACTGTTTTCCATTGATAATGGCTCTAAGAACATAAGTAGTAAATTCTACTGAATTCATAATAAGTCAAAATTAAAATACAGATATTAAAATTCAGTTACTGAGTACATGCTATGATCAAAGCACAAAAATCGGAAGTATCAGAAATTCCTGTCATTCATATAATTGTCAAATGGTAGAGTTGAAAATCTTTACAGAAAAGATCGTGTCCCAAACGCTGATTGTACAGACTAAGGAAAGGGTCGTTAACTGTGGGTGTTGGCTTCCAACATGGTCCCCAATGATCCCTGCCTCCTAGTGTTCACACCCTGTGGAGTCCCATCCCACCCTCTATCTTGGTTGGTCTGTGTAATCAATAGAGAACTGTAGAAGTGTTGGCATGTCTCTTCTGAGGCTAGGTCATAAGAAAAACACTGTGGCTTCTGCCTTCTTCTCCCTCTTGGATCACTTGTTCTTGGGAAGTTAGCTGCCATGTTGTGAGGACACTCAGTGTTAGAGGAGGTCATCCAGAGGTCATGACTGCTGGTCGGCCCCAGAGATGGACATAGGCAAGCAAGGCTCCTTACCCCCTCTCCTGTCCTTGGGAGCTCTTTCAAGGACGTAGCCCTGAAGGAGTGATTTCTTGTTGAGACCATCTTGTGCATGGGACTGAACCCAGTTAAGGCCACTATATAAACTTTTAAGGTTCTGGTGGGCTGGTGCAGAGATCTACCTGTGTTATGGTCGCCTGAGACAAGTCTTTTATATAAGTCCCTTTGTTTATTAAAACTGCCCCCTACCAGTCTGGAGTCTCTTTCTTCAGTCTCTCCTTGCCCTCCACTTGAGGGTGCGTTTCGAATTTCACCTGAGGGACTCCTGAGATTGCAAACCAACACTCAAGCCACCAGTGGAGAGGCCCACATGACTAGGAACATGAGCAACCACCAACAGCCGCGTGAATGAACCATCTTGGAAGCAGATTCTCTAATCGAGGGGTTGGCAGACTTTTTCTGTAAAGAGTCAGATAGTCAATATTTTAGGCATGTAGGCCATAGAGTCTGTTTTGCAACTACTCAGGCCTGCTATTGTAGTGCAAAAGCAGCCATGGACAATATGTAAATGAAAGGGAGAGGCTGTGTTCCAATAAAACTTTATTTACAAAAACAGGCAGTGGGCCAGATTTGGCCTATGGACTGTATCTTGTCATCCCCTCCTCTAGCCTCAGTCAAGCCTTCAGATGACTGCAGTCCCTGCCTGTGTTCTGACTACAGCTTCATGAGAGACCTTGAGCCAGAGCCACCCAGCTGCTTCCAAATTCCTGAATAAATACTGTTTTAAGCCACTAAATTTTTGAGTAATTTGTTACACAGTAGTAGATAACTAATGCAATAATAGGTAACTAACCCAGTAAAGAAGGTTGACTGACAGATGAGCCAACTTTGTGAGTTGATAATTGTTGAAGCTAGGGGGTGGGTAGATCCATGGAGTTTCATTGTATTATTCTCTCTACTTCTGTGTAGTAAAAGGTTAAAGGGGGAAAAAAAAATACAGAAAAAGAAAAGCTGTTAGGTAATTATCTAAAATCAGAGCAGCAATAAATCCTGAAGCCTGTGCTGCTCACCCAGGTCTCTGGCTCTGAACCCTGTGTTCTCTTGGCCCCCTCTTCCTGCGTAAAGAGCAACCAGCAAAGCTTTAGCTGTTTGTCTGTATTTTTCCATCAGTTGTTTACTGCCCTAGTACCTCCAACTTAATATCCAAGGTAGTTCTTCGGATTTTGTTACCATTGCTGTTGTCGAGCCATCTTTGAGACTTTTACACTTTTACACTTCTTTATCCCTCTTTCCACTGTAGACTTTAAAATCAGTCATTACTTAGAGAGGGAGCCTTGTTCAAAGATCTACAGAGTCCAGCCTCAGTGTGGCCTGGGATGTAATAATACTTACATTTTACCTTCTTATTGAGCTTGGCTGTCAGCGGAGCACTAGCAAATCCATTCTCTTAATGAATCCTAACACAGCCTGGGAGGGTAGGCCTGGCAGGTTTCACTCTAGCATTTTATAGATGAGGAATCGGAGAGTCAGCAAGTTTAAGTGATCAGACAAAATTCAGCTGGGTGCACAATCTGGCTCCTAGCCCAGTGTTCTTTCTTCCTGCCTCTCCCGTGCGTGAGGAGAAACAGGTAGAATTTGACTTCAAATAAAATCAAGTCACTGTGTAAAAGTGCGCCGCACAGTGCTTGGCACATAGTAGGTGCTCAAACAGTGAGTTTACCTTCCCTTTAAAATCCCTTTGAGGGCTTCCCTGGTGGCGCAGTGGTTGAGAGTCCGCCTGCCGATGCAGGGGACACGGGTTCGTGCCCCGGTCCGGGAAGATCCCACGTGCCGCGGAGCGGCTGGGCCCATAAGCCATGGCCGCTGAGCCTGAGTGTCCAGAGCCTGTGCTCCGCAACAGGAGAGGCCACAGCAGTGAGAGGCCCGCGTACCACAAAAAAAAAAAAAAAAAAATCCCTTTGAAATTGGAAATCACCCTGACGGGGTTTTAATTGGCAGTATAAATAACTTAATGTGTTAGCTACATGAAATAGATATTTGAAATAACTTGTCTTTTGATTTATTGCATTGATCCCCAAAGTGGTTCATGTGTTGGATTAAGAGAATGGGTCTGGATTATTCTGTTCCTGCAGTTCCCTAGGATAACCATGAAATAAGATTTAGTGTTGGGTTTCGAACATCTCATGCTTTCTGTACATTTAACCAGATGTCCTTGGTGATGACATTTACAAATGAGATAAAATTTTGTGAACAGGCGAAGAAAGTGGTAGGAGAGCAAAGAGCAGAATACCAGACCTGATAAAATGCAACTGAATGACGAAATTCAGTTCAACAGGACATCATCTTCTCTTTCCTGTTTCTTTTCAAAAATCTTTTTAATGTTGTGTTTTCCTATCCTAAACACGTGGTTGGGAGGAAATGAATTTTCCCCCCATAAACGTTTGAGTTTTAATTTCCTTCCTTCCCGCTCCTCCCTCCCTGTCTCCCCTCCTTCCTCCCTCTTCCTTCCTTCCTTCCTCCCTTTCTTTTTCTTTCTTTCTTTCTTTCTTTCTTTCTTTCATTCTTTTTCCTTTCTTCTTCCTTCCTCCTCCCCTTCCTTCCTTTCTTTCTCTTTCTTTCTTTCATTCCTTCTTTTTCTTTTCTTTCTTCCTTTCTCCCCCCTTCCTTCCTTCCTTCCTTCCTTTCATTCTCTTTCTTTCTTTCTTTCTCTCTCTTTCTTTTTTCTTTCTTTCTTTCTTTTCTTCCTCCCTCCCTCCCTCCCTTCCTTCCTTTTCTTTCTTTCGACAGTCCTTTCAGATAGAGTCTACAAGCACTTGCTATCTGCCAGGTAACTTTGTTATTAGGGCTATAACTTTTAATTCTTCATCCCCCCCGCCCCCCCTCCAATTTGGAGAAAAAGATCTTTTATTCGTTATTTGGAAAATAAATGAATCTTAAGTTTCTCTCCAGGTCTTCGTTCAAGTTGCCTAAAGCAATGTCCACGTGGATAGATTTGCAGGCTCTTTTGTTTGAATTGTCTTGGAAAAAAAATGATAGGCATATTTTTAATTTGCGAGTCTGGTTTTAGTCACAGGCACTAGAGAAAATGAGCTGCCAGATGTCTGGGAAGCAGAACTCCAACCCCGTCTACTTTCACATGTGATAAATATTGTTTTGGTTAGAGACAGAATAAATCCAGGTTGCTTTTTTTGACTTCTTGGACTAATGGGTTCACCTTTTTTTAAAGTATGTTGTAGAAAACCATTTGCAGAAACATCAATCTGGGTTATTTAAACTTTATTCAGGATAGCTGTGAACAAATCAGTTCTGAGAAAATGATGTATGATTAAACAGTTACAATCAGAGCAATTCACTAAGGAATTGTCATTTTTATTCACAGTGTGTACCAAAACATTGACCTTAAATGAAGCATATGTCCTCTGAGGACATAAAATGTGCCAGGAGCAGGACGGGTGGTTTGCATGCCTTGGGTGTTAAGAGAACGGCTTTTGGAATCAGGTATACATGTCTCAGGAATCCCAGCTTTACCATTACTGAGTAACCCTGGGCAAGTTACCAAACCTCCCTGGGCCTCAGTTTGATCCTCTGTAAAATGGGCATAATGACAGGAACAAGCACATGGGGTGAGCAAGTAGAGGGAGGCCCAGGCCAGCACCTGTAAGTCTGTGGCTTTTCTACCATTTTCCACCATAGAGCAAATAGGTATAAATAACAGAATTCTTAATTGAGTGCAATGCAGAAGTTCTTGACCATTAGGAAATAAAATCCTCCTTTTTAAAATTCTATCCGTGGAGATCTTGCATAAGAGAAGTAACTACCTTCTTTGGAGATTTCCCTGCTTTCTGCCAATGAGCAGTCTCAGATCCCTCCCAGCCTTCTGATTCCTTAAAAATAGTTGCTATCCAGCTGTATTCTAACCCCAAGCAGGTCATACTGAAATGCTAATCAACCAAAACTAATTCGGATTTCGGGTGAATTCTGGAAATGAAGAGTGCTGGCAGGTTACTGGATGGTGGCCTTCCTTCAGAAATTACAGTGGGGCTCTCCTTGAATGGTTCTTCTTGGGCTCACGCTTGAAAGGATAAGTCTTTGCTCTTTCCGTGGCAGAATTCACTGAGTAGTAGATGTGAAACAAATTAGAGCCTAGAGTTTGTAACAAGAATAATGATATTAGTTCAATATGATAGAAGTTGATAGAGCTCCAGGTATAGTATTCTGTAGAATCTTTGCGTGCATGTCAGTCGCTATTTTCCTTTCTTTTGCCTCCTCCTCTCCCACTCCCCATCTTCATCTCTTCTCTTTTCTTTCTGTTTTCCAAGAAAGGAAAAGGGCGTAGTGCACAGAGTAGCCATTCTTTGAACTTGATGTTGTCCAAATACCCTCCCTTTAACCTTCGTTCTTCGTCCTTGTGTTACTGTTTGCATCCTCATTTGTTGGCTTCGTTTCCTTTAAGCAAATTATCCTGCTTTTCCTTCCATTTATCTTCTCATGTGCTCATGCATCCCTTTTTATTCTGCTGGCTCTATCTTCCAACCTTCAAAGCACTTGGTCTCACACCCTTTCCCGGGATGGCCACAGGCCTGGAGGTCTGTGCTGTCAGCCGGCCTTCCCGCTGAGGAAGTTCTCTGTTGAGGATCACGTCCCTCACAAAGCCCGGCCTCTCTGAATGGTGGGGGGGCGTAGGGTTAGGGGGCTTCAGAGCCCTTCCATCTCAGCTGCCAGTGGCCCACGCTGGCCAGGTGTGCTCGGTGAAGCCCTCCCAGTGCCTCCGATCCCCGCGGGGGCCAGGGGGACATACAGGCTACTTTCCTGGTAAGAGCAGGTGAGTTAAAAATGGATCTGATTCAGACCCTGTGGTCAGGGATGCAGCCCTACAGCCAGTTTAACTCACTGTTCTCTGAAGAAAATGGTCTGCCTCTGTCAATGATCATAAACGAATTCACTTTTAAATGTTGCCACATTAGATGGCAAACAAGGAGCTTGTCTTTAATTGAACTGGAACCTAAAAGTACATGCATTCTACGGGGGAGAAAACTCTCTGCCCATCCTACCCTGTGACCTCTTTTATAGACAGAGATAGGCACAGAAAAGTAGAAAGTAGGATGAACGAGAAACAAAAAGTGGAGCATTTGAGAGCTCTACCAGAAGTTACCTCCTGCCGTGTCTAGACTGTTGTAATCCCAAGTACAGGCCTTTTTTATGACTCTAGCATAGTAAAGATTTTGTTTGAGATCACAGTGCACATAATTTTCATTGTTCAAACAAGGCAGGGAATAAAGACAATTGTTTGCCTTGTGTATGGTTTCTTTCATTTGATCAAAAGAGAGTACTCTCACTGTGACTGAGAAGTGATGCCAGAAGGCCTCGCCATAGACACAAGCGGTTGATTGAGAAGGGCTGAGTGCCCTCCAGAGCTGGAACCGTGGGCTCTGTAGGGCTGGCTGGTAAGTAGGCTGGCGCCTGGGCCACTGACTGTTCTCAGCCGCTATCAGCAGTCACGCCTGAAGCGGCAGAAACCACCAGGAGTCTGGGCTGCCATCTCTCGTGGCCTCCTTTCCACGTTCTCTTAAAACTCCCTGCTCCAGCATTTCTGATGTGCCACGTTACCCGCCACTCCTTAGGCTCCCTCAGATTCCTGTTCAAGCTATGTGTTCTTGGTTGGAGGGTGGATACGCGGTAATGAATTAGTATTGCTGTGTGAAGGCAGAGTGGGTTTGATTTTCATTCACGTTTGCTTGTGTGACCTGGTTGCTTTTCCATCCTTGGCTTCAGGAATCTTCTTTAAGCCGTCAGTCATCAGCTTGTGACAGCCCAGATAGCCCTGTTATTTGGACTTGTCAGTTTAAAGTACACGCACATGGGAATTCCCTGGCGGTCCAGTGGTTAGCACTCTGCGCTCTCACTGCCGAGGGCACGGGTTCAGTCCCTGGTCAGGGAACTGAGATCCCACAGGCTGCTCAGTGCGGCCAAAGAAAAGAGCTCCACTCTTGCCAACGCCCTGGGCTTCTCACTTAATCTGCCTTCGTGGGGCACCTGTTTGCATTTGGAGACTCAAAGTAATTAGTCCTCAGCTGGAAGACTTGCCAGAATCAGTGTGATCTGCTTTTGAACGGCTGTACGTAAAATGGGGAGGCAAGTTTCTCATACAGGAAAATTACCGGACAAGAAGGTAGTATGGCCCCAGAGTGGCCTGTGCAACCCTTCGATTCTTAATGTAGCATCCAGTAAATCCTGGATTAACGTCTTAGTCACACTGCATTTATGCCTTTCTGGCTTTCCGGAGCCAGCTCCCTTCCAGCATGACTACATGCAAGTGTAACAGCAAATCAAAACACTTATTGCCTAAGGCTGTAGACGTGATGGTTGAGGTAATAATTGGTTTTCAGTGCACACACCACAAAAGTGTACACATACCGGCAAGTTGCTGAAGAACCTTGTCATGCCGATGTTACAGAATGTTTTTTTACAGGGAAGCCAGTAAGGAAGGTGTTAGCTTCTGTTTATCATATCAGAGAAGAGTTATTCTTCAGACCCCTTGGAATCATATTTTCCACCTGGAAACAGTCACAGAAAACATCTTTTTCACAAATATAGCCCTGTTGTACTCAAAGTACGTTTTCTCATGCAACTAAACGCAGTGGGCTGGCGTAGACTTTTCTGCATGTTCAGTATTGGATGAGGCTAATAGGATGTAGTGGGCTTGGTAACGTCCCCATCTTGCTAGTTACATAAACGGGACCCTCATTGAAAAGGTACAGTGTGTTTTCTTATGGTTTTGAAGAGCACATCAAAAATAGTTTACTAGGCTGCAGGCTTGGAATGTCTACTTTTTTTTTAAGAGAATATAAATGCAGAAGGACTCAGAATATTGCAGTCACAGAAGGTTCCATTATAATCTAGGTAATGAAATTCAAGTAGTATTGCCCTGTAGAATCAGATATGGGGCCAGCAAGAAAATGTTAATGTTTTAAAATACATTTTAAAATGACAGTAATAGGATATATTTAAAATTCCTTAGAGGAAAAATCTTTTTGCAATAACTTCTTAGTAAAATACAGTTGAAAATCAAAACTTGAACAACATTCTTTTTGTTTTACCTTTTTCTCAGCATATGTTAAATATGGAAGATTTTGTGAGGCAGGGAAAGGTTAGATAATCTCACAGAATGTAATACGTTTGATTGTTCATTTTCCAAAGCAAATAGTGTGGTAGTATCCCAACTTCTCATCTAACACAAATGAAGGACTCAAATCACTCTTTTTCCTTCCAGTTTTCTTCTTAAAGGATGGGTCTTCATGAGTAATAATGCTGTAATGCTGAAAAAAGAAAGAATAAGATTCAAATGTAATGTAAAAAGTTGTAAAAAGTCAACCCCCCCTTAAAGACACTTAGCTTTGATAGTGCTTTTTCAGTCCAGTATTTTGTTAACATGACATTTACCCTGAGTGTGAGATGTGAATTAGATGGGTTAGTTGGTTTTTATCTGACTCATGGTTTAGTAATGTCACATGTGTATGGTTTTTTGTTTGTTTGTAATTGTTTTTTTTTATTGTATATTAAAATTAACTAGTAAAATCCATTCCAGCTCCCTGCAGTAATTAATTAAAAGTAACATGAAGGGCTTCCCTGGTGGCGCAGTGGTTGAGAGTCTGCCTGCCGATGCAGGGGACACGGGTTCGTGCCCCGGTCTGGGAAGATCCCACGTGCCGCGGAGCGGCTGGGTCCATGAGCCATGGCCGCTGAGCCTGCGTGTCTGGAGCCTGTGCTCCGCAACGGGAGAGGCCACAACAGTGAGAGGCCCGCGTGTCGCAAGTAACATGAACTACATTTTATGTCTGGGGAAACAGGATTCTGAAAGATAGATGCTCAGGTACAGAGGAAGTAAGAATAGCCCTTCCTTTCTTCCTGATGGCCATGGCCCCAGAGTCCTTCATGTCCAGCCCTCTTCCATGGATGCCGGATATTTGGGCAGTAGTGGTGGTGATGTGTGTGTTTAAATCAACGTCACCAGATACTGTTAAATACTTTATAGTTAAGGTAACTTGAAAGCAAGAAAAGGCTGGTGTTGGACAGATACTTTAACTGGTCAGGAAATATCTAGAGCTACAGAGCTCTTACCCTGTGATCTTGTATCTAGAATCCGCAGCCAGAAAGTAAAAGTGAAGAACCGGCAGGAGGGAGACCTAGTCCTTCTCCCAGGGAAGGGTGCCCAAGTGGGTCTGTTCAGGGAGTGAGCAGGGAGCACTGTGGTTTGCCTCACTCACCCAGCAGGTACTTTGTACATCTTTGCGCCTTAAGCAGGGCTGTGAGTCAAACACGGGGCAGTGTGAGAGGAGCAGATTTGGACCTCATACATAGTTGCTGAAATTGGGAGAGCTGGTTATAATTCTTCACTTGCCAGACCCTTAAATTATACCTTGGAAATCCTCAAAGGAGCAAGCGCTTAGGTTGAAAATCAAACCGTTTTCAAAATCACAATGTACATTTCTGGTTTCCCTTTTGTCTCTCTTTTCATTTAGTGCTTAAAAAGTACAGAAATGATCATTCTAAGGATTATAATAACATAAGCCAAACTGCTAAGATATACTTAATAAATAAACTATGTTTATAAGTCAGTTCTTAGAAGAACTGAGATGATTCTTTTACATCCATAGGGAACTCTCTCTGACCAAGAACTGCTCATTACGGTAACAAGCAGTGTTTGGGGGTTTCCTCTGCTAGCGTTAGGAACTCAAATCCCTAACTTGTTATTTTAAACGGTATCTGGACTTTGCCAGTATTTTTTTAGTGAGACTTTCTTTTTAACAGGACTGTTGACGGGCTCCCCCCTCACCCCGGGGTGCTCCCCTGCCCTCTGACTGGTCTCTACCTCCCTCTCTCCTCACTCCAATCCAGTTCCCCCTTTGCTGCCACAGCTCCTGTCCCAAATGTAAGTGTGACTCTGCGTCATACTCTGCTCAGAATCCTTCAGCATCTTCACATTCCTCAAGAGAATCCTGGCCCCTCGCCATGGCTGTGTTTCAGCCCGATCTCCCTGCTCAAGCCCCTCTGTCCGGCCTCACAGAACTGCACTGTGATCCCAGCACACCCCTGTCCTGTTGCCTTCGCACGTTCTCTTTACTCCACTGCTTCCCTGCGTCCCCTCGTCTTCCTGGCAACACCTCCTCCTCTTTGAAGACTCATGGGTCGCCACCACGGGAAGGCTGTCCTTCGTGGGCACGGATCCCGCCCCCGTGTGCTCTCTGGTTTACATACCTGTGTCCTGAATTGGCCACAACCAGAGCGTGGCTCATCTGTGTTTGCTTAGTACCCAGCTTGTCGTGGGTGTGCCTTAGAGAGCGACCTGGTGATCCCGTGTTTGCGTTATCTATTCCCAAAGAAGGTGATGCCGTTATCTTAGTGAAAGCTCCTGAGGGACAGGCCCTGTCCCTGGGAGTCAGAGAAGAGTGGGGTTGGGAGAGAAACATTTTATTTGGAGTTAGAACCCCAGCAGTCAACTTGGCATGCTCCTTGGGTCCAGTGACCTTAACCAGCCTTCTAGGAGTTTATGATGCTGAGGCCTGGATTCTGGTCTGAGCGCTGGGTGGAGAAGCCATGCAAGCTTTGGTGAGTCTCCCAACTGTGGCTTCTGTGTCCCCGTCACTAAACTGATGGCTGGACCAGGCGATCCCTCAGGTGCCCCCGTTGCTACCGAGCATATCCTCTCATGGAGACTCGGCTTGCACACTGTGGGGTGGGGCGACCCACCAGGCTTCTCCCTTAGGTGTTCAGACGATAGTCACATGGTCAACTGCACCGTTGTCCAAAAATGCCTGTGTTCCCATAGATGGGGAGGGAATTGGGATGTTGTACATGGAATTTAGTGTTCACTTCGTCTTTTTTGCTCTGTGGGTAACGAGGGATATAAAGCAGCAGTTTGCTTTTGGGAGAGACGTCCAGGACCCCTGTCTTTTTAGAGTGCATTCTGCATACTTTAACTGTCATGAATTGGGTGTCACATGATTTGTCACGTAAGCCCTTCAGTGTCATTAATAACTGGTGTTCCCTACCAAACGTAAGATAGATAGCTAGTGGGAAGCAGCCGCATAGCACAGGGAGATCAGCTCGGTGCTTTGTGACCACCTAGAGGGGTGGGATGGGGAGGGCGGGAGGGAGGGAGACGCGAGGGGGAAGGGATATGGGAACATATGTGTGTGTGTGACTGATTCACTTTGTTGTACGGCAGAAACTAGCACACCATTGTAAAGCAATTATACTCCAATAAAGATGTAAAAATAAATAGATAAATAACTGGTGTTCCTATTAGCCATGATATGTGTGTGAGACACGGTTCTGCAAGTACTGGTACCTTATCAGCGTAACAGTATAGTGACTGTTTCAAACTTCGCAATAAACAGGTAACGATGGCTCCTTTTTTACCTTAAAGATTTCAGTATTGCGGCATTTAAAAACTGGCCTCTAGAAATGCGGTCACGATAGTGTTAACTAAATATCCCACTGATCTGTAAATGAGTTGAATGTGGTAAGTGGACGCATTTGCATGTCGTGTGCCTTTGCTGTTCCCATCTTGTTTCCGGGGGTGCGAGCTCTTCCTCAGCGAGGACCAAGTGCAGCCTGCCCTCCACATGGCAGCCGTGTCCCCACGGGATCAGGAGCCCTGCGTCATCCTGCTCCCGGCCCACCTCTGTCTAGAGGCCCATTCAGAAGGTGCCGGAAGGCGGCAGTGAGTGGCTGCCACGGCAGGTGGGGTCGTTCCTGCTTCCCGAGGGCTGCGTTTCTCCAGCCGTGACTGGTGTGGCGTCATCACAGTCACGGTGTGCGGTTAGCCTGCTCCATTGTCATGATTTCTTTTCTTTCTCCTTTTCCACAGTACACTTTCAAGAATGGTTCAAATTATTCCACCTTAGCTACCGTGCCACTTGAACTAAATTAGAGGAAAATTGTTGTTCTCTTCAGACCCAAAGAAGTAGGTAATTACCTTTGACAAAATAGCTGATGAAAGTATAGCAGTATCAGGTAAATGAGCTATGATAAGTATACGTTTTAGGTTCTTTGGGGAAAACCTACAGGTAGAAAAGTATTAAGGAGTCGTTTGTCAGTCTCTGATAAATTAACAGAAAGCTTTGAATCTTGATAAAGTCGTAACACAGCGGGGTCACAGAAGGGCAGTGGGACTTCCTGGGTGAAGGTGGCCAGTATCACATCATATATATGTGCCTCCTCCCTGTAAACTGCTTCAGGAACCCACGGGCCCTTCTTCTAATTAAGCTACAGGACCCTGTTTACCCCCAGGATTCCTCCAGGTGGGATTGCTTGGAACTCTAGTGTTTAGAGGTCACCAAAGGGTAGAGGTTCTTAAAAGTTAAAGCCACCAGAATCCTGCAAAACCAAGAAGTTTGCCAGAAGAGCCAGGCAACACACAGGAGTTTTAATTTGCCTGAGATTGAAAGCATGTCAGGTCAATCTGCAGATGAAAATTATGGCCCACATTGGAGACATTTTCTAAATCTTCCTTTATTTAAAACCATAAAAAGTTTGGAGACAATTTCGGCTTGACTGTTTCATCAAGAAACAGTCATCGAGAATGTAGCATAAATAGCTTCTACCTTGGGTGCTATGTCTTCTATTGTTCTGTAACCATGAACACAAGCTTAGTGGCTTAAAACAATACACTTTTGTCATCTTACAGTTTCTCTGGGTCAGGTCAGGACACAGCTTCACTGGGTCCCCTACTCAGGGTCTCACCAGCCTGCAGTCAAGATGGCGGCCAGGGCTTTGGGCTCATCAGAGGCTCAAGCGGAGAGAGATCTGGTTCAAGCTTTCTAAGGTTCACAGAACTTATCTTCTGTGGCAGCAGGACTGTGAGGTCCCTGTCTCGCTGGCTGTCTGCTGGGAGCTGCTCTTGGCTCCTGGAGGCCACCTCCCTTCATTGCCCTCCCCACAGGCCCCTCACAACTTGGCAGTTACTTCTTCACAGTTGACGAAGAAGACTCCCTGTGCTTGGAGCCTCTGACCTCACGGGCAGCCTAAGCCCTCTTTTCTCAGGTAGACTGCCTGTCTCCACGTCACTTAGTTGTTCTTTTGGGGTTTTATCTTGTTCCTTCATCTGGAACATACTCCTCTGCCCTCTCACGTTGTCTGTCTTTCTGTGTTTGTGGTCTCCGTTCTGCAGGCTGCAGGACTGTAGCTCCTCTTGCTGCTGGTGTCTGACCCCATCTCGTTCTGGCTTCTTCTTTGTCTTTGGATATAGAACATCTTTTTGGTAGGTTTCAGTCTTTTCTGTCAATTGTTGTTCAGCAGTTAGTTGTGATTTTGGTGCTTTCATGAGAGGAAGTGAGCTCAAGTCCTTCTACTTCACCATCTTGTCTCCAGCCTGGCTCCCCGGCCTGGTCTCCCTCACTGGGGGAGCCACCAGCCCATCAGCCATGGGTCTCCACAAGGTGCACTCAAGATGGTCTGCAGGGCCTGCTCCCAGTGCCAAGGTCACGGTCTCGCAGAGGCGCCCATCCTTGGATCCCTAAGCTCTCTTATAAAGGGGTCTCAGCTTGTTAAGTCCAGCCCACTCAGGATAATCTCTTTTTTGGTTAACTTGAAATCAGCTGATGAGGAATGTTATTCACATCTACACAATCCCTTCACCTTTGTCGTGTGATGTAACTATCACGGGAGTGATGTCGCATCACCTTTGTCATAGTGTGTTGATTAAAAGCAAGTCCCAGCTTCCACTCACTCTCAGGGGAGGGGATTGTCCAATGCGTGGACACCAGGAGATGGGAGTCACTGTGTGGTGGGGGACCTAGTATATACCCCAGGGTTTGCACACCACAGACACTCAGTGAATGTTTATTAAATTGATTCTATTATAAGCCATTTATTTGGGATGCAGAACACATGTTCTAATAAGAAGAAAGTGATCATTTGTAGTTAAGTTTATAGGTGAGCTGACCAAGCCTATTTAAAACAAAGTGTGGCTAGCCTAAAATATTACAACGCGATTTACATTGGGTTTGGAATAAGACCACGGGATGTGCAGTATGGGAGAGGTGCTTCCGAGGCTCAGGGACCTCCTGCCCGTCAGCGCCTCGCCACGCCCACTGCAGTCCTGTTGGGTGATAGGTCACATCTGCTTCCCCTTTGCCACAAACCTGGAGCAGCCCAGCCTCTCGTGCGGCCGTAAGCATCTTCCTGTTGCACCCACGCACCCCCGGCCCAGCCCAAGTCCCCTCTATGCCCAGGTGACCTTTCTCCTGCTCCCCCAGTCAAAGCCATTCCCCTCAGTAAGGCTCACCTCACCAGGTATTAGACTGAGCGGGATTAGCCTGAAAGCATCAGGTGTGGAGGAAGACTAACCTCCATGGCTCCTCTCTGATAGCTGATGCTGGGTGTTGCTGTTTCCCTCGAAAATTTAAAGTGTCAGTGGCACTGCTGTGAGTTGCGTGCGGTGCTCTGGGTGCCCCGTGCACAGCTGAGAGCTGTGGCTCCACCCTGGCGGGACGCATCACCCCCCACTGCCCACTGCTGAGCACTCGCTGTTTGCAAGGGTGAATGTTTGGGCTGGGATGGCGAGTGGAGGAAGAAATATGCCAACCAAGGACTTGAACACTGAGTAGAATGGATTAGAGGTTTCGCACTCTCCCTCCGGAGAGGACAGAGGAAGCATGTTTAATCCTGGGTTGGTGTGGAAAGTGGCCGTTTGCCTTAAGACAAAACAAGCGTCAGCCCTGGCAGGATGCTTCCTGAAAAAACGTCCTTCTTATTTGCCTGGAGCAGAGCTGAAATCCTCAGTAGATGGTGGGTGAGGTCTTGGTGATCTGCTGATTTGTTGTCGAGCATTTCTTCCCACTAGAGACGTCAGCTGTCTGACTGTCCTCAGTGAGGACACTGAGGTGTTTTTAGATTGGCTTGAAGAGAAACATGAATGCTAGTCACGTGTCCCGCCACAGCACTCCCCCTCCGGCTGGCCAAGGGTCCCCAGGGGTGCTGGCTGCCGGGTGCGGTGCTAACAGGGCCAGGATGTGGGACAGTTGTGGGATGGGGGGCTTTGGAAAGGACCAGGACTCCCTCAGCCTCCAGCAAGGTGATGGTGTCTCTACAGCACACATAGGGAGGGCTGCTGGGGGTGGAGGAATTGGCACGCTGGTAACCGGTTCACCCTGGAGGCCCATGTGGGTGATTCTACCACTGACATAAAGTTTTAAAATGTACAGAGTAATTCTGTGCACCACTTAGGCGTAATACATCAGGGGGAAGACAACTACATGGGAATGATAAACACCAAATCCAGGAGAGTGGTCCCTTCTGGGGGTCGAGGGTGGAGGATGAGACCCAGAGGGGTCTCCGGGGCGGGATGAGTTGTATTAGCAATGTTCATTTCTTAAAGAAATGGGGACAGGGGTGGGACATGGGGATCATATAGCATTTTTTCCAATGCAGTGTCTTTGTGAAATATTTTATAATTTTTAATAGAAAGAGTAGTACTTCATAGATTTATGAAAATTAGGTTGTTTTGTTTGTGTTCGTTTGCTTTAAGGGAAACTAGCCAGGGAGCAGGTATATCAGGCACCCATCTACGGTTACAGAGTTGTATAGCTGCCGAGGTGAGGGGAAGGCTGGGTCTGGGGGTGCTGGAGGCTCTGTGCCCCCAGTGCCGCTCTCACCCTGGGCACAGTGACACCCCCCTCAGAGCTGGACTTCCTCTTTAGGAAGAAGGGGTGGTGATGCCAACTTCTCAGAGCCACGGTGCAGATTAAGAAGAAACAGCAGTGCCCACGCTTGGCGCTTACCACAGAGTAGGTGTCAGTTAAACCTGCCTCTCAAAACGTGATGGCTTTTGGACGCTGCTAAGGATGCTAGGGAGGGACTTCCCTGGCGGTCCAGTGGTTAGGACTCCGCACTTCCACTGCAGGGGGCGCAGGTTTGATCCCTGGTCGGGGAACTAAGATCCTGCATGCCCCGTGGCATGCCCCCCCCCCAAAAAAAATGCAAGGGGAAGGTTAGGAAATACAGGAGGGTATTTGTATTGATCTTATTTCTCATATGTATTATAGAAGTACCGAACATTTTTACTTTTATGGAAAGGACTCCACTCTGTAATTAGAACAAAAAAGCAATCATGTAGAATAGTGCCAATTTCAATTCATTTATTTTTCCAACCTGAAAATAGTCTGGGATCTTTTGTAACAGTCCACTTTGCCCGAAACAAATTGCAACTGCTGGTCTGTGAAATCACTGAACGAATTAAAAATGTGTGTAAACAGCCTGATCAAAACTAACAAGAGAATCTAACGGCAGAAGGAGGAGCCCATTAACAAAAGGAGTGAGTCATGAAGGCTATTTGTGGTATATTTTTGTGTTTACTTTTTCCCCCTTTTAAAAACTTTAATGTTTTTTTGTTTTTTTTGCGGTACGCGGGCCTCTCACTGTTGTGGCCTCTCCCGTTGCGGAGCACAGGCTCCGGACGCGCAGGCTCAGCAGCCATGGCTCACGGGCCCAGCCGCTCCGCGACATGTGGGATCTTCCCGGACCGGGACACGAACCCGTGTCCCCTGCATCAGCAGGCGGACTCCCAACCACTGCGCCACCAGGGAAGCCCCAAAAAATTTAATGTATTTTTATGCAGAGTGATTTAATGACAGAACTTCAGTCTAAATAGGAACTGAAATTTTAGAGTTTTTTATTTTGTTTTTTGAAATGAAACTGTGTACTCCTTTGGATCATGAATATGATGGAAACTGCATGTTTGAAGATGCTGGTCCCTGCTACTTCACCCCAGCAGTTCCTTGATAAATGCTGTGGCTAGCCTGTCTTAGTGCAGAAAAAAATACTATAGAAACTTAAAAAAAAAAAGTCTGTGGGACCAAGATTATTGATACATTTAAGGACAAAACAAAATCTTTCAATGTAGTTTTTTAAAACCTAGTACTACTAAGTACTGGGTCGATATTACAAATATATACACATGTGTACTTTTCTTCCAGAAAGTAGATAGAGGCAGACTCAAGTCCATCGTGAAAGATGGTTGAGGAAAAGAAAAAAAAGTTCTTGACATGACAGACTATGGGCTTGACTCTGGCAAAGTCAGTCATGTGTGGCTTGTGGTTTCCAGCATCCCTAGCTGTGCCCATGCTCGCTGGCTCCCCTTCCACAGAGCTGTAGAGCCAGAAGACTTCTTTTAAAGACACAGTGTTTTCCAGATGGAGAATGAGACCACACAAGCTCAGGACTTTCCCAGGCTTCCCGGCCAGCCAGCTTTCTATATGCAGTGTGACTGGTCGGCCTGGTGACCTGGCCAGCTCTGCTGTCTGTCTCTGGGGATGACTTAGTGGACGTTCCATGGGAAAGCGAGTTCGCACGTCCCTGGCACTTATGACCATCAAGTAGGACTGCCGAGCTCAAAACATCCCATGTACTTCTGCCTCATCCAAAGACCATTTCAAACAAAAGGAAAAATAAGAAAAGCATAATGCATTAAAAATCTCGGAAGACAAGAGAGAGTACCATCAGCTAACCAAAAAAGGCTGAGAAGTTTCTGTAAAAGAGAAAGCAGACTAGGAAAGGGTGACAGAGAACTAGAGCAGAGACGCTGCAGGTGACCGCTGGGGGCTGAGCGCAGCCCCACTGTGGATGGGGACACGGGGAGCAGGCCAGCATTGGGAGGCTCATCACAGGAACTCCACTTCCCCAAAGAGAGAAAATTAGGGCGGCTTAGGTAGGCAAGGAGCTTTGGAACTGTGAGGGATCTCCAAGTTACTCTGGACTTCCGTGACCCACAGGGAGGGGCGGCAGGCAAGGCCATGGTACCCGGGGCTGGAAGATGCTAAACCTGCACACCCGGGGCTCTTGTTATGGCTCCTCGCGGGCTGCAGGTCACCTCCTGCCGCCTGCACACACACCCTAAAGAGAGAGAGGCTGGGGGGTAATGAAGTCTGCTTCCACAGAGCCCACACCCCTCCCCCCACTCAGAGGGGAGGGCCAGGTGGAGACAGGTGGGACCAGGAGAGAGGACACCCCCGGAGGCTTTCCATTCTTGTCACCTAGTCCCTTTCCCAAATGTGAGTAGCCCACCAAGGATCACCTAGTCCCTTCTTTCAAAAATGTGAAGAAGCCACCAGGGAGCATCAGGAATTTGAAGAAAACCAATAGTATGAGAGAGAGGCAGACAGCCTGGACTAATTTTTGACAAAGGTACAAAGGCAGTGCAGGAGAAAAAGCTCAGTCTTTTCAACAAATGGTGATGGAGCAATTGGACGTCCATGTGCGACAAAATGAACACGGACCACATTTCACTTCAACATGGCCCATAGACTTAAGTGTAAAGCCCAAAACTATAAATCTGGGGGAAAAAATAGGACAGAATCTTTGTGACCTGGCATTAGGCATTAAGATTTCTTAGGCACCTAAAGCATGATCCATAAAAGAACAAATGGATAAATGACACTTCATCAAAATTAAAAACATGCTTTTCCAAATCTCATCTATACAACGAGAAAGCTAGAAGAAAAGCAGACGAATCTGCTAGAAAACGGTCCTAGGAGGGACCTCTGGAACACTGATGGTTACTCCCTCTGGGCTGGAGACGTGCTGTGTCAGAGTTGAGCTGCCTGGCCCCCTGCCCAGCCCATGCCCTGCTCCACTGGGTGGGAACAGAAGCAGGGTGGCAAACAAGTCCAGAAAGTCGTAGTTTCCTGAAATCAACTGTTTTTAGGAAAAGTCACAGAGGAGTATACTTCCTTTGAATGCCAGAAAATATGGAAATGGAGGGGATTAGGAAAGCAGTGGTTTGGTGCCAAGCAGCCCTGGATTTATAGCCCACTAAAGCTCATTAGCGCAGGCGTGTGACGTCAGCACAGTTACCACATCTGTGGGAAGCATGATGAGAATTAGAGATGGGGAGACCATGTGACCCCGATGCCAGCACAGGTGGCCCGCAGCGAGCCCCTCTTCACTCAGGTGTGCTGAGTGACGGGGACGCCTCTTGGTGTTCCAGGCCAGTGTGGGAGCCAGGTCTCCCAAATGTGGGGTCTCCAAATGTGGAAAGTGCATGCAAGTGTAAGATGGTTTGTTTTGTTTCCTATAAATTCTCACTGATCTCCTTGCTAGAAGAGAAGGTCTAGGCTTTAACATTTCAGAAGGGATTAAACATTCCTCTGCCGGATGGAAAAAATTCAAGAAGGAAGCCAGGAAAACAAACATCCCGAGGAGGCTTAGAGTCAAGAGGTGAGGGTGGAAGAATTTGACACGAGGGAAAGGGAAAAATGCAGAGCTACTGTTGGAGTATTTATGACAGATGCTTTCCCCGTAGCGGGTGACTCTGGCCTGCTTGAGAGGCAGCTGCACACCAGGCCTGAGAACAAGAAGAAGCATCATAGCCAGGTCGGAGGACACCTGCTACTGACCACATGGGCTACTCGCCCAGGTGGAACCAGAGGACGCGAGTATAAGGCTCGTACTGCCGAGTGGAAAGGATGTTGTCTCTTTGGCACGTGTTTCCGAGATGGGAAAGCAAATCTGCCAACACCTGTAACCCTGCCAGTCACCCTAAACTCCCCCTGATTCTCTTGAAAATGAAGTGTGATCGAAAAAAACAGTTATCATAACCTGTACATCCACACCTTCCCCTGCCAGCTCGGCCCCTAGGCTTGTGTGCAGAGCAGAACTCTGGGGTGGACAGAGTACTGAGGTGACAGGCCAGCTTGCTTTGCAGATGAGGGAGGAAGAGATCTGGAAATGGAAGAGGGAGCAGAGACCAGAGCGTGGGGACGCTGGACTGAGGGGGACTTGGGGAAAGAGACGGGTCGCCTGAGGTGGGCCGTATTGTGTGGCTGAGTGAGACAGGCCACAGGGGGCCAGCTCACGGGAGGTGCCTCAAGTTGCTTCTGGACTGTGTTGGAGCCATGTGTGTCAGAGAGAGGCCTGGAGCTGCTTCCCTGTGTGCAAGAGAGGTCAAGCCTTTGTAATGAAAAAGAGAAATAAGTAGCTGCTGGGAACGTCAAAGAACATGATTTGGGTTTCTGAACAAGGCTTAACATGTCATAGTATAACTAGCAATCCATAGAAAGTACCTCAGAGTATACCAAAAGAATGAGCTTGTCAGAAAACTGGCTGGTGGAATCAAGAAAACTTTATAATTTAAGGGAGAAAAACATGCCCAGACAAAGCCTTCAGACTAGGTGGAATTATAAACAATAGATATGACACATTTAGTTGAGAAGGTACCCAGTAATTTACAGGAGAATGTAAGAATGATGAGATTTAGGAACTTTCATAACCTGGGATATTTCTGCTTTGTTCCCATATAAAGAATAAAAGTTATTAAATGAACTCAAAGTGTAATACAACAGTTAATCCTATGTGGGCCTGGCCCAGGGTTAGGGGAACAGCCGGTGATGTCATTAAGAAACTAGGGAGACCTTTTCTATCTTCCCACCCAGGCACCCTCAGTGTGTTGGCTTTCGTCATGGTCACAGGGTGGATGCCAGAGCTCCAGGCCTCACATCTTCACACACATGTCCAAAGGCAAGGGGATAAAAACAGTGCTGCTCTTCAGAGTCTCTTTATAATAAGGAAGAAAACGTTATCCAAAGTCCACCAACAAGACTGACCCTGAAGCCCCACTGGCCAGGATTTAGTTACTGGTTCATGCCCTGACTACTGAGGAGACTGAAGGCACCTGGCATTTTCAGCTTCTAGAGTGAAAGATGGGCTCTTAAAGGAAGGAAGGAGCAGAGGCGGGCTGGGAAGGGAAGGCGCTGAGTAGCAATAGAAGGGAATACAGCTTGTTCTGATACAGTTTTTTAAAACATTTTATTTGCTATTAGAATATAGTTGGTTTACAGTGTGTGTTAGTTTCAGGGGTCCAGCAGAGTGATTCATTTATACATATACATATATCCATTCTTTGTCAGATTCCTTTCCCAATTAGGTCATTACAGAATACTGAGTAGAGTTCCCTTGTTGGTTATCTATTTTATATATAGTAGTGTGTATTTGTTAATTCCAAACTCCTAATTTATCCCTCCCTCTGACATTTCCCCTTTGGTAACAGTGACAATTTTACTTCTTTTCCAATTTGGATTCCTTGTATTTCTTTTTCTTCTCTGATTGCCATGGCTAGGACTTCCAAAACTATGTTGAAAAAAGTGGCGAGAGTGGACATCCTTGTCTTGTTCCTGATCTTAGAGGAAATGCTTTCCATTTTTCACCATTGAGAATGATATTTGCTGTGGGTTTGTCGTATATGGCCTTTATTATATTGAGGTAGATTCCCTCTGTGCCCACTTTCTGGAGAGTCTTTATCATAAATGGGTGTTGAATTTTGTCAAAAGCTTTTTCTGCATCTATTGAGATGATCATATGGTTTTTATCCTTCAGTTTGTTAATATGGTGTATCACATTGATTGACATGCGTACATTGAAGAATCCTTGAATCCCTGGGATGAATCCCACTTGATCATGGTGTATGATCCTTTTAATGTGTTGTTGCATTCGGTTTGCTAGTATTTTGTTGAGGATTTTTGTGTCTGTGTTCATCAGTGATATTGACCTATAATTTTCTCTGGTAGATTAAAGTTTGCAAGAAGCTCTGAGTGTCAGGAAAATGCACAGCTAAGGGGAGCTGCATGAAATGAAGATGTAAAGGAAAGATGAGGGGAAGTTGGGGGGATGTGCTGGATGAAGGGGCCCAAAAAGATCATAGTAGGCTTCAGTGATGACGGTCCAAAAGGACAAGTTAAAATTTAATCAGGATCAACTGAAGGTCTTGCTTATATTTTTAGAAAAATCAATCACAAAAGTACAGGCAAAAAACATCTGACCAGACCAAGTACATGTGAAAAAAGCAGGCCTGTCTCCTTAGCTGCAAGTTCAAATGAGCTAGAGGAAAGGCTGCCAGAGAAGCTTATAGCTAGAGGCAAAGCTGCCAGAGAAGCTTATAACCAGAGGCTGCAGGAAGAGAATAATTTCCAGAAGAGGTACAACCCCAAGGCCTCCTGGGCCCAGTCCTGTCTCCTGCCCAGCCTCTTTCCCTGGATTTCTCTGCCACCTTCATTCTTTGGTGTCACCCTCTCACTGCTCAGAAAGCTCCTCTCAGTGACAGCTCAGCACGTGCCTTCCCTCATTTAATACTTGGTCAGGTGCTGGCTTCTCCAGTCCTCCCTGACCCGTGGCCCCCAGGCCCTAAGTAGAATCGACCACCGACACCATGTTTCCCCACCACACTCCTGCCTATAACACTTACCAGCCCCTCAGCCCTACCCATCTCGCGGCTGGGCACAAGCTCAGCTGTGAGGGACTCAGGATACCTGGTGCCTGTGTAGTGCCGGGCACGAATAGTAGGTGTTTATGACTGGTCACTGGTCTAGTGAATTAATAAGTGAATGTTCCAGTGTGTTCTGAGCACGCCAAGACTAGTGTCTCTCAAACGCTCAAGTGCCCGTGGGCTCTTGTTAAAATGCAGATTCTGATTGAGCTGGTCTGGGACGGAGCCCCAGATTCTGCATCAGGACGGGGTCCCAGGTGAAGCAGCTGTTCCTGCTCCTTGGACCACACTTGGTGTGGCAAGGCCCAGAGTATCGTTAAATTCTAGGCACTGCATTTCAGTAAAGACGGTGAAGAATTCAGGCGTGATAGAATGCTCTGATACTGGGGGAGGATTGTTTTCTGTCTCTGTTTTAGGTTCTTGTGTCACCAACTAGTGATAATAATAGCGGCCGGCTCGTGGAGTTACTGCGAGGCCAGTTGGCACGAGGCTGGTTGGCACGAGGCTGGCAGAGTGACAGGCACACAGTAAACAGTAGCTGCTCTCACTGTTGTCATTTTTGTTACGACTCCAAAAGTGGGACCTGGGACCTGGCCAGGAGGAACATTGGGATAGATGTGGCAAAACATAAAGAAGACCTTCCTAATCATCACACTGAACCAGAATGAGGAGGGGAAGGGTCTACTTTGTGAGGGGTGCCCTCCCTCTGACTGGGAATGTTCAAGTAGACTTTGCTGCCCAGCTTGGCAGGAGGGCCGGCGAAGGGCCAATCAGCACAGTCCCTTCCAGTTCTGCTTTGGTATGGAAGGGACCTGGGTTTATAGAGACACATAAGGGAAGAAGCAAACGAGCAGCGCTTTTCTCCCGTGGTGTCCATCACTCAGGAGCCAGCTCTTCCAGAACCTTCATGTTGTGACTAACAGGAGGGTTTTGTTTGTTTGCTTCCCAGAGTTAGAGAAGGTGATGTTGAAAACTAGGAAAGGAGTCAGAAAGAAATGATAACGTCCCCACATGGTAACTGCAGGAGACAGAAGACCAGGGTGACTGCAGGGAAGCGGGGTGGCCACGGAGAGTTGGCCAGTGGTTGGCAACGTCAATCCTTGCACACTTGACTGTGCCTCTATCCCTGAAACACAGGAAGCCACCGAAGGGGCTCGAGCATCTTCACATTTACATTAGGTTACAGCATAGAGGACAGATTGGGAGGCGTAGCCAGAGAGGATACAAGTGGACCAGTAAGGAGGTTGTGCCACCAGTTTCCATGATGGGTTCACATGGAGGTAGTCAAATGTGGAGACGTGGACAAAGCTGAGAAATGATCAGGAGATGGAGTCAACCACACTTGGTTTTCGGAGGCTCGTTAGCTGTGCATTTCACTAATTGGGAAGATAACCTAGCTTCAGAAGATGATCTTAAATTTAATTTTGTCAGTTTAGAAACATCCAAGGGAAGATGGCAAGCAGGCATTGGTTATGTGAGTGTTCAGTGAGTTTAGAGGAAAATCCGGGCTGGCAATAGAGATGTGTGCGTGCTCTGCCCGTAGACGGTGGCCGAGGCCATGGTGTGTGTGATCTCTCTTAGGAAGAGCGTGTCAAGCTGCACTGTCTATGGTTGCCATTAGCCACCTGCGGCTACTGAAATTTAAATTGGTTCAAATTAAATCAGATGAAAAATTCAGCTCCTCAGTTGCACTGACCACATTTTGAGTGCTTAATAAATCATTCCCAGCATCACTGAAAGTTCTGTTGGACAGTGCTAATCTAAAATGAAGCGAGGGCCTAGAATTGATCTTGGAGGAATGCCAGCTGTTGAGGGCCTGCCAGAAGAAGACCAGATAGAGAGGTGTGGGAGGGCAGGAAGGCCAGGTGGGCCATCACGTCACAGAGTCAAGGGCAGAAGTGTCAGGAAGGAGATAGTTGCAAAATGTCAGCTGCGGCTATGAAAGCATCAGATGAAGACGGGGGCACGCCCCTTGGATTGAACCACACGGCACTCAGGGTGATCTTAGGTTAATAGGACCGGGAGCCGATTTGGAGTGGTTGGGAAGCGAGAGGTGAGAAAACAATCAGGATAGACAACTCTATCAACAAGTTTGTCTGGGAAGGGAGGCGAAAACTACAGTGTCAGCTGGAGGGGAGCATGTGGGTAAGAGGTGGAGGGGAGGGTTTTGTTTATTTGTTTAATGAGAGAAACCAGGATGTTTAATAGCCTATGAAGAATTCTAGGAATTTATCCCAGAGATACACTCACATGTTCATAAGGACGCACACACACCCGTAACCTAAACATCCTGGCTTACAGGGGGGCTAGTTAAATGAACTGTCCTGTCCATACAGTAGAATTCTTGCAGATATTCAAAAGGAAAAGAACTTTCTACAATTCCCGATATAGGGCCGTCTCCAAGATTTATTTTGCAAGATGCAGAATAGGACATATTATGCGACCCTCTGTATTAAAAACAAGAAAGTAGATATTTCAGAAATATCCTACGCCGATATTTGGGGAAAAAAGACTTTTGAAAGAATGACCGCGAAATTGGTAATGTAATAAGAGGAGGGACGGGGGCACAAAGGTGGGGGTGAATTTTTTTCACAATATACTTTTTTAGTGCTTGATTCTTTTCAACTAGGTACGTGCATTTTAAAAATAGAAATATCTTTTAAAGTCGTTCGGAAGGATTCATTTGAGAGAGAGGTTGAGTAATCAGGAAAGGAGAGAGAGAAGTGACCCCCTCCCACCTCTCTGGCCAGGACCCCTTGACCCTTGATTATGCCATTGACAGAGCTTCATGAAATCAAGCATATTTTTACTTCAAATGAGATTTGGTGACGTTCCATCTTAACCATCCCCTATATCTATTGCTGGAGAACAAACGACCCCAGAAGAAACATTCACCCCCTCACAGTGTCTGTATCTGCACGTGGCTCCTGGGTGCCTCTTGAGGCTGTAATCAAGGAGTCGGCCAGGGCTGCAGGCGTCAGGGCTGACTGGGGGGGCACCCTTCCCCAGCTCACAGCCTCTGGGCAGGGACATCAGCTCCTCAGCACGTGGGCTGCTCACACCGGGCAGCCGACTCCCGTCAAGAGCCAGCAAGCGAGAGAGGGAGCCCCAGGACGGAAGCCGCGGCCTCTTTGTAACCTCATCTCGGAAGCGATGTCCCCTCACTGTGCCGTGCTCTGTTGTCTGGAAGTGAGTCACTGGGTCCAGCCCACACTCTGGGAGAGGGGCTTCCGCAGGGAGAAGGAGGGCATTACTGGGGGCCCTCTTAGAGGCTGCCCACCACCTGTCCCTCAGTTCAGCTCAGTGGAACGCTTGCTGACATGCTCCCGTGCTATCGCAGTTCATCAGAATCATGTCTGCCGTGAACACAAGGGAAGCCGTGCGTTCATCACTATCTGCTTTTCCTCAGAATAACCAGTTGTTCTTTTATCATTCTGCAGTAATGCATTAGGGGCTCCCAGCTGTTTTTATACTTTGTGGATTCCGTCAACTTGATAAAATTTGGGAAGTTTGATAAAATAGGAAATGACCATCACTTCACCCTTCAAAATCATTAGGGAACATTTTCCTATACTATGTAAGAAAAAGGCCTTGTTTTTAGGAAGTATATACTGATGTAACTAGGGGCAAAGGGGTGTGTCGTCTGCCACTTACTCTCAAATGAGTAAGAAAAAAATAATATAAAGAGAATGATAAACAGGGAAAAATGGAAGCAGTTGGTAAATCTGAGTAAGCGTATTTAAGATCCTTACACTATGCTTGCAATTTTTCTGTCAGTTTGAAATAATAGCAAATTTTAAAGTTTGGAAAAAAAATTCTCAGGCCCCTCCTCAGACCTGCTAAATGAAAAGTGGGAACTCATCTTATGAAAGATCCTCAGATATATTCTGATTACTGATCATCAAGGTTTTTGGCTCTCACTGCCTGAGAGCCCATCTCACTTTGCTCTTAAAGCTGCTGCGTAGGGACTTCCCCGGTGGCGCAGTGGTTAAGCATCGCCTGCCAATGCAGGGGACACAGGTTCGATCCCTGGTCTGGGAAGATCCCACATGCCACAGAACAACTAAGCCCATGCGCCACAACTACTGAGGCTGTGCTCTAGCCCGCGAACCGCGACTACTAAAGCCTGTGCGCTCTAGGGCCCATGTGCTGCAACTACTGAGCCCACGTGCTGCAACTACTGAATCCCATGTGCCTAGAGCCCGTGCTCTGCAACAAGCCACTGCAATGAGAAGCCTATGCACCGCAAGGAAGAGTAGCCCCCGCTCACCGCAACTAAAGAAAGCCTGCGCGCAGCAATGAAGACCCAACACAGCCAAAAACAGCTGCTGCGTAGAGCATCTGAAATCGCCAAGTGGACTTTTGCTTCTTTGGTAGAGGAGGTCGTCCGTGGGCTGGTGTTCATCCCCTCACCAGCACCCTTGGCTCTCCTTCAGCGGTAGAATTGGCTCTCTGAGGGACGGGGATTTCGATGGCACAGGGGACTCTAATTTGGAAGCCTAGGGAAGAAAGGAGCCCCCTGGGATGTGTTCGCGGTCGCCGTGAAGGGCAGATGCAGTTGGTCTCAGCACAGAGCTGTGCATCCGCCCCAGCCTGCCTCTTGGGCTCACCCACAATTCTGGGCCACATCTTGATCAGCCCCGTACAGGGGCCCTGGCTGAGCTTATCTAGTGAGTGACCCTGTCCTGGGGAGCCCACCGTCCGGTAGGGAAGCCACAGGCAGCCCAGGGGGAGCACAGGGTGGGGCCTGGCAGCCTTCCTGTGGCAGGCCAGGGAGGCTTCGTGGGAGGTGTGACACACGAGTGGCTTTGAAGAGCAGCAGGAATTCACAGGTGCATGTAAAGCCGTGGGACCCTGAGACGAGTCCCCTGCTGCCAGGTCCCTGTGCTGGTCCCGGAGGTTGGGAGTGAGTGCCAAGCGCGGCCTGCTGCCCTGCCCTCGGGGCTGAGGGCGGTAGGGAGGGGACTAGAGAACCAGGAGAAGAGGCCCGCGAGGTGGGTTCAAGGGCCAGTCCGGTGTGCCAACCTGGCCAGAAGCCCAGGGGTCTCCCGCTCTCTCCCGGGGGCTGCAAGCTCTTCACAGCATGAAGCATGCTTAGCCCAGTAGTAGATGCCACCGGTGGGGTCAGTGGGGCTCTGCCTCCCGGGGGACGGACAGCAGTCCCTGGAGGGCGGGAGCTCCAGCGCCGTGGGGTGAGCTTGAGTTTGCACCTGAGGAGGGCCTTGCTTGGAAAGAGCCGTCATCTCATTGCGTTGAGGCCTTTGGGCCCTGACTCACCCTGCTGGTTTGTGTTGTTCCATTTCCCTCGGGCACGTTTTCCTCTGTGGTCCTGGTTACTCCCTCCCAGCCCAGGACACGTGGCTGCTGGGCTGTGTGTGCCTGGGGAGTGGCTGGCTTTTCTAGCCCACCCGAGGGAGCCTCGATACCGGTGCCAGTTCCTTTTTGAAAAGAGGAACGGTGGGGCTTTGTCGCTGAGCTTATTTTATTAATCATTATGGATGTTATTCTCGTCCCTTCCAATGGCTGTCATGCCCTCTTAATTAAGCCTATATGAGTAACAGCATTTATCTGTGTGGCTTGCCATGTACTTACCTGGAATGCTTGGTTCAAAGGGTAAAAAAATATACATACCCACAACCTGGAACAACTGCATAATTATTTATTTGGTGCAAGCTTGTTTGTTTGACTTGTCCAAAACAACTTACGGAAACACTGGTTTGTTTCCCCCTCCTAGAGCTGTGTAACTTAACTGTGAATCAGCTGTGGGCTTTGCTAGGTGACAGAATCACTTCACCCAAACCTGGCCGTGTGCTCCTGAAACATTTATCCCATCTCCTCTTAACAAAATGACTTGCAGGTCGTTCAGGGTAACAGGCAAAAATCATCTGTAGTTTATGACTTTTACCAAGGGATTCCCTGTTAGTAAACAGCTTATCTCTTACGCTTTCTGCTCTTCTTGGCTTCACGCAAGAAAACAGCATTAATGGTAGAGGAAGAACTGAACAGTTGAAGACATGTTTAATTCAACACCTACCAGATGGATCAGCTTGTGTTTCTAAATAACAGAGCGAGGAGGTTGAGTTCTGACCAACTCGAAATAGTGTGACTCTTGGTTAGAACCTTTGTCAGAACCTAAGTATGAGGCTCAAGCAGGACTGTGCTGGCTGACCGCTTAACCTAAATGGTGACTGGGATCTGTTCTTCCAGAGGTTGGACTAAAGAGAACACTGATCACATGGGCTAGATGCTGTCTTTCTAGAACTTTCCAGTCTCTGAAAAGTGTGTCATGGAATCAGAGAAGGAAGCCATTGCTGCTCTCAAAGCATAAACTACAGGCACGTTTTAGACTTAGAAGCGGCGAGTAGAAGCAGGTGGAATTGGAATGAAGCTTTTCTGAGGTGATTTAGGAGCCTTACGAAGTGCGTTTTACTGCTGCTTCCCGTTTTAAGTACACTCTTCTGAATGTGCCTTGTAGATAGAGCTACAATATTTTAGCCCTAGCTTTTACTGTCTTTCTGAATTCACAATTTTCTTCTCAGTAACACACCTGAATTTTGGTAATACTGGCCTCACCTAGAGAACCAAGAACATCTTCTAAATTCACCCATGTGTTTTGGGCCTAAGAAAAATCAGAACTTTTCTGTTTCCATTGGGTGAACAAAGTATGACCCTGTGATATTACATCCAGAATAATAAATTTGCTTTTACTATATTTCCATTATTTTGGAAAGAACCGCAGAGATCCTTGGGACTGTGGTCAGAAACAGAGACGAGCTCATGCACCTGCATTGTGGTCTCGCAGCGCCTCGCTCTGACCCACTTCCCTCCCATCTGGGCATCCTGGGAGCACTGCCCTTCAAGGCCGAGAGGGGCACGTGTGTAATGCACTAGGCAGTCAACCCATGATTGATTCCAAAATTAGTTTCAGCGAAATTCTGTAATCACTGCAATTCTGAAGATCCCGTCTCAGCCCATCTAACACCGCACACGCCACAGGCCAAGTCTCGCCAAAGCACTCACACACCCAGGAGAAGCCCACTGTGGTTTGAGTAGGCTGTACTTGGGGTGGGGGGTGTCAGCCACAAATGCTCCGATTTCTTCACGCAGGCTCTGGGCTCTGATCACACTGGGATCTTGGATTCTTTGCTCTCGAAGACCTAGAGTACACGTCTGCAAAGAATTCATTTCTACTTCACAGACGAAGCTGTGCTGCTGTCCTCACGCAGGTGTTTCTGTCGTGCACACACATCGTTATGGCCTGTTCCTCTGAGAAACGTTAGCATCCAGTGTCAGATGTCAGTGTAAAAGGGGAAGTGGGAAACCCACAGGTATTTCCCCTGTGGTTCGGTGCTATGGGGACTCCGGACAGATTTCAACGGCCTGTTGTCACCAACTGGGACAGCATTGTGTCACTTCAGTTCTAGATGTCAGAAACAATTGACTGGCTGCCCGGGTGTGTGCAGGGCCCTGTGATGGAGCAGTGAGGAGTGGGCCGTGCCAGTGCCATCAGCCTGTGTGGCTGTCAGCACTGGGCACAGGGCCTGCCACTCACCCAGGAGGGATGCAGGTGATGGGGAATTCAAGTGGAATGAAAGACGTAGGGGTGAAGCAGGAACTAATCCTACTTCATGAGGCTTAGAGGTGGGAATCAGTGGGAATTATCTGTTCTGAGCAAAAGGAAATCAAGAGGATGAAGGTTCGAGTCCCTGCCTAGCACTTAGGGTGTTTTTCTTGGAGAAAAAGATCACGCATGACCATCAGCTGTTCCTGGCTCCAACTTGACCCAGGCAGTGCCACTCGGCAGCCACGGGCACCCAGGTGGCCATTCCTACCCGCCACGGGACAGGACCCACCGCCCCAGGGGTGGAGGGCACATGTTCATCTCTTGGGCATGGAGGCAATAAAGTCACAGTCAATATTAGGATTATTGGCTTGGTTTTGTCATAATGTTGACTTTGAGATACTAGATGACACGAATGGAGGACATAGATGTTTGTGTTTATCAAAGGGCCACACCCTGTTTAGGCGGGGAGAAAACCCAGCACTGCTGGGGACGATCCCAAGGGTGATGGGGAACTCCAGTGCTTTCTCTGCGGCCTGAAGTCGTGCCTGCACTTTACAAGGGGTGATGGGTGAGGCGTCGCTGCAGGCGGGAGCCCCCTCTGCAGGGAGCAAGGGCCCAAGTGCCTGCACAGGCAGGTGCCCAGAAAGGGGTGCAGACACCGTGGGCACAGATGCAGCCACTCACACTCTCCTGCTGTCTTTTTCCTGGTGGTGACCATCAGTGTTTCTTAGATTAGATGCTATTCCCCCTTGATATTAAGAAAAATGTTTATTTTAAATTAAAAAAATTGTTTTGGTTGAAACCCTGGTGTGGGCAGTGGACTGTTTCCTACATTTCGTTTAGTGAACTGTTTACCTCAGCCTTTTATTTTTCTAAACTCTGGGTTTATCTTTCATGCCACAGTGAAATTGTATCCCCTCATACTCTGAGACTCAGGACTCACTGAAGGAGCCTTGGGGGTGGTGCGGCAGGGGAGTTCTTTGGAGCCTCCCCTTGTGGGTTGGTGCCTGTTATCCCTCTGTGTTGGTGCCTGTTCACATCCCATCCCCCAGCCTGAGCCCTGAGCCCTGAGCCCTGGAGTGTTCTTGCCCATCAACTTAGGACACATTAAAGATGAGGACTGACCAAGATCACTGTCGCAGATTTGGCTGGTTACAGACCCCTCTGGGTCTCATCTCCCAAGTAACCCGGGTGACCTGTGTGCTATGCATGGGGCTTCCAGAGCTCGACAAACTCGTGCTGCAGGAGAACACTGCCCCCGTCCTTGGCTCCCAGGCTTCCAGACAGGAAGGGGGAGGTATCTTGCAGGCCCAGCACACCCTTGCTCCCAGGCCTCTGCCTGCATTCAGATCAAGGGGAGGCTGGTTCCTGAGCATGTGATGCTGTGAAAGTCTTGTCCAGGAAGCACCTCATGCAGAACAGATGCCACTGGTCATCTGGATGATCTCAACAACTGGGTGATTGTCCTGGTAGCATCAATGAATGTGTCAGTGTCATGGGCTGATGGTAACATATCAGATTGTCAACCTCTCTCTTCTGATAGACCGTCGCCCAGGACCATATTGTAGCAGAACCTGGACGGAGGATTTCCTCCTGCATTTCAGTTTGCAAAATAACATCACACCTAGAGATCTAGTTACTATACTGAGTGATGCCTTTAAAAAAGTAACTCAATTTTTAAAAGAAACTTAGTCATCAGTCCTCTGATTTGGGGGTAAACTGATCACTATACTATTTTTACATGAATACTTGATAAAATACGAAACGCTCTTTTCCCTTTCTTCCACAGAATTGGTGTCGCCTTTGTCTGTCTTTTCTGTCCTGCCGTCTCGGGTCATCCCTGTCATGTCACCCTTGCCTTTGTCACCTTCTTTTGTGGTCACAATGCACATTACATGATGTGATGTTCCAGAAGTATTCATTGTGGTATATATATTTATTTATTTATATTATTTTTATTTCCTTATGATTAGTCATAGCTTGTTTTTGATCTTAGGGACACTGATTCTTTTTATTTCCAGTTACACTTCTCTTATACAAATTCCGTCTGCCTTCTGACCTGATCCTACACGGTGGGACCAACTGCTCTGGGCCCCGGAGTGGCCAGGGTTAAGGCACCGTCAGCCGAAGCCTGGCCTCGAGCCACTGCTCTATTGTCCCCCTTTGTGGATGTCCTCAAGGCCCTCCAGAGCCCACAACTCGTATCTGGATGTTTCCAGATTACATCTGTTCAACTCAGCTGCCTCTTAAGCAGCATCCGTCACCACTTTCCTCTCCTCATCTAGTGAAGGAGATGTCGCTGATCGTAACCTTCCTTGTTCCTGGATCATTCCTGAACATTTCTACTCCCTCTTGATGTGTTTAGTAAAATTGCACTGTGTTGCCAGGTCTAGGTTTGCTCATTCTTTACATTTCCCTCTGTTGGAGTTGCTCTCTTAAGCTCTTCACCCATCACTAGCTTTCTTTTCCATGTTTTAGCTGTTCAAGTGCTTGTGATTTTGCCACCTAACTTTCCCACTACATTTTCCACACTTTCTTGTTCTTTGCCTTTCTTTAGGAGCGTTTCTTTAAAACATACTCACACGGATTTCTGTTTTTTTTAATTAACTCTTAAACTTCCTTTCCAGAATTTTAGGCAACTTTTAAAATTTGCTTAAATTTGTGCTTAAAGGTCAGAACAGGGTAAACATGGTATGTTCTAGAGCCAGATTCCCTCGGTTTAGAGATTTAGCTGAAGCAGGAAAAAGTCTGAGCCAGGTGGGACAGGACAAGATTTCAGCCTCACCAAGAATTTCCAAAATACAGGCAGACCTTCACAGGACGGAAGTGTGGTCCATCCAAACCCGAATCTCACAGCACAGGTGAACCCAGTGGATAATGGGGTGATGTTATAATAGTCCAAAACCAGCACAGAGTCCGGACGCACCATCAGGCGAGAGCCAGGCAGCCGCAGGTTAGTAGCCTGGGCTCTGGAGCCACATGGCCTGGGCTCAAACCTCCTCTGAGCTGTGTGAGCTCGGACAGGTTTCTCAACCTCCCTGTGCCTCAGTTTCATCTTTAAATTGTTGATAATGGTGTGCCTCGCATCGGGCGGTTACAAGGAGCAAATGAGTTAGTATATGTATAGTTTAGAACAGCGCCTAGTATGTAATGTAAGTGGTGGTCACTGTAAATTAAGTTACATGCAGGTAATAGAATGTAACAGACATTAAAAGTTATATCAACAAAGCAAGAGGAAAAAGAGGTTTTGACATACAAGCTTGGTTAGAAGTGCAGGAAATGGGGAGGGGGGAGGTCAGTAACCAAGACTCCCATGAAGCTGGCACAGAGGAATGTGTATGAAGCACAGGGACTCGGGGACACTGCCTGAGCCCCACAGCCTGCAGGAAACAATCTGTAGGGAGTGTGTCCACCCCACGCTAAGGCCCGGGGAGCCCAAGGAGGGGTCTGTTAGACTTATCACTTAGTGATTTCATGTGGATTTGGGATAAATGGGAAGGATCACATGTTAGGGTGCCCATAACTTGGAGAAAATATTAGCACCCCCTGGTAGAGTATGAAAGGACAGCGGTGATGAGCAGCTCTGATGAGGGCTTTTCGTTCCTAATAATGTTTCCCAAACCCAGGGAGGTGGGTCAGCCTCTCCTCAGTTTTGCTTTGTCATCTTTTGTTAGTGCCTTGCAGCCACCTGTGCACCTTTGTGGCCTGTAGCATTGGCAGATCTGTAATGATCTTAACAGCCCTGATTGGCTGTAGCTAAATCAGATGTGCAAGCCTCCCTGCTCCAGCAGCGTCAGCACAAGTGCACACCTGAGGGTGGTTGAGAAGCAAGCCTCTGGCTTCTGCAGGGCCCCTCACTCTCAACTGAAAGTAATCTGCATTCTCAAAATATCTGCGAAGTTTTCTTTTAAAGTGCCTTTAACTTTTGGAAATGTCAATCTGAAACCCAAATAATATGCGGAGAACACAGGCTCAGAAGGTGATGTTTCAAAAACTTCATTTATTAAACTACAGTTGATTTACAATATTGTGTTAGTTTCAGGTGTACAGCTTCAGATTCTTTTTTCAGTATAGGTTATTACAAGGTATTGAATATAGTTCCCTGTGCTATACAGTAGACCTTGTTGTTTACCCATCCTACATATAATAGTTTACATCTGCTAATCCCACACTCCCAGTCCTTCCCTCTCCCTTGGCAACCACCAGTCTGTTCTCTATGTCTGTGAGTCTGTTTCTGTTTCATAGATAAGTTCATTTGTGTCATATTTTAGATTCTACATATAAGTGGTATCACATGGTATATGTCTATTCTGATTTACTTAGTATGATAATCTCCAGGTCCATCCATGTTGCTGCAAATGACATTATTTCATTCTTTTTTATGGCTGAGTAGTATTCCATTGTGTATATGTACCACATCTTCTTTATCCATTCATCTGTTGATGGGCATTTAGGTTGCTTCCATGTCTTGGCTATTGTGAATAGTGCTGCTGTGAACATTGGGGTGCATGTGTCTTTTCAAATTATGGTTTCCTCCAGATATATGCCCAGGAGTGGGATTGCTGGATCATATGGCATTTCTATTTTTAGTTTTTTAAGGAACCTCCATATTGTTTTCCCTAGTGGCTGTACCAATTCACATTCCCACCAGCAGCATAGGACGGTTCCCTTTTCTCCATACCCTCTCTAGCATTTATTATTTGTAGACTTTTTAATGATGGCCATTCTGACCAGTGTGAGGTGACACCTCATTGTAGTTTTTTAAATGAATTAATTTATTTTTGGCTGTGTTGGGTCTTCATTGCTGCTCACGGGCTTTCTCTAGTTGCGGCAAGCAGGGGGCTACTCTTGGTTGTGAGCACGGGCTTCTTACTGCGGTGGCTTCTCTTCGTTGCAGAGCGCAGGCTCTAGGTACATGGGCTTCGGTAGTTGTGGTGCACAGGCTCAGTAGTTGTGGCACATGGGCTTAGTTGCTCTGCGGCATGTGGGATCTTCCCGGACCAGGGCTTGAACCCATGTTGGCAGGCAGATTCTTAACCACTGCGCCACCAGGGAAGTCCCCTCATTGTAGTTTTGATTTGCATTTCTCTAATTATTAGCAATATGGAGGATCTTTTCATGTACCTGCTGGCCATCTGTATGTCTTCTCTGGAAAAATGTCTATTTAGGTCTTCTGCCCATTTTTGATTGGGTTGTTTGTTTTTTTGATACTGAGTTGCATGAGCTGTCTGTGTATTTTGGAAATTAAGCCCTTGTCAGTCATTGTTTGCAAATATTTTCTCCCAGTCTGTAGGTTATCATTTCATTTTGTTTATAGTTTCCTTTGCTGTGCAAAAAAGCCTATAAGTTTGATTAGATCCCTTTTTTTTTTTTTTAATATTTCTTTTGCCTTGGGAGACCTAAGAAAATTTTACTGCAATTTATGTCCGAGAATGTTCTGCCTATGTTCTCTTCTAGGAGCATTATGGTGTCATGTCTTATATTTAAGTCTTTAAGCCATTTCGAGTTTATTTTTGTGCGTAGTGTAAGGGTGTGTTCGAACTTTACATGTGGCTGCCCAGCTTTCCCAACACCACTTGCTGAAGAGGCTGTCTTTTCTCCCTTGTATAGTCTTGCCTCCTTTGTTGAAGATTAATTGACTACGTGTGTGGGTTTATTTCTGGGTTCTCTATTACGTTCCATTGATGTTATGTGTCTGTTTTTGTGCCAATATCACGCTGTTTTAATTACTGTAGCTTTATAGTGTTGTCTAAAGTCTGGGAGAGTTATGCCTCCATCTTTGTTTTTTCCCCTCAGAATTGCTTTGGCAATTCTGGGTCTTTTGTGGTTCCATATAAATTTTAGGATTATTTGTTCTAGTTCTGTGAAAAATGTCATGGGTAATTTGATAAGGATCACATTAAATCTGTAGATTGCTTTGGGTTGTGTGGCCATTTTAACAATATTAATTTTTCCAATCCAGTAGCAGGGGATATTTTTCTATTTCTTTGTATTATCTTCAATTTCATTTATCAGTGTTTTACAGTTCCCAGCATATAGGTCTTTCACATCCTTGGTTAGGTTTATTCTAGATTTTTTTTTTTTGGCGGGGGAGGGGGACACTATTTTAAATGGAATTGTTTTTTACTTTCTACTTCTGATATTTCATTGTCAGTATAAAGAAATGCAACAGATTCCTGTATATTGTTCTCGTATCCTGCTGCCTTGCTGAATTAATTTATTAGTTCTAATAGTTTTTGTGTGGAGTCTCTAGGGTTTTCTATATAGAGTATCATTCCACCTGCATACAATGACAATTTTACCTCTTCCCATTTTATTTCTTTTTCTTATCTGATTACTGTATTGACTTCCAATACTATGTCAAATAGAAGTGGTGAGAGTGGACGTCCTTGTCTCATTCCAGAATTTAGCAGGAAGCCTTTCAGCTTTTCACCATTGAGTATTATATTGGCTATGGGTTTGTTGTAAATGGCTTTTATTATGTTGAGATATGTTCCCTCTGTACCCATTTTGGTGAGATTTTTTATCATGAATGGATGTTGAATTTTATCAAATGCTTTTTCTGCATCTATTGATGATCATGTGGTTTTTCACTTTTCTTTTGTTGATGTGGTGTATCACCTTGATCCATTTGTGTTTCGAACCATCTTTGTGACCCTGGAATGAATCCAACTTGATCATGGCATATGATCCTTCTTATGTGTCATTGGATTCTGTTTGCTAATATTTTGCTGAGGATTTTTGCATCTATATTCATCAGAGATATTGGCCTGTAATATTCTTTTTTGGTAGTATCTTTGGTTTTGACATCAGGGTGATGGTGGCTTCATAGAATGACTTTGGGAGTGTTCCCACCTCTTCAGTCTTTTGGAAGAGTTTGAGAAGAATAGGTATGAGTTCTTTGTATGTTTGGTAGAATTCCCCAGTGAAGCCATCCAGTTCTGGACTTCTGTTTGCAGGGTGTTTTTTAAATTACAAATTCTATTTCATTTCTAGCCATCAGTCTGTTCAAATTATCTGTTTCTTGATTCAGTTCTGGCAGACTGCATGTTTCAAGAAACTTGTCCACTTCTTCTAGGTTGTCTATTTTGTTGGCATATGATTTCTTATGGTTTTTTGAATTTCCGTGGTATCAGTTCTTATTTCTCCTCTTTCACTTCTTATTTTATTTATTTGGTTCCTCCCTTTTCTTTGTGGTGAGCCTTTCTTCTTCTCTTTTCTTCTTGATGATCCCTGGTGGCCAGAGTTTGTTGATTTTGTTTATCCTTTCAAAAAAAACAGCTCTTGGTTTTTTATTGATTTTTTTCTATCTCTTTTATTTCCTCTCTGATCTTTATTATTTCCTTCCTTCTGCTGACTTTAGCTTTTGTTTCTTCTTTTTCTAATTCTTTTAGGTTGTCTATTTGAGATTTTTCTTGTTTTTTTGAAGGAGGCCTGTATCACTATGAACTTCCCCTCTTAGGACTGTTTTTGCTGCATCCCATAGATTTTGTATGGTTGTGTTTTCATTGTCATTTGTCTCAAGGTATTTTTTAATTTTCTCTTTGATTTCATCACTGACCCATTGGTTTTTTAGTAGCATGTTGGTTAGTCTCCATGTAGTCATTTTCTTCTCATTTCTCTTTCTCTCGTTGATTTCTAGTTTCATGCCATTGTAGTCAGAGAAGATGCTTGAAATAATTTCTGTCCTTTTAAATTTGTTGAGGCTTGTTTTGTGCCCTAGTATGTAGTCCATCCTAGAGAATGTTCCACGTGCACTTGAAAACAATGTGTATTCTGGTTTTTTTAGACTGAGGTCCTGTAGATATTAATTAAGTCTAACTGTTCTATTGTGTCATTTTGAGTCTTTGTTTCCTTTTTGAGCCTGGAAGATCTGTCCACTGATGTCAGTGGAGTGTTAAAATCTCCTACTATCATTGTGTTCCCATCAGTTTCTCCTTTTAACGTTTGTTAGTATTTGTTTTAATGTATTTATGTGCTTCTATATTGGATGCATTTATATTATATAATATTAATAACAAGAATATTATAACAAGTATAATATTCTCTTCTTGTATTGATCCTTTTATCATTTTATAGTGTCCTTCTTTGTCTTTCTTTATGGCCTTTGTTTCAAAGTTTATTTTGTCTGATATGGGTATTGCAACCCTCGCTTTCTTGTTGTTTCCATTTGCACGAAATATCTTTTTCCATCCCTTCATTTTTAATCTATGTGGATCTCTTGTAGGCAGCATGTTGTAGGTTCTTGTTTTATTATCCAGTCTGTCACTCTATGTCTTTCGATTGGAGTGTTTAGTTCATAGACATTTAAGATAATTTATTGATAGGTATGTATTTACTGCCATTTTAAACCTTGTTTTCCAGTTGATTTTGTTTGTATTTCTTCTTTGTTCCTTCTTTTTGTTTTTCCTTTTGTGGTTTGATAATTTTCTTTTGTATTACACTTGAGTTCTTTCCTTATTGGTTTTTGTGAATATTGTATGTTTTTTTTTTTAATTTAATTTTTTTATACAGCAGGTTCTTATTAGTCATCAATTTTATATACATCAGTGTATACATGTCAATCCCAATCGCCCAATTCATCACACCACCACCCCCACCCCCCTGCCACTTTCCCCGCTTGGTGTCCATATGTTTGTTCTCTACATCTGTGTCTCAATTTCTGCCCTGCAAACCGGTTCATCGGTACCATTTTTCTAGGTTCCACATATATGCGTTAATATACGATATTTTTCTCTTTCTGACTTACTTCACTCTGTATGACAGTCTCTGGATCCATCCACGTCTCAACAAATGACCCAATTTCGTTCCTTTTTGTGGCTCAGTAATATTCCATTGTATATATGCACCACATCTTCTTTATCCATTTGTCTGTCGATGGGCATTTAGGTTGCTTCAATGACCTGGCTATTGTACTGGCTATTGTAAATAGTGCTGCAGTGAACATTGGGGTGCATGTGTCTTTTTGAATTACAGTCTTCTCTGGGTATATGCCCAGTAGTGGGATGGCTGGATCATATGGTAATTCATTTGTAGTTTTTTAAGGAACCTCCATACTGTTCTCCATAGTGGCTGTATCAATTTACATTCCCACCAACAGTGCAAGAGGGTTCCCTTTTCTCCACACCCTCTCCAGCATTTGTTGTTTGTAGATTTTCTGATGATGCCCATTCTAACTGGTGTGAGGTGATACCTCATTGAGGTTTTGATTTGCATTTCTCTAATAATTAATGATGTTGAGCAGCTTTTCATGTGCCTCTTGGCCATCTGTATGTCTTCTATGGAGAAATGTCTATTTAGGTCTTCTGCCCACTTTTGAATTGGGTTGTTTGTTTTTTTAATAGTGAGCTGCATGAGCTGTTCATATATTTTGGAGATTAATCCTTTGTCCATTGATTCATTTGCAAATATTTTCTCCAATTCTGAGGGCTGTCTTTTTGTCTTGTTTATGGTTTCCTTTGCCGTGCAAAAGCTTTGAAGTTTCATTAGGTCCCATTTGTTTATTTTTGTTTTTATTTCCATTACTCTAGAAGGTGGATGAAAAAAGATCTTGCTGTGATTTATGTCAAAGAGTGTTCTTTTCTCTAAGAGTCTTATAGTGTCTGGTCTTACATTTAGGTCTCTAATCCATTTTGAGGTTTTTTTTGTGTGTATGGTGTTAGGGAGTGTTCTAATTTCATTCTTTTACATGTAGCTGTCCAGTTTTCCCAGCACCACTTATTGAAGAGACTGTCTTTTCTCCATTGTATATCCTTGCCTCCTTTGTCATAGATTAGTTGACCATAGGTGCTTGGGTTTATCTCTGGGCTTTCTATCTTGTTCCATTGATCTATGTTTCTGTTACTGTATGTTTTTAATTTGTGGTTACCCTGGTTTTCAAATATGGTAACCCATAACTATAACTACTTGCTTTAGACTGATAGTCATGAAAGCTCTGCATTCTAAAAGATGTACATTATCCTACTACCCTTCTCCACATTTTGATGTCCATTTTACATCTTCATGTTTATCCATTTGCTGTTCCTTGTAGTTGTAATCACATTCAGAAAATTAAAAAAAAATTTTTTTAATCTATGTACTGGCTTATTTAACTGACCTTCAATCCTTTTATATATTTGCCTTTCCTATTGTGATTTTCCCCTTTCTTATAGGTTCTTGCTTCATTTCTATTTAAAGAAGACCTTTCAGTATTTCTTTTAGGATAGGGTTAGTATTGCTGTATTCTTCTAGTTTTTGATTGAGAAATTCTTTATCTCTTCTTTTAATCTAAATGATAATCTTGCTGGGTAGAGTATCCTAGGTTGCAGAGTTTTCCCTTTCAGGACTTTGAATAGAGCTTGCCACTCCCTTCTGGCCTGCAATGTTTCTGTAGAGAAATCAGTTGATAGCCTTATGGGGGTTCCCTTGTAACTGACTCTTTTTCTCTTGCTGCCTTTAGAATCCGCTCTTTAACTTTTGCCATTTTAATTATATGTCTTGGTGTGGGACTCTCTGTACTTCTTGTCCCTGGATATCTGTTTCCTTCTTTAGGTTTGGAAAGTTTTCAGCCATAATTTCTTCAAATACATCTTGATCCACTTTTCCCTTTCTTCGCCTTCTGGAATTCCTATTATGTGTAGATTGGCACACTTTATATTATATGTCTCGTATGTTGCTTTCATTTTTTTCATTTGTCTTTCTGTCTGCTGTTCTGATTGGGTGACTTCTGTTATTCTTACAGATCACTTTTCGTTCTTCTGCATTATTTAGTTTGCTATTTATTGCCTTTAGCTCGGTTTTTATCTTGGCAATTGAGTTGTCTAATTTTGATTGTCTCTTTATGGTTTCTAGTTCCTTGTTACAGTGATCTCCATTTCTACTGATAGTCTTTCTTAATTCCTTCAGCATTTTTATTACCTCCTTTTTGAACTCAGCGGTCTGGTAGACTGGAGAGGTCTGTTTCATTGTTTTTTCTTTTGGGGACTTCTTTTTCCTTTTAATTGGGAGTACTTCCTCTGCTTTGTCATTTTACTTTCATTTCTCTTACACTAAGAATTTAGGAGAAACAGTTACGTACTGTGGTCTTGAAAGGCTGCTTTTATGTGGGAGCATCCCTTTGTAGACTGCGTAAGTCCAATATTTTTGATGCGAGGGCTACATTTGGTGTGGATGCCCGCCATGACTTCGCTCAGAGCGTGCTGGCCACTGTCCCCTTGATAAGGGGTGTGTTTGGTGCTGTGGTGACCAGAGCCTGCACTGGATATTGGGCGGGGCTTCCTCTTTGGTTGTCACGGCCCTGTCGGGGGTAGGGTTTGCTCCCCAGTTGTTGGAATAAAAGCCCCCAGGTCCGGTTCTAAGCTGCAGGGTGAGGTAGGTGAGACTGGAGCACTCCCCCTGGAAAGGAGGTGCTGGGTGTTCCTCTGCAGGACCTGTTTGCTGGGACAGGCAACTCTGTGACACCACCCATCACCTGGTGTGCACACCCACAAAGTCGGCCTACCCTCTACTGCCAGAGCGCGTGCGTCAGCTCTGCCTGCCGTCGTCACGTGCACACTCGCAAAGTGGGAGCTCCGGAAGCTGTGCCCGCTGTGAGCATGGTGCGAATGAGGCTCTGCCCGCTTTCAGCTGGTATTCACTGTTTGTTCTTTCAGGCGACTTCTCTTTCTCTTTTAATTGGGACTGCTTCCTCCACTTTTTCATTTAGCACTTTCAGTTGGTGTTCTGTGAGAACTGTTCCAGTTGTAGATGTATTTTTGACATATTTGTGGGGGGAGGTGAGCTCCACGTCCTTCTGCCCTGCCACCTTGATCTCCACCTCCCAAAAGATGATTTAAGAAGTAGATATTTTCTTTAAGTTGAACTGACATTTGTCTTCCCCAGGATCAGCTCATGCAGTTAATGAACTCGTGGACACTGGCATCTCACTGGTTGGGTGAGCTGGGCTTGGACCTTCTTGGAGGAGTCTTGGTTTCCAGCTGGGACCAAGATGATGATCTGGCAACTTTCCTGGTGGCCCTTGACTTTCCCCTGTCATCTTCTCTCCACCCAGCTCTACCTGCATACCACCTTCCCTTCACCAGAACCACCCCTGAGGGCTTGGGGGACTGAGATTCCTGTCTCCACTGGGTGACATCCTGAGGGGCTGGACCCAGGTCTGCACTGTTACCAGGGCAGGGAACCATCTGGAACTCCAAAATCCTGAAACTTCTGACATACAGCCCATGTTACGGTGTGTTTCCTATGACCCTATACATGTGACGGGCACATTTATGGTCCAGAAAGTGACGCTGACTTCAAGAACATGAATGTGTCTCATTTACGCACCCATGAGAAGGGAGGCTTTACCAGTCTGTGTTGTTCTTGATGAGATTATCGGCTGAGCTGTCATCTCTGGCTGCTGCTGTAGGCTTGGAGCTGTGCTTGGTTGCTCTTCCACAGGTATCTGTGGAGCACCAACTTGGTGCCGGAGCTTTTGCAGGCCCTGGGGGCAGAGTCAGGAGACCAGGTATTAGATGGGATAGAATGTTTAAAGCAGAAAAAAAAACAAAGTTCACATAGACAATTAAAAACCAGATGGTCTGAGTGGAGTGCAGGAATTAAAATAAAGGGATGTGACGGTGACGGGAGACTCCTCTGGGTAAGTGATTTGGGACGGCTTCTCTGGGGGAAGACAGGCTGAGGAGCAAAGCTCAGTGGCAGGGCAGGCGAAGCAGATGGTGATGAGCCTGCGGGAAGAAGGAGCTAGACTGGAGGCAGCGGGGCTGTGAGAGAAAAGTGGAGGCTTGAGTTTTCATCTCGAGTCTTTGGGAAACCCCTGTAGTGGCATGTTCTGGTCCCGTTTTAAAACATGGCTTGGGCTGCGTTTGCACAAGCGTGGGAAAGTTTGGGAGGTGGTTTCGGTGCAGCAGGTGCGACAGCCCTAAGGTAGGAAGGAGTTGGGAGGAATGGGGTGTGCTTGGCAGGTGGAGTCGACAGGACCCGATGGGGAGGGGCAGAGAGTCATCCAGGGTGACGTCTGCAGTTTGGGTCCGAGTAGCCGGCTGGTAGTGGTCCCTGAGATGGGGGCGACTGGGAGAAAAGTTGGCCGGGGTGGGAGGTGAGGGATTCAGAGCGCTGGCCTGTTTGGGTGTCAGCAAATCTCACACTTCTACATTTTGTCAAATGGTAAAATGAACCAACCCCTCCAGAGGGAGAGGAGGTGGATGTAACTCCCCACTGGTGCTGTCCCTGCACCTTGCTGCCCCTCCACCCACTGCTTGGGGTTGTCAGAGCCTGATGGCATCGCCAGGCCCAGGACAGATCTGGAGTTAACTGTTACTTCCGAATGTGTTCAGCCTGCTGCGTGTTTGAGGAACTTTCCTCTAGATCTAACAGACAAAAATCGTTTTTGTGAAAATGCGGTACTTCAAAAGGCCCGTTCTCTACTTCCCTTTTCATCTGAATTGCCAGACCCTTGCTTAATTTTGCCCTGACTCTAAGTACATGACCTCAAACAAGTGACAGGATAGAGGAGACATGCTGTGGTTGCCGGGGTGGATGGGGAGGGAGGGCACAGCTGTGCACGAGGGAAGCGCCCTCTCCTGCTGGCCCCGCCCACTGTGGGTGGGGCTTCCTCCCAGGCAGTGGTTCTCTACCCCAGCTGTGCGATAGAATCATCCAGGGGAGCTTCGCTAACCCCCAGGCCACACCCCAGCCCAGTGGGGTAGGGCAAGTAGGGATGGGTGATGGCAGTGCTGTCACCAGGACTGCGCACCTGAGGCTGGCGGGACTCAGGGACCCTGGTCCCCCAGGTGCTGTTGCTGAGCTGAACTGACCTGAGAACCCAGTTCATGTTTGAGCTGCTGTCGTGGGATGAGATGGCCTGGCCGCAGAGGCCCTTAGCCTGGCTCCAGCCACTCAGCTCCACACTCAGAGACTGGAGGCCTCTAGCAAACAAACAGGAAGAGATGAGTGCACAGGTCTGGCCTGTCCTCAGCCAAGACCTGCCCAGATAGAGTTGTTGCTTTGGGGGAAGGAGTAATGGAATAGCTGCTAACAGACCGAAAACTGCGCGGCACTGTAATGAACTGATTTCCTGAGCGACGTGAGTGGAAGGATCCCAAGACTGATTATGGGCTCAGCGAGGCGGAGTCTCTGCCGCAAGCCCGGGCGGATGAAGCCCCGTCTGAGGACTGCGGGTCTCAGAACGCACTTCTGTACTTCTCCACGGGGAAGGAGGGATCTGGTTACTCACCGTTTCTCAGGTTAAGCTGCATGTTTGGCCAGCACGCGTAGTGATTCGGTTCCTGTTACAGGCAGACCTCCGAGATACCCTGGGCTTGGTTCCAGGCCACTGCAGTAAAGCGAGTCACGTGAATTTTTGGTTTTCCAACGTGTATGAAAGTTATGCTCGCACTGTCCTACAGTCTGTTAAGTGTGCAGCAGCATTATGTCTATAAAAACAGTGTACATACCTCAATTAAAAACGAAGGTTGCTTGACAAACGGCACCAAGAGAATCGCTCAGCACAGGATTGCCACAAACCTTCAATCTGTAAAAAACTCAATTTCTGTGAAGCACAGTGACACAGGGTCCACCTGTATCATCATTGCTAATGATGAGGCCAAAAATCAGTCTGTGCTTTTTAAAGAGTAATTTGGAGCATGAGTGTTTTAATGAATCTTGAGTTGAGGAAACTTTCATTCTCTCTTCATTCTGGTGCTTTTTATGGGGAAGAAGTCAGGACTTTTATCCTGCTTGTATTTTTAATAAGGTTTTGATTTAAGAATCCCCAAAGAAGCCAGTTTTTTCACCCCACCCTCCAGGCGGGGCAGCTAAAGAGAAGACGCCAAAGAGCTGAGCTGCAGGAGGCAGCGTGAGGCCCTGAGGGGACGGCGCCTCCCCGCCAGAGCACACACGGTGGCCTGGATCTGCCCAGCATGGCCCGCGACGCCGGCTTGCGTGCTGGTGAAGGATGGCAGACAGCAAACCAGTGACTCCCCACCCTGGGTTTGTCCACGGAGAAACTTCGAGGGCTTGCTGAAAGTTCAGAGAGTCCTGGGTCCCTCTACAAGCCAGCATGACGGCATCTTAGCATCTCGGGGAGGTACCGAGAGTCTGCATTTAACAAGGTCTCAGGACCAAATGATCACCAGGGTTCCTTCAGAGCAGCAATTTCGTGCTTCTGGAGTTAGTTCTGCCAATGCCCACCATTTCACCAGTAGGCAAGGATGTGGAAAGCTTCGCTGGGGCGGGGGGCAGTTGCATTACAAGTTACGTGACCACACACTGAGGGGATCCAGACCCAAGAGCAGTGGGCAGCGGCCGGTTGACCCAGGACAAGCTGTCTCGAGGCCAGATGGCATCTGACCCCATCTTTCAGGCAGGAGCCGAGTAGGCCTGCCCCGTTTGTGCAGGAAAGGTTGCAGCGTCGCTCACTGACCTCAAATCCAGTTTAACTCTTCAGCTCAGGCAGGCGGGCCGTTGCAGTTTGTTTCCTCTTGGCTGCTGGGTTTCTTCTTTGGGCTTTAGCTACAGATCTTAAGTTCTGGTCCTGCTCCCTGCCACCTCCCAGGGCCTCGGCACTGTGCAGAGGAAGGCCAGGTAGAGGTCATGGGGGCGTAATAAGCCTTCCCGCCCCCCACGGGCCACGCTGCCTTTGGGGATCACAGAGCCCTGTGAGGCAGATCGAGCCCTGAGGGACCCAGCCATGGGACGGCCGCGGGGGTGGAGTGGGGTTGGCTTGACCCAGAGGCCTGGGGGCCTGTCACTCTTCAGCTTCAGAAGCAGCCTTGCTCCAGGACAGGCGAGGAAAGGGCACGAGTGGAGACAGGAGCTCCTGTGTAGACTGCCTGAGGCATGAGGGGCAGGGGGCGAGGGCGGGGCGGGGCGGTCCCTGCCCCGGTTCCTACCTTTGCTTCCAGCAGCGCAGTTAAGTGTAGACGAGCCCGTGACATCCAGGAACCGCTACCCTTAGGAGCTGCCCTCAGCAGGGCAGGCACTGCGGGTGGGCAGTCGTCCAAGCCCAGTGGGTTCTGAGTCTCTTCCCCGGCCTGGGCCAAGCCCCCAACCTGGGACCTGAAAGAAGAGGCATCTTCGAAAAGCTAGGTCACTTGGGGCTGGGTCATTCAGGGCAGAAGGCCCGTCAGATGGCTCCCCTCGTTCTCCCGCGAGGCCTGCGGGACGCTCTGGCCTGACGCCGAGGGGCTCCCCCCTCCGCAGCCACGCACGCAGAGGGGGGGCTGTTTGCAGCTCACAGGGAGCCTCGAAGGCTTGTGGAGGGCAAGTGTGGCTGGTAGATTCTGGGACAAACGAGGGAATGTCGTGTCCTCATTTTGATGCTAGTTTAGTTAAATTTATGTCGCTTTTAGTTTCTTACGGTTACTTGTCAAATCAGGAAATAGATTCATCTTCTGTGCCTCACCCCCTTTCTGTCTCTCATAAATAGACGTGTTTAAAGGTCTCGTAAGTATTAAATGACACCAGCTGCAAGAGTCTGAAGTGCATCTGGGGGGAAATACTACATTTTACATCAGTAGTTGACAAAGTGGGCTCGTGAGAGGACGGGAGAGTTTGTGAAGTAAATCACACCGTCTCCGCCGTCCTGTCAGGCTGAAGGTCGCATAAACCCCGCAGCTGAGGGGCGCCTGCTCTAGGCCTGCTCAGAGGCTGCGGGAAGAGCCCGTCCCCACTCGGCACCTCCCCCATCAGGAGCCGTCCCCTAACCCTGCTCCCCCAGACCCAGGCAGGCCCCTCCCCAGCCCAGATGGACAGGGGCCAGCTGCCGGGAGCCCATCTCAGCATGGCCCTGCGGAAGGCAGAACAGGCTAGAAAAGAGGAGGACTGACCGGAGTGACGGGGGCCTCCTGAGATGCTACAGGCCTAAAGGAGCCTTCGGGGAGGGAAGCAGGTTGCAGCAGGAGGCAGAGGCGTTCGACTTGCAGTCTGTGAACCAGCCTCCTCTCCCCAAAAGCCGGCGGGAGTGTGCGCCGTGTCCAGCCCGTGTGGTGTTTGGGGCTCCCAAGAGGGGCAGCCAGGTACCCGGGCACCAGCAGCGTTTGTGCTCAGAGTCTTGTTTTCTCCATAAGTAAACAGCTGTTATCAGAAATCTCCATGTGTATTTTAAGCCAAATCCCAAAGGAGTTATTCATTGGTTCAGTACCCAGGGTAGAGCTCTATGCACGCTGTCCGGCACCCAGGGCACAGAGGCGGCCGGGGCCCCGGGACTGGAGCAGCTGGACTCCCGCCGCGCCGGCGCCTTGATGCCGGAGCGGGGCCTGGGCCGCCCCTGAGGCACCACCGCCCAGCCTCACGTGACTCAGCGTGTCCTGTGTTCTCTCGACAGCAGATGAAGCACGTGGCCGAGAACCTGAAAGAGGACTGGAGGGAAGGCGGGAAGGAGTCGGCGCCCTGAGGGCCGGTGGAGCCAGCGGGCGCCCTCCCCGTGCGGAGCCACGCACGCACGCACACACGCCGCCCGACCTTGCTCTGGAGCCGCCGCTGCCCAGCCTGGCACGTGGGCGAACCGCCAGCTCCCCGGGTTGCCTTCACAGTGACCGTCGGCCCGTCGGGTCGGCAGGTGGGGCGTCCAGCGAGGTGGCGTTGCCGACACTCGACGACGCGAGGTGCCTCTCTCTGGCTCTGTCCTGCTCTATGTTCACAGACCCTTTATTCACGGAACAGAGGTCACCAAGCTATTAAAGGCCTCATGCCCGCCTGACGCCTCCTTCCGTGTGTGGATGGAGCAGCCCGTCTGCTCCGAGCCGGGTCGTGGAAGGGGGAGCCACCAGGGCAGCCGAGGCCTGGGCCCGCCTGGAGGCTGGGCCACTTCCAAGGTGTGCTGAAGCCCCAGGGGTCCTCAGGAGGTTCTGCTGCCGCTGGGCCTTCCCTGGGGGTGTGTGGCAGGAGCCACTGGGCTACCTTCAGCACAGCCGGCCGGCTGGGCCACAACTGGGGGGGCTGTCCCGGCTGTGCCCGCAGGGATGCAGCTCCCTTGCCAGCACAGCAGCCCCCGGCCCCCCGGGAACCGCCCTCCAGGCTCTGGTCCAGCCCCGGGGACCACCCCGCTCGGGCCAGGCCTGGCTTCCTTTCCCACCAGCTGCTCAAACTGCCCCAGACAACAGCCAGCCCCACCTCACTGGGGCCCTCATAGCCAGGACACCGGGCCCATCTCGGGAAGGGCGGGCAGGTCTAGACCCGTGTCCCTCGCTCCGAGCCCGGCCCCTCGATTCCCTCCTTCACATCAAGACTGGGGTGGCCACGGCAGGCCCGCTCCACGCATGTTTTTGGAAGCCCAGCTCTCCCGTCTGCCCTGCGTGGTTGTTCAGTGGGTGCTGCCAGACTGTCGTCTTTGCCAGCACGGCCACCTGTGGTCAGCCCTGCCCTGCCCCCTTGGTCTAAGGCCTTGCATGGCACAAGTACTCACTGGTGGTTCCGTGCTCGATGGATACTTTCGAGAGCATTCTGTGTCTTAAAACACCAGGGAATGGTAGCCGCCACTCCAGTCCTGAGGCTCCAAGAGCTTCCCTGCAATTCCAGCCTGGGCGCCTGTGTTTGCTGGGAAAGGAGAAAGTTCAGGTGGGTCCTTGGACCCAGCTGTCTCCCCCAGAGCGGGTTTTGGGGACCAGTCACATGAGTGCAGTTGGGTGTGAGGTGGTGGGTTCCGGGTGGACCCCATCAGCTCACCTCCCCACCCGCGGGCTCACAGCTGCTCTCCAGGCTGGCCCTCCTCGCCCTGCGACAGTGCGGACCCCGGGCTCCCTGCGCTCACGACTGTCTTTCCCAGAAGCCTCCCCCTGCCCTTCCTCAGTCTGACGCAGCAGAACCACGTCACTTACCCAGGACTAAGCCAGTCATGCTCGGGGGAAACGGGACCGGGTCAGCCTGGACGCAGGGACCACCTCACTGGGGCGGGCTCCTGGGCCTCGGGGAGGAGGAGGATGCGCGTGGGAGCCGGTCAGGTGGAGACAAGAGGGAGGCTGGCGGGAAGGAGATGCCGCGTAGGCCCGCTAGGCCCCCGGAGCTCCTCTGTGTCCCAGAGCTCGGAGTCGGTGGCGTCTGGCTCGTGGCCTCGGGGAGGAGGAGGATGGGCATGGGAGCCGGTCAGGTGGAGACGAGGGAGGCTGGCGGGAAGGAGATGCCGCGTAGGCCCGCTAGGCCCCCGGAGCTCCTCTGTGTCCCAGCGCTCGGAGTCGGTGGCGTCTGGCTCGTGGCAGGTGCCCAGGAGCAGGGGTGGAAGAAACCAAGGTGTCCGTCACTGCACGTCTCGTAGTTCCTCGTCACCCTAACCGGCCCGAGGGAGACACCCAGGATGACACTGCCCGCCACCGCTCGCCGGCCCCCGTGCATGAGGAGGATGCCCGGCAGCGCTCCCCCGGCCTGCTCCCGCCCCCGCCGCCCCACTGCCCTGCTAGCCCTGGGGTCCTCGTGCCCCACCCCCAACACAGCTGCACTGCTCCCCACTTCTCCCAGACACCCCGAGGATTCCGGCCACGGGAGATCCCTCCTCTCGTCGTTCCTAGCCCACCTTCCCCTGTGGAGTGGACAAGAGCTGCAGGCACTGCCTACCTGGAGCAGGTGAGGCAGGAGCCCAAACCCCGGGTAAGAAAAGGTGCTTAAAGCGATGGCGCCAGCAGGAGGCTGAGGCAGCAGTGTCTCCAGACCGAGCAGGGAGCGGGCGGCCAGGAACCCGGTCTCCTGTGCACACAGCCTGCCCCGGTTCTCAGGGCGCGTGAGGCCTTGCCCACACCGCAGTGACCCCAGGTCTTTGGACCCAAGCCCGGTCACCAGACGGCTCTCGAGGAGCCGCTGCGTGGGCAGGTCCCCAGAGAAGAGCCTCAGCACCTGGGGACAGCCGGAGACAGGTGATGCCCCCATTCCCGCACAAGCCCCGTGCCGCTGGCCCTGCTGGGAGGGTCCCAGCGAGACGAGGCGTGCGCAGCCACAGAGGTGGCCCTCACTGGTCGTGACGCTCTCTGGGGCAGAGCCAGGCCGCAGCGCCGCTCCTTGCCTGCCGTGGCCTCCCCCCTGACTACCACCCTCCCTCAAGCCACGAAATACAGACTGTCACTGAGTCCACAGATTGCCAGCATGCCCTGGCCCAATTCACTTCTCAGCCCGACTATCCCCTCTCACGCCACCAGCATGACATTCAGTTCTGGGCCACTGACAGTCACTGGGCCTCCGGGGGCAGGGGCCGGGCCCGTGCCCCCCACACAAGCGCCCCCTTGCTCTCTATGGTCAGCCTGGTGGGCCTGCTGCAGGCGGCGGGGCAGGCAGTGGACCCTTCTCTCCCCGCTGGTGGCCACACTGACTCACTCCCCACCAGCGGCTCCAGAGCTCAGACGTGAGAACAAATCTTTATGCTGCTGACTTTTGGGAGGAAACTAGAAGCAAATGGTTAGGGATGCCCAGCCCTACAGTGAAGCCGGAGGCCACTTCCCTCCTTGATACGCCCTCTGGGCCTCAGTTTCCTCCTATTGTCCCTATTTTATAGATGAGAAAACTGAGGCACAGGGGGCTTCGGGGAATTCACAGCAGCGTGGCCCACATCTGCCAGGACGGTGCTTGCAGCCCGTACCAGGCCCTCGGCCCCAGCTCTCTCTCAGCCCTGACCCTGGAGCTCCTGCCCTCCTTCCAGCAGGAAAGTAGCAACAAGAAGATGGAAGACCAAAGGCCACAGAACAAGAACCCTGGGATCCAGACTCTTCCTGACCGGGTTTAACCCACGGCCCTGCAAGGACAGCCCCCGGCACCGGGCAAGCAGCAGGTAACGGCGAGCTTCTTGCGGGTCAGCCAAGTCCGAGGACTGCCGTCCATGCCCTGCCCTAGGGTGGCCTGAAGAGAAGGGACCTGACAGAAGTGGAGCCACCAGCACCTTCCAGGGCCACCAGGGACTGGAGGAAAGACATGACCCCTCTGCCGGGGCAGCTGTGTCCTCAGGACTCTCCAGCCTGGGAGCACCCTTGCGTCACCACCACGAGGGGCCACAGCCTCTGCGGAGGAAGGAGGGCGCTTCCGCGCGTCCTGACAAGAGGTCCGTCTGTGGTCTCTGGTGTCTGTACAAGCAGGCACCTGGGAAGGCTATGGGACGCTCCTCCTCCCAACCCTCCTAAGAGTCAGTTAGGAGGTCTTGCGAGCTAGCTGGGGCCCCAACCAAGCCCTGCACTGGGTGGGCAGTGAGGCTGGCATCAGCAAGTGGGCCTCAGAGAGTGGCCGCAGACCCCAAGAGAGAACCACCTGCACCCTGTTCACTGCGGATGCTCGGGTGCCGCCACCCAGGCCTGAGGAACGGGGTTCTGGCAGCTTGGCCTGGGGCTCCACGTCTTCGAGGATGCCTGCAATGGACGCTGCCACACGCCGCACGCTCTGGAGTGTGAGAACTGAGGGGAGCAGAGGCCCTGCCGGTTTCTCCCCAGGAGGGGCCGATGCTAACAGCCCCGCAGAGCCAGCCTCCTCCCCTGCTGCCTCGTCACCAAGGTGCCAGGTGGGGGCCCCGGTCTGGCAGGGATCTGGAGCGACAAGCACCTCCCTCGCACTGGATAGGCACCCCTGGGCCTGAACAGGACCTGGGGCAGAGGAGCAACGGGGCGCAGGACCAAAGAGACCTTCCAGGTCCAACACCCGGCGCTGGCATGCCCCACGACCCTTTGAAAGCCCCTGGGATACCTGGGCAGGTCAGAGGCAGAGCCGCCACCACTCAGGAGGGAGGGGACGCCAGGCTTCTTGCTAACTGGTCTGTGAGCCTCACGTGATCAACTAACGTAAAAGAGATACGATGGCATTTTCCCTTGAGCTTGTGGCACAGATCACGCAGATGACACGTGGCCTCCTCTCTGGACCTTTCTGGCTGCTGGTGAACTCCCTCGGGGGACGGGGGGAACGCGGCACAAACCATCGGATCACGTGGCTCCTTCCGCTACCCACTGTCTTCTCCTGTGCACAGCCGAGAGCACCGCGGCCCAGGCAGGAGGACACGGGAAGGGCACAGCCGGGTGAACCCAGGTCTGCTGACCCCCCGCCCCGGCAGGTGTCCAACAGGCCCAAGGTGTGAAGGCAGTCATCTGCTCAGGACCAGGAAAATCATCAAAGTGCCGAACAAAGGACCAGAGGGCAACTCAGTAGTGCAGACACAGATCCACGCTGCCCTTTACACAGCTGCCTGGCTCAAAAACAGGAAACAAATATGTTTCCACCCTAAGGGAGGCTGAAGAGCCACTTACAGTGATCCCTGCCCCTCCAATCCCAGAACACAAGGCCGAAAACTGGCACCACAGGGCTGGCTCTTTGCAGATGGAGTCAGCTAAATAAACGGGGAGACCAAGCGTGGTACCAACAACTGCCTTCCAGGACCCGCCCGACTGCCCGCCAGCCGGGGCGCCCTGCCTGTGCCCTGGATGAGCAGCCCCTGGCATTTGGGCCACAACTGAAGGAAGGATGCAGGTAGGGATCTGCGTTAATAACCTGAACCGACCCAGTGATGTGCTGACTCCCACCTAAACCGTGTGCCCACTGGCCCAGGTATTTGCTGTGCTTCCTACACAAACACGCTGAAGGTACCGACTCCTTAACACACCACAGGCATCCCGGGGCCGAGAGACGCTTCTTCCTCGGTCCTAATCTGCTCCCAGGGAAGCTTCGGCACGCTGGAACCCCCGGGACATGTCGTGAGACCAGGTCTCAGCCCCTGACTCCAAATGCCTTCCCATCACGAGGTGTAATGAGCTGCCCGACATGGTCTCATCTGCGTGTCCGCATCCCTCAGGACCAGGGGTCTCACAGAATTTGGAATTCTTTCAGGTATTAGAAGGGTAACAAGATGCACAGACATCTGTTATGTAAGAGCTCCAGTGTGGTTTAAAGTGAACCCACAGCCTAGTGCTTTAATACTGCTTTGCCCAGCCCTCTGGAAGGTCAGAGGTCATCCACTGTCTCCCCTCGCCACATGCAGCCGGGCAACCTGAGGGGTGGGCTCTGGGGTCGGGTCAGTGCCGTGCCTGTGGGCAGGCCCTGTACCCTTCTGAGCCCCGCAGCCCGCCTACCGGTCCCTTCCCGCGGGGCGCTCTCAGAGCACCGCCCACACACTCCCCATCGCCGCGGCCACCTCACTGCCGACACTTCTCAGAGAGGCCTCCTCAGGACCTGCTTCCACCTCTCGTTCTCCTCCGCCTCACAGCTGTCTCTGCTGCTCAGAGACCACAGCCTCAGTGAGCAGTTCTTGGGCTCACCTGTCGCTCTCCCGCTCGGTGGCCTCCACTCCTTGTTTCCCTGATGCCTCCTCTCAGCCCCACACTTGAGGTGGCCCCCGGGCTTCTGTCTCTGGCCTCGGCTGCTCTCTCTGGGCCTCTGCTCTCGCCAAAGCCTCCCATCCTCGTGGCTGAGATCACCTCCTTCATACCTGCAGAACAGAGCTAACCCCTCGGCCAGGTGCATAACCTGCAGGGCCCAGTGCAAGATGAAAATGAAGTCCCCCTTTTCAAAAGTTTCAAGAATTTCAGGACAACAAACGTGTTAAGCCAAGAGAGGGCCCTTCTAAGCGGGGGCCCTGAGTGACAGTGGGATGTTGAGTCTGTCTCCTTTCTACCCTAACACTGATGTTCCACCTGGCAACAATCTTTCTAGCCATGCCCCGCAGTCCTCCAGTTCTTCCAGTCTTCCAGTCCAGAAACCCTGGAGTCCCCGTGACCCTTCTCTCCCAGCAAAGTCCACGCCTGTCTCCTGTGGCTCACAGGGACCGATGACCCGGATCCTACCCAGCTCAATTCTCTGCCTCCTGCACTCTCCCTCCCTCCCCTGGCTCACCTGTCTTGGAACTCTCCTGGCCCTCACAGCAGTGCCCTGTGACCCGTCACCACCTCTGATGGTCATCTGGTGCTAATTTAAATCCCTGTTTCTTCCCCAAGGGCATTATGAAGTCACAAGGACCAAGGTTCTGTGTCTTCCCTCTTCTTGACTTTCCAACACGTAACGCTTTGCTGGGAGAGGTGCTCGGGAGTCGGGGATCCTCAAAAATACAAACGACTCTCTAGCAGTCACAATGTGCTTGGCTTCCATCAGCTCAAGAAAGGCTAGATCCCATTTCCCCTTCTCAACTATCCCTCGCCAGATCCAGAAGCCTGAGGAACCCAACCCCTGCTGGACTTAGGGGCAAAGGGGTAGCCTGAGGTCTGGCATATCCTGCTGCACAAGGGAGTGAGCAAGAACTGGAATCTGCCATCTTTGAGAGCCGATCGCTACACGTGCGTGAGAAAACTACCTGGAGCTGGAGAAAGAAGCCCCCCCCCCCGGAAAGCAGTAGACTGACCAACGCTTAGAACTTACACAAAGCTGAGAACAGTTCATGCTCCCACCAGCCAGAGTGGAAAGAGTTCGGTAGAGTGCTTAGAAGGGTACCGCTTCAGTCGTGGGCCAAATTAGCCCTGGAGACTGCTCTGGATCTGTCCTAACACACTTTAAAAGCAAGACCCAAAAGGATCCAACTGATTCCAAGTAACCCTACGCCAAAACGAAACCCAGCACTTTTTACATGAATACAAAATCCAGCACTCAACAATGTGAAATTCACGGTGTCCGGCATTGCAATAAAAAAACTGTCAAGCTAGAATTCTATACCCAATGAAAACAGCCTTCACAAATGAAGTAAAAATACCTTTTCAGACAAGCAAAAGCTGTCAGAATATAGTCAGCAGACCTGCACTATAAAAAATTTTAAGTTCTATAGGCAGAAGGAAAATACCAAAATGTGGCTCTATACAAGGAAATGAAGAGTGATGGAAATGATAGAGATGTTGGTAATATAAGACTTTTTCCACGTTTCCTCTCTTAAAAAGAAAACTACCTAAAACAAAACTGTGTATGCATATGTAAAAATAAAATGATTGACAACAGTACAAAGAAGAGAAGGAAGAAAATGGAAGTATATAGTTGTAAGGTTACGTTCTAGAAAAAAATAAGAGAGGCACACAGCCAATAAAAAGTGCTTAGTTAAACCAAGAGAAGTTAGTAAGAGGGAAAAAGAAACAAAGAACAGATGAAACAAGTAGAAACAATTAGAAAGAAGGTAGATTTAAACTCAACCATGTTGATAATTACACTAAATGTAATTGGTCTAAGTACTCCAAATAAAAGGTAAAGATTTGCAGACTGGACAAAAAAGCAAGACCCAACTACATGCTGCCTACAAAAAAACAAAAAAAAAAACCCAAACTCCTATTTTAAATATAAAGATACACATAGGTTAGAAGTAAAATACACTCCCACAAGTCAAAAAGAGTTAGAATGGCTATATCAGTATCACACAAAGTAGACTTCAGAACAAATGTTGCTCTTTACTAGGGGTAAAGAGCAACATTTCATAATGATGAAAGGGACCAATTCATCACGAAGACTTAACAATCTTAAATCTAACAACAGAACTTCACATTTCATAAAGTGAAACTGATAGAACTAAAAGGAGAAACAGGCAAATCCATAACTACAGCTGGATTTCAACACTTCTCTCTCAGTATTTATATAATGAGACAGAAAATCAGTAAGGATACAGAAGACTTGAATACCATTATCAATCAACTTGAGTTAATTATTGACATGTATTAAACATACAGAACACTTTACCAGCAAGAGCACTTCTCAAGCACTCACATAAACATTCACCAAGATAGGTCATTAGCTGGGCCATAAAACAAATTTCAGTTAAGCTTAAAAAGATTTAAATTACACAAAGCAGGGGCTTTCCTGGTGGCGCAGTGGTTAAGAATCCACCTGCCAATGCAGGGGACAAGGGTTTGAGCCCTGGCCCGGGAAGATCCCACCTGCCGTGGAGCAACTAAGCCCGGGTGCCACAACTACTGAGCCTGCACTCTAGAACCCATGTGCCACAACTGCTGAGCCCGCCTGCCACAAGTACCGAAGCCTGTGCGCCTAGAGCCCGTGCTCCACAATAGAGAAGCCACTGCAATGAGAAGCCCGCACACTGCAACAAAGAGTAGACCCCCCCTCACCGCAACCAGAGAAAGCCCACGCACAGCAATGAAGACCCAGTGCAGCCAGAAATAAAAAATATACTAAAAAAAATAGAAATTACACAAAGCATGATTTCTGAACAAAACAAACTAGAAATTAGTAACAGAAACTTATGTGGAAAATCTTCAAATGCTTGGAAATTAATCACCTTTCAAAACATAGCACGATTTAGCTTTTAGAAGGATCACTCACAATGCTGAATGGAAAACAGATGAGAGAGACAAGCAGCAAAAGTGATGAAACCCTTTAAGAGGCATTTTATAGTTGACCAGTGATGATGATGTTCATGGACCAGAATGTCAGGAGTGGAGGCAATGAGGTGTCAATATTTGAATGGTGAATAAGATGCGCTCATGGATTGGATGCTGGGATCAAAGAGTGGGGGTTGACACCAAGATTTTTGACTTGTGCAAAACAAATGAAGGTTTAGAGTTGTCAGTTATGAGATGGGGAATGTTAGTAGCGTAAGGATTTGAGGGGGATTATGAGTTTGGGACTTGTACAAATTGAGGCGCTTATCAGACACATCCAAATAGAGAAATCAAATAGGTAGTTGGAATCTGGTGTTCCCGGGAGACATGGGCTAAGTACATTTCGGGCTTCTATCAGCACATGGACGTTAAGGATCAAGAGACTGTGTGTAGATACAGAAAGGATCTAGAATCGAATCCTGCAGCATTCCAGGTTTAGTGGTTGGGAGAACGTGGAGCTAGTGGACTGAAGAGCAGCAAGGTAGAAGTAGAGTCCTGAACAACGTGAAGTTTGCAAGGAAGAGTGATCAACAACAAAGGCTAACGTGGGACTGGAAGTGACCACTGGATTAGTGTTTGTCTGGCTTAGGCTGGGCTGGGAGTTGAGGGGAAAGGGAGAATGTGCTAACAGGTACAAGGTTTCTTTTGGGGTTTATGGTAATGGTTGCACAACTCTGTCAGTATACTAAAACCCGTTGAATTGTACGATATAAATCAGTGAATTATGCGGTATGTGGATTATACCTGAAAGCTGTTTCTAAAGATTGACCACTGGATTTAGCACATGGAGATCACTGCTGACTTTGAGCAAAGCAGTTTTGGTGGGGGTGACAGCAGCAGTGCCTGATTGGAAGGGTTCAGAGAGAGGTGAGGAGAGGAACAGAAAAATGTGGCAAGAGCTAGAGAGAAAACAAAACATTTGAGGGAATAAAATCATGTCCGTTTTGTTTGCTGTTAGGAATAATCTAGTAGAGAGGCAAAGATTGACAGTGCAAAGGGAAGAAGAGAATGACAAAGTCCTCAGGTCTGTCTCACTTAACACCTGTAAAGTCTTCAGGGGCAAGCGAAGGGACTTACCTGGAGTCACACGACCGGGAGGAAGAGCAGGGCATGCGGATACATACGAAGGTGGGAAGGAAGAAGTGGGAGCTTGGGGGCAGTTCTAACTGCTTCGGTTTATTTACTGAGAGCGTGGTGACTGGCTGAGTGAGGAAAGCAGATAATGGGGGAAATAAAGTTTAATTCATGGGCAGTCCTGGGACCCACCTGAGACTTATGGTCACGAGTTTAAAGTGAGAACAGTCACGACTGCATTTTTTCAGTCACATCTGGTGGTGCAGGTGCGCGCACAGCACGTAGAACTTCGGTCTAACCCAGGCCGGGACTATACAGAGCTGCGTTCATAAGAAGAAACAAGAAATGCGACACAGTTTACATTGCCGAACACCGATATGCCACTTTATTATCTGGACTTTTTTTTTTTCCCATTTGTCACATACCTGTCAATGTTTACACAATGAGGAGTATCAACCGGCAGTGGAAGCAACCGACCAAATCAGCTGAAAATTCTGTACCCTCTTAACACACATCAATTCTTACTTGGAAGGGACATCTCTGAGTCAGTCTCACGGCTATCCTTAAAATCAGTGTCAAGATTGTCACAACTTTAAATACAGATAGAACTGCCAGAAGTACATCATTTTATATATATATATATATGTATATATATGTATATATATATACACACATACAGAAAAATACAAGACTAATTGTTTTTCCACAATATTTAATTTACACACTACTGTAACTATGCAACTTCTGAAGACAGGTTAAGGGGTACAAGAAACTGTTTAGAGCAAGTAAGTCATTTGGTCCAATATTATCTTAATGTAATGGTTATTTGCTCCCTCCCTTTTATGTGACGACATACTATGACACACAACACATGCACAACCATTCACTTATGAACAAATGAGTAGGACGCCACTCGGACTAACATTTGTACACCCAGAGGGTCAACCAACCACACACAACTAGTAAGGCTATGATACAGCTATGCAGCATAAATGGTCAACACTGCTGATCCTAAAAGTGAGCACCATATATACATTTGAATATAAAAAACCATTGAAAACCAAACACATATGGGTTAGTTAAAAGGTGCCATTCCAAGGCTATACATAATCACAGGAAAAAGTATTTACATTACTTGGAAAACAGCTGCAACAAAGAGTTTATTGCCAATGCCCTTTATAAACTTCTCTCCTACGTTTAATACAGATGTTACGCTCACTATCTATGTGAACCACACATCTTATTTCTGGCCCTTTATAAGATCCCTGCTCAAGAATTTCAAGCAAATATGTTCTATGGCTTCACCCACACACCTATCCTCATAGCTCTCAATTATAAATATCACAATGAACTAGAGCTGTAGCTTAAAACGTTATCTAGCCTAGGTCTAGAAAGTAAAATAAGTATTTTGACTATCATCTTTACTTAGTTTAGTAAGTATACTGTGGAATTCAGAGTTTTGAGTAAAACATATGAATCCTAAAGTAGCAGAGTCAGTGTGTACTTGGAGAAACCGTGACCAACGGAATGCCGTCCTTTGGTGCTCTGCCCACTCCATGGACCAGGCAACTGTCACTGCAGAGACACGACAGGAGGCTGATGAGAGTGGGAAGGCCCTGGGGCCCAGCCACATCCTATCACCAATGTCCCTAAGTGTTGCTTTTAAGACCCCCTGGGCACAGCATGAAAAAGTAGCATCTGGTCCCTTCCAAAATGATACTGTGTCCTACAAGATAAAAGCCACGAAAGATGATTATCTGGTCAAAAGTAGTCTTTGTACAGGAATAGTTTAAAGCAAAAGTTCTTTGATTATTGTTTTTGCAGGAAGGCAAAGTGAAAAACACTTCCAGCAAAAAAACAAAAAAAACAAAGCAGGCTTTGTGCATTTTTGCTTGCTTTATGTGTGAGTTCTTACCCTTTTATGTATATTTTTTAATCAGCCAATTTTCATAGGTAGCTGAGCTAAAAGACGTAAAAGAATGGAAGTTAACGAGAGACAACCTAATTATCAAACTCCTAAAAATCAAATGCCAATAATCTTTTTTTTTTTAATCTATGGGGTTTTGACTTTGCCAACATCTGGGTACACCTTTGCTTCTATATTAGGCCCTATAGTTTCTTCTATCTATGTGGTTATAAAGGAACCCTGGGGTGTGCCCTCCAGGAAGGAATGAACACCGAGCATCGTTTTGTTCTGTTAGACAGACACACACTCTGTCAGCAGAGTTAAGACATCATCAGTTCACTTTACCACATTACAAAATGAGATTGTCTGCTTGTGATTTACCTCTACGGGGGAAGCTGCCTTATAAATCTAAGTACTTGATCTCACCTATTACAAAACAAGAAAATCTTTTTCAGTTAAATTTTAAGAGCCCAAACTGTTTTCACCTATAGCTTAAGACAAACAGGTGTGGGTATGTTGAAACATGGTTTTAAGGTTGTCCGTGCAGGCGCTCACTGCGCTCTGCACAGGCCCTGGCATCTGGGGGCGCACGGCGCGCTCGCGGGCGCCAGGCCTGATGGCATCACGACGTTATTGCTTTGGTTCTGCCTCAGACACCAGAGTGTGCCTCAGATCACGGAGGTTCCAGGTCACAGAAGGTCGGAGCAGGAATTTGGGTTTTTCACAAGGAAAATCATTTTTTCTCTCTCTAGGTCAAGTGCAGAACATCAAATTTCTAAGTGCTCCATTTATATTAGGTTCCAAATATACATTTTAATTTAATCCTGATCATCCACATTAAAATTATAAATGTAAAAATTACACAAGACTTTTCGGCTGGAAAAAAAAAAAAGGAGTGTCTAGCAGCATGCACAAAGACCATGCATTTGTCAAGTCGTCAGGCGAACAAAGGAAAAAGTAATAAATAATTGCCCGCTTTAAAAGAGGAAAACCGAAAAGGGACCAGTGAAGTGAGCCGGTCTTCGCCGCTCTGAGCAGGAAGCGCACCGAGGTCAGATGACGTGGCAGCAGCTGGCCTGGCTGGAGGCGCACAGCAGCCCCTCCTTGGGGTTCCGCTGGATGTTCACAGAGATGGTCTTTTCGCACAGAGGTAGCTGGAGCACGTTGTTTTTCAGATTCTTGCTCTTTATCCGGTCCAACTCCACGGTGGTGGTCGCCACGTGGTCGGAGAAGAACTTCATGCCGCCCACGGCTGGGGCGGGCGCCGCACCGCCTGCGGAGCCGATGCACATCTTCCAGGCGGACTTCTCCTGGACCTTCACGCTGGAGAACGACAGGCTGCTCTGCGGGTCGATAATGTACTTGGCGCTCCCATGCAGCTGGGAGCCGAGGCAGAGGCCCATGAGTTTGAGGCTCTCCACCAGCTCCCCGGCGCCGCGCGCCGCCAGCTGCGTGGACGTGGAGGAGCCGGGGCCGGCACAGCGGCGGGCACTCCCTGACGTGCCGCCCGGGGCGCCGCCCGACCCCCCCGCGGGGCCGCCCCCGCCAGCGCTGTGCTCGCTGGGGCTGGCCTTGTCCGCGCCCCCGCCACCGCGGCTCGGCTTGCTCTGACCGCCGCCGTCGCCCTCGCTGCCTGGGGGCCCCTCGCTGCTGTCCCGGCGGTGCCAGGAGTAGGTGAAACCGCTGTCTTTATCCAGCCGCCGGCGGCTCTCCGAGTCGTCGTCGCTGGTCTCCGAGCTGCTGCAGCTGGAGCCACGGCCCTGACTTTTCCTGCGGTGGTAGCGTTTGTGGACCGTCCCCGGGGAAGCAATGTTCATCTTCAAGCGGCTCAGCTTGGGAGGCAGGTTCTCATCCATGTCGAACTCGTCGTCCGACTCCCCCTCCTCGAATATCTGGTTGAGCACCGGGGCGCTCTTCCTGGACGTCAGGCGGTTGGTCACGGATGGCTTGCGGCGCAGAACCACCTGTGTTGAGAGGGACATGGGCTTCTTGTCCTCCTCGTCTTCCTCTTCGTCTTCCTCCACCCGAAACAGACACTTCCGCCCACTGGCTGCGGGTTTCAGGCTGGCGGGTGGCCCCGTGGACAGCGCAGGCCCGGCCAACTCGGGGAGGTCGTCTTTCTTAGCCGAGTCACACAGGCCTTTGCTCCTGTGGCCGTTGAGGACACTGTCGGCAGCCCGAGCAGGAGACTGAGGGACAGTCGCGTGGGACAAAGGAGTGGCCGTGAGGTCATCCTCAAGGTCCTGGGGCACGTCAATTTTGGTTGGCCATGACTGCCTATGTAACAGATTGAAAAAAAAAAAAAAGAAAAGCTATGTAATGGTACACAGACTTTACCCAAGTACCTTAAATAAAACTTACTGGGACAAAATACACACTTTACAAAAAAAAAAAAAAAAAAAAACGAAAGAGAAAAAAGAAACAGCAGCCTTGCAAACCCATTCAACATCCTGTAAACATCACAAGGACACTAGAAGGGCAAATGTTACTTTGAAATGTGGTTCAGTTTATGGCTTATTGGCCAAATGAAAACTTCATCACGGTTGTCAGAAAAGGGGGCAAACATCTTTTCTATAGAAACGTTTTATAGCGCAAGAAAAACCTTTTTAGAAAGTACAAGGGAGTTATCACCAAAGCAAAACCTGAACACAGGTTTTGCTCCTTCTCGTCTTAAGATCACAACCTTTGAAGGTATATCACTGCTAATAAATTCACCTGAAATTTCCAGTCCTCCAGATTTTACTGGATGGTGTTAATAGTTGGTGTTTACAAAAACAAATGGAAATAGTTTACTGCATTTAAATATACTGGAGAGGAAAGTCAGTGAATACTGGCATACATAAATCTCTTCTTCACCAGTTAAAATATGCACCCTCTAAACTAAATCATTTTTTTTTTTTTTGTGGTACGCAGGCCTCTCACTGTTGTGGCCTCTCCCGTTGCGGAGCACAGGCTCCGGACGCGTAGGCTCAGCGGCCATGGCTCACGGGCCCAGCCGCTCCGCAGCATGTGGGATCTTCCCGGACCGGGGCACGAACCTGTGTCCCCTGCATCGGCAGGCGGACTCTCAACCACTGCATCACCAGGGAAGCCCAATACATACATTTTTAAATGACAACAACAGAGTCCTGCATAGCAAAATCCACTGTTATTTAAACTTTGCTTTTATCCCTTAATCCAGTCACCCAAGTGGTAAGAACACTGCTTGATAGCCCAAGGAAGACTTCTGAAAGTGAGGTCTCCAGCCTGTTTTGAATAAACATCTTGAATTCTCAACTGCCCTCTCTGCTCAGGGGAACAGTAGACGCCAGTGACACTGAAACAGCCACTGGTACGCTGACACTTCCACGTCACACCACTTACGTTATCCTAGACATAAAACCCAATTTAAATCTATAGCCTTAAAAAACCCATAGGAGTTTACAGCAGACCTCTTTCCCCCAACTCGGAGCCTCCTCCTCTCTCTCGAGGATGGAGTGGGTCCGTTTGCTGGTCACTGCTTGGTAGTTTACAGAAGCTGGGTGTTCAATGATTCTGAGGTCAAGCAGCGTCTCTGGACAAGTCCTCTGTCCTCACAACACAACTGTACCAACTCCAGATGAGCCTCGGGGCCCTAGGAAACGGCACACAATGCTCCTTTCAGGCTGTTCCTCAGAGAGCAGCCACCCAAAAGGTCACCCTGGCATACGCTGGGGTCCCTGTGGTGGGAGGCAGGTGCAGACAGTGCGTCTGACCCACCAGAGCGGCAGCCAGTCCACCCGAGGGGGGCAGGGCACAGATGTGCCGGAGGCGCTTCTCTCCCCACCAACCCCAAGAGAAAGCCGAAACCACCCTCAGAACCCACCCCCAGACACCAGCTGGTTACGAAGCGCTGCAGCTCTACCAGACACGCTAGCTCCACTTCTGAAGCAACGGCTCATTTATAGGAGTAAATCCGATGGTTGAGTAGCTCACGTTTGTTCAGAACATTTCTGGCCCCAGCGCTGCGCTAGACTTAATGAGCACAACACTGTAAGAAGCTCACGGCTCGCCTTAACGAAAGATGAGAAAGACCGCTAACAAGAACTATAAACGAGTCACACTGACAGCACAGTTCACACCGAGAACTTACTAGAGCCGGCACTGTGGAGAGAGCCTGACAGCAATTAATTCACTTAATGCCACCACAATCCCATCCTCCCTTGACAGTGAAGAAATCAAAACACAGAGAGTGTAAGCAACCTGCCCAAAGCCACACGGGCTTGAAGACAGTGACATCTAGGCTGAGTTCAGTGGTTACTAAACCCCCAGAGCAGCGGCTTCACTCTGCAACCCAGGAAGCCCTCTGAATGACTGCCTATCGAATGGATGGCACCTTTGCAGTCAGGCCTCTGTGGTTTTCCTTACTTCCTAGTTTCTCTCTGGAAGGATGCGGGCACTGGTCCCACCCGTGTGGAGTTCAGCTCCCAGAAGCCTTCACAAAGCTCTTCTAACAGAATACACGTGTTTCCATCCCACGCTGGCAGGACCCAAAGAGCGTATCCGCTCTCTGGGGCTCGCTCTCCCTGACTTGACCTACCCATGCCCCACAAATGACTGCTGGTTAGACGCCAACCACGTTTCTGCACCCCAAGTCACTCTGACCCCAAGGCACACCCAGCAATGGAACCAAGTTAGGGTGCAGGGTTTTGACAACAAAGAGAAGGCAAGTAAGCAGACATCCACCACCTGCCAGTGGGCCCTGGGCCCCAGGAGGAGGACAGGCCCCAACAGCATCTCCACTCTGTAATCGCCAGGTGGGTAAAAGGAAAGTGCATGGAAGGCTCTGATATTTCTTTATAACTACTGTTGGCTTTGTAATTTCTATGATACAGTAAAACCAATTTAGTTCATTTACATATCTGCTCAACTTCAGATTGAGCTCCGATCTGTTCCCCTAAAAATAAAACTGTTCAATTCCAAATATTCCCTTCTCCAAAACACTGGAGTGGCTCCAGGCCTGGTGGCGCAGCATGTGGTGATGGCTCTGGAGCCACTCTTTCGCACTAGAGGGCTCGGGTCACGACTAGGTTGACCCTAACCACTCACTGTCACTCTCCTGGTTTGTCCCATGTGCAAGGGTCCCCATGCTCCCTGGGGCCCAGTCTTCTTCCAAGCTGACACCAGACAGAGTGTCTAGTTTTCATTATGCAAGAATATGTCCAGGATATAGATGCAGTTACCAAATTCATCTTCCCATTAAACTAGACTTCTAAATATTTAGTCTTCGGTCACCCGGGAACGTTTTCTTGTCTCTTCTCTGTTGCTCCATCCCAAGCAACAACCGACACATGGCAAGGTGACTGCAAGTAATTTAAAATCCAATGGTATTCTTCCTCTTTTAAGTAGTAATTACTGTTACATATTCACACATATATGTTTATATAGCTATGTACAAGTAGAGAATTATTTAGAACCAAGATCACCCTTCTAGTTTTTTAAAAAAATTTTTTAACTACTTATTTTATATTTATTTATTTAGGCTGCGTCGGGACTTAGTTGCAGCACACGGGATCTTCATTGAAGCATGTGGGATCTTTCGTTGCGGTGCACAGGCTTCTCTCTAGTTGCAGCACACAGGCTCTGTAGTTATGGCATGCAGGTTCCAGAGCGTGCGGGCTCTGTAGTGTGCAGCATGCAGGCTCTCTAGTTGAGGAACGCGAGCTCAGTAGTTGTGGCGCACAGGTTTAGTTGCCCCACGGCACGTGGGACCTTAGATCCCCGACCAGGGATTGACCCTCATCCCCTGCATTGGAAGGCGGATTCTTTACCACTGGACCACCAGGGAAGTCCCTCCTTCTGTTTTTGAATCACTATAATTCCATGGATTACTTCATCTGAATAAAGATAAAGTCTAAATAAATTTTCATAATGGTGACAAAAAAAAGTAACCCTTCCCAAGCTTTGATATTAAATGGAAAGCTAATATGGCAGAAGAAAAAGAGGAGAAGGAAGGTAGGGGGAGAAGAGGAGGGGGTCGGGGGGGAAGGGGGAGAGCTGGGAAAGGAAGGGAAGGGGTAAGAAAACACAGGGGAGACGAGCGCACAGTCACTGCTTTACCAAAGGTGATGTGGTGGGGAAACGTTCTCAACAATGACAGCAAACACGTGAAGCCCAGTCCAAAGCACTTCACATGTATTAATTCGTTTATCCATCACCACAACCCCAAGAGGTAAACAGGATTCCTACTCCCACTTCACAGGAAGCTGAGTCAGAGAGAGGTTAAGTGGCCTCCCAAGATCAAGCGGCTGACCAGTCAACTAGCTGACGTGACGCCGAATCCCTGAAACCCTGAGACAGCATCATGCCACAGACATGCTCTGTATGTCTTTTAAAATCATGTCAAATACTGAGGGAAAACCTGGCCTTGTTCCTGGAATGAAAAATTAAAGAAGATAACGCATTTACACATGTCCGATCTGGAAGAGCTTAGTGACACTAGCTGGCACGCTAGCCTGACGCTGCTGCTTCTCTGCAGGTGTCGTTGTGGCCAAGCCAGCAACTGCAGCCCCTCTCCACTAAGCCCGAGAGACGAAGGCATCCCTGGTGACCAAGGAACCAGGACCCCCGCTCACGTGGAGGGCCCACAGGTGGCCCCTCCAGCGAGGCTGTCACCACTCTTTATACTCCCACCCCACAGACTTAGGAAACATCAAAAAAAAAAAAGTTCACTATTTCAAAACGTTAACTTACTAAAATCAGTGAAGATTTTTTTCTCACCTAAACTGGGCCTTGATATTGCTAGGGCTTGCAGACCTGGTCTGTATTTCTTTCTCTTGCTTTTCCCTCAGGATCCTTTCAGCAAGCAAGAAGTAAGTGGCTGTGATGTGGTTATACCTGTTGGTTTCCAGGGCTCTGAGGAAATAAGAGAGAGTGAATATAAGCCACATTCGCAGGTTTGTTTTTTCACAAGCAGAACTGGATTTTTTTTTTTTTTTTAAGTACAAGCAAATAAAATCCAATGACCTGGAATCTTTAAAATTACGGGGGAAAAAAAAAAACCAACACACACACACAAATGAGAAGAAAAACCTAGTAGATCATTCTTAAAATTCTAAGTCACAACTTCATAAAAACGTTCAATTAGTAAGAAAAACCCAAAATGCTGATGGCAGCTGAGCTGGATGTTGGTTTTAGATGCACAAAATCATGAAGTTTCCAAGAATGTACACATTATCCAAAAATTTAATGTGTGTCAGTGTTTATTTCCATTACACTGGTTTACTTGCTTCCAGCAGAACTATGAAATGAGTTACATGAATGTACACTGAAACACTAGTATCAATCAGAAAAATTAGAAAAAGCTTTTTATTTTTATACTCTTTGTACTTATTGGCATTTTCCGACATGAATGAATTATTAATACATTGAAAGCATGTCATTAGCCTCTTCTTTGAATAAAATCTACGCGTTCATTCATCCACCTCAAAAGTAATGCTCTCTGAGAGTCCGCGGTCTGGCCGGCACCATGCTGGAGCACACAGCCTGCCTGCTCTCCTGCAGCTGGCTGGTAGTGGGACACAGGAGGAATGCCACAGAGGGTCCACAAGGCCCAGAAATATGTAATTATGCTTTTCAGGACCTTTCTGTAGTTAGCGAACATATGCAATGAACACTTCGGGAGGAAACGACACAGGAGTCTCTCCTCACAAAACGGACGGTGGGGCCTCAGCTAATGGGGGCAAGTGGGGCTGAGGTGAGAGGTCCTAAACGAAGAGCCCGAGGTGAAATTCTGGGCCACAATGACTTCTCAGAGTGGCTTCCTCAGCTGAGCATTGGGGAGAGCTGTGGGCTTGTGTTAAGGGGACCAACAAATGTGTCCATGAACTCAGGAATCACCCTGCAGTGACGAGCTGCTCGTACTGTGGGCAGCAAGAAAGACTTGCCTGAGACCAGCTGGGAGGACTCGGGCTCAGGGCATCACCTGAGGCATCACCTCTCCTTCTGGATTGATAATTGAATTCACATGACTTAAATAGTTCTATACTACACCACTGCATGTGTTTATTCATTTAAAAATATTAAGCCAATTCAGGGCGATGCAAATAGCCTTTTTTATTCACTCAAAAGTGAAAAATCATTTTCCACACATTCCTAAAGTGAGTGTCGTCCTTGGCAGAAAGGGTAAGTGTCCCGCACTTCTCTGTTTCTTTAGGTCAATCTGTGAAAACTGAGAATGCACTCAGAAATCTGAAGAAATGTGTACTTAAACCAAAATGATGATTAGTTTTGTAAACCCTTCTTTCCAGTGTACCCTAAAGATACATGTCCTTTATACAGACACCACCCTTCTCAGGGACCAGACCCTCAGGTGCCACGTGTGACAGTCTGCCACGCTGTAGAGGTAAGTCCAGCCTACAGCCTCCTCTCCCTCGAGGACAGGTACCTGGGTCAGATCACTCAGCCAGGCCAGAGTGGCCCTCCCGATGGGAACCTCTTTTTTGCCCCCCAGAGTACATCCTCTTTCCATCATATCCAACTATTTCATTCAATGGGTTAAATAACTTTTGACTTCTCATTTGCGGAAACGCTTCATATTTTTACAGACAGGACCTCTTACAGAAATGAATCGTATCATTGTTAAAGCAACTGCATCTTTATATTATCCTTGATTCCCAACTTCTTAGGTTATAAAAAACTGTCTTTGGTTTTCAAAAATGTAACTAACAACTTGTGCATCTCGTGGGTTCCAGGTTACTGCAGCAAGGGCTCTAAAGAGCCAGACAGTAAACACTTCGAGTCTTGTAGGTAACACGGTCCATCTCGCCGTGACGCCGCTACTGCCGCACAGGGCTACCATGGACAACATGTAAACAAATGGGCTCAGCTGTGGGCCACTACAACTTTATTTACAAAAATGTGCGACTGGACGCATACAGCAACCCCTGATTTTGAGGAATTGTGGTGTCGCCCCCTTGAGTGTCCCTGCTTCCCTATGGGGACCAGAGGGAGACCCAAGAATTAAGAGGATACAGCAATGCACAAGGCATGTACTGGGAATTAAAACAGTCTATTCCAATCCACTTCTGTAAGAAGGGAGAAAGGCCACAGGACTCACTGTTCACTAGTACAAAAGTAAAAACAAAAGACCAACAAAACCTATGAGCCAGGTACTGGGCCAGAAACTCTACAGATAAATGACATAACCCCTGCCCACTGGCAACCCTGTCCATTACACAGTGTCCACAAGCCCTGGCACGTTAAGAAAAGAGCCCATCCCAAGAACCCTACGCCCACGGCCCCTGTACTGATGGGCGCCGACATACTCGACAATGGCGTCCCGATCCGCTATGTCCCCGAGCACCATGCGCTGAATGATGCTGTTGTGCTCCTCTTCCGAGAGGTTTTTATATGACACGAGGGGGATGTTATACTTCGTGGCTGGGGAAGGGTCCACTCCCTGAAGCCAAGGATGGTTTTCAATCTCTTCTAAAGAGGCCCTTCTCTTGGGATCTCTCTGTAGCATCCTTGTGATCAGGCTGGAAAGGAAGGCAAGTCCATTGTTAAAGCAAACTGCTGTCAGGGATTAGTAATGGTGGGTTACCGTATTAATCACAATTGTTTCCTAAACTTATACCATCAATCTCATTACGTCCACTAGAGGTGATGGTGGGGCAGATGGGAATAGAGAAAGTGCCATCAGATTCATAAAATAAAAAATCACAACCACCAGATATACCGACAAGCCAAACACACAAATGCAGTTTCCTATCATCTAGAAGTAACTCTAGGTACCAACGTCTGTCCTTGAATTAACTGTGGCATGGTGGCATACCGGAATCAGATACAATGATCAGCGACGACACACAGAATAGGGTGCATGAGGCGACTTCTGTTTCCAGAAGAATGAACGACCATCCTGATGAAAGCAACCAAAATGACATATATTTTTAGACATATATTTTGTTTAAAGGCATTGTGTTGGCAGGAAGGAAGGGAGGGAGGGCAGACAGAAACATGGACAGACGAACTACTCAGCAGGTAAAGACAGAGTAAAAGCAAGACTCTGAGGAGCAAATGACAAAGTTGGCCTTGGCCTGTTTCTGCTTTTTTGTTTCCACACTGAGTACACGAAACAGAATATCACCAGAATATAACATGTACGGCCTACTGAAAGTGGGGGATGCAACTAGAACCCTTGCAAAGAACTGGGACCCCAGCTTCACTGTGAAGATGAACGAGAAGAAACAAACCTACTGCTAACATGTCAAGAGGGAAATCTGCTGCCTCAACAGTGCTGTGGAGGTGAGATGGGTATTTCTTCTAAGAACTTCTAACTACAAGCTGGTCCTCTCACAAGTTTGGGGTCCAAATTAATGATAGTATATCTGTATGGTACACATAGTGAAAAAGTTAATTTTAAGAGGTTCCAGGCTGGACGTGCCCATGGGCAACTAGTAGAAAAGCAAATGCAAACTTTCTCTAGGGAATGTAACTTAAAAGAACTGCCACATAATTTTATAAGAAATCTGACCTCGCAGTCAAAAACTACAAAGGAAACAAGGTACCACTGCAAGAACTAAAAGACACGATGGCAGAATCAGAATGCAAAGACATCAAATACCTCTACTTCTACCAGTGAACACAATAAAAATAAATGGAATAAACTCTCCAATTAAAAGACAATGCTCAGATGGGAGCATTGGTCAGATGGGATTAATCAAAAATCCAGCTCCCAACTGTTAAAAAATGATGTACCTAAAAACAAGCCAATAAAAGATTTAAAGTAAAAGAATGGAAACCTATATAGCACATAAATGCTAACCAAAAGACAACTGGAATGGTTAGCTAAAACTAGACAACATAGACTGACTTTAAAGCCCAAAGCATCATTAGAGATAAATAGTGATACAAAGGTTCAATTCACCAGCAAGACACAACAGTTTTCAACTTGTTTGGACCTAATAACATTCCCCCGAAACACCCAAAGCAAACACTGAGAGACTTTCAAGAATAAAAAAAAATACATTTACAATGTTGTATTAATGGGGGTAATCACTATTTTTTTTTTTTGCCTATAATATGCTTTCATGTAGTGGAAGAATATCTCAGTAAGTGATAGATCAAGCAGTCAAAAGACTCAGAAGTAATTTTAAACATCATAATAAACAAGCTTAGTCTTAAGGACTTATACAGAACTCTGACCCCAACAATTAGAAAACATACATTCTTTTCCAGAACAAAAGGATTATTTACAAAAACTGACTCCATGCTAAGCCATAGGAAGCCTTACCAATTTTAAAAAAACTAGTAACATATAGACTATATTCTTGGATCACAATACAATTAAGTTAGAAATGAATAACAAAAAGTTAATTAGTAAAGCTACACATTTGGAAATTTAAAATACCCCTCTGAAAGTAATAGGTTAAATAAACCCATGGAACCTATAAAATAATCAGAACTGAATAACAAAAGGACTATTAATCAAAACTAATGGGATGCAGCTGAAATGGTACTAAGAGGCAATTTATAGCCTTAACTACTACCTTAGAAAAGGAAAATTTATTATCTGAAACCCCACTTAAGAAAAAGAACAAAAGAATTAGCCCATTAAGTAGGCAGAAGGAAATAATACAGACAAAAGAATATCAATAGCATAAAACAAAAAATATAATAGTAAATTAATAAAGACAAAAGATAGTTCTTTGAAAAAGATTCAAATGAACAAACCTCATGTAAGACCGATCAAGACAAAAATAGAGAATGCAAAAATAGAGAAGGCAAAAAAATCAGTATGAGAATGAAAAAGGGCAACAACTCCACTCATTCATAGGCTTTAAAAATATAATTAGAGGGCTTCCCTGGTGGTGCAGTGGTTGAGAGTCCGCCTGCCGATGCAGGGGACATGGGTTCGTGCCCCGGTCCGGGAGGATCTCACATGCCGCGGAGCGGCTGGGCCCGTGAGCCATGGCCGCTGAGCCTGCGCGTCCGGAGCCTGTGCTCCGCAACGGGAGCGGCCACAACAGTGAGAGGCCCGTGTACCAAAAAATAAAATTAAAAAAAATAAAAATATAATTAGAGGATATTATAAATACTTGAAGCCAATAAATTTGAAGATTTAGGTAAAATGGACAAGCTCCTTAAGAAACAAAACTTACCAAAACTGACAGGAAAAAGGAAAAAGTAGGAAAAAGTAGAAACTAAATGGTCCTATGATTATCAAAGATAATCCCTCTAGGAGGGAGACACCAAGAAGAGGCTTCTAAAATATCAGAACCGTTCTTTATCTTAAGCTGGATAATGGGTTCATTTTATTACATACACATTTTATCCATTCTTTTGAATGATAAATGTCAATATAAAAATAAGTTACTCTGTTTTAGTTTTTTCAGAAGGGGCTATGGAGATACTCCTTGAATTACAAACATCTAACACGCACACAACATATACCCCCAGAGAGCAGCCTGCTTCCTGGGGTAGAGAATAATAATAGTAAGGGTATAAGGGGGAGGAGGAGGAGAAGAGTCATCAGTATTCATCTTGAGTGCTACTTATGTGCTAAAGACTGAGCTACAAGCTTTATATACATACATTAATTCATTTAATTTTCACAATAACCCTGTAAGGTATGTTCCACCATTCTCATATCATTAGTAAACTGAGAAACCAGTAGCTGAATCCGGAGAGTTGGAATTCCTAAATTCTTAACTATGGCCTAAGATGGGGATCCACTTGGAGAAAAGGTTCCTCAAGCTCAGATTTCCTTCTTATCAGCTGATGGGAGAAACTAAAAACTTTATTACTCTAGCAAAATCCTTTAAGTAGCTATCATCTCAGGTGACCTTATTTTAAAGTATCACCACAATATCAAAGAAGTACTGAACTTCCAACAGTTCTTTGACTCCATTACGAATTTATCACGACACATATCACAGTACTATATATATAGTACTTTAAATTCCAAGTAATCAGCTTGCAGATACTTCTTCCCATAGTCACATGAACCAAAACAGAGCTCTTCAGTCAACTGGGGAGAGAAGTACATGAATAAAATTATGAGGCATGCTATGTAGATCCTAAAATGGTGTGTTGATGGTCTATTTCAGGAAAGAAAATTCCCTAACTGTTCTCTGGAATGTCAAATAATTCCAGGTGCAAAAAGAGAAAGTAGTTCTTACGGTAATTCTTCAAGTGAAAGTAACCCACTTCTCCTGGAGGCTGAAGAGGCATAAAATGGGTTTCTTGAAAACTGGCATATGTGAAAAATAGACTAATACATTCCGTACTCCAATATTAAATTTCAATCATATTCTACGGTTAACTCCCCAAAACATACTTAACAAGAGCAGAAATATTGGGTTCAAAAATTAAAATGAACAAAGATACCCACATACTTTTTTTTTTCTTTTACTTACTCTTTACACCCTTTAGATACGTGGGATGGTACTGTATATTTGCAATCCATGATCATTGTCAATGTTTCACTGTCATTGGCCTCTTGAAATGGTGGCTGCCCACACACCAACATGAAAAGGATCACTCCCAGACTCCATATATCTACAAATCAAAGACATACTGTTAAATACTGAATTAGTTAGAAAACAAAAAACACTCAGAGGAGTAAAAGTACACTAACAAGATTTTATTTTGAAGAGTCAAAAAACCTTCTACAAACAAATGAAAACAAAATATGATGATCCAAAACCTATGTGATGCAGCAAAAGCAGTTCTAAGAGGGAAGTTTATAGCAATACAATCTTACCTCAGGAAACAAAAAAAAGCCCAAATAAACAACCTAACCTTACACCTAAAGCAACTAAAGCAACAAAACCCAAAGTTAGTAGAAGGAAAGAAAGCATAAAGATCAGAGCAGAAATAAAAGAAATAGGGATGATGAAAACAATAGTAAAGATCAATGAAACTAAAAGCTGTTTCTCTGAAAAGATAAACAAAACTGACAAACCTTTAGCCAGACTCATCAAGAAAAAAAGGGAAAGGGCTCAAATCAGTTAGAAATGAAAAAGGAAAAGTTACAACAGACACCACAGAAACACAAAGGATCATAAGAAACTATTACCATCAACTGTATGCCAATAAAATGGACAACCTAGAAAAAATGGACAACCTAGAAGAAATGGACAAATTCTTAGAAAGGTACAATCTTCCAAGACTGAACAAGGAAAAAAACAGAAAATATGTATAGACCAATCACAAGTATTGAAATTGAAACTGTGATTAAAACCTCCCAACAAACAATAGTCCAGGACCAGATGGCTTCACAGGCGAATCCTATCAGGCATTTAGAGAAGTGTTAACACCTATCCTTCAGAAACTATTTCAAAATATTGCAGAGGAAGGAACAGTCCCAAACTCATTCTAAGCAACCACCATCACCCTGATACCAAAACCAGAAAAAGATACAACAAAAAAAGAAAATTACAGGCCAATATCACTGATGAGCAGACACAACAAATCCTCAACAAAATACTAGTAAACTGAATCCAACAATACATTAAAAGGATACCCACACCATGATCAAGTGGGACTTATCCCAGAGGTGCAAAGATTTTTCAATATCCACAAGTCAGTGTGATACACCACATTAACAAACTGAAGAATAAAAACTAGATGATCATCTCAATAGCTGCAGAAGAAGCTTTTCACAAAATTCAACACCCATTTATCATAAAAACTCTCCAGAAAGTGGGCATAGAGGGAACCTACCTCAACATAATAAAGGCTATATATGACAAACCCACAGCAAACATCATTCTCAACAGTAAAAAGCTGAAAGCATTTCCTCTAAGATCAGCAACAAGACAAGGATGTCCACTCTCACCACTTTTATTCAACATAGTTTTGGAAGTCCTAGCCACAGCAATCAGAGAAGAAAAAGAAATAAAGGGAATACAATTTGGAAAAGAAGAAGTAGAACTGTCACTGTTTGCAGATGACATGATACTATACATAGAAAATCCTAAAGATGCTACCAGAAAACTACTAGAGCTAATCAATGAATCTGGTAAAGTTGCAAAATACTAAATTAACACAGAAATCTGCTGCATTTCTATACACTAACAACAAAAGAGCAGAAAGAGAAATTAAGGAAACAATCCCATGTACCATCACATCCAAAAGAATAAAATACCTAGGAATAAACCTACCTAAGGAGGCAAAAGACCTGTACTCCAAAAACAGTAACACACTGATGAAAGAGATCAAAGGTGATACAAACAGATGGAAAGATACACCATGTTCTTGGACTGGAAGAACAATATTGTCAAAATGACTGTACGGGGCTTCCCTGGTGGCGCAGTGATTGACAGTCCGCCTGCCGATGCAGGGGACACGGGTTCGTGCCCCGGTCCAGGAATATCCTACATGCTGCAGAGCGGCTAGGCCCGTGAGCCATGGCCGCTGAGCCTGCGCGTCTGGAGCCTGTGCTCCACAACGGGAGAGGCCACAACAGTGAGAGACCCGCGTACCGCAAAAAAAAAAAAAAAAAAAAAATGACTATACGATCCAAGGTAATCTACAGATTCAATGCAACCCCTATGAAATAAATTACCAGTGGCATTTTTTCAGATCTAGAACAAAAAAATCTTAAAATTTATACGGAAATACACAAGATCCTGAATAGCCAAAGCAATCTTGAGAAAGAAAAACATAGCTGGAGGAATCAGCCTCCCCGACTTCAGACTATACTATAAAGTTACAATAATCAAAACAGTATGGCACTGGCACAGAGACAGACTTACAGATCAGTGGAACAAGATATAGAAAGCCCAGAAATAAACCCATGTACCTATGGTCAATTACTCTATGATGAAGGAGGCAAGAATATACAATGGAGAAAAGACAGCCTCTTCAATAAGTGGTGCTGGGAAAACTGGACAGCTACATGTAAAAGAACGAAATTAGAAGATTCTCTAACACGATACACAAAAATAAACTCAAAATGGATTAAAGACCCAAATGTAAGGCCAGATACTATCCAACTCTTAGAAGAAAACACAGGCAGAACACTCTTTGACATAAATTTCAGGAATATCTTTTTGGATCAACTTCCTAGAGTGATGAAAATAAAAATAAACAAATGGGACCTAACTGAACTCCAAAGCTTTTGCACAGCAAAGGAAACCATAAACAAAACGCAACGCAACCCACAGAGTGGGAGAAAATATTTGCAAACAATGTGACCAACAAGGGATTAATCTCCAAAATAAACAATCAGCTCATGCAGCTCAGTATCAAAAAAAACAAACAACCCAATCAAAATATGCACAGAAGATCTAAAGAGACATTCCTCCAAAGAAGACATACAGATGGCCAAGAGACACATGAAAAGATGCTCAACATCACTAATTATTAGAGAAATGCAAATCAAAACTACAATGAGGTATCACCTCACACGGGTCAGAATGGCCATCATCAAAAAGTCCACAAACGATAGGGGACTTCCCTGGTGGTCCAGTGGCTTAGACTCTGTTCTCCCAACATAGGGAGCCTGGGTTCAATCCCTGCTCAGGGAACTAGATCCCACATGCCACAACTAAAGATCCCACGTGCCACAACTAAAAGATCCCTCATGCTGAAACGAAGATCCTGTGTGTGGCAATGAAGATCCCGTGTGCCACAACTAACACCCGGTGCAGCCAAATTAATAAATAAATAAATAATTTTTTTTTAAGTCTACAAACAATAAATGCTGGAGAGGGTGTGGAAAGAGGGGAACCCTCCTAGAACCCTCCTACCCTGTTGGTGGGAATGTAAATTGGTACAGCCACTATAGAGAACAGTATGGAGGTTCTTTAAAAAACTGAAAATAGAGATACCATATGATCCAGCAACCCCACTCCTGGGCATATTACCTGGAGAAAACCATACTTTGAAAAGATACATGCAACCCCATGTTCTTTGCAGCACCATATACAATAGCCAAGACATGGAAGCAGCCTAAATGGCGATCAACAGATGAATGAAGAAGGTGTGGTACATATATGCAATGGAAAATTACTCAGCCATAAAAAAAGAATGAAATAATGCCATTTGCAACACAGATGGACCTAGAGATGATCATACTAAGTGAAGTCAGACAAAGACAAATATATGGTATCACTTTTATGTGGAATCTAAAAAATGATACAAATGAACTTATTTACAAAACAGAAACAGACTCACAGACTTAGCAAACAAACCTATGGTTACCAAAGGGGAAAGGTCGGGGAAGGGATAAATTAGGAAGTTAGGATTAACATATACACACTACTATATATAAAAGAGATAATTACAAAGACCTACTGTATAGCACAGGGAACTCTACTCAGTACTCTGTAATAACTAACCTATGTGGGAAAAGAATCTGAAAAAAGAACTGACATAGGTATACGCACAACTAAATCACTTTACTGCATACCTCAAGCTAACACATTGTAAATCAACTTTACTCCAACATAAAAATTTTTTAAAAACATAAAACAAAATTCTAGAAAAGCATTTATACCTCAAAGTAAAAAGATCTAGGGGAGAGAACTTAAGCCTCCGTCAGGCAGGGAAGGTAGGTATCTGTCGTAGTCCCTGTTTTCATATTCACTTAAGACCCAAGCAAGTGCCAGGCACATAGGGAATGGTCAATAAATGTTCAATGAAGAAATGAATTCATTTATTAATGGCAAGAACATCAACTGGAAAGTACCTATCAAGGTTCCCAAACCAATGGACACACACTGCCATTTTTCCCATTATATTATACACCAGAGATAAAACTAAGATACTAATACTCTGAGACATGAAAAGGGTTTTGCCTAAGGTCACGATTGTCCAGGTTGTTCTTAAACCTCAATCCTGGTCAGGTAACCAAATCATGTTACAGACAAGAAAATTAAAGCTCAGAGAGGAGAAAAATATTCCTGGGCTGGGATATCAATGAGGAAAAAGACTGATTGTGTATTACTTCAGAGGAAAGAACTAGGACTGAAGGTATAGTAACCAGAAGGCACACTTTGACTTAAACAGCAGATGCTACTTAATAAAACCATGATAACACTGGAAAAGGTAGTAAGTATTCCAGCAAAGGCTGGGGTAACCATCAGTTTAACCTCCTGCAATAAGGCACTCCTGTACTGGCTGGAAAGCTGGACTAGCTGACATCTGAGGACCCTCTCAACACTAACCCCTATAATAACAAATAACCCCCTACTTCTTGCCACTAAATAAAAAACAAAGCCATCACTCAGATGGAAAAATAATGGCTCAATTTAGGAAGGCCATCACAAGTCATTCATTCATTCGTTCCAGAAACTAAAGTATAGACGTGATTATATGAACATGCACGTAACACGACATCAATTCAAGAAGCTTTCTAGACCATGAAAGGCTTAGAAGAGAGTAAGGGGCAGGCCACAAGGCCCTTGTCACCACATCTGTTAACACTCAACCTCTCTTTTCTTTTAAGCTTAAACACCCAAAATTATGTAGGTTCCATGAGAATTAAAACTTGTTAATAAAATATCTTTTCCTTGGTCCAGATTAAACAGAGGGCAATAAAGGCAGAAACCCAAAAGTTACACACACTGTGATTTTTTTATATATACAATAAATTTTACTAAGGATGCTCCAATAGAAATTAGTGAAGGAGATGGGGAAATCTACTAAAATTAAAACATTTATATAAATGAGAACGAAAGGGACCTGAGGATCACTCAGTTCAAACCCTTGGCTCTGCAGTGTTCCCAAGAGGCTGCCTGGCATTACTTTGTCAGATGCATGAATTATCTTACTGCCCCAGGACAGCAAGGTGTCTCAGGGCTCCACTCCACTCATTGACCCACATTTCTTCATCTTCATTTTGGAATCCAGAGGGCCATCCCCATTCAAAGTCGAACAATCTCAGTAATGGTGGTTAGCTGCACCTGTTTTTTTAAATATTCAGTGAGAAGAATTTATAACCCCAATTCTAGGAATACCTTATTAAGATTTTAAAAAGGAAACTTATAGAGTTGATGTTTAACTTAAACTCTCTTTGTACAACGCGAACCTGCTATTTCTGGTCACCTGCTCCAACTCCCAAGCCACCACTGTAAACAACTGGCAATTACAATTATTCTCCCTTTAATGCGTGTGTCCTTCATTTTACAAAACAGTCATAATCTAGAAATTAACTGTAAAGTAAACCCACCTTTTCACTGATGTTCATTACACAAGGAGGGACGCTTCTGTTTATAATATAAACATTTAAATATATATATATGTATATAACATAAAATTATATACATATATATAATAGTCCCAAAGAAAGAGGGGATTTTAACTGGCTTACAATACAAATGCATAATCATAAAAATCAGGATAGTTAAAATAAAAACTTTCTTCTGTTGTTACAATATTGACAATGCCTACTGCTACTACTGTAACCGAACCTAACCATTAATACATATACACTTGAGATATAATTAAATTCATATATTTCCATATAAATCCTAAAAACACAATAATTTTTATGAGTTTGGCTACATTATTTCTTCTACCATCTCATACTCTGCGGATAAACTAGTTTGGTTTTTTAATTTTCTCTATGCTAAACTGGAGATGATACCTGACAGTACAATTATACAAAACCGATGATTTAAAAATACAACAAATAATATAAATATCAACTAATAATTACCCCCAAATTCTAATTTGGTTCAAGAAACTTTCTTTTCCTGTTAAATATTAACCTCAACGGCAACAAGGAAGTCCAATTATTTGGAAATGTTCTCTTCTGGATCATTTGCCCAAGCAAGCTAACACACTCTGTTAGGAACTGATGCATGGTTAGAAGACTAGAAAAGAAAACTAACATAAATATATACACTGTTTCCACTGTTTTCAGTTAGGGTTCAAATAATTTCTGAACATGGAAATGCTTACAATTTGAGAAACTCAGAAATACAATTCTATGGCAAGTAGTTTCCAAAGCTAAACGACATGATTTGAAGCATGTAAACTGTTGAAGAACGGCAGTGTAACTGAGGGGGTAAAGTTCTGGAAAGGGCAAATAACCCTCTCACGGACACGACATTATTCAAGGGACCATTTAGTCCATTTACTTATTTTCCAGACTTTTTCTCTTCTTACTCTACTTTTTGTCTTTGAATCATTAACTTTTCCATCCTAGGGGCCAAAGGAAAGAGATAAAAACAGTCACTAAACAAACACGAAGTATGGCTTTAACCAAGTTATCGAAAAATATGTTTCCCATCTTGAAAATGAGAATAGTTACTTCCTCTTAAAGCTGCTGTAAGCATTAAACGGATAAGAATCGAATCCATGGTTAAGTATTCAGGACAGAGACCGGCACACAGAAAGCATTCCCAAGGAAGCTGCTGCCGCCCCGCTCTCGTTCACCTGTGCCAGGCTCTGTCTGGGCACAGTGAACACAAAAATAAACGAGACACCCTTGCCCTTTTGGGGCTCCTAATTCACTGTGAGAAACAGACAGCAGGTAACAGAAACAGAAAGCAGGTAAGCTCAAGAAGGCACAAAGCCAACACAGCGAAGAAAAACTAAGAGACTGGGGGGAGGCGGCAGGAGGAACAAGGAAGGCCTTTTAGTAATTCAGGTTATAAAAAAAAAAAAAGGTGATAACTCAGGAGTTTGGTCCCCAGGACCACACATCTGGTGTTACAGGACTAAGAATGGAATCAAGAAAGATTATCTATGATATTTCACCCAAAATAGGGGAGGGAGGGGGTACTTGTCTTAATAAAAATTCATTTTAGTGGATATTTTAAATTACCTTTTCCATAAAAAAAAATAACTTGCTAATAAAACTACAAACTCCCAAGGCGTAGATCATAGCCTAAGCTTGAGATCCTAGGACCACAAGGGATCCACCAAGTCTGTAATTGGGGGCGGGGGGCGGGGGGGGAGGGATGAGTAGGGAAAGTTAGATGAAGAGCATGGAATGGGGACTTTACATTATTTTCATTAAAAAAAATGTCAGTGGAATTGTCTATTCATACTAAAGGTCCACAGGTTAACAAACATCAACCACCTGAAAAATCAAATTTAATGTTGATACTACTACCTGAAGCATATGTTTTTATTTCAGACCCAGCTATAGACCCTTGGTTAATAATAGAAAAAGAAAACATCACTTCATAAATACAGTTCCTTTGGTTAAAAAAAAAAATCTTCCAACTCATGGAAGGGGAAGGAGTAGAAAGATAATGAAGTCTTCGTTAGTATAAAGGGTGGCAATTACCGGTCCCCTTACTGGCTCTCAAGGTAGCCAGAAGTAAGATCACAAGAATGAGCACTGAAGTCTCATCTGCTAACATTCAGTAGGTCAATTCATCATAATACAATTGAATTATGCTATCTCTAGGGTTGGAGGTGGAGTTTATGTTACTAAGTTCATTTAGGCAGGCTAACAAAAGATCAAAACGAAAACAAAACAGAATAAGAGTGATTACTTTGAGGAAGAGTAATTGCCAAAGGGCGTGGAAGGGAAAATGTCACAACTACTGAAAGGTTTTCTGAAAAATAATTTCTGAAGTGAATTATCTACACAGCAAAAGAACAAACAGGGATTAGAAAGTAATAAAAATGGGAAGACCAGAAGAAAGATTTTAAGTAGAACCCTCTATTTTTTCCCTCCGGCTTTCTTTTATCAGTTTAGCCAAGAGTCATGAAACAAGCAACAGGAATAGAATGTTCTAAAACCACTACAGATGATCTAGGGACCAGCACCTTTTATAACACCACTCACAACTGGCAGGATTTATGCAATCACTTTGCAGTTCCAACTACGGTCACTAGCAACTGACATATGACCCAATCCTAATGTTAAAGGGAATGTTTTCTTAGAATAGCAAGTACTGTTGCAGAAGTGTGTAGGTCCCAGGAGTTCTATAACAAAACCTAGAGCCTTTGTTTCTTGTATGATATTCAGAAACCTAATCTCTATGGTCCACTGATGTGAATTCCTATCTACATAGGAAGAACTGCTCATCTGCATTCAAAATCACCTAGAGCTCTGGTTTTCAAGGATTCTTTCTTGCTCTGAACAAGATCAGTGGCTGCTTCTACGGGACATAACTAGAGACCGTTCTGAAAGTAGAAAACTGTCAGGTCATTTGAACTAACAGTGTAAGACTGAGGCAGAAGAGGAATGAAGAATGTGGACATGTCTTAGGATGGCTCTATTATTTCTGGTTGTATCAACTCTAGTTGGAAGCAAAGTTGTATTATTTAACAAGGAATCACTTCTTCTCTTTAAGGAAAAGAGTGAGAATGAATGCTGACATCTCATACCTACTTGAAAAAACTTCTTTCCCAGACCTGAATCCACCTAAATGTGCCTTGGGGACTTCAAAAATCAGTGCTGCCCAAACAAGGCTTATCATCTTTTACCCAAACCTATTTGTCCTCATTTGTATTCTAACTTGGTCAATGACACCTTCACCCGCCCAATCAACGCTCGGGAGACCTCCCAGACTCTACACTCCGTGGGTCCTCTGACTTCCACGTCAGGGAGATCGTGCCAACTCCGGTATGTGCTTAGACACAGCGGTTTCCACCACTGACCCTCACGTTCCCTGAGGTCTCCCCACACTGCCCTCCAACCTGGGGAGCTGGGCCAGCTGGTGACTTCAGCCTGACCACAGCACGCTGTAACTACAGATGTTCTCCTGTCCTCCTCCACTGCTCAGAGCTCCGTGAGTGCAGCGTCTGTCTCCTGCACCCAGGCAGTCCTGCTCAACAGAGGTCTGCTGAACGGAGTGAGCCTGAAACCATAAAACAAAGTAGTACTTCTGCAAATGCCGTTTGGGTAGAGCCCCCAGGAGGCAGATGAAGCGGAAGTTTGAGGTACAGAGGCAGTGAGCAGCTAGTGAGAGGGAAAGGAGACTAAGAAGGGCTCGGGGTACAGTGCGGGGGTGTGGAGGTCAATGAGGACAAGCTGCAGTGTCAGCTGTTTAAGGCCTTATGCAAACTTGTTTTTTTAAGTCGCACGAAAACGGAAAAGTTCGAGAAGTCAAAGGTTATCAGTCACACACTGTGGAACTACACACATTCGCACAAATCCACACCAGACAGGCAGCAGACACTCTTCCTACTCGGCATTCTTTCCTAAGTCACTTTACGAGCCTGATTTTGATACCAGTTAGGAAGTGAACGTCACAGATGAAGAAGGAAAGATAAAACAAGCTAAAACACAATAGTTGTGTGATTTCTTTCAGTATAGCCTAAGGAAAAGAGCATGCCTGGGCTAAAGCGTCAGAGACCTAGGTTCAAACCCTACCTTGGCCATTGAATTAGCTATGTATTCTTGGCCAAGTCACCCAACTTCTTCACATCTTAGTTTTCTCTTCTTTAAAATGTGGACACCACTACTTATCTGGTACTTTCTGAGAGGCTCACAGGGTGTCTGGGCAAACAGTGCTACATGTATCACTGCAGAGTCTGCAAGAATCATAAACGGTCACACCTTTAGATATAGGAGTGGGACTGGCGAGAGAAAGCAAAAGGGATTTTATACTTTTTATTAAATATATTTCTGTATTATTTGAATTATCTTACAAGAACATTCATTTATTACTTGTAAAAAAGAAGTAATTAGAAATTAGCTGTGCTTAATATTCTAATGTGCACATACTTTAACTGAATAAGCAGAAACCTCTTTATAGGAATGTCAAAGATATTTTTAAAAAAGTCTAGACACGTTCTCTAGTCACTGAGCCTGTGACTCTTAGCCTATGGTCTGGGGACATTCGGTTCCGCAGGGTTCCCTTAATGGCTTCGTAGACCAATCTGCCCGTAGCATGAATACCTACAGTAGGAAATAAATTACTTTTCATTTTTAGCACAAATAATTTCCTTCAAGGATTAAGAAAACTCAAATACGAACTTACTGATGTTTCATAAGTACCCCTGAGAGTCTTACAGAATGTGATGAAAGAAAAAAGGGCAGAGTTATATGGGTCCAGACTCTCTGGATAACCTGTTTTCCTGGTGGTATCTCGGTACCACAGTGTCTAGGGAGAGGATCTGGGTCTCATGAAGCCTGGGAAGGGGTCAGGGTAGTGCTGCTGGCTGGGTCACCCTCTAGTTCTACTCCCCTGCTTCAGGACAAGCCTGAGGGTTCTCAAGGGGAGGTGAGTCTGACGCCAGAGGCACCACAGTCACCCACCTTGGGCACATTCCCCAAGTCAGTCTGGATGCTCTGGCTTCCTAGAAACTTCCACCCTCAGAACAGTCCTTTGAAGTACTGATTTCTACACACCCTGGTGAAGCAAGAATCAGTTACAAACTCACACCTTTCCAAAATCAGATCTTTTATTAAAAAGAAACCTTATGAAACCTAAATACTTCCTTTTACAAGCTTATGAGAAAAGTCTCTAACTTTTGTCCAATTTTATTATACTAGTCACAAAGCCTAAAATGTTCATATGAGAAATATTTTTTTAAATGTGGAAACAAGCGCCATCAGGATGGCAACATGCATGAGTACATTCTTCGACTACGAATTTCAACGTGGACACTTTTCAAAGACGGGGTGTACGGGAGTACTGCCTCATCGTGGACACTCAGGGACTTGGATTTTGTTTTAAGAAGTGATTTTACATGATTATGACACAAATATGACAAATGCAAAGTGATTTCACAATCTGGCTCGGATCTAGAAAGTAAAAATGTTCAGGTTCAGTACCAAACCTAAAAATGTCGAAGTCAATTGTCTAATCAAACAATACCAACTCTGCAGACTAAAGAACAAATCTGAAGCCTGCACGAACTTGATGCTTTAGTTTAATAGCTAGTGGAGAGTTCTGATGTTTTCTTATATTGATTTTAAAAACACTGAGCCTTTTGCATAAGATTGAGGTGTGCTAACATGAGACAAATATACAAGCCATTACAATATCAGTTAATAAAAATCACCTGCATATACTGACTCTTGAGGGTTCTCTTTCAAAATGCAACAAACACAGCTTTCTGGGCACAGAGATACGAAGTCAAATGAGGTGTGTCCTTTAACCGATCACAGCATTACCCTAGACTTCCTAAAATGTTAATCTTGTCAACAGACTTTAACGTTATCATTTGAGGATAAAAAGAAATAAACTTTAAAATTGTGTATTTGCTATAAAAAGATTCAAAATTCAAAATATTAGTTCTTGAAATGTTTGTTCTGGTTAGTTCTCCCTGCATAATGCCTAGTCATATGGTTTAAAAATGTATACAAGCTATTCTCCTACATTAAAAAAATCAACACATCTTTCTAGGGATTACAATAAACACAACCTGGTTGGTTCTACATCGGATTATAACTTTTAGATTCCTTCATATTAAAACTTTAGCTAGAGAGTTCTCTCAAATATAACCACACATTCCCTGTATTTAAAAGTTAACGCTTACTTTCTTCAGATTATGAAATACATGTTTAATGACAGTTAGTTTCTATTAGCAGCCTGGGGGAAGCTCCCCCATTCCCAACACCACAGTCTTTCATATTAGCCTATTAGAGAGGTAAAGATATTAACAGATTTGTTTTAATTTGCACTGTCCTGATTATCTCCTCCCAATTTCTCCAAGGTATAATTTACATACACTAGAATTCACCACTGTCCGTGCGCATCTCTGCCAGTTCTAACAAATGTAGTCACGGAACTACTATCACAACCGAGACAGAGATACAGAGCATCACTCCAGAAAGTTCCCTGTGCCCCTTTGCAGTCAACAACTCCTCCTCCCAGCCCAGCCCCTGGCAACCACGGGTCTGCTTTATGTCCCGAAAGTCTTGCCTGTAAGTGGACTCATACGGCGTGTAGTCTCTGAAGTCTGGCTTTCTTCACTGACGCCTCTGAGATCTGTCCATGTGGCTGCGCGGGCCAATAATTCATCATTTTTTATTGCTGAGTGGTGTCCCTTTACACAGGTGTTCCACAGTTTATTTAAGATTGAGACCATGGTGAATAAAGTCACTAAAAACATCTGTGCACAGGTGCTCATGCAGAGTTAAATTTTCATTAGCCTTGGGCAAATACCTAGGAGTGGGTTTGCTAGGTCACATGTTAGCTTTATTAGAAACTACCCCATGATATGTGTGGGTTTATTTATGGATTCTTTATTCTATTCCACTGATCATACCCTTTTGCTAATACCATACAGTCTTGATTACTGTAGCTTTATACTAAGTCCCAAATATTCTAATTACTCTTAAGGTTAACCTCTTCCTTCTTTATCGGCTATTTATATGACTTGTAAATCGACTCCTCACTTGTCTTTAGAAGAGTTTTCTCATTGATTTGTAAGAGCTCTTTCTACAGTAAGAATAGTTATCAACTATATTACAAATTATATCCCCAGTTTGTTTCCATCATAATTTTGTTTTAAACATATATGCACCGTACCCATAAACTGTAATCAAATCGATCACCATTTCTTTATAATTCCTGTTTAGAAAGGCCAAGATCTTATGAGTATTCAACTTTTTTTTTTGCGGAGGTGGGGGAGGCTTAATTCTTCATATACAAATCCTGAATTCACCTGGAATTTACTGTGACATATGACATAGGTAGGGATCTATCATCCCTTCTTCTTGAAATATTTAATTATTCCAGTATAACTTATTAAATAATTCTTCCCCTGATGCCTTCTGATAATGGAGCAATTTTAAATTATTAGAGCCTCTTCTTTTTTCTACCTCACTTAAAATCACCAGCTAAAGAATCATGGTAAGATATAGAGGTGCCCTTGGGCATCAGTCCTTATACTAAAGGGCCACAAAGCAGAAACTGATGTGTCTGTTCAGCAAGTATATGGCACCACTATTTGCCAGGCACTGTGCTAGGTGCTGAAATGTAATCCTCATAAGACCTTAGAGGTTGGCAATGAAGGGAGAATTTCCAAGAGAGCGGGCACTGCTGCCCTTGGTGTCCTGGGCCCTGCCACAGTTCATTTCTGTTCATTCATTTACAGAGATGAATGAATGTTACAACCACCTGGCTTATAAAAGATAGCTCCACCTTATCTTCCATCTAAGATTCCCCTTTTAGAGTTGCTTCCATGGCAAGCATGTATCTCCCTCTACCTCCAAAAGTACCCAGAAGCCCGGATAAAAGCCTGGACTCCAGGTAACAAAGGGGCAGATCATGTTTTTAAGAGTTTTCAATTACGATTTCTTGATTCCTCCTCATCTCTTGTTGCTATCAGTGTGCCGGCCTCTAGGAGGTCCCTTTGCTACCTATCAGCGGAAGGTACAAAAATAAACTTATTCAACTTGCTAGAATTTTATGTAAAATTAACTAATAAATAAGGATATGAGTGAGACCCTGAATGACAACTGTAAACAAAATACACGAGCTCTGTGCACGGGCTGAGGGCAGGCCATTTCAGCATGCCAGCAGCCTTTGATTGCTTCTTTCTGGTGCTCTACTGTGTTCGGGACGACTCAGGAACTCATCTAAGGAAAGGGCTCCATAAGTACTTTCCCTAATTGGTAGGAGACACTGATAGCTAAGGATGCTGAAGCTCATTTCTCCTACATAAAGTAACACAAGAACAATTTCAGAAAGCTTCCTCACCATATGAAAAGCTACTCCCTTCACTCCCTTGATAGCAGCCGCAAGAGTCAAAGGTTAGCAAGTCAGGGAACACAAATTCTCTACCTATTCTTGCCTCCGCTGATTGATGAGTTCATTTCAATACTGAAGCTAGATGGTAAGTCCAAGAAATTCTTATCAAGCTGTTTACTGACAACTTGGTAACACAACTATCCTTGAGACAGACAGCACTGTACACCACCCATAAACTGATGACTGAGGAAGAGAATCAGGACTAACCTAAAGCCTCCAGGAACCTTCTGCCCCCAGGGAGAATATAATGGGTTGTAGCAGACTGAAGGTCCTGCTCTAACAACTAGAAGCAAAAGGATAACTTGCAGAGATCATGATTTTAAAGCCTCGGGAGCAACAGGAATAGATGAACTAAAATTCCAGATTGGAAAGAGCCCTTTCTAGAGCTAAGGCAGAAATTCAAACATGTGACCTCCAGAGTTTCAATGGATCACAAATGTTCCTGAAAAAGGTGAAGCCCAATCAACTTATATTACACTATAACTAAAAGAGTATCTTAGGTATAACATCATTTTTAAAACCCTGAAAACCAGGTAAGGTTAGGAAAATATAGCTACTCTGATGTAAGAATACAAGCTTACAGTGAACTGGTATCTAACGTCTCATGAATCAGTCAACTGCTATCTGTATCTATTAGTCTCTTAAGAATTTGTTAAACCAGTTTCAGCCCTCTAGAAACAAATTACCACTGCATACAAAGCTGGGAAGCACACTCTGGAACATGGGGTTCACACCATCTGAGGGGCCTCCCTGCATCTACTGGAGCTCCCAATCCACGTTAAGTCTCTTTTAAACTGTAACAAGAACCTCCAAAGGTCAGTGAAGAGTTAATACATACAAACTCTGTTAACACAAAATGGGTTTAAAAGAAAAAAAATCTTACCTAACACACCAAATACCTACAGATTAAGTCTATTTTAGTTTTAAAAAATAAAAAGAACACTGTACCTGCAATGACTTGATGTTCCTTTTGGAAGTAGGCCTATCTAAAACCTTACCTCCAATTTTCCATTACAATCTTCCCAAGTCATAGCTAGGAAACTAAAAACACAACAAGGAAAATGAGAGCTCTAATAAATAAAACGAATCAGATATGCACAGAAAACAAGGCCACTCACTATTCCACACCTATATTTTATGCCCCAAAGCTTATTTCGAAAGTGCTTGAGCTTATTCCTTCTGTCAGAAAGTTGTGGACCCACTTTTTACTCAGCCCCAAGGCCAAATCTAAAAAGGGGCTTCACAGTGGTCCATAAAACACCTCAGAAACTGCACCTCTGCATCTCTCCGAACAGAGGCACCACAGCTTTCATCAGACTCATGGTGAGTCTAGGACTCATTAAATACATATATAGAAGGGCAAGAAAGGGGGCTTCCCTGGTGGCACAGTGGTTGAGAGTCCGCCTGCCGATGCAGGGAACACGGGTTCGTGCCCCGGTCCGGGAAGATCCCACATGCCGCGGAGCGGCTGGGCCCGTGAGCCATGGCCGCTGAGCCTGCGCGTCCGGAGCCTGTGCTCCGCAACGGGAGAGGCCCGCGTACCGCAAAAAAAAAAAAAAAAAAAAAGAAGGGCAAGAAAAAGGAGCACTGAAGTGACCAAAGTCATCAGGAGGGGCCATGGAGGGCCCACGATTAACCTTTGCAAAGAAGTTCAGAAGAACGTACATTTCTTACTCTCTGTAATGTTTATTCATTTGAACATTAAGAGCTTGCTGTGTTTACCAGGAGATGAGGATGGGACACAGATACAAACACAGTTCCCTCTCTCCAGGATCTTACTACTGAACAAGGGGGACAAGTGAGCCATCTGGAGTGACTAGGCTTGGCATCACCCCATCCAATTCCAAAGGGAAAAGGCACTCAGGGCATATGTCCTCTGCAACTCATCACCCTCTTTTTTCAGCCATTCACAAGCCTTCTATTATTTTTTATCCAACAAACTAGAGTGCCTACTCTGTGCCTGGCTGCATCCCAGGCACCAGAATTTAGATGTATCTATGAAGAGGGTCTCACTTCACAATCTTATTTTCCTACTCACCAGACATTGCCACAAATGCTGAGGGCCCACAATTTTTTCCTTAGGTTCCAGGGTTTAAAACAATTCTGAATTAAAGTTTTAAAATATTAAATTAGGCACTGTCTTATACTATACTGGATGTAACTTTAAACACATCACCATCAGGCTAACAAATCAATAAAAATTAGCTAAGATACACCAATGTTTTCCAAAGACAGTGTAGATTATATAGAAAATGTGCTATACAGAATGATGGGACCAAGACATGAAAAATGGTGAAGGGCACGAATTGGCATCATAGCTGTAAGGAAGCATCAGCTCCACACAGGAGTCTCTGCTGGTGAACTTGGCCTAGCTCCGGGTGTCCTGTGCCATGTCTGCTCTCCACCTTTGTCTACTGAAGTCCACATTAACATGTGAGGATCTGACTGACAGAAGCCATAGTCCTTGAAAGAAGTAAACCACACTCTGTGCGTTAAGGTGATTGTGAAAGCGCTGCCCAAGCAGCCACCCTGGGAGTCATGACAGGACCTGCTGGGCAGGGTTTCCCCAGAAAGCGGGACCTGTGGTTGACTAGCCCCGCCAGGCCCACCTCAGGGAGCGCACGGGAGAGAGAGGAAGCCGGCACCCTGACGTAAGCAGACACACATCCTTCAGCAGTTCTCAAACACACAACGGTCACTCCACAGGCCATTCAGAGCTCTGAGTCTCTTCAGCAATGTGCACTCTGACTGAAAGGATTCCAAATTTCCTGTGTCACTGAGTTTGTTCTACTATATTTTGTTTTGTGAACTAGCCTTTTCTTTAACAGGTTTATGCTTCTCCCCACAAAAAAAACGCTTAAAAGACACCCAAGCAGATTATGATGTTTTCAACTCCCCAAAGGTTTCCTAGGCTACAACCTGAAGTGCAGATAAGTGGTTTCGGTTTCCATATGTATTTCTGTATTAAAATAGTTACTGTTTTGGATGTTTTGAACAACTCTTCTGAAGTTCCAAGAAACGAACCAGTTATCAAATAAACATCAGGACTTTCATTTGTTTTTTTAAAATCTAACCAGCACACACACACACACACACACACACACACACACACACACACACACCTTCTTTAGAAGTCAACCTACTCCCTGAACACAAAAAACCTAACATTCTAAAAGTTAAACACAACTAAAAACACAAGCGGGAAAGCACACGTGCACAGGCCTGCCCTTCCCCCAGTTTTCCCATGCATCCAGCATTTCAGAAGTTCCCCCAGGACAAATTTCCAGAGGAGTGAGCACCTCAGGAAGGAAAATGAGGCCAATGCAGCCCCACAGAAACATGAAGGCGTCGTGTTTCTCCTCCAAAGGAGCACATGCTGAGACAGTTCGAGCTGCTGGCTGAAGGGGGTCTTCATTCACCTAAACCCTACAACAGCCCTAAGGCGGGAACGGTTCCTACCCCCCCTGCGCAGAGAGATGAGTCAAGTGGGGAAGGACGTCGGCTGGGTGGGGAGAAGGTGAGGCCTGAGGGCAGGGGGCTGGGAGACAGGAGGACCCTGAGGCTGGGCTGGGGTGGGAGGAAGGTGACTGACGGGCCGTGTGGCTGGAGCTGGGCAGCGACAGGGAAAAGTGGGAGGGAATGTCAGGGAAGAAACGGGGGGAGCCGACCTTGAGGGTCATGCGGCCACAGGGAGGACTCCAGTTTTGACTCTGCGTGAAATGGAAAGTCTTTAAGGTGTTGTGAGCAGAGGAGTGACATAACAGACTCCAGTTTTCAAAGGAACTGAGAAGCACTGTTTTCCTCCTCGGTGGGGGTTACCTGAGGCTGCCGCCTCGGGCTGCAGACCCGAGAAAGCCCCTGCTTACAGCCCTCCTTAAAGCTGCTCCCCAGGGCAACTCCGACTCGCCCTCGCCCCAAGCCCCAGAAGCCACCTCTCCCCGGAACTGTCAGTATCTGAGAAGGGCAACAGCACGGAACAGAGAAAAGGAAAGCTGCTTGCAAAATCCCTTCTCTTACCTTCTTCCTAAGATACACGCACTCATGCGTATCAGCCCAACTCTTACCTCCTCAGACAGAATACCCGAAGACTCAGGTCAGAGCTGGGCTCTAGTCTGAAAAGTAGGTGAATAGTAACTTCCGGTTTTTATTCTAACAGGACCTGCAGTTACCAGCCCTGCACACCTGTGTCTTTCCACAGGATTTTAGGGGGAGTAAGTGGTGCACTAAGGTCTACCTAAAACAAAACAAAACCCCTGTCTAGTTAATAGTAGTCAGAGCCCTTAGAAAACTGCAAAGGTGCTGTAAATCTTCTGGACGAAGAAAACGACTTTAAATGAGGCAACCTTCTGACCACAGTGGAAAGGAAGCAGGCAGGACAGTCTCTGGGCTCCTCAGGACAAGGGACCCTGACGGCTGTTTAGCTTCAAGTTCCAGGCACTGGAGAGGCATCAGAAAACATTTCCAAGGGACCTGAAATTTGGTTTTCACTTACTTATCCCTAAATGAACACAGAATGTGACTAAAAATGGGGGGGGGCGGGAGGTGGAGAGAGGTGGAGGGGAGAAATTTAAACTCAATTCTCAACATCAAAAAGAATATACATTCTCGCTCACTCTTTTGAACCTGAAGGTTAAAAAAATTTTTTTTCCCCTAACGCTTATTATCTAAAGAATATTAGAATTAAAATACTGGGAATCTTTTTTCCACTAACGGCTAAAAACATCTGATTCTATGCGTCTGAATCAGCGGTAGGGAAGGCTAGATGCATATCAGAATCTCATGAAAGCTTCTGGTTGTGGGACTATCAGAATCAATCTCTAGCAGGGTTGCCCAGGCAAGGTTTTTTTTTTTTTTTTTCTTTTTAAATCTCCCCCTAGGTGAAACTGATGGGCGATCGATTGAGAACCACCAATTTAAATCTTACCATACCACTAGTACAGTAAGTTATACTTTTCAAAACAGAGTCACCACGTATTTCATTTGATCTCAGCCTTAACACACAGTGAGAACAGTAAGTACCGTGGCTAAAAATGCAACAGGGAAACCATCAAAAACACGCCAATCGTTTCTATCGTATTTTTCAGATGTCTCACTGAGAAATCAATGGTTGTGTCAGCCTGAAAAACCCACCTATAGGGTACCTATAGATTATACTACCTCTAACACTTCATGCTCAAATATTAAATTCAATAACAGCTTATTTATAAAACCCAAAAGATTTTACTCAAGGCACTGCTACCTGCTTCTCAAATACCTGATGATGAAACGTTCACACTGTAAAGCCAGGACATGGTGAAGACAGAACTAATACCAAGTCAAGTGCTTTTATTCAGTGTCCACGCCAGATCAATTTTTAATTGTGATTTCTGAAATAATTTTCATTTCTCATAGGCATGTGAATCTTCAGGGAGTTTAAGGAAGGATTTTCATTTCTTCTTTTGGTTTTACGACAAGTGATGGCACTATACTTTGTAAAAGGTACCTGTCAGAGCATACGACCCTGCATTTGGCAGCTGGGTTGTGGAGGGTGTGTGCCACACTTCTATGGATATGTTTCTCAGTTCTCGGCAACCAAATGCTACCCGTGTGACTAGGCCTAAGCCCCAGGCTGCAATGCAGCTCATATTGGGCACACTTACACAAGCAGGTTCTGTGTTTCCTTTTTTTTTTTTTTTTTCGTGGTACGCGGGCCTCTCACTATTGTGGCCTCTCCCGTTGCGGAGCACAGGCTCCGGACGCGCAGGCTCAGCGGCCACGGCTCACCGGCCTAGCCGCTCCACGGCATGTGGGATCTTCCCGGACCGGGGCACGAACCCGTGTCCCCTGCATCGGCAGGCGGACTCTCAACCACTGCGCCACCAGGGAAGCCCTGTGTTTCCTTTTATAGTTTTCCAAGGTTTCTGCCCTGGGCCTGGGTATGGGCCTGGTTTAACAAGCATGAGTGCATAAAGCCTAAAGTTCCTCTTTAGCCCTTGGCACGATAGTGATCAATTCATTAGGAGATATCAGGTAACATCATCCCTCCGCTGAAGTGTAGAGACCAGATCCGCCTTGCTCAGTGCTGTATCCTGGGCCCCTGGCATGGACTAAGCATGCCATAAACACGTGCTCAGGAGAGGGAGGGAAGGCAGAGGAGGGACTGGATGGAAGCAAGCCTGGTTTTCACCTTGGTCAGAACAGCAAACAGCTGAAGATTGCAAAGCTGAGAAGGACAGAGAAAACCTCGACGAACAGCACTCGGTCTGTTACTCACATGCAGCGTCACCTACAGCAGGATGTGCTCAGGCCTGAGAAGTGTTCCAAGGCCACGCCCACTCCCATATGCAAATAAAACAAGGTGCTACTTTAAAGCAGACCAAACTTCCTTACCTACGCATAGAAGAGGCTCAGATCATCCCTTAAAAATATATAATCCCAAACTCCACACTTGGGCCTAATACTTTGACCCAAGCCTAAGGTCTTCTAATCTAGGACTCATCAGGACCATATGTCTAAATGACAAATAGTAGAAGAATAAGTAATATAAAATTTAGCCAGATTCTGACTCTGGGAAGAAAAGGTCCAAGTCAGAAAATACTGAAACATTACAAAGACATCTGGCTCTAATAAACAACTGAGAAAAATGAAACTGTACACACTGAGAGTTGGTGTAGCTTGGGAAGGACTGTAAAAGCAAGTACACAAGCAGCTTATCTGAAATAAAAGCAAGGAATTACAATTCATAGTCTGAGCTATGATGGCAGATCTACGTTAATCAAAGAGAAAATTTCCGATTTGCTTACATCTTCTTGGATTATTTCAAAGCTCTATCACAAAGTTTAGGTTAGGCTGCACTACCTGTATGGGAAGGAGGAACCCTTTTAAATCACAGGACTAGAGCAGAGCGACGAATGGCTGCCATAAGCGCATTAAATGTGGCCTCCAGCTCTTGGCTTAAATACACCAAGGTTTCCCAAATATTATACAAAATATAATTAGCATATATATTTTTTAACATCTTTATTGGAGTATAACTGCTTTACAATGGTGTGCTAGTTTCTGCTGTATAACAAAGTGAATCAGCTATGCATATACATATATCCCCATATCTCCTCCCTCTTGCGTTTCCCTCCCACCCTCCCTATCTCACCCCTCTAGGTGGTCACAAAGCACCGAGCTGATCTCCCTGTGCTATGCAGCTGTTCCCCACTAGCTATCTATTTTACATTTGATAGTGTATATATGTCCATGCCACTCTCTCACTTCATCCCAGCTTCCCCTTCCCCTGGCCCGTGTCCTCAAGTCCATTCTCTACATCTGCGTCTTTATTCCTGTCCTGCCCCTAGGTTCATCAGAACCATTTTTTTTTTAAGATTCCATATATATGTGTTAGCATATGGTATTTGTTTTTTTCTCCTGACTTACTTCACTCTGTATGACAAGACTCTAGGTCCATCCACCTCACTACAAATAACTCAATTTCGTTTCTTTTTATGGCTGAGCAATATTCCATTGTATATATGTGCCACATCTTCTTTATCATTGGTTAGGAATCTGCCTGCCAATGCAGGGACACAGGTTCAAGCCCGGGTCTGGGAAGATCCCACATGCCGCGGAGCAACTAAGCCCATGCGCCACAACTACTGAGCCTGCGCTCTAGAGCCCGTGAGCCACAACTACTGAGCCCACATGCCACAACTACTGAAGCCCACGCGCCTAGAGCCTGTGCTCCACAAGAAAAGCCACCGCAATAAGAAGCCCGCGCACCACAATGAAGAGCAGCCCCCGCTCACCGCAACTAGAGAAAGCCCGTGGGCAGCAACAAAGACCCAACGCAGCCAAAAATAAATAAATTTATTTTTTTAAAAAAATGAACACAATTCTAAGATGTGTCTATAGACTTCATCAGATCTTAAGGCATTACTGAACCAGAAAAAGCTAAGAATCACTGCTCTAAAATAAATGCAAGTACATATTTTTAACATGGTGAAGGTTAAATGTTCTCACCTCAGTGGACACAGGATAATTTCTGGCTGATTATCTAGTTTTACAATTGTTTTTATTTTAAAAATACACTTGTTAGCATGCACCTGAACACTGAAAAAATGCAGTGTGTTTCTATCATGGCGACCTTCATTCCCAGACCATAATCAGGCATTACCATTAAAAATAAAGTAAAAACAACCCCTACACAACATCTCAGGAACATGTACATTGGAATACTTTTTTGTTTTTTTAATTTATTTAATTTTTGGCTGTGTTGGGTCATCATTGCTGCCCACGGGCTTTCTCTAGTTGCGGCAACCGGGGGCTACTCTTCGTTGCAGTGCGCGGGCTTCTCATTGTGGTGGCTTCTCTTGTTGTGGAGCACGGGCTCTAGGCGCACAGGCTTCAGTAGTTGTGGCATGCGGGCTCAGGAGCTGTGGCTCACAGGCTCTAGAGCACAGGTTCAGTAGTTGTAGTGCACGGGCTTAGCTGCTCCACAGCATGCGGGATCTTCCCGGACCAGGGATCGAACCTGTGTTCCCTGCATTGGCAGGCGGATTCTTAACCACTGTGCCACCAGGGAAGCCCTACATTGGAATACTTGTCTTCCAGGCAATGAATAATATGTATTTTTTAACTTTTTATCTTGAAATAATTATAGATTCACAAGAGTCGCCAAAAAAAAAAAAGTACAGGGAAGTCCCATGTACTCTTCACCCAGTTTCCCTGGCGGCAACACCTTACTTAACTAGAGCACAGTGTCATATAGGAAACTGACGTTGGTTCAGTCCACAGAGCTTATTCGGATCTCATTGTTTTACATGCACTCATCTGTGTGTAGCTTCCGTGCAATTTTATTACGTGTGTAGATTCATGTAACGACAACAGATACAGAAGTGCTCCATCACAACAAGGTTCCTTCATGCTATCCCTTTATAACTACACCACTCACCATCTCTAGCCCGTGGCAACCACCCATCTGTTCTCCACCTTTACAAGTTTGTTATTTCAAGAGAGTTATAAATGGAATTATGCAGTACATGAGCTTTTGAGATGGGCTTTTTTCACTCGGCATAATTAAGATCCACCCAAGCTGTTGTATCAATAGTTTGTTCCTTCTTATTGCTGCATAGTATTCCAGGGCAATCTGGCTTGTTTCCAGTTTGGGGCTATTACAAATAAAGCTGCTATGAACATCCACATACAGGTTTTCATGTGAAAATAAACACCCAGGAGTGCAACTGCAGGGTCGTATGGGAAGTACGTATTTAGTTTTATAAGAAACTGCGAAACTATTTTCCAGGGTAGTACAGTAGTGACTCCTCTCTTGTTATTCTTTCTCATAATTGTTTTAGCTCTTCTAGGTCCTTGGCCTTTCCATGCAAATTTTAAAATAATGTTGTCTATGTCTTCAAAAACTTTGCAGGGCTTTTGACAGGAACTGCATTAAATCTACGGATCAACTTGAGGAGAAGTGACACGTGCACTATGTTCCAATTCATGGATATGATTTGTCTCTCCATTCATTTAAGTCTCCTCTAATTTCCTTCATTAGCATTTTGCATCTTTCAGCATAAATTATTTTGTTGTTTTGTTAGATGTATACATTTTCTTTCGCATGATTGTAAATATTATTGTGTTTTTAATTTCAGTCTCCAGATGTCTGTTAATATATACAGATGCAATTGATTTTTATGTGTTGATCTTATATCCTGTGATCCTGCTGAATTCACTTACTGTTTCTAGGAATTTTTCTGTAGATAGATACCTTGAGATTTTCAACGTAGGCAATCATGTCATCTGCAGACTGAGATAGTTTTATTTCCTCCTTTACAATCTGTATGCCTTTCAGTACTATGCCAAATAAGAGTGGTGAGTGTACATCCTTGCCTTGTTTCCAAACTTAGGATGAAAGCATTCAGTCTTTCACCATTAAGCATGATGTTAGCCGTAGGTTTTTGTAGATGCTCTTTATGAAGTTGAGAATGTTCCCCTCTATTCCTAGTTTACTGAGAGCCGGCAAAGAGTAATATTTTAACGTAGGAAAAGTAACAGATTTATAAAAAGAACTCTAGCTTGCTGCATACTCATATGCGTGAGGACACTTCTCGTAACTCCATAAATGAATAATATCCATTAAATGCTGAACTGCAAATTGTAGAGTGTGTATACAGATTTTCCGTTTACATCCCAAAAAGCTTATACACACTGAGTCTAAATCCAGATCTTTGCACTGTATTAATATAGAGCCATGTTTTATATAATTTAGCTTTCAATGATATCTCCTGCATATTAATTAGCAAATAATAAACTAATGAAGAGACTGAATATTTCATCTTTGAAACAAGTTTGTCTATAAACTAGGAAGCATCTAATACAGGGGTTTTCAGTTCCAGAGCTGTAACATCCCAGGAAGCCTCTGAATCTCAAGTGAGATGACAAAGTTTTCAATACCAAATTTAGTTCATTTTAACTTGGAAATAAACTTTAAAAATTTAGTGAAGTAGAAAGACATAAAATAAACAATTGCAGGCTTTTACAACAACCGAAAAGTTCTGTCCACGATCTAAGAAACAGTTTTCCCATTTTAGAGTTTCTATAATGAAGAAACCTTTAAAGCATACTTTAGTTTTGTTTTTTAAAGCAGAGTAAGGTCTTTTCCAATACCTCTTTGAAAAAAAGAAACCCTCATCTGCCCAGAAATTCACCTGGAGGCTTACTACAAGGGCCCCCTACAGGGCCAGCAGCAAGGTCCCCAACAGTTTCAGCAGAGCCTGAGCTCTCCACAGCAACATCATGACGTGTGCATGACTCCAGCAGGGACAGGTCCATCCCCTGCCTGAACTTCCATCATCTAAACTGATGTAATTAGCAGTGACAATGGGTTTTCCACCCTGTACACTGCTGCACTGCAATCTCTACCACAGGAATTCCAAAGACTGTGATGAGATTCCAGGATTTTTCACAGAGATCATTTTCTATCTTTCCTTTCTAACTAGGTGAAGTCAACTTAATATACATTCTTGAAAGCCAACAGAGGCAACTGGAATCAACAGCTCACTGAGCAAGATCTAGCTCTCCTTCTCCCCCCCAAATCCCTAGATCTGATCGCAAAGGTAGATGGCACATGGGATCAGACTGAAAGAGGAAACCAGCTGGTAGGAGCGTCTGTGGTGCTCCTTTCTAGAAGACACAGTCTGGAAACAGGAAGAAATTGCACCAAGACAACCATCAGAAGGATGAATCGATTTCTCTCACCCCATAACTCACCAAGCATGAACAAGCAGGTATTTGTTCTCGGTGGGAGGAGTGAATGTGGGCACCAGGGGCAGAGGTGTACTGACAGTCTGTCAAAAGTAAGACCAGACACCAGGCCACACACTGCTCCTCTCCCACATACACTGGGGGCTACCCAGACATTATATTCACAGACAGACTATTAGGGAATCTCAAAAAAAGAGATAAACACGCAACTAACAATCCCCAAGCACCTAAGAAACATGGGCAGCATGAGAGAGGAACCAAGTGCATCAAACAGAAGAATTAATACCCAAGAAAAATCATTTAATGGAGCATTTCCAGAAGTGTGAAGCTAGGCTTCACAGGATAAACGAAATGTATAGCCCAACAAAGAAAATAAAATTAAATTCACATCAGACTTCACCCTGGCAACTTTAGAAGCAAAAGGTGACAGGAAAATATCTTCAAAGTTGGGAAGAAAATGACTCTCAATATGTATGTCTATACGCAGCCAAAGTACAATTCAAATGTGATGACATTTTTAGACAAAGACTTGACAAACTTCTCACAAATCATCTCTAAAGAATTACAAACAAGACAAAAATAATCTAAGTGAAAGACAGAAAGGTGAAGACTCAGTGGTAAACCAAGAAATCTGTAAAATTAAGTCCAAAATTAAATATTTTTATAAATAAATAAAAGCAAATAAAAAGTCTTTTACTCAAAGGAAAGTGAAAGCAAACTATAGTTGTCTGTATGGTAGAGGGAATGATACAAATATCAATTAACTCCAGACATTAAGAGTAGACACTAATACAAAGAAACGGATTGCACATCCTGCAAACCACTGAAGGAGGAGCAAAGAAAACTTGAATAACCCAACAAAATATGGAAAAAGGTAATAATAAGGCAAATGAAAAACACAAAATAAGACAGCACAAGTAAGTCCAAACATTCCAGTCAAAACAAATATGAATGGATTAAATTCACCTATTAAAAGTCCGACTCACAGATTACAGACACAAAATCCAGCTACATATTATTTAAGAAAGATAAATCTAAAACAAAATGACGAGTAGGATCGAAGGCAATAAGCAAATAAGTGCAGTCTCACATTGCTAAAAGCTATAGCCCACCATGTAAAATAAATTACATAAACTTTTATATACCTAAAACAGCTTGAAAATAACATGTACTAAGCAAAAACTGACTAAAATACAAATTTCGCAGATAAAAGTAGGAGACTAGCATAATTCTCTCGAAAATAACAGATTAGAATAAAAACATAATGACACAAAGGAACAAATTACATAATTAACAATCTTAATTATGTATAAAAATTCTGTACATACCAAAAATTTTAATCATACAGGGAATAATAACCAAAAATTACTATGTATTAAACCACACAGAAAATCTAAAAATATTCCCAAAGTAGAAACCAATCAGGCATATCTATTGACTGTAATGTACTAAAATTAGAAGTTAAAACCAAATGGTTAAAAGGAAAAATAAATGTATCCACTCTGAATTTTTAAAAAACAAAAAAACTAAACAAGAAACAAAGCAGAGGGCTTCCCTTGTGGCGCAGTGGTTGAGAGTCCGCCTGCTGATGCAGGGGACACGAGTTCGTGCCCGGTCTGGGAAGATCCCACATGCCGCGGAGCGGCTGGGCCCGTGAGCCATGGCCGCTGAGCCTGTGCGTCCGGAGCCTGTGCTCCGCAATGGGAAAGGCCACAAAAGTGAGAGGCCCGTGTACCGCAAAAAAAAAAAAAGCAGAGAAGATAAAGTTTAGCAATGAACAACAATGACTGCAGAGTGAAACCCCTGGGATGTTACCAGAGATGGAGGGAGAAGGCAACATACAGCCTTAGATGTAAATATTTTGTTAGAAATCAGGACAATAAGGGAAAACAGCTTTCAATTCAAGATGCTAAAAAAGAAAAAAGAAAACTCAAAGGTCCTAGAAAGAATAAAAATAAAAGAAAAAGTAATGATATAGAAAACAAACAGTATAGTTAAATAAAATCAAAATCTGATTCTTTGAAAATAATAATAAAATACACAATTTCTGAACTAAGTTTCAATGTTGAGGACCAGTGTACTCCAAAAAAAAACTTACCTATAAAATTGAACCAAAGTTGTTTTATTTAGTAACATCTGATAATTTAATGAAATGACAGATTCTAATATTTATTCCCAACTAATTTTGCTAAATATCTGTGAAAAATCACTGATTTTGGCATAATCAACTAATACTACATTAACAGAGAGATAACTTTCCATTTGTTTTTTAAAGCAATTCTGTAGTAAACTCAATCACACAATTACACAAAATGTATGGATATAAATACAAATAAAGAAAATGAACTCCACCCAATTCTACTCTACCAACATAAGTTAACCATTTATCAGACTGGTGATTATCCTTCTAAACGATTTTCTTTTCCTTTTTAAAAACTTGTTTAAAGTTCTATTATGCAATATTTATGATATAAGGGGAGAAAAAAAGAATATTACAATGAACATCTGCATATTCACTACTCAACTTAGGAAATAAACATCGCCAATACAGACACCCTCTAGATATGCCTGCCCCTTAGAAGTAACTATTTTGATCTCATTGTGTTCTTCATACTTTACTGCATGTGCATGGACCCCTAAACAATATATCATACTGCTCTGTAGGTTTTAAACTTTCATATAAACGTTATAATGCTGTATGTATTCCGCACTCATTTTTTCACTTAAACAAGTTTGTGAACTCCAGCCATGCTGACATAGTTTATTAATTTTCACCAAGCTATAGTTTCACCACATGAATCACGAACAATTTATTCTCCTGCTGATGAATAGTCAACGCTGCTAAAAACATTCTTTGAAAATCTCTTGCGTACACAGGAAGCAGAACTGCTGGGTCTCAGGATGTGTACATCTTTAACTTTACCAGGTATTGACAAACTGTCATCTACAAAGTACAAGAGGTCCTGATGTTCTATAGTCTTAACTACACTTGGTTTTGTCGGACTCTGGTTTTTCTCAATGTGAAAAGTAAGAAAATATCTTATTGTGGTTTTAATTTGCCTTTCCCTGATTATTAGTGAGGTTGGACATCCTTTTCACGTTGAGACATTTATGTTTCCTCTTCTGCGTATTCTGGGCCTCATTTTCAGATTAGAGCCTCTCCACTAATCAAAAATCTCTGCCTCAAATATTCTAATGAAAGACTTTAGTGAAGCCTGGTTATCTGTAGTGTGCAGAAACCATTTTTAACCCTTTCTTTTCCAGAACACATAGTCTAACATGAAAAACAATGTCTTGGTGTACAGAGTATTCAGTGTAAGAGCAGCACTCTTCAATGTGTGTCTTTAATCTTCTATAACCTGCATTTTAAATGATCAGAATGCAGACGGAAGGCTCATATCTATGAAGTCTGATATCATGTGCATGTAATATTAGGGCACATTTTTCCAAGACTAAACCTAAAATTTTAAAAGCTGACCACACCTTCTGATTAACAAATCCTTAAAAATTGCAAGTAAATTCCTAAATGACCTTCAAAACAGATATGAACCCAAGGGGACAAAGCTGACACAAACTGAAAACCAATAAACCCTTCTACCACAACTAAATAACTCATGACAAGTGAGCGAGAGCGTGAAAATGTGCTGGAGTGAAGGGAGAGGGTCGGTGGGAATGCCAAATGCTACCACTATTCTGGAATCCACCACACAGCAGGCACTCTGTATATCAATTTCCTATTCTGTACAACGAGAGGGACAATAACCACCACACAGTCACTGTGAAAAGTAAACAAGATAACATACGATACCTGTATCTGATCTAATTCTATTTTATGGATGAGGGAAGGAAGCAGAGAGAGGTCAAGTACACTGTTCAAGGTCACAATAAATGATTCCAATGCCCCAGTCCTCCACACTGCACTGTCATAGTCACAGTACCTGTCTAATATGGGTCTCATGACTGTTAAAAAGTATTCACAGGAAGGAGATGACTAGAAGTATCTCAGAAGATAGGAAAAGTACTCAGACCTTAAAAAAAATTCAAACGGGCAGATGAGAGGTTACCTTAGCAACTTACTCATTTTCCTTTGTGCTGACAAATATACTTTAGACATTAGCCATCCAAAAAGGTAAAATAAACTCATTGCCAGCTTTAGAGAAACATGGCATTCGTGAAACCCAATCTGTTAACTAAGACCATTTAACAGAAATTCTCTTAGCAATTATTTTGATACCAACAACAACAGATTTGACCAACTACACTCTAGCCAGGAGAATTCAAGAGGGCAGATACTGGAAGGTTACCTACCTACTGCAGGTGCGTCATACTCATCACCAAGCAGAATTTCTGGTGCAGAATATGCAAGAGATCCACAGCTCGTAGTGAGCTTCTTCCCTGGTTGAAACTTGTTGCTGAAACCAAAGTCTGTCAACTTTACAAGACCCTGTTTTTCAAAGAAGACCACGTTCTCGGGTTTTAAGTCTCTGTGAACCACATGGAGTTTATGGCAATAAGATATGGCATGAACTATCTGAGCAAAGTACTTCTTGGCCAAGTCTTCATTAAGTCCCTCCTCGTGCTTCATTATGTAATCGAACATGTCTCCTCCATCCCCAAGTTCTAGAATAAGATATAGTTTGGTCTGGGTGTCAATGACTTCGTAAAGGCGTACAATGTTGGGATGCTGCACTAGTTTCATGCATCTCACTTCTTGGAAAAGATGACCAGTGGCTAGACTGTCCAATTTTGTCTTGTCAATAACTTTTACTGCCACTTTTTCACCTGTAAAGACATGCCTGGCAAGTTTAACCACTGCAAAATGACCTCGACCCAAGGTTTTATCCAGATCATACAATCCAGCAATCTTCCCATCATACCCTCGCTTGAATCCTGCCATGCTGGTCCAACGGAAGAAAAAATATTTAGACGGTTTAAAATGGATCTTCTCATATATCTGGTGAAAATAAGGAATTCATTTTCAATGTCGCCATGGACATCTACAAAAATAAGAGAAATAAAATTAAGTTTTCTGTGACTTTTCCTTTTATAGCTTCATTTTTCTCTAAATTTTAAGAGAAGCTTGAAATAAATATACTGAGACATAAAATGAGTCAGGGGCATTTATAACAACCTATTTACATATTTAGGATTTACTTTATAAAGGATGATAATTTAAATACCATTTCATTTTGCAAACTGATAAAAAGTTAGTTTGTTGAAACAATTTTTTGGTGATGTCAGAAATAAGAAAACTGGCAAGTTTGATAAGATGTGTTTTGGAAGAATATTTTCCAAAAGTAATTTCTATTACTGTCTTAAAAAAGAAGTCAGGGATTGACAAGAAAGGGAAAACACAAAGAATATACACTTGGACAGAAACCAACAACTTTTTCCTATTATTCCAAATTACCACTATTTCCTTTAAAATCTCTTCAATAAAGGCTTCTCTAACTCTCCCAGGTGGTATTACCTTGCCTTCTCTTCTCTGCATCTCCAAAGCACCATGGGACACCTCCATCCCAGGCGGTCTTATTCTATAGGTTTTTGTATACACCACCTTCATACTGAGACTGCAAGGTTCCTGAGGGGTCTATGGTTCTATCAATATTTTTTACTTCTACCCTCCCCTAATGCCAAGAACAGTGTTTTACATACAGCAGGTAATTAAAATTTTTTTAAATTTTGAAATGCAACTTTTTTTCAAAATGTTTACAAGGCAATGGTTTGCTCTTGCATCACTAGTGCCTCGAACAGTAAGTGGCACACAGTAGGTGCTTATTATTTGCTGACTGACTGATACTAACTCTTCGTGCTTATCAGTTATGCTTATCTTTATTACGGTTTTCCAACTCTCAAACAAAACCTCCTATGATCTGCTTACATTTCAAGAACAGACACGCATGCATTTAAACCATTTAACTGTTAAAGACCATTTGGCTTTAAAGACCTCATTTCATATGGAATTTAAAATTCTCATCCTTTATAGTGTAAACCTTAAAATATAGAAATAAGTTCTTATGAATGACCCTGACTCAGAAAAAATTTTTAATGTATATAATTATACAAATTAATACATCACTTTAAATCTCACAGACTGAACTCCCACTATTATTTTTTCTAACCAAAACTTAATAGAATTAAATAACAAAATCCAATGAAAAATACAGCCATCTCCCAAGACTAGTTCTTTCCTATTAGTGTACATTCATCCCTTCAGTGAAGCCTTTTCTAATGCTCCTGGTATATATACTTTCACATTTTCAGTTGCTTTTTGTTAAGAACAGTACTTACAGCATTTACTCCACTTTGGTGAAAATATCCCAAAAAACTAAATTGTACATAAAATAAGGTAGTTTTTCTTTTTAAGCACTAGCATTAAATATCTTTAAATCTCATTTTCGCTTAAAAGAACAGAAGAAAAGCTAACATTTACTGAAGACCTACTACATGCACTTGTACAAAATGAATCAAATTGGATTGTGTCATTGGATCTTAACAATCCTAAGATTGTTAAGTATTATTTCCATTTTATAGCCAAAAAACACTTGTGTTCCAGGTACATGTTAAAGCTACGGTTCAAACTGAATTCTTATTTCAAAGCATACACCTCTTATAAACATTTGGCCACTCTTAACAATATTATATTTAGGATAATAATATCTTAAGAGTTAAAATACTATAAAAGAGGCATAGTCATTCTCCCATGCAAACTGAAATGATCTGAATCACATATCTGGGGCCCCCTCAAGCTTTTCTGTAATTGTAAATTACCCTCAGAGTAATTCTGAGTGATTTGTTTTTTTAATTGTAAATTGCCCTCAGAGACAGGATTATTAGTCTCATTTTGGGGCACAAAAATAATGAGTAACTTGGCCTAGGCTATAGGGCCAGTGTGTAAAAGAGGTGGGATTTGAACCCAAGGCTATCTTGACACCAAAATCTGTGCTTTTAACCACTATGCTACACTGTTTCTGCATTAATTTCAGAAACAAAATCCTATTTCTATTAAGATTTTTTAAAATAAGAAACCCATACTATCTATGTACAGGGGCTGGAAAAAAAGCAAATTTCTTCTATACTATGTATTACCCTTGTCATCTGAGCTAATAATTTTTATAAGATTAACAGGAAAATCCAAGTGGAAAAGTCTTGCTTTATTTGGACAGTAGTTCCCCAAAAGAAAGTTTAATTCAGGCATGTCTAATTTTCAAATATAGAAACTCTAAGCTAACTCCAGAGGGCAGAAAACTATCTTTAAATCTTTAACTTCAATTAATTATAATGGCGGTAATTACTCTTAAAATTCTACCCAAGTCTATGTTTCTATTGTATGAGTTTGCAAATGCAACTTTCGCTTTCAAAGCAAACTTCTTCAGGCTGCCCCCAAGTTACCTAATATTTTTTTTCATCTATCACTTTAGTTTAGATGTATTCTACAGTGGCATATAAATCAGACTTTACAAGTAAATCTGAGAATCTGAGTTTGTCTGAATTTTAACTTAATTCATGTTTTTTACAGATTTTTTTTATTACAAAAGTAATAAATGAATATACAGATGAGGGAAAAAGTCTTTTTTCAGGGTCTTAAACACCCAGAGATAATCACTATTCACACACTGTCATTTCTCTTCCTAGTACTGTGTTAGCAAAAAGGCACAATGAAATAATTTTTAATCTACTAGCAAGTTCATAGGGAAGAATCTTATAGGGTCCTTTTTTAAAATTTTATTAATTTATTTTTGGCTGAGTTGGGTCTTTGTTGTTGTGCACAGGCTTTCTCTAGTTGTGGCGAGCGGGTGCTACTCTTCGTTGCGGTGTGCAGGCTTCTCATTGCAGTGGCTTCTCTTGTTGCAAAGCAAGGGCTCTAGGCGTGCGGGCTTCAGTAGTTGCGGGACGTGGGCTCAGTAGTTGTGGCTCACGGGCTCTAGAGCACAGGCTCAGTAGTTGTGGCACACGGGCTTAGTTGCTCCGCGGCATGTGGGATCTTCCCAGACCAGGGCTTGAGCCCGTGTCCCCTGCATTGGCAGGCGGATTCTTAACCACTGCACCACCAGGGAAGCCCTAGGGTCTCTTCTTAATGACAGACTACCCTGTAATGAAATGATGCTCTCACTGTCAAAGAATTTACTTTTTTTGGGTACTTTTCTGGGTACACATATCCCTTGCTCATTGCCTATGAAACTACAATTGTATACCTCAAAACAGGAAGTTACGTATAACTGAAAGTTGGGAGGAAAAATATCCTTGTTATTGAACATCTTTTTGAATACATTGTTTAACCCTCCTATCGAGTATCCTTGTTATTGAATCCCTGTTATTGAACATCTTTTTGAATACACTGTTTAACCCTCCTATCGAGTTAGCATAGGAAACAATTAAAATCATTTTTTGATCTTGGAGGATCTTGCAGTGCCTGAAAATCATTCTGAACACCAATGGAAAATGTTAAGATGTGGCTTATATAAAGCAAAGGTGACTCTGCACCAGCTCCAAGACATACCCTGCCAACTGCATACTGAATAATCCTTGTTATTACTGTGTTTCGTTAGGTGCTTCTTTCTCCTAAAAGAAAACACAAAAAAGATTTTAGTTTAGTTCTACTTAACTTTGCTTAAAGTTAAAATATAAACCCTCAGGCTGGATCCAGACGAACATATAAAAATGGTAAATTTGTCTTCCGTGACCCAGTCTCCCATTTTCTTTCTCTCCTTTATGAATTGCAACCCGTTCAAGGAATCTTTAATCAACAGGAATGTCACGGTGAACAGATACATGGAGACTCGTCCAGGTAGGCAGGTCAGAAGGATTACTGCACTGGAAGAAGGAGGAAATTATAATAACGAACAACAGTAAAGTCACCATTTTTAAATGCCTCTTGGGTAACGAGCACGAATCCGCATTGCACCGAATCCTCACTGCACCGAATCCTCACTAGGAGCCTGCAAGGTAGGTACAAGGAGGCTCAACCTGCCCTGTAAGCAGCAGTCTGCAGCTCCAAGCCTGCTCAGCCTGGCTTGGGAGCCCCACTTGCCTGCAGGATGCCCTCTGGCCTCATGAAACCCCCACTCCAACAGCCAAGGAGGGCAACCTTCCCAACACACCATCCTCTAGCAGGGCAGCAGAAATCAACACCAGCACCAGAGAACACACAACACCTTTGCACGGAGGCTTTCCATCTGATAGTAAAAAAGAAACTTTATGAACAAAGAGAACATGAAAGGATCACTGATATCTAAGTTCACGGCACAGTGAGGGAATACTGACTGACTGAGGCAGCCTTGCAGGCCTTTCCTCAACGCTGAAATATCAAACAAATAAAGTTCCAAACATTCAAACTACGCCAAGGCACTTTACACAATACACTACACAGGTGAGTTCGTCCAGGTAAGCATTAAACTCAAGCTCACAGGAGCTTGGGGAAAAGGGAGTACAAAGAGGTGGGGGAAAGCAAGAAAGGTAAAAGAAAGAAGGAAAGGTGGATGTGAAACCAAGTTTATTTCTGGGAATGAGGGGATGAAAAGAGATGGAGACACTGCTACCACACAGACGAGGCCGGCAAAGCCATGGGCACAGGCTCACTTCTAGTGAGACGTGAACCCTGGGATGCCTACCTGGTCCTTCAGCTCCAAGTGGGATACAGTAGCTCCTCCCATTACCCATGCCTGCTTCTCTTTTTCCAACAGCCAGTTTCACCCACAGTCTCTCTGGCCAAGCAGTGTGATGGTTCCGCATGGCTGAGGACTGGTTCTGAAGGCCAATGACTGGATCTGAATCCCAGCTCACCAGCCACAAGTCACTGGACCTGAGCAAAACCTGATCTCTCTGTACCATCAGTTTCCTCATTAGAAAATGTCAGTAGCAACAGCACCTCATAGATTGTGGTGAGGATTAAATGAATTAATAAAGGTAGAGATTAAAATAAAGCCTGGCACAGAGTAAGCATTCAGTAAATACTAGCTACCACCACCACTATTATTGTTATACTGATGGTAATCTCCCCATCCAAGCAGAAATTCTTTTAGTCTTCCACTCTACTTCAAGAGACTGAATTTACTGAGCTATCGTCTCTCTTCTGTTTTCAGAAATCTTCCACTGCTTAGTTTCCTAAAATGTATTAACTTGGAAATGGGTGCTGATAAAGAAACTAATCTCTAGTTGGGTATCAAAGTCTGATGATTTTTCAATAAAGCATCCCACAAAAATCTAAGTATTTGCTTTTCAAATGATACTAAGATGACATTCTATCAAGTCTATCCTTTTAAAAAGGACTAAATATTCCTTTATATTTTTCCTATCAAAGTAACATATTCTAATAGAAAATATGGAAAATACAGAATAGGAAGTAGAGAGAATAAAGAGGCATCCACAGTCCTACCACACAAGATCAGCACTATTAATATTTTGGTGGTTTTTCTGCAAATGTTTATATACAGCTTCTTTGTTTTATAAAGGTGTGATCATTCTATATATCACTTTATATCCTGTATTCTGCTTTTTTCACTTGACCTATTATTTTCCTTTTAGTATTTCTGCTTCAATTATGAAAGAAACATCTATACAGTGTAAGAAAAAAATACAATCAGAACATATATATTGGCAAAAAGAGAGGGAAGTTTTTTTAAATTATCCATCAGTCTATCCTCTGTGATTATCTCTGTTAACATTTCGGACACAGCCTTCCAAATTATTTTCTATGTATAATACATGCCAGACACAAAGGTTTTAATAAAATGGGATCACACACACATAAATTGGAGGGGTGGGGGGAGCAGTGTAACCATTTTCTAAGTACTTCTCTCCACAAAACAAGTAAAGCACCACAGATTAAAAACAGACAAACAAAAAACACCTATAATTTCATCTAGGATGACCTCTCTTCGGGTTTGAGCATATATTTTTTACACCTATGCTTCTTTACAAAGCTAAGATATTGTATATGAAGTCTCATGACTACTTTTTCCTCTACTATAGGATGAACATTTTTGCATGCACTAAGTTCTTCTAAATCACTATTTTTAATGACTGCATAGCTAAGATGACATCTTTTAAACCAGCAAAAGCACTAAATTAGGCCATTCTAAAGCAGTCTTCTTATTCAGCATGTGCTCACACATGCATATAGCTAGGCAGGACCTAAATGAAACAGGCCATCCAGGAGAGGGTGTTTATAATATGGAAATCCATGTTTGAGAAACAAGTACTAGTATGTGTTGCAAGAACACACCGAAGTTCTCCCAGTTTACTAAAGAGAACAGAAGCAACTGAGGCGTGCGGGTGTGGCTGGAGAAGAGGAAGGAAGTGTGGGCGGCCCTACACACATTTTGCAAGCTGCTGAAAACAGTTGTAAAACCAGCCTCTGTTAAACCTACTGTCAAGTCGGAATTTACCCTGTTATTCTTGTCAAAATTCACTTCTGGCTTTTCACTGACATCTTCACCACTGCAGTGTGGTCTGTATATCAAACAAAGGTCTCCAACTCACACCTCTCCCTAGGAGAGGTGAGGAAGAGCACACTGAGCAAAGGTGGCTCCGTGTGGATACTCACTGTCAACCAATCCATGGCATGAGAAAGCCGGTCACACAAAAAGGGCCATGTGTAAAAATCAGGCTACTTCTATAGCCTCTCTACACTTCGGGATATTACAAATTCCCCCCCAAACCAGACCACGAATATTCAAATACACAAAAACCTCCCAAACAAATTACATGCTTGAAAAAGAGTATCTGTGCCAATACTCTCCCTCCAATACATACAGCTAAAAGATGAGTTTTTATAAAGCCACGCTAAAACTGCATTTAAGCTTCTTATACATGGAAATTAGCTGGTATCTTTTACAAACACCAAAAAAATGAACACTGTTACTCTTACTTAGGGGAAATATCGGACTCAACGTATGTTTAGAGAAAAGCCAACTTAAGTGAAGGAACTAACACACTCTCCATGAAAATTACTGCCCTGATCTAACTGCTAAAATTTCAAAGATACCTATAACAAAAATGGTATAGGCTGGAAAGAAGACAGTAGACTCAATCCTCCAGGAACATCAACAACCTCCAGATCAAGCTTATTTTTAAACACAACCCCAGTGGCAGTCACCACTGCTGCTCCTTTCATCCAAAGTAAACAACATTCCACATTTCTAGAACAGCACTCCTCCTCCTGGGTGTTAACAATATAAGCTATAAATCAAAGATGAAGAAACCAGGGAATTCCCTGGTGGTCCAGTGGTTAGGACTCTGCACTTCCACCGCAGGGGGCGCGGGTTTGATCCCTGGTCGCAGAACTAAGAACCCACATGCAGTGGGGCACAGCCAAAAAATAAATTAAAAAAAAAAAAAAAAAAGAAGAAACCACAAACAGGTCAACACGTCCCAAGTTACGGAAGAATCCACAGTTCTTCACTGGATTGGCTGAATATTACTATGTGGGTATCAGGTAGTATCAGTCTGTAGCCACTGAATGGAATCAAGATGGAAACTACAAATTAGAAGATTTCAGTCAACCATTTATTGAGAAATGTCCCAATAGACAAAAATGTACCTCCAAATGTCTAATAAAGTATTTTTCAAGGGAAGGTAACTGCCTATTGAAGTATTTTCTGCAAGTTTTCTTCGAGGTAGTCAATTTTAATGGACTCAGGGCCACTGAGGTAACCAGGAATGCCAGGCTGAAAAGCCTGCTCCAGTCTCTTGAGGCAGTGACTCAATTGCCAACACAGATCTATCACTTAAAGTGCTGGTTTAAGTAATCTTTATTTCCTCTAAGTAAACAAGCTATATTCCGGGACACATCAAGGAATTTTTGAATGAATTCAGGAGTCAGGCAATCCATTAACTGATGGAAAGCAGCAGTTAGTATTTGTAGAAAAAAAAATCCAAGCCACAAAACCTGGAGCAGCAGCACAGATAATAAGTTCAAATTCCTAAACAGAACTGCCTCTCATTAAAGTGACGAAAAATGTTAATAAGCAGGCTTCCCTGCTGGCGCGGTGGTTGAGAGTCCGCCTGCCGATGCAGGGGAGTGGGTTCGTGCCCCGGTCCGGGAAGATCCCACATGCCGCGGAGTGGCTGGGCCCATGAGCCATGGCCGCTGAGCCTGCGTGTCTGGAGCCTGTGCTCCGCAATGGGACAGGCCACAACAGTGAGAGGCCCGCGTACCACAAAAAAAAAAAAAAAAAAAAAGTTAATAAGC